>NC_080093.1:39596559-40241559 GCF_950005125.1 Chionomys nivalis
TATTTTATTGAGTATTTTTGCATCTATGTTCATGAAGTAGATTAGTCTGCAATTCTTTTTCCTGGTTGAGTCTTTGTGTGGTTTCAGTATTAGGGTAACTGTAGCTCCAAAAAAGAGTTTGGCAATATTCTGTCTGTTTCTATTATGTGGACACTTTGAAAGGTATAGGTATTAGCTCTTCTTTGGGGTTCTGGTAGAATTTGGCACTGAAGCCATCCGGCCTTGGGCTTCTTTGGTTGGGAGGCTCTTGAGGACAGCTTCTATTTCCTTGCAGGTTATAGGTCTATTTAAATTGTTCACCTGGTCTTGATTTAATATTGGTATGTGGTACCAATCCAGAAAATCAGAAAATTGCCCATTTCTTTTGCATTTTCCAGTTTGGGGGACAACAGGTTTTTGTAGTGTGGCCTAATTATTCTCTGGATTTCCTCCTTGTCTGTTGTTAAGTACTCCTTTTCATTTCTGATATTGTTAACTTGGATATTCTCTCTGTCTTTTAATTAGTTTGGACAAGTGTTTGTCTATCTTGTTGATTTTCTCAAAGAACAAGCTCTTTGTTTTATTGATTCTTTGTATTGTTTTGTTTCTATTTTATTGATTTCAGCCCTCAATTTGATTATTTCCTATCATCTACTCCTCCTGGGTGAGTTTGCTTGTTTTTGCTTTAGATTTCAGGTGTGCTGTTAAGTCATTAGTGTGAGGTTTCTTCATTTTCTTTATGTAGACACTTAGTACTATGAACTTTCCTCTTAGCACTGCTTTCATAGTGTCCCACAGATTTGGGTACATTGTGCCTTCATATTCATTGAATTCTAAAAATCTTTAATTTCTTTCTTTATTTCCTTGACCCAGGCATGATTCAGTTGAGTACTGTTTAATTTCCACGAGTTTGTCTTTGAAGAAAGAAACTGAAGAACATACCAGAAAATGGAAAGATCTCCCATGCTCTTGGATAGGTTGGATCAACATAATAAAAATGCCAATCCTACTAAAAGCAATCTATATATTCAATTCAATCCCCATCAAAATCCCAACACAATTCTTCACAGATTTCAAAAGAACAATATTTAACTTTATACGGAAAAGCAAAAAACCTAGGATAACTAAAACATTCCTGTACAATAAAGGAATTTCTGGAGGATTCACCATCTCTGACGTCAAACTCTATTATAGAGCTACAGTAGTGATAACATCCTGGTATTGGTATAAAAACAGACAGAATGACCAATGGAATCTAATTCAAGACCCGGATATTAATCCACACACCTACGGACACTTGATTTTTGACAAAGAAGCTAAAATTATACAATGGTAAAAGAAGGCATCTTCAACAAATGGTGCAGGCATAACTGGATGTCAACATGTAGAAGAATGAAAATAGATCCATATTTATCCCCATGCACAAAACACAGGTCCAAATAGATTAAAGACCTCAATATAACTCTGACGACATTGAACTTGATAGAAGAGAAAGTTGGAAGTAGCCTTCAATGCATGGGCACAGGAGACCACTTCCTAACTATAACCCCAATAGCACAGACACTGAGAGCAACAATCAATAAATGGGACCTCCTGAAACTGAGAAGCTTCTCTAAAGCAAAGGACACAGTCAATAAGACAAAAATGCAGCCTCATGAATGGGAAAAGATCTTCACCAACCCCATGTCAGACAGAAGACTGATCCCCAAGACTGTAGGAAGATAAAGCCTACCAGACCCAAAGGAGCCAATCTGGAGTCTGCCTGGAGCAGTCAAAGATCCTATCTGTGCCTAGCCAATAAGCAGCTACCAAGCAGTGTTGTTTCCTGAATGCCTAGCTACAGTTGCTGTCAGAGGTCCTGATTGTGCCTAGCCAATGAGAGATGAGCACAAGATGTCATGTCAACTGTCAACTGTCACCCAGTCTGGATGCTGTGAGAGTATTTAAGTCCCCCCCCATTGTTAAATAAGCGAATCTGCTGCAAAACCTTCTGCCTGATTCCCAGTGTTTGTGTCCATTGATGTGCCTTTTCATCCACTCCCCCGAGGAAGATATTAGGACCCAGCAATACTAGACATATAAACAACTCAAGAAATTAGACATCAAAATATCGAATAATTCAATAAAAATAGGGTACAGATCTAAACAGAGAATCCTCAATAGAAGAATCTCAAATGCCCAAAAGACATTTAAGGAAATGTTTGACATTAAAAAACTCTGAGATACCATCTTACACCTGCCAGAATGATTAAGATCAAAAACATCAATGATAGCTTATGCTGGAAAGGATGTGGAGTAAGGGGAATATTGCTCCATTACTGGTGGGAATCCAAACTTGTACAAACACTCTTGAAATCGGTATGACAGTTTCTCAGAAAATTGGGAATCAACCTACCACAAGATCCAGTAACACCACTCTTTGGCATATTCCCAAAGGGTGCTCAACCATGCTACAAGGACATTTGTTCAATTATGTTCATAGCAGAATTATTTTTAATAGCCAGTACCTGGAAACAACCTAGATGCCCCTCAACTGAAGACTGGATGGATAAAGAAAATGTGGTACATTTACACAATAGAGTAAAAAACAATGACAGTTTGAAATTTGCAAACAAATGGATGGAATGAGTAAAAAACATCCTGAGTGAGTTATCCCAGACCCACAAAGATGAACATGGTATGTGCTCACTCACTCATAAGTGGATACTAACTGTAAAGCAAAGGATAACAAGCCGATAGTCCATGATCCCAGAGAAGCTAAGTAAAGAGGAGAACCCTAAGAGAAATATATATAGGAAGGGGAAAAAGAGAAGAGCTCCTGTAAAAATTGGGAGCATGAGGGTGGGGGGAAAACGGAAGGGCAGAGGGGAGGAGGAGGAGAGAAGGGTAAAGGGTAGGTAGGAGAACTTGAGGAAATGGGTAGTCAAGATGGTGGAAGGACAGAAACAGAGAGAAAGGAAAGAGATATCTTGATTGAGGGAGCAATTATGGGGTTAGCAAGAAACCTAGCACTAGAGAAATTCCCAGGAATCCACAAGGGTGACCTCAACTAAGACCATAAGCAATAGAGGAGAGGGTGACTGAACTAGTCTTGTTCTGAAGTTAGATCGATGACTATCTTAACCTTCATCCAGCAAGTGATGGAAGAAGAGGCAGAAAATCACAGGGGAGCACTGGGCTGAGCTCCCAAAGTCCAGTCGAAGAGTGGGAGGAGTAAGAATATGAGGAAAGCAGTCAAGACCATGATGGCGATACCCACTGAAGCAGTTTACCCGCGCTAACGGGAGCTCACCAACTCTGGTCGGAGAGGGAAGAAATCAGCATAGGACCAAACTAGGTCCTTGGACTGTAGGTGACAGTTGTATGGCTGGGGAAGACTGCAGGGCCATTGACAATGGGATCAGGATTTATCCTTACTGCCTGTACGCTCTTTTTGGAACCCATCCTCTCTTTGGACAAATCCCTTGCTCAGCCTAGATATGGTAGGAAGGGCCTTGGTCCTCCCTCAAAGTAATGTGCCTTACCCTCTCTGAGGAGTGTAAAATGAAAAAAAAAATTAAATAAAAAAATAAATCTCAGCACGGTGCACTAGAAAAATAAAACATTCCTGGTTTCTCTGGAAATCTGTGGGCACAGGGACTGTGCTCCCAACAGCTTGGCTTTTCCTTGTGCACTAGGGATTCAAACTCAGGTTCTTGTGTTTGCACAGCAAGCACTTCCCACACCTAGCCACCTCTCCAGTCCCTGGTAATCACATTAAAATATGGAAAAGACAAGGACATCCAGTACTTTGCTCATATTCATGGCTAGAAACACTGTTTATATAATAAAGATATGAAAATAAATTCAGTGATGAGAACTGAACTTTTATAGTTAGCAGCACAGAAAAAAACATAATTCAATATCAGTATAACTGAAGTTTAAGAATATATTTAGCAAGCAATGCCCAATATTTGTTAGAGAAAAGTGTTTACATATCAATAAAATTTCATTGAAAGTTGCTAACAAGTAAAGAAAATCAGAAACATGTTATTTTGCTTATAGAACTCGTGGATACTGTAAACTGATAACTTTCCTCTGATTTGGACAATAGATTTTCAACAACTTTGGTCATAATTTCCACTGTACATTTTTTTAAAAAAATTATATGAATAGGCAAAGAATTTTAATAATAGTTTTTCACAGAAGAGATAGAGTTGTCAATAAATTCACGGAAAGGGTTCAAGATCACTAATCTTACAGAAATGCTAATGAAAACCTCAGTGAAATACTGCCTCACACACTCATTCCAATGGCTACAATGAACACACGAGTGTGCGTGTGTACATGTACACAATACACACAAGCACACACACAGTCAGGAGGTAGCAAGTGTTGAGCGTACAGAGAAGTTAGGAATTTTGTGTTTGTGGTGTTGGTAGAAATGCATAATGTCTGTGACTGATTTGGAAAATTAGCATGACAATTTCTTCAAAAATGAGAAGTGGAATTATGGAATCCAGTAGTACTACTTTTGTACCTCCCAATTTAAATGAGGTCTATATAGGAGTTCTTGGTCCCTAATCAGAGATCTCTGTATATACATGTTTATTATAGCATCATATCCAAAAGTAGAAACTGGCAAAGTCATTAGCGGAAAGGTAAAAAAAAAGTCATATAAACCATCAACTGTTATACAGCTTTAAAATGTAGGGAAATTGTGACGTACTCTGCAGTATGGATAAACTTAAGGGTATTTTGCTAAATCAAATAAGCTTGGGTCCCTCACTGCTTTCATTTTCTCAGAACACTTCTCTGTTAGGCTACGCTTCCCTTTCATCTTCCTTGCTGCAGAAAACATTCTTCTTGTCTAGACTGGGCCCCCAGCTACTCACTCACAGGTCTGAACCTCCACAGGTCATTTTCTCCATAGTGAGCACTGGTGACTACTCTGCTTTGCATACCTTTGGCCGCATCAATGTCTGACCGAGTAGAAAGGATGAGTAGAGAGTGTGCTCATCTAATCCAGTTGCTGGGCAATCGACAATCAGAACTGCTGTTCAGAGTGACCACTCAGACATGTGTGGGAACACACCTCCCTGTCAGAAACAGGGAATCATTTCATAAGGGTCATAGATGTTCAGTCCACAGCAGTAGCTGTCATTCAACAAGGAAAAAGTGAGAACATAGTCCTTGCTCGCTGAAGGAACTCTGCATGCTAAGAAGGCACAAGGAACCAGATGTACTATGACAGAGCCAGATTCAATGAGGTTTTTTAGATCAAAGCATCTCAACCTTTGCGTTGCGACCTTCAGAGAAGGTCACATATCAGGTATTTTTGCATTACAATTCATAACAGTATTTTAAATTGAAATATACCCAACATAACCCAAATTACACTTATGAAGTAGCGACAAAATAATTGTATTGTTGTCCTCCCCCATGCCTCTACTCTGATTCCCAGGAGAGTTGCTGTGGGAGCTACCAGCTAACTAGAGCATGCTGAGACCATCCATTGTTACCTGAACCCATGCTTTCCAGAGGAGGCTCTGTCCACCCCGTCTGTGTGACACTCCCACTCAAGCCTTTGCAGCCGCCCAACAGGTACATATCTTCCACATCCCATGTAAACTCCTTCAGACAGGCATTCCAGCTTCACAGAAAAAGGAATTTCTATACTGAGTAGCCAGTCTTAACGCCTCATCTTTCCCACTTTAGAGTTTTTATTTTTCATAGTTGGGATGCTTTCATTCCAAAATGTAGAAAATAGATGTTTATTAAAATAATCAGTTAAACACTGCCACTCTTCCATATCTTTAGCACTCTCTTTAAGCTTAAGCTTTAGAAGGGGAATGGTTGGGGTTTCCTATAAGAAATATATAGTAGGTATTTTAGAAAGGCATAAGCTGAAAGCTTAGTTAAAGAAGCAATGGTGTGTTCAGAAAGAAAATCCAAAGGAGAGAGACAGAAAGGGTACACACTGGTGCCAGCTACTGTGGCCTACAAATTCTGGTACACTCTTTCTTCCATATGATCTTCTCTGAGTCCTAGTAGACAAAAATTTGTGACACACAGTCATTTTGCAGATAAACCTAAGAACTTATATGTAAGATAAACATGAAATTAATGAATGAGAAGAGACCGATGGCTGTTTAACAAAGCCTTAAGCACACATTTTGATTCTTAAATTCAAAGACAATGAAACAAATACTTTCATCTGTTCATTGGCCCCTTTCTAGTGTTTAGTACCATGTATTATGACGATATATAACATTAAAATAAATACAATAAACCATGCCAAAAGGCAAAGCACAGGACTGTGGTGATTAAACATAAATGTATGTGTTTTATTCTTATAAGAAAGGAAAAATTATATGAATGCCTCAGCTGAGACTTTTGAACAGCCTTAAAATTTTTATTAGTAGTGATATATCAGAGTAGATGAAAATTTTATGCTCAAGTGTTATTAAATTTTATTACAAAAGGCTGTATTGTATTTCAGGGCAGGACTTTTTATCCTGTTTTGAGTTGATGTCAGTCAACTTTTCTCTTTCTCTGTCTTAGGGTGATGTCTATTGAGCTGAGCCAGTTCTCTGGTTTGTTAAGATATCTCTCACAAAGGGGCACCCCTTTAAAGGTTTTAGCAGAGCTGGCTTTTGGGAAATGTACCAGTGGGTTTTATTTTCTCTTGTTCTACCTGGTCATGTAGACACAACTTGGGTTCCTAGTTGAATTTGGCAGCCATATGGAGTTTGAGGTTCTATATAAAGCATTGAAATTGGCAGCCCTGACCACATAGTTGAGACTAATATTACAGTGAATAAGTATACTCTGGGCCAAATGAACCAGGAAGAATGGCTGGAATCGGAATTCTTAGACATACTCCCACCTACCACCAATGTAAAACATTTTTCTTAAGAAACCCACTGTTTATGATTAGTCTTCCAGAGTATTAATTCAGTTTTTGTGCATATTTTTACATGGCTGTTATTAAGGCTATTGTGTATATGCACACGCACACACACACACACGCATGCACGCGCACACACACGCCCGCACACACACATACTGTCTCTGTGTTTTCAACTACTACTTACATTGCACTCAGATCTATTGTTGTTTTCACTTTGTTCTCCATCTCCTTGCATAAAGAAAACACCCGAAACCACCATCCAGTTTTATCTTCCACAAGAGAAGCGGTTTTGAATGGAGTAAATAAAGCAATGAGAAGAGAGGAGGCTCCGTGTGTTGACTTTGGAATGAAAGTACGACAGTAGAGTCAATGCCTGTTATTTAACTCCGTGGATGCATTCAAGTCAACCATGTCATTCAAGCTGTTTGTGTAGTCAGATCTAATCAGGAAACAGAGCCTTACAAAACCAAACTTAGCAAGCAAGCAGCTGCATTTTGCTGTCCTCTTTAGACATTATAACTTTGTAGAAGGTATAGGGCTTTTTGGGGGGAGGGAAATGTTTTCCACACAGCCATCTGATCTTTTCTAAAATGTAACAGCATGTGCTTTGAATTATGCATCATGCATGTGTATATGCTTGTATTTTTCCTGTAGATAGCTGCTCAGATGTTTTCAGATGTACCTAACTTTAGGCAAGGAGATCAAACTGGGACTCTCTTTGCATTGCAATCTGGTTAGTCGGCTGTAGGCTTACGGGATTGTTGTGATGTATAACTGGAGTCTTGGCTGGTAGACGCCTGATGTTTTAGTTTTGACTATGGAGGAGATCTGGGCATTACCATGGCCAGCACAGCACTGCAGACTGTATCATGTGAGAATAGGCAAGATCTGATAGGTCTAGTTGAGTCAGTACCACCCATGTAAATGCACCTATCTAAAGTAGAACTCTATCAACTGCCATGGGAGAAGGTGGTATTTAAATGTACAAGAACAGGTGAACCATGTTAACATTGGGGCTGCCTCACTTAAGAATTCAATTGTGTGATAAGACACTATGACCACAAACAACTTGGAAAGGAAATGGTTTATTTAATCTCAAAATTCCCAGGTTACAGTCTATCATTGATTGAAAGAACTGTGGATACTCAAGGCAAGAACCTAAAGCAGGAACTGAAACGGAAGCCATGGTGGATTGCTACTTACTGGCTTGCTCCCCAAGACGACTCAGCCTACTTTCTTAGATAACTCAGGACCATGTGTCCAGGGTTGGCATTACCCACAGTGGAGTGGCCCTCCTACATCAGTCATTAATAAAGAAAATGCTGAAAGACATGTACAGGCCAATCTCAAGGAGGCATTTTTCAGTTGAGTCCCTCTTCTCAAATGATTCTAGCGTATATCAAGTTGACGTAGAACTAACCAGCACAAGGCTATCAATAAGACAATTTGCTATAAAATTTGCCTAACAGTCTATTACTGTACCATCTTGAATATAACCAACCTTGTTTAAAGTTTACAGACTTATTAATTATTGCCTTGGTCATCAACATTTATTCTTCATTTTGAATCATGGCTATAGTCAAAATAGATATATTTAAGTGTTAAAATTTGTTATAAAATACCAATAAATAATAGAAGTAAAAATAACAAAATAAAGTGATATTTGCATATAGTTGAGTAAGTCCATTGATTGTTTTGTGGTAATATTAACTCAGGTTATAACCAACACACCAGTAATCTGAAACTCAATAATTGCTTATGGCGTTAAGCACATAAGTAAATTAAGTAGGCCAAGTGGGCTATACAAAGGGACATACCATTCAGTTCTGGCAGTCATAGCAATATATAAGCATTTGGGCATAGGATGGCCAAGTCTTCTGCCTTTTATAAGGTAATTAATGCTTAGACTCTGTGTATCGGACTCTTTACCCATTGATGCTTATACTTATACTTAGGCTTTAAATTTTTGTTTGAATCTTGCCTATTCTGGAAAACATTTCTTAATTACCATGATGAAAGTGAGCCATTTCATACTCTTAGCATGCTGTACAATCTCCCAATACTGTAGCCACCTCATTTGTGATATGGTGGCTGTGTTAGTTCATCACCTCACCTGATGCATAGTATTTATTCAAGGATAATGACATTCACAAGGCACAGTGTCTAGCTTCAGGAAATACCAATCATTGCTGAGTTGGTTAAAGAGGGATATAGACACAGGATCTATGTGGAAATCTCCTAAGTACTTAGAGTTGATCAGACACTTTAGCAAATTATAGAGACAGTGAACAAGGATGAAGGATCTTGCCAGAGTTTTCCATGATTGTTCCTTAGCACCATCTTAAGTGTTCTAGTTTTCACTCCCATAGAGTGTGTCATTCCTCCACACTGTAAATACAATCCCCTCTCCCACCAAGTGGTAGCCTATTAAATACTACATTCAATTCTGAATGCTATCACCTTATTGGTCTTTGAATCCAAAGATTTTTAGCACAGTGCCTATAGCATAGTTCAATACATGTGCTAATGAAAGAACAGATGGGTGGGTATCAGATTGCTCTGTCTGGGGCAGCTAACCCCCAGCAGTCCTAGAAAAGGATGTGATTCTTGATAGGCTATTGGAAAAAACAACCTACAGAATAGGAGAAAGGTGACATTGAAGATCTCTACAAATAAAAATGCTTCTCTTCATAACTTTCTTAGAGTCTGGACTTGACTGAGAGGAAGAAACAAACAAAGCCCAAGTACTATAGCTGTTACTTTTGTCGTCTATTTAAGTTTTTATAGAATCAGAATCCCATTATTTGTCACAAATGATGCAAGTTTTTAATCACATGAGGGGTTAATTGTCATTGCTCTATGTCAGCTGCCGTATGGTAGGACAGACTTGACAATATTGGTTGCATCGTCATTTACAAACACCCTCTGATGTCCCTGGTATGGAAAGGATGTCAGACCAGATGAGAGCATTGTCTCTTCAGTCTCTAATTGGACGGTGTGAGTGTGATATTCTGCTTCAGACCTAAATTAATACAACATAGAATGTGTTTTCCTCAGAGGCAAAGCAGTTTACTGGTGTGTAGCAGACAGTTTTTGCTCCTTAGCACGAATCATAAACAGATAGTTCTCATGTCACATCATGCCCATTATGAAAAACATTATTGGACTTCTCAGTAGTGTGGGGAGTAGCCTACAGCCACAGGGCACAAAAATGTTGTCCATTTCTGGGGCTTGGGTAATGGGTTGGTATTACTCACTGCTATTAAGAGTAGTAATTACAACATAATATTGTCCCCTTTGTGTCTTAAAACAGAATCCTGTGTGTAAAAGAGCAATGACTCAATGGTTTGCTGTATTCAGTGTCTGGATTTTCATGGTTTTAAGTACCAGGAAAAAGACTTGACTAAAACAGGGTAATAAGACAATAATGCTGTGGCAGTGATCGAAGGGCAGAGACTGAGCTGCATTCCTCTCTGGTTCTCTGTAAACACAGTTGTGCTTCTATGAGACTGCTTATGGGAAATGCGATCAACATCTGTAGATCACCTCAAAGCATCTGTAGATGTCCGCAAAGCTCTGGTTTGGGGTCACTTAGGGGAATAATCTTGTGAATTTAAATTTATATGCTCTTCAACATATTGCAAAGCTAGGATAGCAACAATAGTCTAAGGGTAGAATCAGAAGCCAAGAAATACTTGCATAATTGAATCAGGCTTTTTCTCATTGTTAACTCAGCTTTGACAATATTTTCTTAGCGAAAATTTCCTTTATTTATTCTTTTACCTGTCTTATGTATGGGGTTGAGTTAAAATCAGTGTCCTCCTTGTATATAGAGAAATTAAACAATAAAAACATTAAGCGACTTCTCCTGGGCTCCCCACGTAGTTACTGGCATGATCAGGTAGGCTTGGCTGTTGTTCAGACGCACAACTGGGATTAAGTTGGAAGTTGCAAGTATGGAGAAATTATCCCTCTAAATATCAGATTCCAGCCAGAGCGGCCTCCAGCCATGCTTTCTGACCTCTAGAGGGAGGAAGCATGGGTTGATGCCCCCTGAACAAAGGCCAGTGCCCTTTGTTGCTCCATGTGATGATGACTGTGCCAGCATACTGATAAATACAGCTAACAGTGGGTACATCATGAAGTCAGTCCTCAGAAGACTGGGTGTCAGCCCGAAGGAGATGAAGATGGAAGAGATCCAAACTTCCACTTTACTTCTTGTCTAGGTCAACTCACCTATGCAGGAACAACCGTGAGTTCTGTCACTGAGGCCCCATTATTTTGTGTTCTAATCCAGATGACTTCCTATGTCTTGTTCATAAGATTGCTGATCACTGTTGAACCAATAAGCCAGTATTGTCACTGTAGCTTTGTTGTGTTCCTAAGATAAGTGGTTTCTTTTCAGGGGCAAACTGCTTCCTCTTACACGGGTTACCTACTCTGAACTTTTGATGTTAACCACTTGTTTGAAACTGCAGTTGTTTCTCTTGATACATGACATCTCTCTTCTGGTTGATAGTTAAGCATCCTCAATTTCCTGGTTCTCTGGGTAGACTACTGACTCTTTGATAAACTTCCCATGTAGGTTTCATCAATTTATATAGCCTACAGTTCAAGTTCAGTTGCTTTAATATGAACTTCAAATTGAGTGAAAATCCACTTGATGTGTGTGTGTGTGTGTGTGCACGCGCGCGCCCACGCGCATGTGCATGTGTGTGGCTGGTGGTCTGATGTTATCTATATAAATAATAAAACCAGCATATCTAAATAATAATAATGGCTTGCTTCTATAGACCCTGGATGGATTTAGGTATTTTGCTGGTCAGATTCTCTCTACTTATCTGGACCCACTGTTTTGAAATCTTAAAGTAGGTTTTGAAATTAGGATACGGCCCTTTAACTAAATAAATACTTCTCAAACTGGGATCTGACAAATTCTAGGCTGTTTAAGAACCACCCATCCCCTCGCATCTGAGAAATCTCTGCTATAGTTTTTCAGGCTATGTGCTTGTATTTTAACCATAATTTGAGATTGTAAGTGTGTAATAGCCACTTCTTGTTGATATTGTCAGGTATGTTTTTGGCTGATTTTTCTTCATAACAATACCATAAGTTCCTTGGAAAGCCACCTTTCTCCCTGTTCAAGCACAAAGCATGAGTGGATGGCCTCCACCCATGGCTCTAGGTGTCAGCTGGGATGATGTTTACACTGGCCTAAGAGAGGCATCTGTAACCTAGCTGGAGCCCATGCGGTGTGACAGCCAGGGTTTCTTTAATGTATAACCCAGATGAAGTTTGGTTTTCCTTTATTTGTAGCTAAAAGGAATCCTGACAGGTACACAAGATCATTAGGATAAATTTAGTGCTTGTGTTTGTACAATTTCTGGCAGTGTCTTTCTTGCCAAGTGGTACAACTTTAATTATCTCAAGATAATAGGAAAATAATAGAGGCCGATTTAATATGCAAATGATGCACAGTTTATGAAGGAAGGTGTCTTGCTAATTCCACAGAGAGAAGAGTTTTCAGAGGATGTCTACATTTTGAAACCTGCAGAAGAAAAGGACCCATTTCGGTCATGGATGCTGAACGCAGATCGCAAAGCAGCGATTAGTGTGTTTTCCAGGAACCCAATTCCATCCATCACATTGGATTAAGATTGCTAATTAAAAACATATTGGCTTAGAGTTTTGTTTGTATTTAATTTAAAACTTTTTAGTTGTTGGAGAGCTAGATACATAAGGTTTTTCTATCTATAAGTTTAAGGTTGTTCGGGTTTGAATGGCATTAAAATAATATTAATGCCAGGGGCTCCAAGGGAAGCATGTTTTTTTAGTTACAGAGAATCTGTTTGTATCTTGAATTTTAGAAGTGTTGTCATAAATGGCAAATGGTACATTTATGTTAAAAAGACAGACAATGGGGCTGGATAAACATCCTCTTGTCTGGAACATCACTGAATTGTACCAAGTTATAGAAAAACTGACTTTAAAACTCCAGTCCTCAAAAATGAGTGTCTCTTTTCTGAGGAGGGCAAAGTATTTTGCAGATATAACTTCTCAGTTTACCTATTCGTGAGTTCATTGAGCAAGCTCCTACATTGGGTATAAAAATGAGGCAAAGTTCTTTGAGTCTGGGTCCACCAGTGGCAGGAGCAGACCACATTGCTTGTCTCCTGTAAATGTGTTATACTTGCAGAGAAAACCCAAGAGCCAGCTTGGGCTGGTGAGGGTGAAGGGCATCTGTGTAATAAGTTGGGGTCTAAGGATGATGACTCTCTTTTCTGTATGGCTTGTTTCTTACTGGATGAGTCCTCAGATCTCAGTGTCCGCATCAACTTTGGACTCACAAGTTGTCCCATGAAACACACGTCACTTTGATTTCCTGTCATACCGTGCCACAAGGGGACATCCCTTCTCTAGAAGTTTTTGTATATGTACACATATATGTATATGTGGTGTGTTAATGTGTGTGTCTGTGTATGTATAATCAATGTCAGTCCATATTTACCCATTACAAGAGTAAATTCAGTTCAGTTCTGGTGAGCTCTTAGAGAAGCCTTTCAGTTTCCTATGACTGGCCCAGCATTGTGTGGCACAAGAGAATTACAAAGGAGACTAAATCATGGTCTTATCCTTTGAGATGTTTATTTTATATGGATACCGGAGATTTCAGTGGGATAGAATAATCCAGTGGCAGAGATCATCACAGAATGTGGTGAGAAGCCATTTGCCTGCTATCCAACAATTCACAGGGGGTGGTGGTGAAACTATTTCAGTTTTATGTGGTCTTCACTACAATACACTTAGAGTTGCTGGATTAAATATTCTGGCTTTTCAGTTGGTTCTTCACTGGCATTTTCTTGGATGCACTAAGAAGCCTGGAGAAGTTGACTTTTATGATTAAGGAATGATATGGAGGCTGCTGTGCAGACTGTTGTTGAGTCTTGATGCTTATATTTTGTAATACTTAACAATATTTGGGGCCAGTTTCACTTCCTGTTTGAGAAAACATTCTTGACAACACAACGGCAACTTTTATTTCCACATCTGCATGCAATGGAAAGAACTTTCTCACCAACCACACCAGCATATCATTTTCCTGATGGTCCCTGTCAAGCTGAAGACGGCCTGTGCTGTAAGGAACCATCCCCCTCCACACTACCTTGTTCACAAATTCTTGGTGAGTTCTAAATCCTCAGACACAACAGAAATAACATGGAGAGGGAGGTGGTTGCCTTCGTTGGAACCATTCAGAGGAGAAAAGCGCTGGGTTGAGACTGCGGACAATGTGGTTCAGAATGAAAGTTGGGACTACAGTCTTCAGGGGGCTGTGCCTTTCCTACAAGTGCCATAGAAAGATGGCTGTAGTTCCAGACCTAAAGTTTTCTCTGTTTTGCTTGGCTTCATAATCCGGGCCAATGTGTCTGGGCTGTCAAGAACCCCACATGCTCAGTATTTAAAGCCTTTCCATTTTTACCTGTTTGCTTTCTTGCCAGACAAAGCCCTTCTCATGCTGAAACCACCAATTCCTTCCGTTTATTCCTTGGGGGGAAAAGCACTTTGGAAGTTGCTTTAGCTTTCTTTCTATTGCTGTGGTGAACGCCATGACCAGAAGCAACTTGCAGAATAAAGTCTTTATTTGGCTTACAATGTCTTTATCAAAGTCTGTCACTGAGGGAAGTCAGGACTGCTTGATGGAAACACTTTCTGATCTTCCCCTTACAGCTGAAGAACATTCCTGTTTCACTCAAACTCCAAGAGCAAGCACTTGTTCTTTTTCACTTTGCTCCTTCTGTTCCCTCAGTGGATTTGCTGTGAGATCATGATACACTTTTCTAACCTTTGCCTTCCCCCCATTCTCAACTTCTGCTCAAGTACAGGTTTCAAGATACAAGACAGGAAATAAAAGCCCATCAGGGACACATGAATTTCTTTTATGTATCAGTTTAGACAAAATATAAGGCATTCTGGAGGGTAACTTTTAATGTGCATATCCCTTAAAATTATTGCCACACACATTTCTTCACCTGTTCCGTATTCCATTCTTTGTTTGTTTGTTTGTTCTCATTTTGATTTTTCTGAGACAGGGTCTCACTATTTAACTATGACTGGCCTGAAAAATACTATGCAGGCCAAGCTCGTCTCAGACTCACAGAGATCGGCCTACCCCTGCCTCCTGAGTGACAGGATTAAAGGCGAGCAGCAACCTTACCCCATTCTTAAGAGATGTTCAGGTGAGAATTAGATTCAGAAAATGGTGAGCTGCGAAGACCAGAAACCACGACTCCAGATTGAGTATCTTTTCTATAAGATAGAAATTTCCTGAGGGCCACCATTCTATGGAAAGGATGAATGTGATGTCAACTGCCATAGAATTATAGGGAAACATTGTTAGAAATGTTGTCTTTCTTCTTTGAAACTTCCAAATATATAAAGGAGAAAGTCCCTGTTCAGTATATGTATCTTCCCTTTCAAAAAATGCCAGATAGGACACAGATTACAATACATTGATTTCATTTCACATTTTCTTTCTACTTAATGTTATTATAAAATGATTTTATTAACCAGATAACATATATGAATGGGCTATAAAATTCAAAAATACAAAGAGATATTTCATTGTCTTTTCCACCACCAGTTTTTTTTAAAGACAATTGTAATTATGGTAATAGTTTCATAGGCATTTCTAGAGAAATATTATAGTCATAGAAAAATATATGTATATGTGTGTGCATTAGTAGGGATATTTTTGAAACCTGAGTATTAATATTCTGAGATGGCTTGGTGGTTTTGGGTACTGGCTGATTTTCAAAAGGACCCGAGTTCAATTCCCAGCACCTACATGGCAACTCACAACTGTAACTCTTGTTCCAGGGAATCTGGTACCCCCACACTGACGTCAATGCATAAAAAATAAATAAGATTAAAAAAAACTTGGGTTAGTTAGACTGTGGAAATGTCTGTGGATGGGGAAATATCTTCATTTGATTATTTGATGTGAGAGGACCCAGGCCACTGTAGGCACCCACTGTAGGCACAGTTCCTAGGCAGGAAGATCTGACCGAAGGGAAAAGAAGTTGAGCTGAGCACAAGTGAACGTGTACGCATTCGTTCTTCTCTCATCCTGACTGTGGATATAATTGTCTGAAATTCTTGCCTGGACTTCTCAACAACGATGGACAGTAACCTAGAATTGTCATCGGAAATAAAGTCCTTTCTCTTCGGTCTCTTCTTGTCACAGTATTTTTATCACAGCAGCAGAAATGAAACTAGAACAATTGTTCCTGCTGTCCAGTACTTAGCTTCTCCCCTATTAAACACACTTGTGGGGATCTCAGGCAGACAAGGGCTTTGGAGCTGCTTTGAGTGCCCAGCTGGCCAGCTCCCACTACTTCTGTCCTCTTCTCTGCGAGTGAAGACCAGACATGTTACTGAAGAATGAAGCAAGAGCGATTAAGTCACCAGACCTCTGTCTAATCATCTGACTTGCTTCCACATGTTTCTTTCCCCCTTTCTCTTTGTTTTGTCTTTTCTTCTGGACTTTTTTCTCTTCTTCAAATATGTTTTTAATTGAAATTGAGTTACTTCACTTCCCCCTACTTTCCTTCATTCATCCTCTCTCAGCTACCCTCCCTAAACCTCTCCCATGTATCCCCCTCACCTTGCCAATTGGCAGCTTCCTTTTCTTTGATTTTTACTGTTACATACATACATGGATGCATATTTGTCTTTATGCTTATGTATAGAAATACAACCTGCTGAATTCATCCTTGGGGGTGGTGTGTATATGGTTTCACTAGATAGCCAATAAGGGGGATCATCCCCGGAAAAAGTTGATTCTTCACCCAGCAGTCATTAGTTGCCTGTGGTTCTTAGTCTAGTTCTTTCTCCCTTCCATGTTAAAATATCTGTTGACATTGACATTTTTCTGGTTTTGTTTATGTGACCGTTTCTAGAAAAGCCTGTTTCAACAGCAGGCTTCTGGGTATTCTGACTTTTGCAATCTTCCCACCCCTTCTTATGTGGTGGTTCCTGAACCAGAGATGTGGGAGCTGTAATGTAGATGTATCCCTGGAGGCTGGGCTCTCCACATCTGTTGCATGCTGTATTGTGTACAATTGTGATTTTCTGTAATGTTCTCCATTTGTTGTAAAGAAAGGCTTGCTTGGTGGGAGTGGTAGCCACACTTATCTGTGGGTATGAAGATACTATTTAGAGCATAGGAAGTATGCTGGTCTAGCATAGTAGGGGTAGTAGATTCTCTTCTAAAGTCCATGACCTCACTAGCCTGGGAAAATGGCTATTTTTCTAGGACCTGGCATGATTCCCTTTTGTTGAGTGGACATTAAGTCCAACTGGACAACTGTTTGTTGCCATCAACATGTGAGTGAGATTTATTGAATCTTTATGCCTATCTTGCCATGCTGCTAATTATGGTAGTTCTATAATTATAGGAAGTTAAGAAACTTCCTTTTGAAAAGCTGGTTAGGGTAGTCCAGGTGACTCCCAAAACAACATAGAGTATTGATGCAGCCCTTGTTTGCCTCTCAAGGGTTGAGGGTGGATCCCTATTGCTGAACACTTACGACACAGGACTCAGATGATTCAAGCTGGGTCTGACATGGAGGCCTCTTTCCTGTGGTCTAGCTTCAATGGTTCCAGAAAATATTATGCAAGCTACCAAGGGAGGGAAGCAATTAAGCTGTCCTACCCAGCCACAATCCCCCATACTTCTCTTGAAGCAGAAGAAAGAACAGACTGTTTTTAGCCCTGCAGAAGGGGATCTGCAAGGAGGGAACAATGTTAATGAACCTTTTCATCTCTCAGTGGTTGAAAGGGCCCTTGAACATGAATCAAACTAACAAGAGGGTGAAATGGTTTCTCCTAATGGCTTTCTCTCTGGAAAGCAGAGGTAGATTTACAAAAAGATGCCAATAGTCTGATTTGCTGAGTTCCACGAAAAAGAGTCCACAAACTGCTGCCATGGGGGAAAACTTTTCTAGTGAAGCCATTGACAGTCACCCCAATCTTTAGTTACCTGCTTTTGCTGTTACCTTTAGGTAAAAATCCATAGCTTTTCCTTCATTTATTAAAAGTCCTTAAGTGTTCACTGCAAATATATTCAAGCAGGACGTAAACAATTCTAAAGATCATCTAGATGCCAATTTCTGAGAAAATATTCAGCCTCTAATAATATGTTTCAAAAATATCACCCAAGGTCTCAGATAGATTATATACAAGCTTATCTAATGTCTTGGTTTCAAAAATTTAGCAGAAAACAAGCAACAAAATTATTAGCATATATCCTTCAATGTACACAGCCAAGGGTACAAGCTAACTATTCGGTGGATGAGTTGAAAAAGCTGCTGATATGCATTGAATGACCTTGTGGGTCTCAGCTGGTCTCTACCCATGTCCCAGAGGACCTTATGGATCTCAGCTGGTCTCTACCCATGTCCCAGAGGACCTTATGGATCTCAGCTGGTCTCTACCCATGTCCCAGAGGACCTTATGGATCTCAGCTGGTCTCTACCCATGTCCCAAATGACCTTGGATATCTCAGCTGGTCTGTACCCATGTCCCAGATGACCTTGGCAATCTCAGCTGGACTCTACCCCATGTCCCAGAGGACCTTATGGATCTCATTTGGTCTACCCATGTTGCAGATGACTTTGGATATCTCAGTTGGTCTGTACCCACGTCCCAGATGACCTTGGAGATCTCATCTGGTCTACCCATGTCCCAGATGACCTCATGGATCTCAGCTGGTCTCTACCCATGTCCCAGATGAGCTCGTAGATCTCCGCTGGTCTCTGGTAGAGTGTTGGAGACTTTATCTCCAAATTGGAGCTTTGTTAACAACAAATGACCTAATACAGATATCATCTCACCATGGATATGAAGAATCCAGCCAAGTGCACAGATCAGTTAATTGCTAATTATCTTTCTAAGTTACATAGCATTCTTCTAATTCCACTAGTCCTGATAGCGTGATAGAATAATGATGATGACATCATAATAAAATATTTCATTATTTCCATCTCCATTTATAAAACATAATTTTTTATTGATACTTTGGGAATTTCACATCACTCACACCAATCCTGCTCATCTCCCAATCTCTCTATATCTGTCTTTTACTCCTGCATCATTTCCCCTAAGAGAAGCCTCCAAAAATTAAAACAAAACAAAACAAACCAACAAAAAATCAATCTTGTTCCTCTGTCTTTGCAACACCTCTTTATTTATTCCAGTGGCATCAGGAGCTGTGGAGTGTCACACATTATACCATTTTGTCCAACTAACTCCATCCCAAAAATGTTCATTGTAATGAGTAATTAGTCTGGGTCAAGGCCTCTGGCACCTCATCATCACTGGACCCTCATAGAAACTCCCCTCAGAGGCCCTGCTATTGCCCCAGGGTCACACCGATCCTGCAGTTATATTCTATAGCACCAGTCCCTTCTCTCACTCCAGCTGCTCATAGATGGGGTAGATGTCAGAGTGGGCCAAACCAAGGCCTACGATGTGGATCTGGGTGATAGCTGAGCTTGTTGATCAGGGTCACTGGGACCATCCCCCTCAGGTGAAGCTGTTCTCCTAGGCCCATGCCATTGGGGTCAGATCTCTCATGCCAGTGGTGAGGGGTCGAACCATCTCTCCTGAGTGCAAGTGCCAGCTATCCCATGTAGGTGGGGCCAGCTGACCTGTTGGAGTGTCCAGTGAGGGGTAGGGTCAGCGAAGGGTGGAGCCTGCTCAACATGGCACTTGGATTTCAATACACATGTTTCCTATAACCTCCTATAGTAAAATGGACCATGGACATCATCACAGACCTCAGTTGCAGCAGAAATGTGAACCCAGACGTGGACCTTGGCAGTAACTCAGGCCCAGATATCACCATGGCCCCAGTGGCAGCATTGGCCACCCAGATCAGTATGACCCTGGTGGCAACAAGGCTCTCAAACACCAGCATGGTCTCAAGTAGCTATCCAGACCACAGACATCCACACAGCCACTGGAGGCAATAGAAGCCATGGACATCAACCCAGACCCTTGCTGCTACTGGGTCATGGACCTAGACATGGCCCATGGCATAAGCTCAGGCCCAGATGACACCAGGGCCCTGTGTGGCAGTGCAGGCCACCCAGATTGGCATTAACCAGGTAACAGCACAGTTCTCAGAACCAATACAGTCATAGGCTGTGGCTCAGACCCCAGGCATCTGTGTGGCCTTTGGTGGTACCATGGACCACTGACATAATCATAGACCCTTGCTGTGGTAGGACCACAGACCCAGACATGATCCTCGGTAGCATCTTGTGATCACCATGGCCTCAGGTAGCAGCACAGGGCACTCAGATTGGCATGGCCCTCAGACACCAAAAAGGCCCCAGGTTGTAGCTCAGACCCCTCTCATCAGCTTGGCCTTTGATGGTATCAGGAGTAATGGCCATTAGCACAGTCCCTGGCTGTGGCAGGGCAATGGACCCAGACATGGCCCTTAGCATCAGCCCTGGCCCAGATGACACCACGGTCCCAGGTGACAGTGTAGGTCACTCAGATTGGTGGCATGGCCTTCAGGAATCAACGTAGCACAAGTTGCAGACTAGATCTTGGGCATCCATGTGACCTTTGATCATACCATGGGCCATGGACATCAACCAAGACCCTTGCTATGGTAAGACCACAGACATGATCCTTACCAACAGCCTGGGTTCAGATGCTGAGGCCACTCAGTGTAGCCCTGGGACACTAACATGGCCCCAGGAGGTAGCCTAGACTGTCGGCATTGGCATGACCTTCAACGGTATCTGGAGTTCCAGGTATCAACACAGACCCCGGCTGTAGTAGGATCACAGACCCAGATGTGGCCCTAGGCAACAGCCCAGGCTTGTATGTCACCATACTCCCTGGTGGCAAGCAGGCTGCCAACATCAGCCCATTCCTCACTGCCCTTGCTTCTTCAGAACGGCCTCTCACCATAGCACACAAACCAGTCGACCTCTCTTTCTCTCCCATTTCTCCACCATGTACTTGTTTATCATAATGGCACCCACAATTCGGGGCAAGCCTGGGATGCCTTTAGGTAGCCTGGCCCATGACCATTTCCATTTTATGTTAATCAGAGGAGTTTAAAAATTCAATCATGTTCATTTAATTAAATGGAAAATATTGAATTAAACCATGGTCCTTTGATGCCAAGTTATAAGTTGGTAACTTCATCTTCCTGATAGTGAACCATGAGGTTATTTTTCTTTTCTTTCTTCCCTTTCCTTTCCTCCCGTCTCCCCTCACCCCTCTGTTCCCTCCACTTTAGTTCCTCTCTTACCTTTCCATTCCTTCTATCCCTTTCCCCTTTCTCTTACTCCTATTCCCCTTCCTATTTCCTTCTGCTTCCCCTCCTCTTTTTTTTTTCTTTTTCTTTCCCAGCACAGGATCTCATGGGCCTTGAAATTTGCCCCCACCTCCGTAGTATGGGAGTTTACAGGAGTGGGCCACCATGACTAACAGAGTAATGCTTCTTAAATCATCTTTCAGTCTATCCTAACTCCAGACAGCATCTTTATGTTCTTTAATAGTATGATTCTACATGAAACACTTAGGTGGAGAGAAGCTATATACAAATCATAATATTGGTTTTATTTATCTAAAAGCAATCCCCTCCCCTGAACATTGTAAACAGGTATTGAATTATCATACCGCATAAAAACTGGCAAGTATATGACAGTAATGGACCCACAGATGGATGGATGGAAAGGGCAGAATGCTCACTAATTTTGCCAATTAAACATATTTCTGGGGGTGGAAAGTGGAGAATGGATTTGGATAAACAATTGAAGCTGATTCCTGAATAACTGAAAAAAATGTTTGAAATTTATTTTGCATTATGTAACCATAATCAGGAGTACTGTAGGAAACCCTGTCCCAAGAAAGTTACGGATTCTGAGTTTGAATCACTAAGTCTATGCTTTGTGGCCCATACACAGGAGGCATGAAACACCTTTCTTTGTGCTCAGCCAATGGATCTGTCAGTCGTCTCAACAGAAAGGAGTAAAACACAGCCACTCATGTGCTCTAAGAAAATGCTTGAGCACAGCCATACAAGTAGTTAGTTGCTGATTGCGAATTATACCTCTAATCCCTGCTATCCAGGGGCAAAGGCAGGTAAATCTCTGAGTTTGAGGCCAACCTGGTCTATAAAGGGACTCCATGCCAGTCAGAAATCTACAGTGAGACCTTCTCTCAAAAACCCATCCATCAACCCAGTTAGTTTTGAAAGCCACAGGGCTTGTTTTTTGTTTCGTTTTGTTTTAGAGATGTAGTTAATATATTTTCCACACATAATGCTTCTTACACAGGTTGCACAAAGATGTCTGTAAGGGAAAAGTAGTAGGCCTGGTTTTTGTTTGAGGGAACTGAACACCCCTGTTCGGCCATGTCCTCTTCTGCCAAAACCTCTTCCCAAAGGTAGTGTTGATTTCAGGTTCTCTGTTCTGAAAACTTCAGAAGATGTCTCTGAAGCAGCCTGTCTGGTTCCTTTCCTAAGTACAGACAAGAAGGTACCAGGTCTCTTCTGAGATTAGAACACATTTACCTTGAGCTTCATTTTACCCATAAAGACACTTGAACTTGGGTAGCCAATTCTTTCCTTTAACCACACTTCCCCCAAGGCATTCAAGTGTAGCAAAATAAAAGGATGTTTGTCTAAAATATTTGAAGTCTATCTGAGTCCAGATAAATGCCGTAATGTTTGTTTTCTGGGATCAAGGTTAATGGAACGATTACCCTGTTTCAAATCAGGCATGCTGGAAATGAGGCAATATACTCTACACAGAACGTCTTCTCTTTTTCCGTGAGACATCATTATCTGGCACGTAACAGCTCTGACTATCACACCTTTGAATGTCATGTGTCTGTTTTATTTATATGACCAGATGCAGTTTTGGAGAAAGAAGACAAAACCTAACAAGTTGTACAAGTCAAGTTGGCTTGGACCTCTTGGTCGTGGGCAATAACTGGCAAACTCTGCTCACTAAAGCTGGAGTGATTATATACCCATTAGTCTGAAGTTTGCATCTGTGGAGACAGTTGAGTCACTTTGCTCAGTCTCTGGAGACAATAACAAACTTGGAGCCATAAACGCTTTAAAAAAAAACAGCGTGCCAATCTACCATGAGAATGTCAACAAATATGACTTCCTCAGGAAATGTCAGATGACATCAGTGCAACAGGAGAGCTGCTAACCCAGAGGCTAGGAGGATGCAGGGACTGGTTTGAGAAGCTGTGGCAGCTTCACCTAGCCTCTGGCAATGACCTCCCAGACCACGTGATCATGGTCCAGACATGACTGAGGCTGAGAGATTTGAGGAGGCAAAGCCAGAGATAAGAATTAGATTCTTGTCATTAAGATGTGTTCCCTCGTCAAAAACACGAAGATTAGGTCCCTGGAGATCTACCTGCTGATGTGGGATTTCCCTCTGTATGCTGTGATTACCATGAATGAATAAAGAACTGCATGGAGCCTATAGCAGAGCAGGGCCAGATGGAGCAGAGCTAGGTGGGGAGGACTGGACTGAATGCTGGGAGAAGAAAAGCGGAGTGAGAGAAAAGCCACGTAGCTCCGTTGGAGCCAGACGGAACTTTAGCGGGTAAGCCACAGCCACATGGTGATACACAGATTAATAGAAATGGGTTAAATTCATATGTAATAGTTAACCAATAAGAAGCTAGAGCTAATGGACCAAAAAGTGATTTAATTAATACAGTTTCTATGTGATTATTTCGGGGTTGAGCAGCTGGGAACAAACAAGCAGCCTCCTTACTACAACCTGCCCATCAAGGGATCTGAGATTATTGACCTTTTCCTATGAACATCCCTTTGGGATCAGGTTTTAAGGATCAAAACCTGAGCTAGCCTGGGGACCAGGTTCAAGGTTTTCATCATCATTGAGGACTACAGTGGTTATGTTAGTTTGGATGTTAAGTGCTCCAAGGATGTAGCCACTGCCATCTGGGTGGCCAGATAGTGAGGGAATTAGAAAAGTAGCGCAAGTTAAGCTATCCTTGGTGTTTTTTCATTTTAGAAAATATTAGTTTTTGAGAATTTCATATGAGTATTGTATTTATATAACTTGGTCCTACCTTCTCTCCCCTCCAACTCCTGAAGTATTTCCCATCTCATTTTCAAATTCATAGCCTTTTCCTTTATGTATATATGTATACATAATAAATTTATAATCATATATAATATTATGAATACTATCTATTGAGTTTGTTTAGTGTTGATCTTTGTGTGTGTTTAGGGCAGATAACTTGGGATTGGATCACCTGGAGGGAGCTGGTTCCTAGAGAAGTCAGTTCTCCCTCATTCAGCGACCATAAATTGCCTATAGCTCTTCATCTAGGGTGGGACCATCTGACACTACCATACCAACTGATGTCACTGGGCAGGTCTCGTTCAGGTCATCATAATTTTTAGATTTCATGGGTTCTGGTTCCCTGTCATATAGAGAACACTATCTCTCAGCAGAGGTCCTGGATCTCTGGTTCATTCTTCTGTGATGTTCCAAGAGCCTTCTGCCAGAGGAGTTGTTCTGTAGACATATCAGCTGGGCATGGACTCCCCAGTGTCAGTTGTTCTCTGCATTTTGACCAGTTGTGTCTTTCTGTCATAGTCACTGCTGCAAAAAGAAGCTTCTTTGATAAGGAGTGAGGATGACATTTATCTGTGGGTATAAGGCTTAGTATTCAGAATGCAGCTAGAAATTCTGCTGGTTTAGGAAAAGGCAATAGTGGGTTGTTCATTAAGTTCATGTTCTCACCAGCCACGAGTGTTTTGCTAGGGTTACAGTACCAGGCACCCATTCCCTCTTACTGAATTGGCCTTAAGTCCAATTAGAGGACTGTTGATTTTAGAGTGCACTGTTGTGCCTTTTGGATTATCTCACCACTCAGGACATTGTTGTGGTCCATAGGTTTTACATCTGGATAAGATCATTGATTTCTTTTCCCTTGGAAGCTTGCCTAGTTTGTTTTGATATATGAGAGTTAGCCTTCAGAGAGCAGGTTTCTAAGTCAGTTCAAGCTTCATTCCTTCAAAGCCTCTTGCTAAGTGTGTGACGTCTTCAACAGTAAAGTCTTACTTTCAATTTCTGAATCAAAATCAATCATTCAATATTGGCTATCTAGAACCTTTATCAAAAATTTCACTGAAGTCCACATCCCCCCCAGAATTGTGCAAGATGCAGTAAGCTCATGATCAGGAACCTACTGGCCCATAAACTACATTCACCCATGGTTTCAGAATCCTCTGTCCTTGGAATGTTGGGAACCCTGTGATTTTCTCCAGTTTTTTCCTACTCGTGTGATTTCTAGGCTCCACCAGGGCATAAGTCACAACCATTTCATGCATCTCACCATTGCTGAGAACAGATAATGCAATCAGTACATGAGTTTCATATGATTCAGTCCTGGGCCTTAGGATTCACACGGGCCCTTTCAATGCAAAAATAGACATTTGACTCCATAAGTCTTCAGGGGTTTGCAAAGACAAACTAATTTTACCAAAACTGTCCATAGCCAATTTTTATTATTTTTTTGTTTTAATGGATAACAAAATCAATACCAGCACAGAAATCAATGCAACAAAATTCACTCACTTTGAAGAGGATAATCTTCTTTACTTAGTCTACCCATTCAGATGACATTTTCCAAAACTTTTTCACAGATATGTTATTATGATTTGGATATAAGTCTCCCACAAAGGGGCTCATACGTTAAAGACATGGCTCCAAAACAGTGGAATAATTGGGATGCCAAGTTTATGAATGGATTAATTAATTGATGAGTTCGTAATTGAATGGGCTTTTAGAAGTTGGATGAAGTAGGCCATTGGAGATTTGCTTGCCCACTCATCATGCATCCTGACTGCCTTATTCTCTAATTCATGATGATTCACCTTTCCCGTAGGCAGCAATGGAGCCAGATGACCATGAAAGCCTTTGAAACCATGAACCAAAAATGAATACTTCCTATTTTAACGTGTTTCTTTCAAGTATCTGTAATTGATAACACTTAAAAACATAAAACACACTGCTAGTTGTCTGGGTAAGCCATGATCTGTCAAATTGTCACCTGCAAATGAATATCACACCGTATCTTTTTTTTTTTTTGGTTTTTTTCAAGACAGGGTTTCTCTGTGGTTTTGGAGCCTGTCCTGGAACTAGCTCTTGTAGACCAGGCTGGTCTCGAACTCACAGAGATCCACCTGCCTCTGCCTCCCAAGTGCTGGGATTAAAGGTGTGCGCCACCACCGCCCGGCTCATACCGTATCTTAATAAAGTGTGACAAATGTTTAATATCAATAAAGCCACTGGACAAATTCCCCGGGGGCACGTTGGCCCTCAATACTCGCTTTCTCTGTCTCTTTTGTATTTCCAGAAAAACAATCTTATACTTTCTATCACCGTTGTTTAGTTCTGTTTATTCCACAGTCTTAAGTATAAGACTGTTTTGCAAAACTCAGATTGAGGGTTTGACTTTATTAAGGTTTAGGGCTCAGCAGTTCTTGCCTTTTTTATTGCTTCATAGGTCTGTATCGATGAAGACACCGCCAGCTGTTTGTCCACTGCCTACTGTCTGGCAAAGATTCAGTTTGGCTAGTTTGGGGCTAATCTAATGTGGATAGTCATGCTGTGAGGACTCTCGTCATGAAAGAGTTGAAAAACCAAGATAGAGTTGGCTGAGCCATGCATTGAGTGTATGCATTTCTCTACCCCTTTACTTCATTCAAATTGCTGTGGAATTTAAAAAAATTCTTTATGTAATTCTGTTGACTTTACATCCTATAATCTGAGTTTACATATTTGAAGAAATGCAGGTAAGGAGTCAAAATAAGGTCCTCAAAATGTTCCCTTTTAACATTGAACAAAATTTTTAATATTCTGATAACGCCTTTGCCTAAACTACCTTTCCTAATATTTACATTGCTTCCTTTGATTGATATTTTGTCAGAATGTTTTTGCCATTTCCATCATTTTAAGTAGTTAAATTTTAAGTCATAAAGGTGATATATGAGTATAATTTATTTTAATTAACTAATTAATATTTTGCCTATGCATATTTGTGTATGTGTGCCTGAATGAGTGTGTGCGGGTACACAAGTGTGCATGTGTATGTGGAAGACCAAAGTTGATGTCACATGTCTCCCTCTGTTGCTCTCCACCTTATTGATTGAGGCAGGGTTTCTCATGGACCCATAGCTTGCTGACTGGGCACTTTAGCTAACCAGTTTGCCGTAGGATTACCTGTGACTGGACCCTGTGTATTGGGATTATAGGTATCTTCGATGTTAGTCTGACTGTAAAGTGGGTTCTGGGAACCTGAGCTCCAGTCCTCATACTTGCGGAACAAACTCTTGATCTGAGCCATTCCCTAGCCTCATGAGCACAATATTAAAGTGTCATAATATTAAGTATCAACTAATGCTATAACATGTAACCAAAACCTAAAGTTCTATTTTTAACACTACTCCTCAACTCCAATTTTCAAGAAGCAGACATTTAAAATTGATTTTAGTTTCCAAAGTGTTACATTCAAAATATAATTCTCACTTGAGTTTTCCAACTTAGGCCATTATGATTTCTAAGTACGGTAGGCAAAACTCCACTCCCATCAGCGCCCCCTTGACTATGGAGTGATATAATTCTGGCTCTTTTCCAGACTTAACTACAATTTTATGCTTACTGTTTTCTTGGTGATGCATCAGTAGTTGTTCTTTCAACTTTCCCCACAGTGGTAAGTGCTGCACAACCCAACTGCTCTAGTGCTTTCTCTGTAGTTTCGGCTACCCCAGGACAGACTTGGGGATCCAGACTGACTTCTTACTGATGTGCTCTCCCCGCGTGCTGTCTTCCTCCTATCTCCCTCTCCAGGTTTTCCATCTTTCTGCTGCACTCATTTTTATGTTACCTCACCCAGTTTTTTTTTTTTTAAACAGGTTTTCCCTTTTCTTGCTTTCAAGCAGCAAATGACAATGGAGAAGGTGATTGACATGAAAGAAAAGGTCTATTCGGGAATAGGCAGAAGAGAGGACTAGAGTTAGTGGGAGCCAGGAGGGGGGATGTGAGAAAGGACAAAATACATGATACACTTGGATGAAAATATCAGTCTGATCTTGCATGGTGAATATATGCTAATAATTTTTAAAAGAAAATATTAGGGCTGGTCCACTCAGTAACGTACTTGTCACAGTAGCATGAGGACTCAAGTTCCATCCCCGGCACCCATGTAAGAAGAGTCAGATTGGGTGGTATACACCTATGGTGCCAGCACATGGGAGGGAGAGATAAAAAGACCCATGTAGCTTATCAGTCCCAGTCAGCAAGCTCTAGGTTAACTGAGAGACTTTCTTAAAAAATTACGTTGAAGGCCATAGAGGAAGAGAACCAGTGCTGATCTCTGGCCTTGACATATCCCCCCAACACATACATGCACGTGTGCACATGTGTGCACACACACACACACATGTAGATATCATTGTTCACATAATAGAAAATGAAGAAGGATTGATTGCTACAGTCGGTACAAGATGGTGATGTCCATTTGGACTTTGGTTGTAATAGCACAGGTGGATAAAATTGCCATCTTCAGATGATATTTTGTAAGCATAGGACTTGAAGGTTGGGTAATAATGGGGAAAGAAGTGAGGGATGGCTCGCTGTGACGCTGCTTACAGACATCAGAGCACCAAAGGACACGAGGGAAGAAGGTGAGGAGCGGGAGTAAGAGAAGAAGGTAAAGTTGCATTTTTAAACAATGGTGATGTGATAGATTATATGAAACTGTATTTCCTGTACATTTTCTAATTGTGTAGACTTGTACATTCAGTGGATGATGGCAAGTGGGTCCTGGCAGAAGCAGCACGAAAAACCAGTGTACTCCACCTTCTTGTCAGACGTGTATATTCTAAGTTATAACATGTGGCTGAACTGTCAGTTTAAGCTTGCTATTTGTCAAGGATCAAACTTTAATGCAATTGACTATCTAACTAGCTGCTCCTATTTATTCTCTGGAACGCAAATTCACGCTAAAATTTTTTTTCTCATAGTTTTCCTTCCAAGAAGAAAAGAGATGTCTGTTTAAGCAGATGGATTTGGGAGCTGAATGGAGATATTCCAAAATATATCAGGATAGGAAACAAAGTACTGAAACTGAACAACAACAACAACAACAAAACCAGAGAGAAAGAATGGCTCAAGCTTACTTAATGAGCTAAACAATTTCACTGAGAAATTATTGAGAAAATACTCTTTTGAAGGACACTTAAGGATATTTTATCTTTTCTGAACACCAGGCCAAACAGGAAGCCAGAAGACAGGAAGTGCAAGAAGGGAGAGAATTGTGAAACGCAGGCCTGCAGAGGGCCTATGTCTCTCTGCAAGAAACTGAATCAATGGCACCGAGTTTCATGGTCACAAGTCATGTGACTTTACAGAATTACACATACACATATATTTGTGCTGAGTTACAGCATGCTGTGTTTTCCATAGGGAGAGAGAGAGGATCAAGAAGGGGAATTTAGCACGGGCGGCAGAGACATGACTCATGATTGGTGCAAACAGTCGAACACAATGCGCCAATTCCCTGGTGACGCCTCATCATCCAGGAAAGATTGTACGAACACATTTCCTTCATCTTAAATCATGTGCAAACTAAATCACAGTTTACTAATAAATTCAGGATGGTTTCAGGACTTGATAAATTTGCAAGGAGTGAAATGCAATCCTGGAAGATGAATCGACCTCTTCTGAATCTATGCATCACACATTTATTTCTTAGCCATTATCACTAATTTTAGTATCATATTATTATTGAATCGTATATTCCCTCACCGATCCATTATAACTTTGTGAAGATGATTGCCTATTAAAGTAGAAAGATAAAGAATAAATTGGTATTTTTTTTCCCTTCTCCCGAGTTAATGCGAAATGGCATCTTGACCAGGATAGGCAATCCTAAGGAGAGTATTTGGATTCCGCCCCCTGCCTATTGGTCCGTCTGGTGGCAGGTGCCACGCAGGTACTGCCACACACACTGTCTCATCTGGTTGTAGGCAATGAACTTACTTTTTTCCAAATTTTATGGGACTTGGAAGTTTTTACAGAACCTTTGGCTAAATTTTTGGAGTACTGCAAATTTTGGTTGTGATAAAAATGTCAATCAAGCACAGTGGTACATGCCTATAGTCTCACCTTTCCAAGTCTAAGACCAGAGGATCTCTGTGAATTCTACCTCAATTTGGCTTTCATAGTGAGTGAGTACCAGGTAAGTCAGGGATACAGAACAAAACCCTGTTGAAGAACAGAAAAACGCCATTGCCCTTTTTCAGAGTGGGAAAGACACAACCTTTTCTTTCTTACTAATTATTCCTTGACAAAGACAAGAGCAAGGGGAACTGCATTATAGCATGAGTGGACTCTCCACATGGGAGGGTTATCAGAAGATGCTCTGAAAGCAAATCCCAAACATCAGAACACTCAATGGTCATCAGCCCTGAGTTATTGGATTGGTAAGGAAGATAATGCTTTGTTACTGTGGTGGTATGCTATAGCAGTTTGCTTTAATCACCCATTGATTTATTTGTGAAGGGACTTTGGTGACACCCTTCTTCATAGGTAATGCTGTTCTGGTGTAACTGGTTTATCTTCATAAAAATCAAGGAGCTGTTTAAAGGTCATGACATCAATAGCCAAGGACAAAGGCTTTGAGTTAGGTACTGATACTTAGAAATTCCATGATGCTGACAGGTGTCAACTAATCATAACTAAGACAAGGACAGCAGTAACACTGGGTTACTATGTCATGTAATCACAAGGAGAAAAAAAAAACCAACAAATCCTGTGTTTGTGCTTTGTAAATCGTGTCAGAAAAGTGTTTGCTTGTTTTTCTTTTTTTTCTTATGGGCTCAGTATTTTATGTGAATCGTGACTGCAATGATGAACCATTTCTGCAGTTGAGTGTTCCATAAAGTTCATTTGGGAATGAAGATTTTGATCTTTTATATTTAATGTGAATTCCAGCAAGAAAGCTACTTACAAGGGGAGGAAGAGAGCTAACTTCTCAATTCTTATGGAGTGCAGCAAATTCTGGCTCTTCAGGCGAGATATAGGTTGGTAATACATATATTAGTTTTAGGATAACAATTTTAATGCTTCCCCGAGAGATGGAAAAATTTATGTTGGACACACTTGTGGTTTCAATCGCATGCTGCAAAAAGACTCTCTGGGGTCTGTACAAGGACACATGAAGCCTCACAAGACAGCCAAGGCATACTCCCCTCTTGTAATCCTCCTGCTTCCCTTGTGGGGATTTTCAGAAACTCTGAGGAAAGAGGCCATAATTCTGTCAACACCACACACCACAGGAGCAGGCTAGGGTCTTGATCCCTGGAAGCTGTGCAGTGGAGCTTGTGTTACAATGCTGCAAGAGATCATGTGGCCCTGGGTAGGATAAGGGCTTTGTGCCACAAGGGTTATTGTCCCCAAGAGCTGCCAGAGGCAACCAGCTCCCTGGTGTTGCTTTAATGATGTTCTGTGAATACCTCAGTTCTCCAGGGAAGAAGGGAAACAGTCTTTACTAAAGCCATGAGAGCCAGCAGAAAATGTTTTCAGCTCTCTACCAGCTTGTAGAATATGAGACTGTATGAGGTTTTGATTTTATTGTAAATCTCTTACTATATGGACTGAGTGAGTACTAATGTCTGGATGTGACATATCAGAGGACATGTGTATAACAGGAAGATTTCCTGGTGACCCAAGTCGAATGCTCACACAGTTTACCTTAGTGCTGGGGCCTGGAGGCCAATCTTGTACTATGGCCAGAAACTGCACTGTGAGCTCCAGCAGATCAGTTGATGGAAGAGAGCAAGGCCAAGAGTTTGTTTCCATGGCAATCTCCTTGCAGGGTGGCCTGCAAGGAGAGAGGCTACAGTTGTGTTTGGTGACTCTCAACATTTAGCCTTCTCTGTTTCTGTCTCCAGCAAACTCAGCATAACCACATCCTCTTAAGTACAAAGAAATGACAATACACCATTGCCACTGGCCTTCAGTTGCTGAATTCTTCTCTGGTGTTTGTCCCATCAAGAATCTGGTGTACTAGAAAAATTGAAATGACACTGGTCCTCAAGCAGTGAAAACAGGGTCCTCTGTTTCCAGTGCCTTCGTGACAAGGATGGTTTTTTTCTTAGTTCGTTTTTAGTGTGTCATATTAAAACCCTGTGATTTGTCGATGATATCCAGGCTACATATTAAAAGGAGATGATGGGAATAATCGCTTAAAGCCGAGTTCGGGTTTACTTGATGCTATTTATTTATTTATTTGGAGGAAGGGTAAAAATGAGTGGTTACTTTGTTATTATGAAAAACAATGCTTCCTTTCTCCTCTTTGTACATTATTAGAATATCATTCTCTATTATTTTTCATTGTTCAAATCTGGGTGGCTTTCTTCCTTTCTAGGGCTTATTTCTGCCTTTCTTTTCATCCCAGTTAGATGGCCGTCAGTTGAGTAAAAGACTTAGTATATTCTTAAGAATCCCCTATTTGTCTGAGTTGGTTAACTAGTGTCTCCGTCAGAGACAAAATCATCCTGACAAAAGCCTAACACTACATCCAACTTAAATACACTCAGCAAACTTTTTCTCATAATTTTTTCAGCCCAGTCCTCCAGAGGAAACAATGCATGATGAAACCTTACTCTAACTCCTTGAGAATTTATGCGAAAGAATGAGAGAGAAAACAATGAAAACAGGAGCATTCATAATATAACCATAATGTTTGCTATGAGCCGGACATTCTGCTTAATGTTTTATATGCATGACTTTATTTAAAGTTCATTAACTTTGTATGTAATGCTATCTTATGTTAAAGATAATTACGAGTAAGCAAGAACTAAGCATGTTGAGTAAGGGGGAAAGACAGACCTTAAACTCAGGGCTGTTGGACTTTGAGGTCTGTGTGGTTATTGGCCCTCCCCTACCTCTTCTATGCAAGCGAAAACATGTGCAACTTACTGAAGTTTGGAAACAAAAGACATGACGCTCATTGAAAGTGTAGACACGGAATAGAAGAAAATGTGGTATTTATATGCCATTGGCAGTATCAATCAGAAATGTTGAGGTTAGAAAACAGGCATATGGATCCCTGTATGCTTTCAGTGTTCTCAGAGCTGAGCCTGGGCCCAAGATATAAATATGAGTTCAGATTCCCAGGGGCGCATTTAGTTCTTTTACACTAGTCCGTCCCCCATTCAATCTTTCCCTCCTAATGTTTCTACTAAGTGTGAGGGATTAACTTGCAGTTCGAGAGATTCATGCCTCAGAGGGTTTAGTCCTGGAGGTACTGAAGCTACAATTTGGTAGCTTTGATTGAGCTGGTGCTCCGTGAATGAACATAAAGACCTCCTCTGACACTTCCCACATCCAGTAGCTACACCGGAATTGTGTTGGGATAGGATGACATGTCTTGGGAACGTCACTTCTTCCCTAGTTCATTAGACTCTAGGTTGTTGTATCTTCTGTCCTTAGGACAGTGGCCTCACCTCTTTGATAAGAACACACATAGCCATTCTTAAAAAAAAAATTCTGACTGTGAGATGTCATAAAACCAGGATACATTTGTTTTCCGAACACTCCTCCTTCTCCCCAGTACAAACAGATATAATTGTAACTAATCTCAGCTCTCTCTGTGGTATCTGGATAAAATTGGCTCAGTGAGAGAGAATGACTGTTGGGACTTCCTAGGCTAGTGACTTCCCACAGTGCTTTGTGAGGTATCAACGCTTGTTGAATACTTGCAACGTGTCACACACTGAATTGGGGAACTATTTTTTATCACCTCCTTAATTACTTAGACCACACAGAATCATCACTAGAAACTTCAGATTCAGAGAGCTTAAGAATCTCATTCAAGGTCACACAATAGGTGGCAGATCTGAAATCAGAACCTTCACTTTCATGACGTGAAGCCAGTTCTTTACTTAACTGAGTAGGCACCAGCATTGCTCTCTGGTAGGTTTCAATGCTAAAATTCTGGGCATAAAACAATATGTAAGGTCACAATGTAACTCAGGAACACATACATAGACAGGTATACTCATGCACAGCAGAATGTCAATATCAGAACAGACTTATAAGTGCTTCGGGGTGTCTGCTGATGGTTAGAAATAGAGTGTGAAGCAGAAAAGCACACTTTTTGAAGAAAAAGAAAAAAACACCAGAATCAAACTTTCAGAAAAATGGCTGGGCCCTTCAATTTAAAACAACCCAAAGAATTGTTATTATTATTGCTACTCACGGGAGGCTACTACTAAAGTCTGTCATTTATTTTTGGAAGTGTTCATGTGGGGCTCAGGATAGGTCAGCTCTAGGAAACTTCAAAATAATCAGCGAGGCAGACGATCTGTAGACTGGTGACAGAAGCACTCTGTATACAGACAGTGCCCTGCCAGGAACTGTTAGAAGAGCTGTCTCCTATCCCCATTGCTTTCTCTTTCTGAAAACAGCCTGACTAGTTAGGGGCAAGAATCGAATTTGTGGGTTTGCTGAACCGTACATAAAAGCAATGGCTGGATTCCATTTTAAATGCGAGGCTAGAGGAGTTCTTTCTTCGAAAGTAAACTGTTCAGCTAAGAAGTAATGGGTGTGTCACCTTACTGAGATTCATGGAGGATAAAGTCTAAAAGCCTAGGGATCCTGGGCTTGGACAAGTACTCTCTTGAAATTAGTTGACTATAGCAATGTAGAAAAACATTCTATCCTGCTTCTTTGGGGCCACAACAATCCCTGCCTTTAGACTTAATAACCATGAAGTCATTGTCAAGTCTTATTGGATGGTGCTATGTGCTCGTTAGAAGAAGAAAGCAAATCCTGTGATTGTGCAGAGCCATGCTGAAGATCCTTTCTCATACAAGTCGTGGTAGAAGCTTTGGAGGTTTCCTCAACAAGCCCAAGCTCTTTATGAAACTTTGAGATGAAACACAGATGCCAGGTGTTTGTTAATAAAAATGCATAACAGTCACATGAGCAGCTGCATCATCTGGACTGCTTTATTTTATAGAGGGGAGCTAGAGAATGCTCCAATAGAAAGTAAACTTCTTAACTTCCATAGCTTGGACAGAAGCCATTGCTTTCCATCTATGCTGTCTCTTGCTGTGTGTGTTTGGTGGGCATCCTCTTCTGGCAGCTCTTTCTTGAGAAGCCTGGGGTTTTGGGTATCTAGCCTTCTGTCCTTGTAGCTCAGTGGAACTGGGAATGTGTTGGCTTCTTTTCCATCCATGGTTAAAGGAAAGGTTGCAATCTTGAGGGAAACTTTAAAGATCAGACCCAAACATGGTAGCATCTTTCCTATCTGTTCCAGAGGTTGGAATGTGGTTGCATGTCCAACCTAAAGTTGGGAAAGACAGAAAAAGATGAAACAGCAAGCAATTGATTGAACATTTGTTTGTTTGTGTTTTGAGGGCTGGGGTCAGCGTAGGGATAGAAGTTCATGGGAGATTTTTGGTTTGGATTAGGGAAGGATGCTAGTCAGAAGAATGGTAAGGTTAAACCAAGGAATACTACGGAAGTCACCTCAGACACAAAACGCTCAAATCCAATGTTTTGGCCATTGAAGACTAGCAATGTTAGAACTGGCTAAGTAGATTTCTAAATTAAAAAAATGAATAAATAACCCTCCCCAAATAAAATTGAAGAAACATTTTTTTTTCATTTTGTTTAACAGAGTTGATAAAAGTAAGAAATAACACAATGCTATAGCTGCTTAGCTGTTGTGCATCATTGGTGGTGGGTGGGTAGGAGGCTTTTGGCGACAGACTGTTATGGCGTGTTTGTACCATCTAGGCCTTTTGATTTTATGTGGAAATGTGAATGTGAGATGGAATTTATATTAGCAATTGTTCTGTATGCCAGTTGTTTGGTACCAAGAATCCATTTCCCATCCCTTTATTGTAGTGAAAGCACATAACAGGAGGTTGACCTCCTGCCCTATGTGTAGAGTACAGCAGTGTCGGCAGAGTATGTCAGCTGCCTGTCATTCTTCTGAAAATGATCATGATGAAGACTGTTACCACATCTTGGCCATTGTGAACAATACTGAAATGGACACGAAGTGCAAATATTGTCTTATGATCCATTTTCAATTGTTTCTTGTTAGAGCTCAGTAGTATTCTTTGAACATATGCTAGCTCTACATGCAACCTAAAACTTCTGTTCAGTGAAGGAAACAATTAGAAGAGAAAAAGGTAACCTATGAAAAATATTTGTGAGTAACTAATCTGATAAGACATTATCAATATTGTATTTCAATAACAAAATGGTCGGCCTACTTGGAAAATGGCCAACGGATTTGAAAAGTCATTTTCCCAAATAAAGGCACATAATGGACAGCAGTTACATAAAAAGACATTCAATATCGCTAATCATCAGGGAAAGACAAACCAAAACTCCAATAAATTTTATGTGATAGTCATGAACACTATGAACAAAAAACACAAACACTAGAGAATAGCAGGCATCAAGAATGAGGCAGAAAGGCCTGAAAACTGCAGCACTGTCTGTGCAAAGTGGGGCAATCACAGTGGCCATTCTGCATTTATTTGCTCTTATTAATTACAACACTTCCAAATTTTTTGAAAACAATTACATGTCTCCCTTCCTGAGCCATGATTTTTGTGTGATACTTGAATCTTGGAGTTTACTCTTGTAATTGGTGTAACAATGCAATATCATCTAAGCCAGTTATTGTGATGTGCTTGGAAAGACTAAGACCATAGAGGTCTGGAGGTCTGTACAGAGAGACAGGGAGTGATATGGCAAGGTAGGGAGAGGAAGTGATAAGGCAGGAGGAGACAGAAGTTCGTCTCTTTTTGGCTGGGAAGTTGAGGAGGTATGGTGGCTGTAGTTTTGCTCCTTCATTTCTGATTTCTCTGCATTTTTATCTAGGTCAGACTCTGGACTTTTATTATTAGGACCTATTAGAACTCAAGCTACATATCGGCACCCAACATGCACCTTAAAGTCATTCCCACTCCTAGAGCTGCCCAGCAAACTTCAAAAGCTCCATGGATGATCCATCTAATTTTTGGCATTCTCAAGCCCTCCATCTCTTTTTCTATTTACTCTCTGCCTTAATTATCTTATACCCTCTTGTTTTTACAATCCCAAAGTCCACCTTTCCCTCATTTCTCCCAGTTAAACTATCATATCCACCCACTCACTAAAATCTATGTTCCTGTGTTCTTCCATCCCCCTTTTATGATCCACACCTGCTGGATCATATCTATTCTTGAATAGTCATGGGTATTATGTTAACACTTTTCTCTTACTACTGTATGCAGGCAAATTAAGAACTGAAATATTTTCAATGATAAACACTTTATTCAATGTGCAAACATCTGCTTCTTTTTTCACAAACCTACTAAGATGGTGGCCTGTTTGCAGCATCTACTTATACTTTTCTGCATGGAGACTGACTTTTGTTATTCAACAAAAATTTGAATTAATTTAGAAAATTTAATTAAGAATTTCATGCATGAATGCTGTATTAACATAATTTCTACCATATCTCTACCCATTCTAATTCTTCCTCAGTTCCCCCACTCCCTTTCAAATTATTGACTTCTTAATTATACATGCTCACGCACACACACATACACACACAACATGATGGGTCCATGTAGTGTTTCTCTTATGTATTATGTTTGGACTTTACTACTTGGGACAGGGAATTTGTCCCTAGCAAAGATTAATTCTCATTCTTTCTGTACCCATTAATGGCCTATAATTTTTCATCTAGGGCTAAGCCTTGTTAGACTTCCCCTATCTGCACTACCATGACAGTGGTGTTATCATTATGTGGATTTTATTTAGGTCACCATATTGCTAAGATATCATAGAGACAACTTCCCTGTTATTTCTAGAGGACGCTGTCTTGCAGCACACATTATGTTCCTCTGGCTCTTATAATCTTTCTTCCTCCTCTTTGTCAATGTTCCCTTACATTTAGGTATAGAGATTATATTATAGATACATCAGTTGGCATTGGGCACTCCACTCTCAGTTGTCCTCTGCTTTTTGACCAGTTGAAGGTTTCTATAATTGTCTGTCTGCTACAGAGAGAATTTTCTTTGATGAGGGTTGAGAACTCAACTTACCCATGAGTGTAAGCATAACTATTTAGAATGCAGTTAGGCATTATAGCCATTTAGGAAAGTGGCAGTAACATATTCTTCTCCAGGTTCCATGGCCTCCCCGGCAGTCATCTATATTTATAGTGCTATGAAACAATGGTCTTGAACTCAGTAAAGATTTGTCAGTTGCACTGGTTTAATAACATGCTGATTGGCCAGTAAACAGGCAGTAAGTATAGGCAGGATGACCAGAACAGGAGAATTCTAGAAAGAAAAAAAGGCTCAGTCTGCAGTTGTAACCCAGACACAGGGGAAGCAAGATGAGAATGCCTCACTGATAAAAGGTACCAAGCCATGTGGCTAACACAGACAAGAATTATGGGTTACTGTAAGATATAAGAGTTAATAAGAAAACCTGAGCTAATAGTCTCAGTTTATAATTAATGTAGGCCTCTGTGTCTTTCTATGGGACTCAATGACTGCAGGACAGGGAGGGACAGAAACCTCTGTCAACATTTACAGTACAAGGTATTAATTACCTTCTGACAGGGCCTGGAACCAAATTGGATGATTGCTAGTTACCCCTAAGAAAAAATGCTGTGCTGGTCATTGATGTGGTTCATGGGCTTTGTAGCTGGGCAGAATTATTGATTGCTTCTCACCTTTGGCAACTTTATAGGATCTTCTGATACTCTGAGGGCTCTTCCTCAAGAAAGAGGCTTCCAGGTCAGCTCCAGTCTGATTCTTCCAAATCCTATGTCTGATGTATGTGACATGTCCAGCAGTAGGGGCTTACCATCAGGATCTTGGAAGAAACCAGGGGCAATGGCAACAGCTTGTATTGTTATATGTGTCTGGCCAATAACTCAAAGTTAAAATCTTTATGTTTGACACTGGGACTTTGTAGGGTGTTTAGTCTATAGCTCTTGCAGGAAGTGTTGTCACCCATACCATAAAATGACGTATAACTTCATATAACAAACTCATTCACACATACACCAAAATCCCTACTTACACATACTTAAATATTATATATCTATTTTTAAGTAAACATGAAATAATGTTTCATGACTTTTTCAAACACTTTTAATGTAATTTGTCCTTTCTTCTTCCCTGTATTGCCCTCTCTCCCCCTCATCAGTTAAAGTTTTCAATTTTTCATCATTTCCCTCTTGATAGCAAGTGTCCTATTGTCACATACTCTAGGACTCCTTCGCATTCCCACCTCTATGATAGCTCTTTATTTTCCTGGTTTCTATGGATATAGTAGCTTGCATACTCATACCTAAAGATTCAGAACTAGGATCTATAAGGAAGTGAGAACAAGAGGCATTTGTCTTTCTGGCTCTGAGTTACTTCAATCATTATAATGTTTCCACTTACCCATAAATTTCATGATTTTACTTTCCTTTATAGATGGATACTATTCAGTTATATTTTATACCACATTTTAATTTTTTTCATCAGTTGAAAAACATCTAGATCATTTCCACTTTCTAAGATACTATAAATAGAGTAGCAATGGGCATGGTTAAGCAACATTAGTGGAGCAGGATATTGCATTTGGGGTTATTTCACACATGATTATTTGAATTAGAATGACCTCATAGATTTGAATGTTTGTTCACCAGGGAGGTATGGCCTTTTTGTAAATGTCACTGGGGATGGGCTTTGGGGTCTAAAAACTAAAGCCAGGCCCAGTTACTCTCTGGTTGCAGATCAGAATGTAGAACTCTCAGTCACTCTCCATCACCATGTCTGACTTCATGATGTCATGCTTTCTGCCATGATGACAATAACCTAAGCCTCTGAACTGTGAACAAGTCCAATTAAATGCTTTCTATTATTAGAATTGCCAAACTCATGGTGGTTCTTCAAAGCAATACAGCATTGCCTAAGACATCAAGAAATGGTTTGACTTATATAATAGGTTTAGTTTTAGTTTTTAAGAATTGTCCACACTACTTTCCATAGTGGCTGCACAGGTTCGCAATCCCACCAACAGTGAATAAAGGTTCCCCATTCCCCATATCCTTGACAGAATTAACTGTCAATTGTTTTCTTCTTCTTGGTCATTCTGACTTGTAGTAGGGAGACCGCTAGTTAGTTCCTGCTGCTCAGTTCCTAAATAACCACACAGAAACTGAATTAATTAAATCACTGCTTGGCCAATTACGTAAGTGTATTCAGTTTAGGTGGAGAAAACTAAACTAAATGCTGGGAGGAAGGAGGCAAAGTCAAAAGGAGATGGGTTAATTCTAGATATTAGCAATATACTATCAGGCCAAGCCAGTTTCTTTATTAACCAATGGTATTCATAGCATATAGAAGAGAATCCAACATCACTGACTGGATTGAGATAAAATATTAAAGAAATTTTAATATATAGTTCCTTAATGGCTAAGATGTTGGATCTAAGCAAGTCTGCAGCTACTTAATCCATAGTGCGTGATAACAGTAACATCATACTGGTTTTGAGCCCAGCCTTCTAGAAGGACTACAAACTTCCACCCTGGTATCTTAGAATTCTAAGCCATCAGGTAGACAATGTGTAGAGGCCCCAAGAGTGAAGGCATATAGATAGATTCCAGGCAGTCAAGTTCACTCATTAAACCTCGTCCTGTTTAGATAGCAAGTTTTTATGAGTGAAGTCTGCCTGGGTTGGACAAATCAATCCATATTTTCAGCATTTGTCTGATTGATAATTCTAGCTGATATCCTATCAACAAAAAATTGGTCAACTGATGTCTTGAATTGATGCTACCCAAAGTCTTGAGATCAAGTAATGGCATTTATTTTAAGGTTTTCTCTTTGAGAGTAGCTTAATACTTTATAATATGTGATGAACAGGATAGTTGACAATACTGTTTGGATGGTAAACATTACTTGTTTATGGACCTGAACAAAATAAAAGCTGATAGTGATGTCTATCTATCTATATAGGAAACAGCTGCTGTACTGAAACTATGTGGCTCTTAGATAAAAACATTCACAGGGAAAAGAAGCATAACACCGCAATGAAGAAAGAAAATATTACTGACCGATTCGAACAAGAGCTCATTGTTTCGTTTGTAAGAAATCTTGTGTTCCTACATGGCATGGATTAAAACCTAAACGTGAAAATTTCTATAAATGATGATTAATTGGATCATCTGTAGATTCTGTAGTTCAAAGAAGCAGAACAGTTTATTCTCAGACGGAAGGATGGAAAACATGGCGTGCAGAGTGTGACAGTGATGTTCCCATCAAATGTGACACTGATTGATGGATTCATCAACTTCAGCTGACAAGTTACTGCTGCTAAATGACATACTAGATCTTGGGAGAAGAGGGTGAGGGCAAACATGGAGTGATCCTGCCACACAGAAAACTGTGCAAGCATATAAGCATAAATATTATAAGAACATATAAATATTATACAACTCATATGGTTAGCTTTGTCTCTGAAAAGGTGGAAGGAATCTAAATGTAAGCTCCTTTAGAATGTTCTGAAAGTATTTTATCTCAGTCTTATACACTTGACTGATAATTAAATCAGCTTTATTTCCAGAGGCTTTATTAGAGTCCATCAATTTAGCAGATCCTCTTACCTCCCAATAGGTGCTCTGTGATTTACAGAAATAAATGAGAAGCTTCAGGCCATTTCTGAGAGAGCCAACTGCCAAACCTTAACAAACTGCTGCAAGGAGTTCAATGGGACAAAGAGTAAAGAGAGATTTGTCTCCAATAGAACATTTGGCATATTGGGATTCAGGTGTATTTGGGAGCAGCAAGTTCATTGCCTTATTAGTCGTAAAAACGCACATAAAGAAAAGCTTTTGATTCCTGGGCATCCTGATCAGTTTGCAGTCTTAGTCAGCTTTCATTTCCCATGGCAAAATAGATGCGGTAAACAATATAAAAGGAGAACGTTTGTTGTGTTTATGGTTTCAAAGGTTCTGGTGGTGGCTGCCTGACTTGGTCAGGTTGGGCTTGTGGTGTAGCAGAGCACCGTGGCTGAGAGGGAGCAGTGGAGCAAGGCTGCTCATACAATGGAGACAGAGGTAAAAAAGCAGCATCCAGGGTTCCCTTTGCTTTACCCTCCCAAACTTTAAGAGATTGCTGTTGAAAATTGATTTCTAAGATGAGGTACAGATAACGTAGAGAAAGGCACACACGTGTCCCCAAGCAGGTGAGCCAAGCACACTTCTATCCACAATAGCCCTGTGGACTTCTTGTCCTTCCCATTGCTGAGACATGAATAAAGGAGGCTTTGTTATAGCAGACAGCTATTACTTGTTTCCACTAGGATTCTGTAAACCTGTGACCTTCTTATGTGCTTTCTGCATGGGCATTTCCCTGAGCTCAGATAAATATTGGCGTGAATCTGTCTTCCTAGGCCCATTGACATCGTTCTCGTTCCCTCCCCTGTGGTAACTGTAGCAGCTCAACTATTATCCCGTGGTTTCTTTCTTCCATTTTCTCTCTGATTACCAACAAGAATTCCAAGATCTCAAAGGCGCAGCCAGATGTGTGCGGGGTTACATCAATGCTCCGCTAGTGCCATCGCCGGCGGCCCAGCTGCCGTAAATCAGCTTGCTTGTGTCTCCTGTTTTAAGCATAGAAATCTGGTTACAGATAGCTGGGTTTCGCTAGATTGTAGAAAATGCCTTCAGAAGGACTGCAGGGAACAGGAAATTTATATATTGGCTGAACTTTTTAAGTGGCAGTCTACGGGGGTAATTTACATTAAAGAAAACCCAGCATGAGGCTGCCTTGGGATTTATAGGCACTTTTGTTAGAAATGAAAATATCATACTTCTAACCAAAATGGATTGAATGGTTCAATGCACACAGAGTTCTTTTCATCTATAAACAGTTTGAAAAATCCAGCAAGTAAGAAATGAAACACTGATTTAGTGTAAAATTGAAACCTCTCAGATAAATTTAATACTCTTCTAGGTATCAGAGGTTTTTGTGTTCACAATACAAGCTGCGGCCTACAGTCTCAACAACATACTGTCTTCCAGACATGGCTAGTTGAAATGCCTATGCTTATGAAGTTTACCATTGAGAGGAAATGGGCAAAGAGTGATTGGCGAGCAAATAAGGAAGACGTGGATCAGAGCATGGCTTTTAGGAAAGTCATCTTGGGCTCACATTGCAAAGTGAGTCCTGTATTTCTTGGTACTTGGTCCTCACAGAGCTCTGATCATAAGCATTTCTGAAGACTTCTGGGGTTGAGACTGAGCATTGGGAGGGAATGCTAGGCACAGATGCCATGCAGATACTGGAACGCAGCAGGCATTAAGGTGGAAATAGTACTGTCTGGAAGTTAGCTTTATGAAAAACTCTAAGTTGTCTATATGATAGTACAAGTGCATTACTGCGGGGCTCTTTGTAAACCATAGAGACAATGACAGAAATTGCTAGCAATTGCCTAATTCTCAAATCTTTTATTAAATTTTAATTTCCCTTAATGCCTCTCTTCTCAATTAGAAATTTAAATTTTATAGAATTCACCATGAAAGTAACACCCAATTAGCTTAAGTTTTGACTAGTAGGTGTTTTTTTATTTTTCAAAAAACTTTGTACATATTCATTTATTTTGTTCATATCTATCTATCTATTATCTATCTATCTATCTATCTATCTATCTATCTATCTATCTATCTATCTATCTATTTATCTATCATCTATCATCTATCTATCTATCTATCTATCTATCTATCTATCTATCTATCTATCTATCTATCTACACACACACACAAGGTATGTATGTCTGTGAATTAATGTGTTACTGTGGGATTTTAGTAATCCATATTTTTAATTTAAGCAAAAATGAGAATTGTAGATAGCCAATTATAAATTACCACCTGAGCCAAGTCCCATGAATCCTCTTTGTTCAGTAGCCACCTGGGTAAGTCACATCTCCCATTTGTTGCTCTTTTCTCAACCCACAGACATCTGCGAATCCACAAGTCAACTTTTGGATCATGACCTACAAACCTTAGTTCCCCAGACACCTTCATAGGGTAAGCCACTTCCTCCTTTTCTCATCTTCACATCCCCTCATTGTGCCCCAACTCCTACTCCTATAGTCATATCTACACGCCCAAAGCCTAGCTCCAGATTGGTTGCCTTTTGACCTGCTTTCTTCAAGAACCACTCTGACTAGAGAGATGGTCCTTTTCTTTCCCATCCTTGTCTCTGCCGGCTGCCATCTCTACAGCCCTCAGGCCTTGTTCCAGGCCTAGGGTTTAGGAGCCATCTTTCCATGGTCTAATTAAACAGTTGATTGAGCAGCTTTCCAGCTCAAGTCACACAACGGCTGTACTGACCCAATCTGAGAAAGTCCAGATTATCACATCAGACACACAACCAAAGAAAGAAGTTCACATGCCTAGGTCAAATCACAGAAACAAAAACAATGTGAATGGCCAAGACAGCATGTCTCTCATAAAACCCACTAGTTCAAGATAAAAGTGTTCTCTAATGAGAACTAATAGATGAATACCAGAACACAGAGTTTAAAAGAACAGTTATAAACCTTATCAAAGAATTAAAGAAATTTAAAGAAGACATGAGTGGATACTTCATTAAACTTGAAAAGAAGGACAATAAATATTCAAGTGATGATCAAGAAGATGAAAATACATGGTTGAATGAAATGACAAAGATAATTCAGAATTTGAAAACAGAGTTTAATAAAGAGATCAAAACATAGAAGAAAACACAAGATGAAATTAAGACAGAATTGAAAAAAAAGCAAAAAACCTCAGTATCCTGGTTAGAAGACTCAGGGGAAAGCCTTACAAGCAGAACAAACCAAGCAGAAGATAGACTAGCAGGACTGGAAGATTAAGTAGAGAATGGAGACAAAATATGATGTGAGAATTCCCTCTGTATGCTGTCATCACTATTAATGAATAAAAAACCTGCTTTAGGCCTATATAGAGCTATAAGGGAATAGAGAACTTGCTTAAAGGTGAGATGATCCTTCATGGTTCCTTCTTCATTAAAGAATCTGCCAAACATTCTGTAGTACACAAAAGAAAGTGACAAACTGCCAATATAGGCAGAACTGTCTTTGAAATTTCTTGCTTCATGGAAAAATCTTCTGGATACTGTGGCCCTCTAGGCTGAAGATGGATACCCCAACGGTACAAAAGAACTTTGGGTGACCGTCCAGACAATAAGATATCTCTGTCAACACCCAACCACTGAGACAGTGGGGCCGATCTATTGGGAGCTCACCAAGGCCAGCTGGACTGCTACTGAAAAAACATGGGATAAAACCGGACTCTCTGAATGTGGCGGACAATGAGAGCTGACGAGAGGCCAAGGAGAATGGCACAGGAACTTTCATCTGGCGATAGATCGAGAGAGAGACAGAGACCCAATTTGGAGCAACGGTCTGAGCTCTTAAGGTCCAAATGAGGAGCAGAAGGAGGGAGAACATGAGCAAGGAAGTCAGGACCACGAGGCGTGCACCCACCCACTGTGACAGTGGAACTGATCTATTGGGAGCTCTCCAAGGCCAGCTGGACTGGGACTGAATAAGCACGGGTTGAAACTGGACTCTCTGAACATGGCGGACAATGAAGGCTGATGAGAAGCCAAGGACAATGGCACTAGGTTTCGATCCTAATACATGAACTGGCTTTGTGGGAGCTTAGCCTGATTGGATGCTCACCTTCCTGGGCCTGGATGGAAGTGGGAGGACCTTGGTCTTCCTGTAGGGCAGGGAATTTGGACTGCTCTTCAGTATCGAGAGGGAGGGGGAATGGACTGGGGGGAGGAGAAGAGGAGTGGGGATGGGGGAGGGGAGTGGGGGGAGGGGGCAATATGTGGGAGGAGGGGGAGGGAAATGGGAAACGGGGAACAGTTGGAAATTTTAATTAAAAAAGAATAAATAAAAAATAAAATAAAAAAAAGATATCTCTGTCAATTCTAGAGTTTTGTAAGTTGCCTACAATGAACTTATTGTTTACTTATGTAATATTATATCCTTCTGGAATCTTCAATGAGTTAAGAATAGATAGTAATAATATAGTTTTTCTTAGTTATGATAAAAGAATAAATAGGTATAGCTGTAATTCTTGCTTGATACCTGTTTTGTTACATGTAATTTTACTATGTCAAAGTTAAAACCTTTTTTATTTAAACAGAAAAGGGGAGGTGATTTGGGATTTCCCTCTGTATGCTGTAATAACCATTAATGAATAAAGAACTGCTTTGGACCTATAGCAGAGCTATAGGGGAATAGATGAAGGTAGGGTAAACTAAACAGAATGCTGGGAAAAAAGGAGAAGTCAGGGAGAAGCCATGGAGCTGCCACCAGAGACAGATGTGCTGAACCTTTGCTGGTAGGTCACAACCTCGTTGTGATGCACAGATAAATGGAGATGGGTGAAATTAATATGTAATAGTTAGCCAATAAGAAGCTAGAGCTAATGGGCTAAGCACTGATTTAATTAATACAGTTTCTGTTTGATTATTTCAGGGATAAACGGCTGGGAAACAACAAACAGCCTGCCGCTTCATAAATAATCAAATAACATGGAAAGATGTAAAAAGAACAGGATATGGGGTACATTAATAGAATTAAAGACACAGGTTAGCACAAACCCAATAATTGTAGGTGACTTCAACATCCCATCATTCCTCTAGTAGATCTGAACAAAAGTTATACAGAGAAACTCTAGAAATAAATGTCATCTTACAACAAATTGGCCTAAGAGATACCTACAGATTATTCCACCCAGATGCCAAAGATTATGCATTCTATTCAGCAGGATATGGAAGCTTCTCTGAAACAGATGACATCCTGGGACACAAAACAAACCATCGCAAACACAGAAAAACTGAAATGATTCCATGTTAGGTTTGAACATTATTCAATAAAACTTAAGGTTGACAGCAAACAAAACTCTGATAAGTGTATAAACCCAGGAAGATTAAACAACTCAGTGAATGATGAATGGTTCAAAGGAGATATCAAGAAAGAAATGAAAATATTCCTGGAATGAAATGAGATGACATGAAAATGAAAACGAATCAAAGCCTCTGGGACACATTAAAAACAGAGGGAAGTTTATAGCCTTAAGTACCTACATTAAAAGATCAGAAAGAGGACAAATAAATGGTTTCATGATAAAACTCAAGAATTTGGAAAAACAAGAACAATCCAAACACAAACCCCATATACAGCAAGAATAATAAAAATCAAAGGACAAATTAATGAAATACTAACAAAGAAAGCATGCCAAAGAATCAATAAATCTAAGAGCTGGTCTTTGAGAGGATAAACAAGATTGACAGATTCTTGGCCCAACTAACCAAAAGAAATAGAGAGAAAACCCAAATTAACAGAATCAGAAATGAATATGGAAACATTATAACAGACACCAAAATTTAAGAATATTTTAAGGGAATACTTTAAAAACTTATACTCAATTAAGTTGGAAAATGTAAAAGAAGTAGATGATTTCTTGATTCATCCAAACTGTCAAAGTTGAACCAAGAAGAGACAAACAACCTAAACATAACAAAATAGGAGATTAAAACATTAATTAAAATTCTTCCAACTAAAAAAAGTACAGATACAGATGGACTCATGAATTCTACCTTACTTTCAAAGAAGATCTATAATCAACACTTCTTAAACTCTTGAAAAATAAATAGCAAGACAGCATCTTCAATAAAAGGTGCTGGGAAAACTAGATGTTCACACAGAGAGAATAAAATTAGCTATGTGTCTGTCATCCTTCACAAAAATTAAGTCAGAATGACCTCAATTTGAAATCAAAACCACTTAAACTACTAGAAGAAAATATAAGATATAGGTATAGGGAAGGACTTTGAAGAGGACTCCATTTGCCCAGGGATTAAAACCAACAATAGACAACTGGATCCTCATAAAACTAAAAAGTGTATATACAGCTAAGGAAAGAATTAACTTAATGAAGAGCAAACCCACAGGATAGGAGAGAATCTTTGCCAGCTACCCATCTGACAGAGGATTTTTGATAATATAAAAAGAACTCAAAAAACAAAGTTGAGAAAACAAATGATCCAATTTTAAAAACTGGGCTAGACACTTAGAGAGTTCTCAATAGAACAAATAAAATTAAGAACTACCTCAAAGTGTTCATCAGCTTCAGAAATTAGGGAAATGAAAACTCAAACAATTTGAAATTTCATCTTTCTCTAATCAGAATGGCTAATATAACAAATCAACTCACAACAAATGCTGGTGAAGTTGTGGGTTAAGGGGAACCCTCATTCTCTGTTTTGGAGCATACGATTGGTGCAGCCACTTTTGAAATCAGTGTGGATAACCCTCAAAAGACTAAAATAACTAGACTAAATAGACTAGACTAAAATAGCTAGGCCTAAAATAAATGTACCACGTGATCCAGATGTTTTGTTGCTTGGTGTATGCACAAAGGATTTACCATTTCACTCTAGAGGGGGGACATTTCCAGGAGTCCCACCCTTAGACAAATAGCTATAGTCAGCTGGGGGAGGGAGGATTGGCTTTTCCCAGGATTGTGCCACCTAAATGGCTCTGCAGTACAAAATGGTCCCCTGAAAACATACATGCACAAACAACAAACTAAACTCAGTAGGTTCTGCTGAAGTTTTTGTACATATATATGCATAAAAATGTATATAAAATAATAAAACGAGGTTATCAATTTGACAGTTGGTGGCATGGAAGTGGCTGGGGGAAAGAAAAGGGGAAAGTGATGTAATTATGTATTAATTAAAATGTATTAAAAATAAATAAACCTTAAAATAAGCTAACCAGTGCAAAAGTAAAGTTCTTGATGATGACCTGATTTGGCGTTACCAGAGGGCTTATAGGCTCCTTGAAGCCATTTTCAAGAAAACCTGTGTTGTCCTTGCACAGAATTTTCAGATGAAAAAAACTGAGGCCTGAGAATATGAATTAATGAGATTCAGTGCATAGATGCCAGCACTCTCAATGGAGGATATCTTTACTGGGAACAAAGACAAGTCCTTTGGAGCTAGGACTAGTGGACACTTCACTGAATGTTGGTCATTTCCCTCCTTCTCTTCCAGCATCATATTTTTCTTTACATGTAGGCCAGGCTGCCTTCAAAGTCAAGATCCTCCTGCCTCAGTTTTACAAGTATTGGGATCACAAGTGTATGCTACTATGTTCAGATTCAGTAACATTCTTCTTGAAGGGTAACTTCCCTAAGGTTTATAAACTGTATCTGAGACAATAATGCCTCTTCTGTCCCTCTACCCATCTCTAGAAAAGCTGTAAAAACCTTAACAGTTATGCAGATTTTGCATTTTATTTTGAAAGGTGACTCAGCTGAAAGTGCAGTTCTAACACATGCTCTTCTCTTCTGCTTGCTTTTATGATGGAAGCTGTTTTAGGTTCACCTTGTTGGCCAGAGTGCTCTCAGGCCTTTGCTCATGTGATCCCCCATCACTGAGTTCTGTCACATGGCATTTGTGCAGTAGCTATAAATTTCTTTCCTTGAAAAGTTAATGAAACCAAACATCATTTTCTTTGATAAATTAAAATTATTTAGATAGTATTCTTAAGGCATGCTGCTATAAATTTAAAGAAATCTTTATTTTTTTCTAATAGCCAGCACTAAGTAGTTCAAGAAACATAATATCTCACCAGTTCCTCATCTTGTAAGTAAACAGCATTCATACTTCAATCTAAAAAAATCAGTTCTGTGGGTATTTCATATTAAAAATCGATGTATTTTGCCACCAATTTAGTTTATTTACTATTTTTAACCAAGCAGGGGTAGTTATCTGTTAACCCCAAATCTATTTTCTCTTCTCCCAGCTGGAGGAAGCAGTATCAATTGTAGAATGTCATCAGTGGCTCCTGTGATTCAACTCCTTCTTATTCTTCCTGCTGCCTGGAACACAGTTAAGACATCAGTAGTTCCTAGCCCTAATCCTAACTCTGTCTCCAAACATGAGGAAACTTTAAAGACAGACACTAGAGCTGAAGGCTAATGGGCAGAAAGATGATACAACGTGGATCTTGATTAAAAAAAAAAAAAAAAACAACAACCTCTCTTTTTAATTGATTTTTATTGAGCTCTACATTTTTCTTTACTTCCCTCCCTGCCTCTCCCCTCCCCTTCAACCCTCCCTCAATGTCCCCATGCTCCCAATTTACTCAGTAGATCATGTATTTTTCTACTTCCTATGTAGATTAGATCTATGTATGTCTCTTAGAGTCCTTATTGTTGTCTAAGTTCTCTGGGATTGTGATTTGTGAACTGGTTTTCTTTGCCTTATGTTTAAAAACAGCTTATGAGTGAGTATGTGTGATAGTTGTCTTTCTGTGTCTACATTACCTCACTCAAAATGATGTTTTCTAGCTCCATCCATTTTTCCTGCAAAGATGTCGTTATTTTTTCTGCTGTGTAGTACTCCATTGTGTAAATGTACCACATTTTCCTTATCCATTCTTTGGTTGAGGTGGTGAAAACCCTCTTTATATGAGAGAAGACTAAATCTATATATTTCTAAACCTTCCCTTTGTCACCCTTTCTTTTCTACGTAATAGTACATAAAAGAGATGTTTATACTTATTTTACCATATTGAACAAAGTAAGCCCAACTCACACTAATAACACGTTTCCTCTTACATGCAAGGCCTAGAGATTATAATATATACATACATGATAGGAAGGCAGAAGGGAGAAGGCAGAGACTGCCAGGAAGGGATGGGGGTCACAGGGGCCCCAAAATGACAAAGATTAAATGATAAACTCAGAAGAAATCACCTTCATGAAAGCCAACACTATGTACAGTGAATGCATGGCACTCAATACATGAACAAATGGATCTATTATGCAATTGTGCGTCATGTAAAACACACTTTTTAAAAAACAATGATGAAAGAAATGAAAATGATCAGTGCTTAAAGGAAAATGTGTAAACAGTAGAACAATGTTTGGTGGGACTCCATGGCCCAAGAGAACAGATGAGAAAATACTGTTGCTTCCCTGGTTTGGGCTGAATCAAGGAACAGGTCCTAAAGACTCCATGATTCATCTCCTTCTGGGACAGAACCCAAAATGATTACAAATTGTTCTGAAATTGTAGAAAATGTCTAGGTGCCCCTCCCTTGAGATTATTGAGAAGACATTTAGAGAAACCAGGAACTATTTTTTAAAAAACTTAACTGTGGTTTCAAAACCAACAATGCGGCATGGCATCAAGTTTACCTCTTACCCATTTTAAAGCATGCAGTTCAGCTGTGTAGGTCATATTCGTGTCATCGTGTGAGTCTCTAGAGTGTTTCATCTTGCACAGTTGATGTGATGGTGACTGGCTTGCAAAGTGTCCTTCTCTCTTCCCCAGCCTGGGCCATTGTTGTTGATAGAAGACTATCAATTCTGTTTCTTATTTGAGTGGAATGATACACTGTTTGTCTTTTTGTGACTTACTTATTTAACTTAGGAGGAATCTTTTAATGTTATCTTGTTTACTATATAGTATGAGTTCCTTCTTTTTAAAAACTGTATAATATCTGATACTATATATATGTATATAACAAAATATATTTAGTCATTAATCTATACATGAGAACATTCATTTTCTTTCATATTTTTCCCAAGCCTCTCGATGGTAGACTATGTGCATTATTCTTTTAATTTTCAATATTTCTTCATTGACTGTCTCCTAGAAACAAGAGTACTCTCTTACGCAACCATAGTTCTCCTATTTAGGAACTTTGACAGGAATACGCATTTAAGATATAATTTCAGTTAGATTCCTGTTGCTATCTCTTGTCCCCTGTCTTTTGTGGTCCTTCTCTGCTCCTTTACAAGGAGCAATCTTTTTTCTCTGACAGGCTCGGCTCTGTTTTCTGTGACTCTGGCATACTTTTGGATAGAGGATTTTCATGATTATTTGCTTCTTGTGTTTCCTCATCATTAGATCTGAGTGTGTCTCACTGCCTAGCACGCTCTCATTACTGGAGGAGTACAGCATGGGCACCTGTTCCCCATCAGAACAGCTGATGCTGCTCACCCAGTCTCTTGGATTTGGGGTATTTTTTTCATAGTAAGATTAATGTTTTACAGCCTTGGAACCCATACACAGTTTCTATGAAAACATTATAGACGAAAAATACATGGTTTTCATCAAATTCCAATTTGAATAGATTTAGCACCTACTGAAAATTCTTGTCTGAGCCTCTAACTCTGGTGGGGAATGGAGGGATGTTTAACACATGTCCCATTCATCTCATGAGCTGACCTTCCCGTGTCACCAAAATGCTTGTTACCAGTATAGACTTACAGATTCCTATTTTATTGACTGGGCTATAATCTGTTATTATACAATTGTCCTAGATATAGACAATGTGAACGTTCACATAGTGAACTCTTTTGGTTTTGCTTTTCTGAAATATATTTTTAAAAACATTGGATTTTAGAGTTATTTAACAGTAAAGTTACAAAACATAACAAATTATTTCTATAAGACTTGCACTTATTTTGCCCAACTATTAGTATCTTCTATGACTATAACTAACTTACAGCAACTGAAAATCCAGTATTGAGCCTGGCTATTGACTACACGCCATACTTTGAGTCTCATGAGCTTCCAGCATTTCCCTTTTTATGTTCTAGGATCCCGCTCAGGGTGAGACATTATTGAATGCTACCTTGTTTTCTGGCACAAGATGATTCAGGATCCTTTTGTTACATTTCCTCTTTAATTCTGGAATTTGTCATTTCTGCAAGAAGCTCATATTCCCTTTATAGAAAGTGATATTTATAAAGAGGATATAGCTCAGTGGTAGAGCCCTTGCCTAGCATGCACAAGACCCTAGGCTCCATTCTAAGCACCACAAACAAACAGAATAATGAAAAACAATTTATTCAGAGTGTTATATGGACAGTAAAGAGGTTTGTTGATACTAGGCAACCAAATGTCACTGATTACAGGCATATCAGGTTTAGAAACTATATATTGTAAAAAAATAAAAAAACAAAAAAGAAACTATATATTGCATATTGATGGAGAGACAAATATTAGATATTCACATGGATACCTGCAGTTTCAGCCCAACCCCTTGCCTACCTCCCATCAACACCTTCGTGTCCTTCAGTCATGATGACCAGCACTTCTTGCTGTTTGCTCCACTTTATAATACACATAAATTAGTTTTATAATTTCTAGATCAATAGCACACACACACTACAAAAGAAATGTAGCTCTGTTTATGTGACACTCTCTTCTTAGTCAGAAGGTGTAGAGTCAATAGGTTCTTTAATTAGTTCTTTCCTCCCTTCAGTGTATTTATGATAGTAATCTGAATTAAAAGTATATTTGTGGGTTATTGCTTACATGTAGCTTTAGTGATTTTTTTTCTTTTACCTTAACTCTGTAATTGATAAATCAGTTAATTTTTTACTTTACAGAACATGGGCTGTCTTGTTTTCTCAGAAAAAAATGAGATAATTGATGTTTTAGATTTTTATGGACCGCACAATCTCTTGTTATGACTCAGCTTTAGGATTTGACATGAAAGTACTTATAGATTGTACCTAAATAAACAAGAGTGACTGAATTACAATAAGCTTCTACTTATAAAAAATAGGTAATGGGCTATATTATGTTCATGAAATCAAATGTTTTAGATAAGGTGGTTTTAGAAAAATGTTACCCTTTGTTCCACTTCCTTTACCCAGTGACTTCATTGTATTTTCCAGAGATGACCGCACCTTCCATCCCATTGTTCCTTTGCACGGTACATTGCTAATCCTTCAGTATAAATGTCCTTAAATTCGGGTTTCCTCTGTGACTTTAAAACCAACATAATATATTAAAAGTGGCCTTGCCAGTTTAGGTCTTCCATTTTCTATTTCTTAAAATACTCATTCTGAGAGGAGCAGTTACAGGCAAGCCTTGAGACCTCCTCATTTTGAAGAAGCCCATTTACAAAAAGAGTCAACATCTCTAGTCATCCACTACTCTATCCACGTGACCCCAGATAGCAGACATGACACACTCCCTCACAGATACCAGACATAATGCCTAACATGAGCTGTTCTAGCTTTCTGGCCTTTCAAACAACCCCAGATGAGATTGTAGATGCCATATAGACCAGATGAATCTTTAACCACTGTGATCCTGAGAATTCTTGACCCTATAATATGTAACATTTTTATTTCTACACTAATTTGTGTAATTGGAGACTGCACTTACGTTTCCCGGCTGCCTAGACCCAAATAATTACACAGGAACTATATTAATCATGACACTGTTTTACTAATTGCTTGGGCATATTCCTAGCTAGTTCTTCATCTTAAATTAATCCATATATATATGTGTGTGTGTGTGTGTGTGTGTGTGTGTGTGTGTGTGTGTGTATGTATGTATATGTATATATATCACCAGAAGGCTGTGGTCTACTCCTAAGGTTCAGGCATCTTTCTCCTTAAGCAGCTACATGATGTCTGCCTGACTGTGCCTTCTTTCTCCCAGCATTCAGTTTAATTTTCATGCCTAGTTCTATTCTGCCCTGCCATAGGTCAAAATAGTTTCTTTTTTAACCAATGGTAGTAAAATATAGTCACAGCATACAGAGGGGAATCCCACATGAAATTTGGGTGTGCCTCTCTGAAGAAGATGGATTAGGAATATCTTGAAAACTGTATTAAAAACTTACTCCCCAGTTTCATCCATTAGTAAGTAGTTGAATCCTCAAACTCAAGCCTTTAGGATATGGAACTTTATAGGAGGTTATGAGTCATGTAGAAATGTCCTTCTAAAGCAATTGTGGAAACGTGGTCTACCCCAGTCTTTGCCTTTTTCATCAGGTAAATAAGCTTTCTCTGCCACTTGGCTGCAGGTTCTACACTGTAGTTAATCTTTAAGAAGTTATCATTTATTTAGTATAGTATCTGAGAAGAATATCAAGAATCATCTAAAATGGCTACTAAAAAAATCCCTCTCTTTTCTAGTTATTCATCTATTCATATGATTTACGGAATATATGTTCTTCATATATTCCAACTGATTCATAAAATGCAAATTTTATACTAATTAATGGGTACTACATCACATTTAAATACATGTATACAATATATACTATTTAAATCATATTAAATATATTTATCTCCTTAATTTGTATATGATAGAAATGATTGATGAAGTCAACTTACCACAGAGAAACCTAAATGATATTGAGTACTGAATTAATAGTCACAATAATTAAATCATGATGCCATCATAGTTGCCCAGCAACAGAGGACTAGATAAAGAAGTGTGACATATAAAAAGAACAGACTTTTCTTTTAGCCATAAAGAATAATGAAGTTATATTGTTTTCAGAACGATTTATTTAACTAATAATAATTATATTAATCATATTAAGGGAATTAAGCCAGTTTCAGATAGAAACATGCTATATGCTTTCTCTCATGTGGTTCATATTTTTATATAGCTACATAAAATCATATGTATGAGTATATATACTCATATATGACATGAGAGCAGATGTTCTAGGGAAACGAAGGAGACTAGTTGGAGGGAGAGATGAAAAAAGTGAGGGGAGGAAGGTATAGAAAAAGTATGCTCAATGCACAATATGTGTTTTTAGGGACATGTAAAGCATGTAAAACAGTACCATGTATAATGAATATACATGATGAAAAAATTAAATTTATATTCTTTTTTAAAATTATGTATATGTACTTATTTTAAGAATCTTCTCAGTAGGTTTCCATATGACTGTTTAAAAATATATCAATCTGGTATACACCTGGAAACTTCACCTATTATTATGCATGCTGCCATAGGAGAAAAGTAATCACCAATATTACCCAGTTCAACCTTAAGAACTACATCAAAAAGTGGGCTGGCAAGACATGGCCACTGGTGTAATAGTGGCATCCAACCTTGTCATGATGATTGAGTCAATGATATATGTTTTACCCTCATGAAGATTGGCAGACTTTAGGATTAACTGAATCCATGTAGCAAATAAGGAAAGAGGTGTGTTTGAAACATTACCAGCATTGAAACCTGAAACATGGTCAAAATCAAGAAATTAACAAATCAGAATAATGCTAAGAAAGTTCATCATTTCAGGCCAAATACAAAGAGGTTTGAGGATATAGTTCATGGTTTAGTGTCTGAATGATGTTTTAATTTGGATCTTGATCATCCTCCAAAGACCCCTATATTAGTCCTTGGGGTGTTAAAGTTAGAAGTTGTACCTAGTGGGAACTGTGTGGGTTGTTGAGGACACACCCTTAGTGGGTATCCCGTCTCTTCCATTTCCTGACTTTGACTTGCTGGCCATGAAGGAAGTAGTTTTAATTCCCTAGGCATTCCCATCATGATGTAGTTTCATACCATATTCCCAAAAAGCAATGGGACCAATTAACTATGGGCCAAAACTTTAAAAGACTGGAACCTGGATAAGTTGATTATCTCAGGTTTTTAATATATGTGTACATGCTTTTGTGTGTGTGCACACACGTGCATGTGCGTGCGCACACGCTTGTGCATGTGTGTGCTTATACATACCACATGGGAAATCTAGAAATAGATACTATGTCCCTCTTAATGACTCCTTATTTTATTTTATTTTATTTTTGAGGTAGGTCACAGCACCTCTTGTAAAGGAAGACATTTAATCAGTTAACTGTTTACAGTTTCAGGGACTTAGTCCATTATCATCTTGGCAGGGGAGCACAGTTGGTACACAGGCAGACATGGTGCTTGAGAAGTAGCTGCAGATTCAATTCTACATTTGATTTGTAGGAAGAGAGTAACACCAAGCCTGACTTTGACCTTTTGAACCTTAAAGCCCTCCCTCAGTGACATACTTCTTCCTACAAGGCCATACTTCCCAGTCCCTTCAGGGAATAGTAGTCTACTACCTAATGACTAAGTGTTCAAGTATATTACTCTGGGGTGCGGCACTTAAACCACCACAGTAGGGTGTTTCACTGAACTTGGAATTTGGGTAGGCGGGCTAACCATCAAGCCCCCTGATATTGAATTGTATATGCAAGCTACCACGCCAGGCTTTGCTTATTTCATTTTTTCTTTCTTTTCCACTTTACATAGGTCCTAGGAGTTGAACTCAGGTCTCATGCTTTAATGGAAGGCACTTGACTGGCTACTTCATCTCTGTAGCTGCTCTTTCAGGTATTTGTTAGAGGGATAGAAGCTGATACCAAGCACTACCAAGATGTGAATGAGGATGAAGTTGCTCATGGAATGCAATTAGTATGGCGCGTAATTCTCTTACATTTTAGATTTCCTTATACTATTGATGCTAAAATCAAAGAATTCAAGATTTTTATTCTCCATGTTGCTTAAAGGAAATACTGAGTTCACACAACTCACAATAATAAAAAGAAATGATCTCTTGGAATTTTTATTGCAGCCCCATATTTCAACTCATTGGGTATTTTTTAATAAATTTAATATGATACTTCATTTCAAGGTTTCTAACTGATAATATTACTTAAATATCACATAGAAATGATTATTTAGATGATCACGTTTAACCAAAAATCTTACAATTACTACTATAGTAACAAATTAATAGTGGTAACTGTGACCCTAAAATAATAGAAAGAGTAAATTTAAGTTTCCCAGTCAATCCCTAAAAACAAGGAAAGTTGACAATGGAAATTTATACAGAAATTTAAGGTCAAAAGATAGCAACAAACAAATAAAAATTTTCCATGTGCCTAACATCCCTCCAAGCAGTGGGCATAGCTTAGTTGACAAGATATAAGCAAATTATCCAATAAAGTTGCTTATTTGTCCTGGCTGCCCAGGACCACACAAAATAACCGCACAGAAACTATATTATTTAAATCACTGCTTGGCCCATTAGCTCTAGCTTCTTTTTGGCTAACTCATATCTTAATTTAACCCATCTCCATTAATCTGTGTGTTACCATGAGGTCGTGGTCTACCAGCAAAATTTCAGCGTGTTTGTCTCCAGTGGAGGCTCCATGGCTTCTTCTTGACTCTGCCTCTTTACTTCCAGCATTCAGTTTAGTTTTCCCAGCCTAGCTCTGTTCCCCTATAGCTCTGCTATAGGCCCAAAGCAGTTCCTTTATTAACGAATGATATTCACATATACACAGAGGGAAATCCTACATCAATTCCCTTTTCTGTTTAAATAAAAAGAAAGGTTTTAAAAAAAAAAGGTTTTAACTTTACCATAGTAAAATTACATATAAGAAAACAGGTATCAAGTAAAAATTATAGCTACAATATTTATATCTATATTTTTATCTTTTATCATACCTAAGGAAAACTATAACTATCAATTCTTCAACTCCATCAAAGACTTCAGAAGGATATGATATTACCTAAGCAAACAGGAAGTGCATTGTAAACAATTTCCCAAACTCTAGAATTAACAGAGACATCTCACTGCCTGGACAGTCACCCAACGTTTTGTACCACTGGGGCATTCATCTTCAGCCTACAGACCCATAATCTCTAGCAGACTTTTCCATAGAGCAGGAAATTTCAAAGACAGTTCTGTCCATATTGGCAGTTTGTCAATCACTTTCTTCTGTGCCCTGAAGAATGTCTAGCAGACTCTTTTATGAAGCAGGAATCCTGAAGGACTGTCTCACCTTTTTCATTAGCAGTCATTTCTCTGTGGGTCCTGCATGTCCCATTAAGCAGTCCAGGCAAGATCAGTTCCTTGCCCAAATGGCTAACCAACTACATAAGGAGCCTCTTCAGTGCCCATCTTCCTCTTGAAGTAATTGGTGCTGCCAGGAGCAGATGTGTCTCATTGTCATGAAAAGTCCTAAATTATTAAAACATTTTAAATGCCATATTCTGTAGTCTTTCAGGTTTGAAGAATACCTATCTATCTGAAATACATCTCTGTACATCTAGAAAATCTAACATGACTACAAGCTTAACTATTATAGATGATTATCTATTAATCTATATTTCTTAATTATACATTACATTTTTAAATGAGCTGCCCAAACACAATACTCTAATTAAAAGCAGAAATATATATACATAGTATAACAAAATGGACCTTAAATTTGTTTCAATAAACCAGCCAACAAGCAGTCTCCCCCCCCCCCAATGTAAAGTAAGGCTCTATTATAAGAAGGGAGAAACCCACAGATCAATTACAGATTGTGAGAGCAAATACATTCAGGAATATTTACAGAATGTCTTCTAAGTAGGGAGTGAGACAGAAAGGCAAACAACCCATAATCAACACTGTGTAAGATTATGTAACAGAATTGAAGGGATGGATAGCCACCCATGGGGTGGAAATGAAGGCTTCAGAGAAACAGTGACATTTGAAAGAAAAGAGAATAAATGGGTTTTCTTGGGTCCCTCAAGTTTATATAAAGACTTTAAGAAAAAGGAAACACTTGAGGGTGTTCCTTTGAAATAGAAAGAAGTATTTGAAAACCAATTTCCTCTGCAACACATGTCCAAATTAAATGGAGCTTCCTTTTTTTCTGTAAGATAGGCTGATCTGATGCACTCTATGTGTAAGCAAAGACACCCAGGCAGTGTTGATAGCTCATGGGTAATCAGCTCATCCCCACCATTCCACAGAGTTCTACTCCCACCAATGTAGCTGTGCACCTTACCTAAGTCAATTCCGTTGGTGCTCAAACTCTATATGACAGCTGTACTTACCAAATTAGGTAATTCGAAACAACACTGTGCCAGTTGTACTTACGTAGTTAGCACTTGATTTAAATATTGTATAAGTCAATGAAATGTGAGGGAAAATGCTTATGAACACATACGCACAGATTTGGTGCCTCTAAGTTCAGAAAAATTCTAATTTTAAAATGTTTTCACAATCTTTTATTTCTGTATGCTTGTAATTCAATACTTTATTTTGTAACTGGCCTTGCGGAAGTATAATTTATGGGTGTTAGTTACTTTTCTATTACTGTGACTAAACATCATGATGAAGACAACTTATAAAAGAAACCAATCGTGAATTATGGTAACTATGAACAATTAGCCTGGGAAACCATGTGTATCTTTTTGTTCGTGAGTGAAACAAATGGCTAAGAAATCTTTGGAACTCCAATGATGAAGTCTGGCAGCTGCACTAACCTATGAGTAGGGGGTATGAATTTACAGGGAAGATTGATGCTGTGTCCATTTAGCAGAATCATACTAGATGGTTCACTCCTGGGCCCTATAAACTCCCCAACTATGGATTCTTGGCCCGGTTTCCAGTTCATTTCCTCCTGTGGAGCAGCTCTAATCCAGCCCGAAATTAACTGGTCATTCCCACAGCATTCAAGTTTCTATTGCATCCCTTGATATACTTTTCCATGTCGGCCATCACTGAAGTTTGTGGAGTTCACATCTGCGCAGGAATGCTGACCATTGTTTCCCCTCTGGCCTGCATAGTCCACTACTCTCAGAGCTAACCAGCAAGCAGGAAGCTTCTTCCCCAGCAACATCCTTTTTCTAGTTTTCTGGATTCCACAGGTAGCCCAAAATAAATACACAAATGTAAAGATGTGGTACTAAGATTTACATATGATTGAAAACATTTGTCTTTCTGGGGCTGGGTTACCTCACCTCTACCCATTTACGTACCAATTTCCTAAGTTTGTTTTTTCTTTCCAGCTGAGAAAAATTCTATTGTATAGAGGCACCATATTTTCCTTGTCCATTCATCAGCTGGAGGACATGAAGGCTGTTTCCATGTCTTAGCTGTGGTGAACAGAGGAAACCTCATCAGAAAAGATTTATTGTGCAGTGCAGTGGATTGTTAACACAGACGCTCACAACTGGTCGAGATGCAGAGAATTAGTGACTGTGGAGGGTTCAGCCACAGAACGAACCAGCAGTATCATCCCCACTCCCAAATCTCATGGACCACCGCAGAAGAGGCAGGAAGATGGTAAGAACCAGAGGCTAGGGAGACCCATATTGTAGTAGTCCCTTCTAGACATGACAAGACAGCTGTATTCATAGTAGTAGCTGTGACTGTCTGCATAAAATCAAGCCAGTCAGAATCTTAGCATGGAGTGAGAGGGGTTCATGAGCCTCCTCCTCTGAAAAGCCATGAATAGTTGATAGCTTCTGTGGGGAGGGAGTCAGTTTTCTGTAAGAGCTGACCTACTTCTGATGGGTCAGACATGCTCGATGGGATGCCCCACATGCAGAAAGAAATAGGTTGCACAATTGAGTCTATAAGTCGCTAAATTAAAAAGAAACAAACATGAAGTTAGGGGATGAAAGAGGTGGGGTGGACCTGGGAGGCATTAAGGGGAAGAATTGGAGCAGGTATGATCAAAATACATTGTGTAAAGTTCTCAAAGAATTAATAAGCATATTTATTAAAGATCTGAGGGCCTATGAGAGGAGAATTGGCCCCATTCCTTGCTGTAGGCTGCATTAGGTAAGCTAGCAGAGACAGTGCTGGAGAGGCCATTCAGGTAGTGATAATGAGGAAAAGCTAGCGAGCTGACCAACTCAGCTACCACCCAGGCCCAGAAATGAAGGAAAATGTTAGATTTTCAGTCCCTTGGTGCCTCCCCTTAGGCTGTTAGAATAGCACCAACTAACCAGGTGAATATTCTGTGACAGAGGGCATGTCCTAAAGCAATTTAAGATAGATTTTTTAAGTGTCCACAGAAACAGCCCCTTCCTTATACTTCATCAAATTGAAGAATGGTCATGCTCCCCAAACTGCAGATATCTGACCCACGTCCTGTGTAGATGACATACAGCTCTCTTCTTCCACCTTTACATGAATTGCTGATATCAAACTCAGATCACCATGTTGTGGGATGCTGGCACCTCTGCTCTGAAATCCTGAGCTCAGACTGAGTTGTTGCTGCCCGAAGTGAGTTCCTTCAAGCGTGGAATTCTAGAGTGGAGCAGCATCCCACAATATCACCAGGCTTCCACAGCCAGTATCTTCACCCACTGAGTTATCTCATCAGACTCTCTCTGGACTTCATTTATTTCTAAGGCCCCCACAAAAGAGGACTCCAGCAGCTTCCGCTGTCTGCTTGCAGAGCTCCTGAGAGAGGGACCTCTGGCAAGCACATAGACAGGAACCCTTGCAGGAAATTGGAAAGAAGTTGGAGTGCGACATGGACATATGAAGAGATACCAACTCCAGGGGAAGGCTGCATTAAGTGTGTTGAGCCGTCGGTGTCTGATGCTGTATGGACAGAAGAGGGTCAACCCAACAGGACTAACCTGCTGCTGGAATGATATATGCATCTGTCGTTTTTATGGTTATTGCCGACATGCCTTTATGTTGAGTCATAGTAATTTGTATTCATTCCAGAAATACGCAAGTACCTAGAGCTCCCCACAGACTTGCTAACAGAATGCATCATTAAATATTTTAGACTTTCTCAATGTCAATCTCGGCTCTCCACTGCTCCGACACACATGCATATTGATCAGTAAAGACTTCTAAGACTAGATTGTTAACCTAAGACAATGTGGTGTCCTGCTTCATCAGGACAAATGAGAAGTGTGCTTTGGAGGCAAGGGGATTAATAACTTGACATAGTGAAATTATTCTCAGCCCTGACTATTGTGGACCATTGTGGCCTACAAATCTAGGGAGAAATAAACCACCATCTGGTGTGGGAACCTTAGGAAGCACCAGTTGTGCATCAACGAGGAAGCCACCGCTGGCTCTCTGTCCCGCGCCACCTTCCAGTTGCTTGCACCATAAATGTCTGTGGAGCAACGAGCCATACATTTCCAGGCCAGGTTAATCAATGTCCTTAGGGGAGGCCACCCACTGTCATGATTTAAAGGAAGGAGAGACAACCAGAAGTCATCCACGCATTTCCAGACTGTGAGCATAATTTGCATCTGTAATTTTATACAACCGCTCCCAGATGGAGTATAAAGAGATTTCTGTTTTTGTTTCTATTGTCATAAATCATGCTTTTGGTTAAATTAGCCTTGCAGAAAGTCTTCTTGACTATTCTGGTCAACATTATATTGGTTTACAAATGTGTAGGAAACCGCTGGCATTTTACAGTGCACACCCTTCACTTAATTACCTTCCACTTCCCTCTGCATCCCACTACGCTGAATTAAAGGATTTTGGTAATTTAGGATTAAATTAAGCAACTTCCTACAGCATCCTTAGTATCAAGTTTCCCGAGGAGCTCTTGTCCTTTAAAATGATGGCAGAAGTTAACCTGTTTTGAGTGGATGAGTATGATGCTCGCCATGTCTGTTTATTGTCCCAGCAACTTTATGAGGCTGGGGTTGAGCACTGCTATCATCTTGCTTCGAGATGGGAAACTGAGGCTAGCTTATGGATGCAGGTAAATCATGGTCCAGAGACTGGAACTGGAGGTGATGGTGGTGGGAGACAGTCCGAGACAGATAGAAAAACAGACATATACACACATATACGCATACCATAAACACACACACACAGAGACAGAGAGAGAGAGACAGAGAGACAGAGAGAGAGGAATACAGAGATAGGCAGATGCAGACACAGAGAGACAGAGACAGGAAAAGCATATATATATTTTTACATATATATATGAACAAATATATCTTCATATCAGATACAGAAAGACAGAGAATATCTATACCTATCTATATCTCTATAGCTATAGTCATATCAAGCAACTGTTAACTTTCAAACTTCATTTAGCTGACTCAGGGCTTTCCCTCACACTCAGAAGTTTTCAGGGCTTTTAAAGACACTCAAACAAATATACTGTTGGAAACTTTACTTTTAATCTTACAACCATAAAATATTTTTATTACTTTTCTGTATCTTTTCTCAGTCTCTGAACACGCACACATTTTATGTTGCTGGAATTATAACAATCATAGTAACTTTTTAGTCTGTTTTTTTCCCATTAATAGTATATCATAAATACTTTCCATGCTGTTACATAGTATTCATAATTATTTTTAATGACTTTATAATATTCTATGCAGTTAACCTACGAAATTGATTTAAATACCTTCTATTGTTAGATTCATACACTCATTTAAATTCTGCAGTCATAAGTGATATATCCATAAATATTTTAAAGCTTATGGTTTTATGTTACAACTTGAAATGCTTCCATAGGATAAATTTCTGGGTTGAATAAGAATGTGTGCATGTCGGTACCAATTACTGCTGTCATGGCAATGAATGAGCATGCCATTTCCCCTGCCACAGTCTCACCAGCAGCAGAAACACCTAGTTTTAAATAGATGGATTAATGCAGTAGCCTACAATGTTATCTGAGTATATATTTATTGTTTTTATTCTGCTAATATGTGGAAGTACAATTCGTAGAAATACAATGAGTAAATAATAAATGGCTAATTCTTCCTCCTCACCATTCAAGCTTTCCTCTACTTGGAACCTAAACACCTAACATAGGTCTTAAAAGTTCTAAGTTTGGTTGGAAAGAAATGTGCTGCCATTGTATTTAGTGAGCCCTACCTCAGGTTTCTGATGAAGTTCCTGTCTTTGTCCGTGTTCTATTGCTGTGAAGAGACACCATCACCATGGCAACTTGTATAATAGAAAGAATTTAATTGGGACTTGTTTACAGTTTCCAAGGTTTAGTCCATAGTTGTCATGGTGGGGAGCGTGACGGCATGCATGCGGGCATGAAGCTGGAGGAAGAGTTGAGAGTTCTACATCCAGATCAGTGGGAAGAGACACTGGGCCTGGCTGGGGCTTCTGACACTTCAAAGCCCACTCCCAGTGACATAAAAGTCCTTCTGCCCAAAAGGCCACACCTCCCAATCCTTTCAAATAGCTCTGCTCCCTAGTGATTAAGCATTCAAATATTTGAGTCTGTGGAGGCCATTCTTGTGCAAACCACCACAGTTCCAAACGGGAAATGGTTTTCTTATATTCCGGTTACATTTTTATGACCGGGGTGACCTGGTGCTCTCTTAAAGACCTACATGCTTTCCTCATCAGGATCCCAAAAGGCATTGCAGGATACCCTCTGCAGAAGGAAACAGGCAGTTGGTAAGAACATGTAGAAAGGTGAACATAGATACTCTTTATCTAGTGAGAGCACATGCAAACACCAGGCCATACTGGCCCCAAAAAAGCTGTCACTTTTTCCTCCATAAAAAGTTGTCACTTTTTTTTTTGCTTTTGGATTGTGCCACCAAAGGACAGAATGAAAAACATCCCACCCATTAAGACTGTCCCTGTAAATAGGCTGTTTTTGCTGAGAGCGAGGATTTTCTCAAACAGCTCTAATAACTTATTCATCTCACCCCCTTGGCAAATACAAGCATTAGGTTTCCTAAACAAGTCTGCCCCCCAAAAATGTCACATGGGGCAAGTAGACACTGATTCATCACGGCAAAATGTCTCCATGTGTAATCCTAGCCTGGAAATTATTGCAAAAGTTTGTCATTTTATACAGCACATACGTACCATTTCTCAAACTCCCTTGTAAAGGATACTAATGGACACCTACAGTCTCACTTGGGCCACATTTTCTGAGCAGAGATGGACAAACAAAATGTGTCAGTAGCATCAAATAAAGACATCTCCAGGGCAGTTATTTTGACATGGAGTGCCAGAGTCTTGGTAATTCCCAAGTAAAGTGTAAGACCCAGAGAGCGGTCTCAGGAACCTGAGTGCGTTGAGAGCTCTTGAGTTCCATAAATCATAGCCTCGAACTTCCATAGTCACTTTACATTCTGAAAATTATATGCAGGCTAGGATCAGCAGTGAGTTTTTCGCCCAGAATAGCTGGTACATCAATAAAAGGTGACATTATTGAAGGTTTGCTTTATTGCTACTGAACACAATGCATTTATGATGTACTTTTATTTTCTCCGAGGAAAGTCTCAGAGCAACATGGGAATCTTTGCATTAAGAAAGTTTACTCCAGTGTACCAAAAGCCCATGGCCAGGACAGTCACCCCACAAAGGAGTGGGAACCCTACAATACACCAGGATGGTAAGATTAATATCCTTCTACAGAGTTGGGGTCTGTTAGCCCTGAAATAGCTATCTGTTAGTGGGCAGTGGATGGACTGGAGATTTACAGTTCTCCGCTATTTCTCTCAGCCTTATAGTACCGTGGGAATGAGGAGGGATTTAAAATTAAAGACCGAGTTTGGGATTGACCACCCCAATGTATTCGACATTCTCTGTGTCATTTCTTGACCCGAAGCAAATAAATTATCAAAAATGTGAGTCTATTCTTTTGGACACAGCTATGAACCCTTCTAAATCTTTCTCCTATCTGCCACATACGCTGGGTACCATGAGGTAGCTAGAGACAGGAAACTGTGTGACTGTGTTTTTCATGGCTGAAGACAGATGGCCAAATCCATACTATTGCCAGTGACAATACTCATAAGGAAATTTCTAGAGATGAAGTGGTATAAAATTTTTGGATTTTTTTTTTTAAAGAACATTGCTGGTTTTTAAATCCATAGATTTGTGCAGGAAGAGTATTCTAGGGACAGGGAGGTGGCTCAAAAGTTCTGAGAGGCTATAACACAGGCATGAGTTCAAATTCCCAACAACATGTAACTCTGGCCATAATTGAGAGAGAACTTGTAACCCCACCACTGTGGGGACTGAGACAAAAGATTGCTTTCATTTACAGACTGCCAGCCCAGGTTCAGTGACAGACCAAGGAAATAATGTGACAAATGGCAGAATAGAACACCCTGTGTCTTCTTCTGCTGGGTGCTCTTGGGCATGTGTACTCACATACATACATACATACAAGCATGCATACATACATAACATATATACACATATAAATGATATATAAGTAAATAAGCCAGAAAAGGAAGGTGGAAGGGCATACTTTTGATATTGTACCTAAAGAAGAGAACTGAACATAATCTAGAGTCTTTTTGATCCAAGTTAAGACATTTAGTTGTTAAATTGCCAATGAGGTCATTATAAAGTGATCTCTTAGACGTTAAGTTTTTCTTTGCCTTTATTTATCCACTTCAATTCACCATAGGGTGAAAAAAACATTTCTATGTATATGGAAAGGAAGTTCAGGCAACCATCCAAGATATTTTTATTCATAATTATTTGCATAAAATATACCACAAGGGTCATTAAAATGGCAGTAATTCATGATCTATTATCAAAGCTCCAAACACAAGCTCTCACCAGTTTTCAGTGAGTTTCTTGTCTTCTTCACAGGGCTAGTGAGGTGAAGGATGAAGGCGCATCATTAGAGAAAACCTATGAAGGCAATTAGTAGGGGGAGAGAAGAAAATGTTCATGGAGAAGGAAGGCGCTGTAACATTTAACAACTAGCAGCAAATTCGGGTAATAAGATGCTAATTAAAGTTTTAAGGGTCTGCTTTTCTTCTTTAGTCTTGCACAACTTGTTCTGTCCAGGCAAAATGAAGGGACCAAGTCAGGTAATTATAAGGATAATATAAAGCTCCTCCTTCCGCCTCTGTTGTCTTCTTTTAGGGGAAAAAATGGAAAAGCTGCTTCTGAAGCTTTCCTTTGCACATGTGTGATATGCATATTCAGATATATATGTAGAGGTATGCAAACATACACACATGCACATACATATGAGACATATCTTTCAGCAATAATAATTGTGGGCATTGATAAGATTCATGAATACTAGCCATCCATAGCTACAGTGATGCTGAAACCAACTGGTTCTCTCACGGCTCAGCCATTCCTGAGAGTCCCATGCCACGAGCAAAGCATCTTTTTCTAAAACAGAAAGTGGCGTCTCTGTTGATGTGTTTTCAGAAATCCTGAAGGTTCCGTTTCTTCCGACTACCACACCAGTGGAAAGTTACTTGGCTTATAAAGCCCAGAACTAGACCAGATGCTGAAGATAAACCACAGCTCATAGGAAAGAGAAATGAGACACCAAGCAAGGCTCCACGGCAGAAGCTAGGGTAATATTTTAAGGCTCAGGGAGTACAGGGAAATTCCCAGCAAGAAACGTTTTAAGAGCTAAGAAGAAATGAAAGCAAGTTGGCCATTTTTGCAGAGACTCCTCATTCAGGAGTAAAATGCAATATTGCACAAGACACATTTTTAGGCCAGATTTCTAAAGCTGGATTTGGGCAAAACACCTCCCCTCTGTGAGGCGAGCATGCATCAAAACCTTTCCCATACTAGCAGGTCTCAAAAGATGGGAAGACACAAATCACGTTGTTGAATTTACTGATCTAGGAAAGTCATATGCTTTCACCACAGAAGATTTAGTGTAGAGGCTCAGCTGTTCTGAGATTTTTAATTATAGTGGAATTTCAATGTTGCCGCCAGTTTTTGAGCCAAAAGGATCCGGAAACAAATCTGACGCAGTAGAGAAAAAAAAGTCTCCCAAGAAAGATATATGACTTGACCTCTTAGAAATCAGTTATAAGTCTTTCCATTCTGACATTTCTGTTTTTGTCAGATTTAAATGTGTTTACTAAATTCTGACTTTAACATATTGTTCACCTAATTAATGCTCACATTCTAATGTTTTACAGCAGTTCCATCGTATTAAAAACGACTACTATTATTTCCTATGGACCCATCACATTCAAGATGAAAGGAACTTTGGAATTTTTCAATCACCTGAGAAAGGCTGCATTTTCTCATTTTAAAAGTGACTTTATTATAATATGATTCTTACATCTTTACATGATTTACAATTGTGATTTTGATCCTATCAAGTTAAAATAGAAATCCAACAAAAAATTTTAGAACTTATTTTTAATCAATGCTGTCTATATAACAGGTCAAGTACCATTTACCAGAACACCACATACACTTGTAAGTGAATTAGAAATGCTTCGTTTATGGAATATAATTAAATAGCTGATAAAGACCTGCTTGGTTAAAAGATACATGAATACTGTGCTTTACATTTTCCAATTACTTCGGATAAATATATATTAGCAAAGTTCACAGAGGCCTGGTCCTATAACTCACAGCTCTAGAAATATGCTGAGAAAGTAAAAAAAAAAATGCTTATTTCTTGCATAAGAAGGAAGAAGAAGAAGGAGGAGGAGGAGGAGGAGGAGGAGGAGGAGGAGGAAGAAGAAGAAGAAGAAGAAGAAGAAGAAGAAGAAGAAGAAGAAGAAGAAGAAGAAGAAGAAGAAGAAGAAGAAGAAGAGTGGTGTATGTGTATATATAATACCTATATATTGCCTAGGAGGATAGATTTTTTGTGTGTGTGTGCATACAGATATCATTTTATTATTTCCATGCTCTATAACTGCTTGGAATAAATTGATGTTTCAATAGCTATCACCCATACTGGGCATTCTACATCCTCCTGTAATTTCAGCTCCAGGGTTTCTTATGTCCTGTTCCTGTCTCTGTAGGACCCCCACACAAGAGCATACTCACACAGAGACACACATACACACACAAGAACATACTCACAAAGAGACACACATACACACACAAATGAGTAGACCTAGAATAAAATCAATAGAGTGTATATGTGTTTTGGAGAGTGCTCCATGGAAAGAGAAGTTGGTACTCTGCAAAAACAGAATTTCGAGGCAGGAGATCTGTGTTTCCTAAAGCAGGTAGGCACTGGAGAAGGGACTCTTAACTTACTAGCTCGCTCACTGATGCTGTAGAAGGGGATCATCTGTGGGGAGAACTTACTGTCAAATAGTTGGGCTGGAGAACAGGATGCTTCTTACTCTATATCTTTAGGCCTCAAAGGCCTCTCTTACTTCACTGGACAAGCAAGTGATCACACCAAGTATTCATGTGAATCTAGGAAACAAGTGTGACTTCGACGCAGGTGAGTGGACATGTACCTACTTGTGTGGGAAGTATTGGCTGTGGCACAGCGGGAAGTCAAAGGCAAATTTGTCAGGGCAACTACAAATAGAACTCTGGTGAGAGGAGAGAGACTAGCTGTGTGTGACTACTAGGGAAGGGTGACTGGAGTCAGTCGGTGCCCGGGGGCTTGTCCTCCCAGCATGGATGGCTTTGGGCTCTCTCCGAATGCTTGAGAAACTGGGTGAAAAACAGTCACAGCTTGGAAACGTCCATGCCAGACCCTTGTCTAGTGTCAATGGGCATGCAAAGGGAGGAGTCTATCCTTTCAGTTAGGAAGAGCATGAGGGCAGCCCCTGTTCTTCCTATCCCTCCCCATTGGCAGGTATCCACTTGGGAAAAAAAAAAAAAAAACTGGCAGAAATCCTAATGGGAAAGGCAAGGAAGGGTCCCAGCCTGCAAAAAGGCCTTTCTAGTCTAAACTGTTTGGACTTCAGAGATATAACTGGCAGCCCCCATATCCTCCAGCAGACAGCAAAAGACAGGTGGGGGAGAAATATATCATCTCCATTTCCTTTTCTTCTGCAAGGAACTTTAGTTGTTCTGAAGCACTTTAGTTACTTTCTCATCTAATCTTATTGGGGGTTTAGTTGATGTCTCTAGGGTTTTTATAAAAAGCTGAATTTAAATATCTGTATTTTTAAAAAATAGTTACTTTTATTTCTTATTCTCTACATAGTTAAAAGATTAAGAAAAAGCTAGCTACTAAGAAGACACCAATTAAAAAAAGAGGTTCATTCTAATAGATGCAAAATTGGAAAGAAAAAATTAAAAAATATGACAATCAAATAATTAAATAATTAATATAATTAAAAAGTTCATAATTCATCAGAAAATAAACCCAAAGATACCTAAATTCAAAAGTCTAGTTTTTAAAATGCCAATGACCACAAGGAGGATTATAAAATAAATAAACCCTGGGAGATACTTTAAAAACCTGCATGAAGAAGTCAGGAATGGGTGAAAAATTCAATAGCAAAATGAGTTTCTGGAAAAAAAATGTTTGAAATGAAAAAAAACTCAATAAAGCCAGTAAAAACACAATAGAAAACATCTCCAATATATTAAATAGGGAAGACAGAATATTATATATTTAAGCAAGACCAAAAATATTAATTTAGACATCAACAAAAAACTAAAAGTAATCATAAGTACAACTTCAAGGACTCAGAAAGGATCAAGAAATGAAATCTAAGGACCCATGAGATAAAAAAAAAAAGATGAAGTGCAAACTAACGACTCAGAAAACATAGTCAATGAAAAATTTCCAACTCTGAGGCCAGATACTAGCATCCAAGTACAAGAGGTATTTAAATTTCAAATAGACATGACCACAAAAAAACCCATGCATACAACTAGTTAACATCCTAAGAATACATAGAAAAGATATGATATTTAAAGAAAACGAAACACCAGTTTGTTTAGAAAAGCAATCTTAATGAGATTATGTCAAATGTATCAGCTTAAATCCTAAAAGCTGGAAATCATGGAATGATATGTTTAAAGACATGTAAGTAAACAACTGCCAACAAGACTCTTATTTCTAACAAAGTCATTTGAAATTAAAGAAAAAATAAACACTTTCTTATATGAGCACAGACTAAAGCAATCCATGCTCACTAAGCCAGGATGGAAGAAGACAGAGGAATCTTAAGGACAGAGGAAGAAGAAAAACAGTCACAAACAAGAGCCCATAGGAGAGATAAAGGTCATGAAGAATAGATGAGTAAGCAAGAATAAGAAAGGACTGGACATGTCCAAATCAATAAACAATTAGAATGAGAAGAATAAAAGAAGAAGAAAATGTGCCAAAGAAACCAGGAAATAAACCAACAAAATTACAGGAAGTAGCAAATACCTCTCAATTATAACCCTAGGTAAAAATGGTTTTAGCTCCAATTGAAAGCTGCCGTCTGTCTGGGTGATATAAAAATCATGTAAATTGAAATTAAAAGGATAGAAGCAATATACCAAGCAAATGGAATACAGAAGCAAGTAAGAGTAGCAATATTACTATATTACAATGCAGATATCAAGGTCACTACATAGTAATAAAAATAATCTATCAATAAAATATAATTCTTGTAAATGTATATGGATGAGATACTGGTGTACTGATGTTTTAATGCAAATGCTACTGTACATGAATGGACAGATAAATCCAGCTATAACAGTGAAATTGATGACTTCAGTAATGCACCCTCAGCAGTGCCTATATCATCCAGACCAAAAAAAAAAAAAAATCAACAGAGAAATTACAGGGTTAAGTTGCACAATAGCTCATATGGACTTAACAAACATCTATAAAAACATCCCATGAAAGAGCTTTGGACTATCAATTTGTCCTTAGCAGTCCATGGAACTTTATATAAAATATATGACAGTTTAGACCATAAAGCAAATGTTATCAAATATCAAAAACCTAAATAAATTCAAATATTATCATATCATCAATACAATTATAAATCAATAGTAGGGGAAATTATACAGATCTTGGAAGATGAATGATGCTCTTTCAAATGACCATTGTCATAGAACAGTTGGGAGTAGGATATAAAAATTTTAAGAATGGAATAAAAATGAAAAAATAGCTTGTTTGAACTGTAAATGCAGTATTAAGGGATAAATGTACAGGTATGAGTGCTTGGAAAAAAAATCTGCTGAGGTATAAAATAAACAGTCTAATGATGCACCAAAAGTTCTTCCACTAATAAGAAAAATCATGGATAAAATTAGCATATAGATAGAAATAATAAAAATCAGGACAGACAATAATAATGCAAAGAATCAATGAATCAGAGTTGATTCTTTCAAGAAATAAAGAAGACTGACAAACCCTTGGGAAAACTAATAATGAGAAAGATATAAATCCATTAATAATATTATATATAAAAGGAACTTAATAATCAATAATATTTGAAAAGTTGTATTGAATTGAATTAAATGATTTAGAAGAAATTGATAAATTTCTAGACAAATGTGTATTATCAAAGTTAAATTCAAAACATGTAAGCAATATAAAGAGATATATAATAGAGATTATGCTTTCATTTCTGGATTCCCAGACCCAAATAATCACACAGAAACTATATCAATTACAACCTGTTTGGTCAATAGCTTAGGCACATTCCTAGCTAGCTGTTACATCTTAAATTAACCCATTTCTATTAATCTGAGTATCACCACAAGGCTGTGGCCTACTGGTAAGGTTCAGGTGTCTTTCTTCTTTGGCAACTACATGGCATCTGCCTGACTCCACCTTCTTTCTCCCTGCATTCAGTTTAGTTTTTCTGCCTATCTCTATTCTGCCCTGCCATAGGCCAAAGCAGGTTTTTATTAACCAACAGTAATAAAACATATTCACATCATACAGGCAGGCAGGCACAGGCAGGCCCAGGCGGCGGAGACACTGGCGAGCAGACCTGGCAGATGCGGGATAGTCCAAGCATGAAACAGTGAAGCCCACACTGAGAGCAGATCGTCCTACTACAATTAAATCAAACCCATTAGATAGCATCGATAGGAGGAGATGGGCAGACGTCAAGGCAAGAATTCACCCAACAATCTGAAAAACAACATGAAAACACCAGAACCCAATGATCTTACAACACAAGAGCTTGAACACCCTAACACAGAAGAAGAGGAAAAAATGGACTTTATGAAAGCAATAGAGTCCCTTAAACAACATGTAAAAAACGCCATCATAGAAATGGATGAGAAGTATAATAAAAAATTTGAAGAAATTAGTAAATATGTAAATAATACCCTGGGAAACCAAGAAAAAACTATCAAACAGGTAATGGAAACAGTTCAAGAACTGAACACTGAAATGGAAGCAAGGAAGAAAGCACAAACATATTCACAGCATACAGAGGGGAATCCCCCATCAATATATAATGAGGAATGAGACTGAAAGAATAATAAAGAGATTCTCCAAAAAGAAAAGCCCGGAGTAGATGAAGTGCTTGCTACAATCTCTCTCAGATATTTATGAAAATATGCCAGTTCATCTTAAACTGTTGCATAATAAAAATAGGTAGAAATGCTACTACAAATCCAATATTACCCATGCACTAAAACCATTTAAGGTTGTGCAAAAAATGAACCCAACAAGCCAATTTCCTTTGAACATAGATACAAAGTTCCTCAATGAAATAGTTTCCAGCTGATTTTGTATACCATAATCAAACTGGTTAATTTAAGGACAGCAAGAAAGGTTAAGCATATGCAAATCAACAAGTGTAACAGCATATAAATATATTTAAGAACGAAAATAAATGTCTTAAGGTTTTATTAGTGTGAAAATATACCCTAACTGCAGCAACTCTTATAAAGGAATACATTTAATTGGGGCTGGCATACAGCTTCAAAAGTTTAGTCCATTATCATCATGACAAGAAGTATGGCAGCATTCAGGAAGACACAGTGCTGGAGGAGATGAGAAATATGTATCTTGATCCACAGGCAACAGAAGGAGACTACTATACTAGGTCTAGTTTGAGCATATAAGACCTCAAAGCCCGTCTCCACAGTGATACACTTCCTCCAATAGGGCCACCCCTGCTTCAACACAGCCATGCCTACTAACAGTATCACACGAGTCTATCAGAGCCATTCCTATTCAAACCACCATATCATGATTATCTCAAAAGATGCCAAAAAAATAATAAACTTTAATAAAACCCAACATGGTTCTCAAAATGAGTTCCCTGACCAGCAGCATTAGCACTAGCTGGAAACTTGCTATCAGGCAAACTCCAGCGTGCCATCCATACTTGGCGTATCAGCAGCTGGGTTGGCAATTAGCAACCTGTGTTTAATTGAACCCTTCCAGTGATAATGAAAACAGAATTTTGAGAACACTGATCAAGAACTTTGTCCCTCAAAACCAATGGGCATCTGGACTGGCCGAGGAGAGAGCCTTGAGGCTCTGCCTTTCAATGCGTTCTTGGATGGTGCCAATTCTGCTCGTCTGTGCACCGCATTCTGTAGAGGAAGGCTTTGGTTCTTGTTGCACATGATGTATGCTGTTTGGAGAGTTATAACTTGTGGTAAACATTGACATTGTTCTTTTTTTCTTAAACACAGTACATGTAGCTTCTTCCTCTGTTTCAATCTGCATCTATTGTGTGATTTGCTGTGGAGGGCTGCTATTATTCACTTGCTTGTCAGTATTCTCTACTGATCTGTCGACTTGTTGAAGGCAGGAGGTACGTCTATTTGTACAGCAGCCTACAGTGCCTGGCACATAGAACTCTCTTGAGAATGCATAACAGAGCAAGGTCCTACTTACCTCCACATAGCCTGTCAACATGAGATATACTGAAAGAAACCTCTCTGTCATTTTATTTATTTATTTTATTTTTTGGCAATCTTCTGAGAGTTGTCTGTCTGTATGATGGACTGGTTCGATGCACGAGATGAGGGCTCTCCGATCACAGCCAAAGTAAGATTGGTGGGACTGTGTCTTGCAGATGATGGGAGTGAAATTAATCTGACTTTTTTTTTGTTGTTTTGGTATGATTGCTGGTGAGCCATGACTAGGATTTGGTTAAGAGTTTTCTTGTGTCAGAGATTTTCAGTTCTCACAAGGAATCTATGCTTTGAACATGCAGACTTCAGCACTGTGCTTAGACAGTTGAGTCTCTTTGTGCCCACAAATGGAGCTGGATTGCTTTGCTTCTTGTGTTCAGAATAACATGGTCAATATAGTGGACAATTTCTTTTTTCTGTTACCCCAAATAAATCCTTTAATGAGTAAATATGTGTACTTAGCCTGTGAAAATGGCCAGTATCATGCTTCAAGAAAAGAACTTTCTCTGGGGATCATTGTTCCACTTTGCTGTTCTCTATAGTCAGAGGAATCACTTGGAATAATAGAAAATTGGTATTGTCAAGGTAATACCAGGAAAAGGCTAAGCATGTCCAGTAATATCCTACTGAAGTGGTCTTATCTCTAGACCCAGAGAAAACCTTGAGAGATTGCACCACCTGTCTAAGCAGAAAGCAAGTCCCATAAATTTAGCAGAGAATGTAGAAATAAATAAATCTAAGCGGCCTAAACCTACTTATCCTGATTCCAAGATTAAGTGAGCACTTGAAAATCTCTCCCTGCAAATGCAGGTTCTATTTATTCTAGTTACAGGATTCAATAGTGCCCAGGAAAGAGCTCCACAGTGAAGAACAGGGCCCAAAGCATTATTTTCTATGATCAGGGTGAGCTTGCCTTTCTTATCTATGCCTCAGAAGGTAGTCGGCCACACTGCATGCTTATTAGCTGTTTAATTATATTATAATCCATCACAAAATATTTTCTCTACAACTTCTGAGTCAATTTCACTTGTGATCATGGGAACTAGTCTGTTGAAATGATTTCCAGCAAAGTCTGACTTTAAATTAAGTCTAGCTTTTACAGATCCCGCAGCAGTAGGAAATCTATTGTTCCTTGCAGACTTCCAGGGCTATAAATTGCCCCCTGGAATGTGCTGTGCTCTGGGCCACTGTCCAGAGCAGTGGGGAAAGGGTAATTACCTTGTTTCACTGTCTTCTCTCTCCTCCCAAAGCATTTGGTTTTTATCTTTAAATTTTAAAATGGAAATCTGTGTTAATATGAAAGAGCGATCATTTCATCAGACTTGATCATACCCATCAATGGATATTTTGCTCCTGGGGAATTATCAGGATATAAATGTGAAAAATGCATTCAAAACCTTGACTTGTGCCTTTTTCCAGTCTTTTTCCAGAGCATCCAGGTGACAACATGAGAAAAATATATAAACAGTTTTATTTATATCACAGAGAATGAAAGCTTACCCAGTTATAAAAAAAAGATTACTATCTATAGATCCCATCTAAACCACATGAGGTCATGAGGTTCTACAACAAGGAAGTTATTTAAGGTTTAGGCCTTACAAGTGAGATTTTGCAGAGATTTGTAGAGAACATATTCTCTTTCAGAACAGGCCAACTTAGATTGCTAATTACTTGTGCGCCAAATGAACCCAGGTACTCAGGCCATTCTGGAAGACAGTATCAGTTCACTGTCCTGATTTCCTAAGTCCTGTTAAATAAGCAAATGGAGGAATCTCATGTTGTGTTATGATCACACTGTCAGCATTCAGATTTCATACCGAAGCAGTCTTTCCCAGATCAAAGTGCTTTTCCAGAACCTGTCCACTTGCTAGGAAAACCCGAGGAAAACTCAACAGCTGCTTCTTCTTGGGCAGGCCAGATGATTTATTCTGATGTAACAAACAATGGAATCTAAATGAGGTATGAGAAGAAAGAAAAAGGAAGGAAAGAAAATTTGGCAACTCTGCCTATCCGCCTCCTCTCCGTGTTAATGTGAGAAAAGGAAATGGTATTTTTATTTTCATTAAAATGCAGAAAGCATCAAAGTCAGAAAATAGATCATCTCTCCTCCTGCCTAGAAGCAAGCAGGAGCAGAGGAGTGTGTGTATTCTGCCGGGTGTCGCTAGGGGCTTCTCTGACACAGTTCCATTGTACGGCATAGCAGCCCCAGCATAGCAGCCCCAGCAGGGGCCAGGCTGCTCACTGCCCATGAAGGGCAAACAAGTACCCCGCTGCTTCTGCAGTGTGCTTCATTCATTCACACAGTGACTCCGCATGTCTATATTCGTCTGTGTAGAAGGGCGTTTGTCAGTTTTAGGAATGAAAAGATGAGCACGCTATAATATTGTCAGTCTGAAGGGCAGAAGGGACAGATGGGCAAGAAACTGAAACACAGTGCTTTAAGTCTGATATGTAGGACTTTGAAGAGTGTGTCTAATCAGCGCCTGACCTTAGACTTGGGATGTCATGGAGGGGAGCTGACATCGAGGTTGGTATTTGTAGAGGAAATAGGCCGGGTAACACCTTGAAGTGATTTGATTATATCTCCATTCACTCCAATTGATGATTGATTTCCTGACTACTAAGAGTGTTAATTGCTTTGTAAATGCATTGAACTTCATTACTACAGGAAGAAGACTGCTGTGTGGCTAAGGGGCTGACCCCTCTCCTCTTCTCACTCCTCAATCTTCTCTTCCCAGATGTCTCCCCCTACTCATCATCCTCTCTACCTGGCAGTCCCGCGTGTCCTTTCTCCTGCTTTGCTATTGGGCACTCAGCTCTTTCTTAGACCAATCAGATGTTTTAGACAGGCAAAGAATTACAGCTTCACAGAGTTAAGCAAATGCAACATAAAAGAATACAGCACACTTTGCATCATCAAATAATGTTCCACAGCATAAACAAATGTAACACTTCTTCAACGAATATTCCACAATAGTCACCGGAAACTCATGGATGGTGAAGCCATAAGGAATACAGGGAGACTTCTGAAAGGGGTACTTATGTTTAATTTGCTCATGATTATTGATGTGACCATAAGGGGAACATACCGCACACTAAGGCTGAGCCCTTTGTCCTGACCTACCATTTATATTTTGGAGGTTTCGTTTCCACAAGCGTATTGACAGCCTGGAAGAATGCTGTGACTTCCCCACAAAGTCGCAGACTTCGCTGCCTGTGTGTCTAATGCAAGGAAAATAGAATGTATTCAGAGCATATTTGAAAAGCCCTGTTCTGGACTGCTCTGGGATGTTAGAACACCTCCATCACCCCCATGAAACCAAATTGCTACGTTCTCCAAATTCCCCTTCTGGGTTTTCTTATAATTATATAATTTGCAATTTTTAGTAATTGTCAATACTTGTGATTTCTTATAATGACAGGTCTATTTTTATTTCTCTATAGCTGTTAAAGGCTACAGTATTGTTTCTAGAAGTTTCTCTTTAGGATATGATTTCATACCTGATACCTTAGGAAGTGTGACAATCCAAGTGTTTTTAGTAAAACAGGCTTAAAATAAGTCAGAATTTGAAAGGCCATGCCCCATCCAGAGACTAGCAGAAGAGTGAGGCTCATCATGATGTGAAAAGATACAGAGGCCATTCCAGGGGACCAACAGCCACTTTTTTGCTTTGGTAGAACCCGACATAGTGCCCAGACCTCCAGTTAGCCAGCCAGCTGAGAGCTCATCTCTGAGTCGGGCAGCTTCCTTCTGCTTCTCTGATGCTCTTCCAGTTTTTCTACCTGCAAACCTCTGAATTCTGGCCAAGCAGACTATCATCAAGTCAGCTGAAGCCAGCCAGCAATGTCCCTAGTGTCCTGAGGGCACTGAAGCTTCCCCCTTGGATGGACAGAGAAAATTGAGTGTCTTTCAAACACAGATTCACAGGTAAGGTCTGTTTGACCAAACTGAATTGCTACCAGGCAATGATTGAGCCAGATGTAACGGGAAAGAAGATTTGACTTAGACAAACTCTTCTGTTTCTCTCCCACCCAGCCAACCCATGCCCAAAGTTCCTATTTTCATGGTGACACATTTAAAGATAAATAAATAATGCCTAGATAAATAAATTTAGAGATAAATAAATAATAATGTCTAGTGCCCCAGGCCAACTCATGAGCATTTCCAGATCACAAGTCTCAATTTAGCTTATGCTAGAATTTCTGTACTCTTAACCAAAAGCAATTTATAGCAAGGATTTCTTCTCCAAGAAGCATTTAAACTGATTAGAATTCAATTTCTCCATCTCGGCCTCTCTCTTGCTCCCCCCTCCATCTCTCATTTCCTCCTTTCTCCCTTTGCTATAGCTCTGTGGTTGTTTGTTTTATAGATTAGGCTTGGTTTTAAAGTACCTGTAAATCTTTCCCTTAAGTAAAGGACAGATTGCTGATCTGTATGCAAATGATATACTTGCCTGCCTTAAAAATTTAAGATTGACTTTGGATTGACCCCATGCTTTATCCCTCAGTGGAGATCTATGAAAGGATATTTATAATACCTGTGGACGTAGTGTACGATACCAGTGGGAATTTTCTTCAGCAGCAAATGAATGGCAGAAACACGGGGCAGCCCGAAACCAATTTACATAGCTGCTACTCACTGTAGCAGCCTACAGTTCTTCCCTTTCCCATACCATAAAATGCTGTAATTTGCTGTAAAAATAAAGAATATGGTCTGAAAAAATACACACATGTAGTATATATCAGTTGAGTCCCTTGAACTGTGTAATACAAATTTGTTTATCTTGATTTCTATAAAAACAGTTACTTTTGAGGAAAGATTAAGCAATTTTTATAATTTTTCCTACCTATTGAAAAGTCACAAAATATCATTCATGTTGGAAACTCTCATGTTTCAAAATAGATACCTCAGGACATGGCTGTCTTTACTAAGGGAGATTTTCCTTGTTTTACAGCTTGGAACTCTTCAATTTGCCTTAAATATTAGAATAGACAGAGCAAAAAATTGACTTGGGAAGAAATATGGATTTTTTTGTATGACTTTTTCAGAATCAAATTTTATCAGCATTACTGAAAATAAGATCAGTTCACTTAAAAATGCCAGAGGAGTACACAGGATAATATTAAATGAGAATAGCATACCATTCTTATCATACAATAAGCATTTCTTGCTCAAAACTTCAGGAACACACTCTTTCAGAGAAACATTTAAAAGTAACTTTTATTTCAATGGTAGCATGCTAACGAGTTGATGTTCTCATAAAGACCATAGAAATACTCTACTTCACAAAGCAAACTAATGGAGGACGTGTCTACAAATCTGGAGGACACCTGATAAGTCTTTTCACCAAAAGTTTTCCTTTTTATTTGCCCATAATCCTAGCCCATAATGCTAACCACTAATACTAATCCTAACCCTAGCACTAAGGCTAAACCTAATGCTAATCCTAACCCTAGTCCTAGGCCTATCCCTAAACCTACTCTTAAACCTTGACTCACAGTGGAGCTAAAAAAAGTGCTGGCCCTGTGTGTCCCAATAAAACTGTGTGGTGGAGAAAGAGATGAAGAACATTCGTCTCCCTTCTTTGTCCCTGTCTCCCTTTGAAGACATCTCTCTCCTCCCCATCCCTCATTCAGGGCTTGCATGCTCTTTGTTGTCCTTTCCTTTACTGAGAAGCCCCATATTAGTCTCATTTACTGAATATTCAGTTGACAGAAACTTCTGAATAGATGTGTGCAATCGAATGAATGGGTGAATGAATCATTTTCTTCCCATTGTATGGTGAGTAGACAAAAGACTTACAGCGAGTGAGTGGGTCATGTAGTGTCTTAGTTACTCTTCCTATTGGTGTGATCAGACATCAGAAAAAAGGAGTTTATCTGGGACTTAGACTTTTAGGAGGTGAGACTATTACCATCATGGTGGAGAGCATGGCAGCAATCAGAAGGGCATAACACTGGAGAAGTAGCTGAGGATGAGAGCATATATCTTGATCCACAAGCATAAGGTGTACACGAGGGGAGGGGAGAGCAGGAGGGAGGCAGATCAGCTAACAGGGAGTATTTTGGACTTTTGAAACCTCAAAGCCTGTCCCCCAATGACAAATCTCTTCCAAGAAAGCCACACCTCCTAATCCTTCCCAAACAGTTCTACCAACTGGGGACCAAGTATACAAAAGTATACTATTGAGGGCATTCTCATTCAAATCACCACATATGGTATGAATAGATCCTTTAATAACTAAAGTAATTATTATTGAGTCTAACTGTTGTACCTTCTGTATGGAGCAAATAGGGATCAATGTGATTAAAAAGAGCTGGCATTTGTTCTTGGAGAAGGAACTGGAGAAGTGGCATGAAAGGATTAGAATCTTCAGCTAGAAATCAGACGATGTAAACTTGTGCAGCTGCTATAGTAATCTCTGTTAATACCCCCATCAAAGAAAAACCTTAAAAAACAGCTATTATGTGAACCAGTTAAAACACTTCTAGACATATGCCCAGAAGTAGCTAAGTCAATAACCAGAGACATACCTATATATCCATGTTTGTTGCAGCACTATCAATAATAGCCAATATATGGAACCAGTCTTGATTCCCATTAACAAAGAACAGGATCAAGAAAATGTGATATAAGACTGGGGAGGTGGTTCAGTAATTAAAGTACTTGCTGCACAAGTGTGAGGACCTGAGTTCGGATCCCGACAACCCACATAGCGTTGTATTCAGTGGCTTGCATCTGTAATCCCAGGGCTACTACACAGGGAAGAGAGACAGGGTGAGGAGAAATCTCTAGACTCTCAGGAGCCTGACCTACACAGTGGTGAGAAACAAGAGACCCTATCTCCAAGGGGAAGGTGAAGACTGAGACTCAGTGTTGTCCTCTGACCCCTATATGTTTGTTAAGATCTGGGCACCTGCACTGACACACAGTGACACACATGCATGCATACATTGTACACAAAAAATACCCAAAATGTGATACACACACACATACACACACACACACACACACACACAAACATGAGTTTTATTCAACTTTAAAGAATAATTTTAGGGGCCTGGAGAGATGGCTCAGAGGTTAAGAGCATTGCCTGCTCTTCCAAAGGTCCTGAGTTCAATTCCCAGCAACCACATGGTGGCTCACAACCATCTATAATGAGGTCTGGTGCCCTCTTCTGGCCTGCAGGCATACACACAGACAGAATATTGTATACATAATAAATAAATAAATAATTAATTAAAAAAAATAAAGAATAATTTTATGTCAATTACAGGAAAAATCAGGGGAACCGGAGATCACCATGTTAAGCAGTATGGCTAGACTCTAAAAAGACAAATATTGTATGATCTTTCTCAAAGGGCTTAAAGGGAAGAGGAGGGAAAACAAAATATGATAATATCAGAAAAATTAAAACATCACTTTAAAAATATGTAGAATCTAAAGGATGTACAAATGATATGTTTCTCTTCATATATGTATGTATATATGTGATATGAAATCCTAAGAGAGTCTACTAACTGTAGTGGGAAGTGGGGGAAGTGGACAGCAGTGGAAACGGGGAGGACACTGGATGGTGGGGGGATAAATATGAGAAAATAACAATCATATACATACATAAAATATCATGAAGAAATTCATTATTTTATATGTTTGTTTTATTTTAATCAAATTCTCCCAAGACCTTCCTGCATGTGTTGTTCTGATGCTGTTATTGAGGGAATGAACTACTTACATTAGTAGTTCTACTACTATGGTGTGTTCTACAACAACAGGGAAAAGTGTGGGTGCCCGTAAAGATAGTGAAGACGGAGGGAAAAACTATGCAGTCTGGGTTGGAACATCCAGGCCCTCTTCTGTGTGGGAGGAGACTTCAGTGTACAGATCTGAGACATTTCCTGCCTTCTCTGTTGCCAACGTGTTCTTGAAACTGTTTCCTGGAGGCTGAAGTTCCTCTTGGATACAGGTTAGTTAATTTGACCAAAGCTGCCTCATTTTCTGTCTTTTCCTCCTGGTTTTCCCTTCTGAGGGAAGTGGAGAAAACAGTCGTTATGAGGAACTACGGCAGGGTTAGTCGTTATGGGAAAGAAAAGTTTGGAATGCTTTCAGTGGTGCCTCACTGAGTAAGGAAGGACACTTCTTCATATTTGCCATAGGAAATTGATGGATTATCACACACCCTGAAGGACCCCACATTTCGTTTGTTTCCAATTGAGAGAGGTGGATATTGATGCATTATCTTTCTAACAGGAACTGAATTCTGATGTTGTGTTTAATCTCTGTTAAAAGGTTTTCTGACTTCATTATTCAGGTGTAAAAAAACAATGGTGTTTATCAAGGACTTCAGGTCCCTCCTAACAAAGAGCTTCCTGACCATTGTGTGCTTGGATAGTTCAAGCCAAAGGGGGTTCTGGTGCTGTCACTGGACTCAGGTCACTTAGTTTCTGGGAGAGAAGCAAGCAGCCTCGACATCTAGGACCTAGCCAGGTGCTGAGTGCTGAGCCTCAGTGCTGGCCGATGCTAGCTGGCTCAAACAGTGACCCCGGCTGTTCTCTTACTAGACTTGAACAATCACATGGAACCAGTGCCAGACAAGATCACAGTCACCCCAAAACAGCCCAAGGACAGCTTCGTAGGTGTGTCAAAGCACAGAGAAGAAAATGTATGTGCAACACGCAAGGTTCCAAATATTAACATTCTGGTTTTTTTTGACTAATAAAAGAAGTTGTTGCCACTTTTCCAATTACAGCTGTATCTCTTCTCTACTTAGCCTTGTCTATAAAATGAGCCAATGAGATGGCCAATTAAGTTCTTTTGCTAACAGGCTTCCATACAGAGAGAGCAGACTTCCTTCACCTTCCCCCAAGTTACCATTGCTCTTTCTGCTCCGTTTTTCTTGGAACACCCATATCATCCCTGTCTCCTCCTTTGCTAATGTGCTCTCAAATGGGCAAAGCCTCCTTTGACTGCAGGATTTGCCACCTCACTGTTCCTACCATGAGGTCATCCTACTTTCTATGAGATACTTTAGGATTCTGATCAGTGTCTTCCATAGTTTGTACTCACACACATATCAGATGCATGGCTATATATCCCAACTTTTGAGTTCACCATGATAAAAGGAGGAATACATCTTATTAATGAAAGGGCCAGCCATCTATGTCTACTTCAAGAGAGTAAAGGGTCTGTGGAATTAAAAAACAAATAATGTCAGAAATATAACTATGGAAGAGCAGTTTTTCCCCACTGAGAAATGAGCACACACAATGTGTATTGCAGGAGAGCATGAAAATTGGTTTTCCTACAATGAGACTGCTGTGCAATGGCTCTGCACAACTTCCCTCCTAGCCATCCTTGGATCTCAAGTAAATGAGTTATCCTCTGGGTAGATTTTCTTCAGTGCTTTGAAGCTATGGGACCCCCAGTGATAACATCTCATAGCAATTAACTCTTGCATAATATTTACCATAGTTTCCACCTTATTATTTGTGTAGTTGTTTGCTTCTGTACTGCTGGTTCCATGAGGCTAGTCTTGCCCAACGTGGGGTTGTATTTTCAAATATTGATATGCATAGGACATTGCTTTGATAAATGCACACACAAGCATAAAGTTTGCACCAGAGCTTTTAAATGCCTCAATACTTGTCTGAGAAGTGTATTGTGCTTCTGTCTCTTGAAGGAATGGAAGGGTAGCCCGCCATCCAGAAGCAGCACAGGGAGTGAAGGCTTCACAGGGGCGTAGCTGCCTCTAGCAGTGTCTTCTGAAAAACTCTCAGGAAACTGCTATTTGGAGTTTCTGTTCTTAGTGAGTTCCTGATGCCTCAGGAGACACAGTGCAGTTTGCATGTTCCCTGTCAGGTCAGCCAAGTAAGACCTAAATGGCACTTGCTGACTGACAAGGCTCTTCATGTGCTTCTCACATGGACTGAGGATTGTTCTGTTCTGAATGCTTGTTTCTGGTAAGATGGCTCTTTGTGATAACAAACTCAGGAATTATTCTGTGACTGTGACCTTCAAAGCATCATTGGAAAGCACCAGGCTTTAAATTTTGATCTTTTTCAGGATGTTTTTAAAATACACAATAAAAAATTACCAGCAAAACAAAGTATGCAAAGATAAAGTATTTTCTATTATCAGATGAAGCAAAATTATTGTCAAATTGAGCAAATAAACAAACTTTTAATCACTCTCAGTGTTGTGTTTGTTTCATGCTTTTCGGGGTGTAGCGTCTTGACTGAGAGTAGCCTCCATAAGCTCATAGGTTTGAGTGTTTGGCCCACAGCTGGTGGAACTGTTTGGGAAAGATTAGCAGATGTGCCCTTGTTGAAGGAGGTGTGTCACTTGTGGGTAGGCTTTGAGATTTCAAAAGCCTACATCATTTCCAATTAGCACTTCTTCCTGTCTGTTAGTTGTTGTCTTAAGACATAAACTTTCAGCTACTGCTCTAGCAGCATGCCTGCCTGGCTGCAGTCATGCTCCTGCCCCGTGATGGTCATGAGCTCTAACCCTCTAAAACTATAAGCCCCAAATACATTCTTTCTTTTGGAAGTTGCCTTGGTCAGAGTGTCTTCTGACAGCAAAAGAAAAGTAACTAAGACTCACAGGAATCGTTCTTCATATGGAGCTTGTTGTCTTAACTATTTGTGATGGCACTGGAGATTTTTCAAGGTATCAGCTCAGTTATACATCTGTCTGTGAAACTTAGGACAAATGATCATCTTTCCACTCCACCAGGCATCTGTAGTAGACACGAGAAAATCAGGGTCAACAAATAGGGTACAATTTTCCCAGACGACACAGTTATTAGAATTTTGGGCTTTCAGGGTCTGGGACCCAACCTGTGGCCATAAGGATATATGAAGGCAATGGGTGTTTTCCCAGTCAGGGCTGCTGCAGAGGCCATGTCTGGGTCCATGGCCCTGTAGCAGCTAGACTCTAAGCTGATGTCTGAATTCTGTTACCAAGGGTCGTATATATGGCCGGGGTCTGGTTAGCCACCTGAGACCATGTTGGTGTCTGTGGACCATGCTGCTGCTGGAGTCATACCAGTCTGGGTGGTCAGTGCTGCCACATGGGCAATGGAGGTTCCCAGGCTCCAGCCATAGCTACTTGAGACTATGTAGATTCCTGAGGGTGATGCTGCCACTGGGACATACTGATTCATACTGATCTGAGTGACCTGTACAGCCACCACAGCCATGGTGACATCTATCCCTGAGCTGCTGCTGAGGGCTATGCCTGAGATGTTAATTGTGGCCCATGTTAGCATGGCAGGGGGTTATCACTGGAACCAGGCTGTGCTGAGCCAGCCCTGCCATTTGCTGGTCCTGAGATGGCTGGCCCCGTCTCCTATTGGATACTGCAGTAGAGCTGGCCCAGACCCACAGGGGAGAGTTGACCTCCACACTGGAGAAAGATGGTCCCATTCCTTACCACAGGTATATACCTCACCTGGCCAGTACACTGCAGTTGATGCTATGGTCTGGGACTAGAAGGTGAGCCCACTAAGAGGGTATAAGAGCAGGAGAGTTGACCCCATCTCTGTGTGACCGACTCATCTGCTGTGTGGTGGCATGGGTGACAGAAAGGTGCCCTCCGCCATCACTCATTACCACCTGTGACAGGGGAGAGAGCTGGCCTTGTGGTCACAAGAGTAGGAGAGCTCACCATCTGTAGCACACAAGGGAGTGGACTCTGCACTCCATCTGGACAGCACACTAGAGCTGGTCCTTGCAGCACACCACGCCCTCCCCCCCCATCTACGCTCTATGTGCTAGAATCCAGTTCGTGAGCTGATGTGGGAAGGTCATTGGTTAATTAATAAAGAAACTGCTTGGCCTCATAGGTTAGAACATAGGTGGGTGGAGTAAACAGAAGAGAATGCTGGGAAGAAGAGGAAGTGAGGTAAGATACCAGCCATGCTTCTGCTCTCCAGGGCAGACGCGATGCAGCCAGAACCATGGCTGAGCTGGCCCACCATAGCATTCACCGAAACTAGTATCGTTAGAGCAGGTGAAGGGGATGAACCCACAAATTCAAAACAGCAGGCTCTCCACAACACAGGACAACAACAACATATCCAAGAGGAGCACCAGTGAGAGCCCACATCAGTGGCATGGTGGAAGCAAGAGGCCTCAGATCAGACCAATGACTCGTGGCGACGTACACTTGCAAGTAAAGATGAACGGACTAAAGGGTAAACTGTGTGACTCAACGGGCCACACTACAGCCCCCGTGACAAGATTCTTTTTTGTTTCTTTGTTTGTTTGTTTTGTTTCTTTGTTTGGTTTTTCTTTTAAATTTGGTTTTGATTTAGGGGGCAAGTTGCAAGGGCAGAGGGCAGATTCAAGGAAATGGGGAAATAAGTAGGATAGAAATGCATAATGTGAAATTCATAAAGTATCAATAAAAGTTAAAAAGAAAAGAATTTGGGGCTCCATGTGATGGTCTTTTATCAACTATTAGCTATTTTTAAAATTCAACAGAAAATATGGGGGGGGGGATATAACCAGTATAAAACAGGCAACAGATTTTATTACTGATCAGTATTTTAAAACTCCATACCCACTCTCCCAAGGATAAGACCCATTACTAGCTGTCTACTGCAGAGTGGTCAGCCTTCAAACTACACACACAGAAACAACAAAAACAGACACAGCAGGTTGTATTTGTATGAATATAAATATATATTTGTGCATACATATGCATACACACATGTTTAAATGTAACAAATATAATGAAAGAGAAAGAGGCTGTCAGCTTGAGAGCGGGGGTGTTGGGGGAGATACAGGAAGGGTAGCTGGGAGGGACTGGGAGGAGGAAAGGGGGGGTATAATAAAGTGTATTTCCTTTCTCTCTGGAGCATCGCATCCCATTACCCTAAGGATTTAGGTCAAAAGAAATAGGCTAACTGAAGATTTGTAACATATTGCCCTCTTGCAGCAAATGTCAAATCATGGGAATGCTAGATGTGACCAGGTAATACTATTTTACAGACAAAATGTACCACGGGGCTGAAATCAGATTTCCTTGGACAATTGGTGGGAGAAGAACAGATTTGTGAGGGAGCTGTGTTACCCTAGTTGTGAGATTAGAAAGGAAACACACACACACACCTCACAAAACAGCCTCCAACTTATCCAGCAGTGGGAGACTCTAAAACTTGATTACTGCAAAGGTAGGCTGGCATATTAATTAAAAATAAGACTGACATTTGAAGCATATTTCAGATTTTATGGCAAATTTCATCATTCTAAATATAGTTTCAGATTAATTATGACACATTTGGTGCTAAGCTATTTTAGAATTCAAAACATTTCCATCTTGGAACGGTTGCAGCAAATTAAGGTACTTGATGAAGGCTGCAGAGAAAGGGGGCTGGCTTGGCATCCTGCATCTCCTCATAACCTGCCTTTAGTTTTTCTTTCCAGGGTAAGTCAGGAGAACTACGCAAGGTGATGGCATTTTAAGTGCAAATGGAATTTGACATCTTGGGTGTAAATAAGAGTGGTTTATTTTCTTGTGGTGTAAGTCACTGATTACCAGTGGTTAAGACAGAGTGAAAACCACAGGAATGGGTTAAGTATGTAGTTACCGTGACCAGCACTATGCTATTCTTTCCAGTTAATTGTCTTTTTTCAGGGATTGATAATGGTACTTCTTTCAAATGATTATTACACAAATACTCTTTTTAAATATGACCAGGAGCTGAGGATATACCATTCCTTGAAGATTGGATGGCAGACAGACCTAGTCCTCAGAAGTACAGATAAAGTAAGAAACTGAGTTATTGGGTTTTTTTTTTTCATGTTTTGTTTTAAAAATTGACTCAATACCGTACTGAACAAAACGTATGGGATAGCTATCAATTCTTCTCCTAATGTTAAGCTGGAAACAAGAGGTGAGAGGGTGGGCCGGGAGGAAGGGACTGACTGAGAAAGGACTGTTTTCTTTTGGGGACGGGTAAATCATGTCCATGAAGGACACAGAAGGTATTTCAGGCTTACCCAGCTAGGTGGTTACAGAGCCAGCCCTGACAGCAAAAACAGATGTATGTCAGTTTTACTATCCATGTTTCATTTTCTTCATTTGTAAAGCCTACTTATTGGTGAGATCACCTTGAGTTCCTTCTGCTGCTAATATTCAAGGACTGGTGATGTCAATCAGCAGACCTAACTCCAAGTTTCTGCTGCTTGAAGACGAAGTGCTCACTTAAACTCTCTAGGCCTCAGTTTCTCTTCTCTGTAGGAATTAATTAACTTAATACAAAATGTACTGTCTGGAGAGGTCCATGGAGCATGAGTGCACAAGGTTTTTGCTGTCATGGAGCAAAGTGTCCATCTATCTACATGTTCATTGTCTTCTGTTCCAAAAAGTGTTTACCATACACTAGCCGTTGATAGGCAGTGTGATAGGTGCTGAGGATACATCAGGACATATTTCTGGAGCCTATGAAATGGCTCAGTGGGTGAAGGTACCTGCCACCAAGCCAGGTGACCTGGGTTAGATCCTAGGTGTTAAGAGTATAGGGTTTACATTATTCTACTCCATCAATTAAATAATTAAAAGATAGAGATAAAATTCAAGCTAAAACAAAAAAAATATTTGCACATGGAACAGAGTTCTGGGGCAAGGAGGGACCCCAGAGATGGGCTCTGCTGACTCTGGGTGGGGTTAGGTTTTCTTGAGTTCATGTACCCACTCCCAGCGACTTTTTTCTTTTTCTCTGTCAGTCTCCTTTAGTTTGTAGGTCTTTTCTGGCACAGAGATTATAGCACTCTTCTTTTTTTTTTTTCCCTTATCTCAGGGCAGGAGTTTAGAAATAACTGCTGGCTGGTTAGAATTTGTCACCAATTAGGGTAATTCCTTGGCTCCCTGTTTGTTGGTATGGTAACAGGAAAGAGAAATTTGCAGCAGAGAAGAGGAAATGGAAATATCTCTTCTCTTTCCCCTTCTCACCTTCCTCGAGACACATGTGGTAGCAGAGATCAACTTTTGAAATCTGTGTGCTATGACATAGTGTCAAACATGTGTATATATGTACACATGCACACATTCACTATACACACACGCACAAAGAGAAAGATACCACATACACAGACACACACACAAAGAGAGACACCGCACACACACACACACACACACACACACACAAACAAACACACGCCTTTCTGGAATGGAAAAAAGCAAGCAAAAACGCCAAGTAAAAAACGAGCAAACAGGACTAAGTATTAAGAATGAAACAGAAAAAAAAAGGAGGAGTTTTGTCCTTTATAAAGATCTTATGAAAAACATTCTTATGAAAATGACATTTACACTGAATCTTAAAGCACAAAAAGAAATTGATCATGCAGAGAAGAAGAGCCCAAGTACATGCAAATAAGAAAATCAGTACGACTGTTAGTAACAGGAGATGACCAAAGAGAAATATTCCAAAGCCAGGCAGACATACAAGGTCCTCAAGGATTTGACTGTGCCGAGTTCAGAAGATCCTGAGGTTTCCTGGTTGAAGTAGTAATGACTGGATCTGAGTCACACTTGGAGCATCTTTTTGGCTCTTTGAAGGAGTACTGATTGGAGGGGCTGGAGTGAAGAAAAAAAAAAGAAGAAGAAAAGAAAACAGCCAATAGCTTGTTGCAATAATGAAGATAACAATTCCCAGTATCCTGAACTCCAAGGGGGTGTCCAAGCAGGCCAAGGGGGAAGCTGTAGTTGACTGGGGACATTCTGATTTTAAAATAACCAAATTGGCCAATGATTTCTGTCTTGCGACATAGTCCTAGTGTTTCAGCTTGAATTTTCAACCTTGAAAAATCATAGGTTGAATTCTCAACCCATAGTCCCTTACCATGTGATCGTATTTGGAGGTGGGTTTTATGAAGAAGCAATTACATGTGGCCACAGGTTAGAGCCTATCCAAATATGACACAGATTGACCTTAATCGTGCTTGAGAAATTAGGGCACAGACATGCACAGGGGGATGACCTTCAGAAAACACAAAGAAAGGAAATCTTCTATCCAGAGTGTCCTCAAATCAAGGCCAACACCTTGTCAAGTTGTGGGAAAATAAACTACCGCTTAAGGAATCCAATATGTTTGCTTTGGTAAGGCAGTCTAAGTAAAGAAATACACATTGTGTGTAGAGATTCAAGAAAAAAAAAAGATAAAACCTAGGCTGACCCCAGTGCTGGGGACATACAGTCGGAGGGAGGGGTCTTGGACATGTTCTAATTGAGACGGGGAAGCAGCCAAGGAAGCCGCCAACTCCCCAGTTTGCTTTGTGCATCTGAGTCTCAGGGGAAAACACTTAGCTGGAGAAAAGTAAATATGATGTCATCATCCAAGGCTAAAGGAGTAGACAGAGTCACTAGGGAGAGAACAGACAGAAACAACAGTTTAATTCTGAGCTCACAGGAACTATCTTGACTAATCAAAGCAAACTAACCAGAATTATTGAAGGAATCAAAAACACTGGGATATTCAAAGGCACCAAAGGAGAATGCTCGTGAGTAGGGGATTCAAAGGATGAGGGGGATTCCAGAAGCACCTCTATGCCATGGTGTTTTCTGCTAGTGATTTTTTAAAATTATTTATTTATTATGTATGCAATATTCGGTCTGTGTGTATGCCTGCAGGCCAGAAGAGGACACCAGACCCCATTACAGATGGTTGTGAGCCACCATGTGGTTGCTGGGAATTGAACTCAGGACCTTTGGAAAAGCAGGCAATGCTCTTAACCTCTGAGCCATCTCTCCTGCCCCTCTGCTAGTGATTTTGCACAACTGACTATTGTTCGAAATTTTATAGGGGAGAGACATCCCCAGAAACATTTAGGTATGCAATGGAGATAAGGAAGTAAAAACAAGGCCTTTGCAAAATTTGGCTAAGAACAGAGTGGGGGGGGGGGGAGAGAATGAGACAGCACAAAGAAGGTTCACTTGTAATTTTCTTTTCTTTCCTTTTTTGAGTGTGGAGTTGTTTGAGAGAAGGGTAAAGGGGAGGAAAGTGAGAGAGACAGGGCAGGGGCAGAGAACTGCTCACCTCTTAGGAGGAACAGCAGGAAGAAGAGCCTCACTTGTAACTTTTTAAAGATAGAAGGTGTCATGCAACAGCATCTGTTGATGTCAATCAAGGCAACAGAGGGGAGACAGTAACTGATATTTTAGAGCATACAGTGGGGGAACCAAGAGAGAAGCTGAGGACGGTTGCAGCCCAGAGTCCAGAACACAGCATCTTACAGCAGGCTGCTCCACCACAGGGACTGCTTGGTAAAATTGGTGCAAGAGCACTCTGGCCATTCTTTGCTTTCTAGAGCAGGAGAGAAATGCTAATGCAAAGCCTTCTTATGCTGGCATAGAAGCAGGAAACCAAGACTGAGGAAAAGCTGGTCAAGAAAAACCTTGTTATATTTATATTCCTAATAACTCACTACTTCATCCAAATAACTACCCGCCCCTAGCCCCCTTGCTGGTCACATTGCTGTTATTCACCGGTTCAGTATATGAGTGGCCCTGTTCTTAATTTCCGAATAAAACTCTTATGCTATGTAAAGGTTGAATTAAATAAACTCATGTGATTTTTTTCTCCTGTTGATTGTCTAAATAGTTAAGGCATAAGGCCGAGTCTTTAAAAACAAAGCAGAGAGGAGAAAGGTAATGTTTTGCCTCCTCTATACCTGTAAAGGGAGCACCGAAGATGGACATAGTCCTGGAGAGCGTTTCCTTAAATATATTGGTCTACCCTGGGAGAAGCTGAAGTTGGAGGGATGATTCCTAGAATTGTAGAACAAATATGGAGTCACTAATCTTTTCAGATCTAATTATCAATTGGTAGAGAATATAAATCAATGCTGATCTTAAAGAGGAGACAATGCTGACAATAGGCCTACTGTAGAGTTAACTTAGAGCCAAAATGCTTGCCAAGAAATTAAAAAGAATCTTCTTCCTTTGACGTTCTATTCTTACACACACACTCATGCACTCATGCACATACACACACACACACACCCAAAACCATCTCTTCTGAGTAAAAAGTGTAACAAGTCTACAAAAGAAACTTGCCAATGCCTAATAAAAATTGTTATACTTAGCTTTCCTAAAAGTTTCCTCTGGGGATTTTCCCCAGGAGAAACCACGTGAAAAGAAGAAAGAAATGCACATGCCAAGACTCCTAGCTGCAGCATTATCTGTGTAAATGAAACGTAAGAAACAGCATAAATGCCTTAGCAGCAGACTAATTGAGTGGAATATTCGCAAAGTGTTTTAGACACAATATGAACAGAATGGGGAGCAGTGAGGAAGATCTTTCTGATTTTCTTTTGTTACTGTAACAAAGTCATGAGATAAAGACTTCAGAAGTTCCAGTTTCTTGGCCGTGTTGCACTGGCCTGCGGCAACCCAATGCATTGCTACAGAGTCTTTGTATAGTGGAGAGGAGACTCGCTTAGCTTTGGCCAGGAAATGAAGAAGAGGAGAAACTTCTAATGTCCCAATATTTTCTTTGAGGACACGTCCCTAATGAACTAACATTTTCCCTCTCTGCCTTACCTTCTAAAGGTTCTGCTATCTCTGGATATTGTTAAAGGCTGTGAAGGAACCTAGGCTTCAAAACATCGAACTTTGACAGACATTTCATATTCAAAGCATAGCACCTTGAAATTGAGAACCAGCAGTCTCAGATAAACATAACCATGAAACAGGCTCATAGCATAGCTACACCAACCTGAAATTAGGTCAATTTGTCTTTCCTGAACGAGTGTTGCTGTTGCATAATATCCTGAAAAGAAAGCAACCCGGTTAGGAAGGGTTAACTTGGGATGACAGTTCTAGGGTCCAGTTGGTCATGCTAGGCAGACCACAGTGGTAGTCTTGACGTATCTTCAGGAAGGAAGCACGGGAAAGTGAATACTTGTGCATATCTCATCTTCCCCCTTTCATACGGTTCAGAACCCCATCAGGTTAGAACTCATCAATCACACGAGTGAACTTGTTAAACGCGAGTGTGAGTGGGTCGCTCACTCTCAGCCACCTGATAGGCTGCAGCAGGAGCTGTATACCATGTCGGTTAAGTAGCATCTTTATCATGGTGTTCTGTGTGGCAGATCTGTGCAAGAACAAGCGGCTAAACATCCTGATAGGTATGTTCAAATTTTCCTTCAAGATGGTTAGTTAATTTAAACTCTTAAAATATGTCTATTCTTCAATTGGGGCATTTATAACAATCCATATCAATTTTTATTCATCTTCTACGTTTAAGTAGATCCATTTTTATAATTTGTCCTTGATTTTACCTGTATTATTTATATATATTAAAAGATTTTAGTCATTTAAAATTATCGATTCTTTCCTCTATGGCTCCTAGGAGAGGAGGTGATTATTTGTATGAGGATACTGAAGGGCTGGGAGTTTTTACTGCGACTTAGAGGATGCAGATTACTCTGGCATGTAGTTGCAGAAAGCCAATGCTTGATTTGGGCCCCTGTGTTTGCTGCTGTTTCCATGTACATTGGCTGGTATTTTCTTCCTGATTACTGTTTATTTATTGCCCCTTATACTTAGATTGTTTCTCTTCTCCTTATCTACTTATATGGAGACATCGAAGGTCAAAGTGAAACAGACCACATTTATAAACTTAGCTTACACACCAGGAAAGTAAATATGCAAATAGGTATATGTATGCCACCACAAAGGCAAAAAGAGTTCAAAAGAGAGCTTGCTTTCAGCTGAGAAGACTGGGAAACACACTGGGCAAAGGGAAACATTTAGTGTCGATTTCTAATTCTAGATAGAATTTTGGATGTACAAAAAGGCCAGAGGTCTAACTGCACAAAGACAAAACGAAGGATAGTATGAGAAAGAAGTCTCCAGAAGCTAGCTTAGTCTGAAAAGAAGGAAAACACATAAGAGCACACCCACATTTGGGAATTTTGGGTCAGGCTCCCTCTATTCTTTCTGCTTTCTTCAGGGTTTAGCCAGACCATGAAAGAAATGCAGACATTAAAGAGTGTTAGCAGAGCAAAAGAGGATGGTAACGTGTCAGTCCTTGTGTGGCTGTCTTCTGAGTTCTTCCTCTCTAACACGACAGTCAGTGCCCCAAGTCTGTCCCTCTGTTTCTTAACGTCTAAGTACTATATCCTGATCCAATGAGCAACTTGGCAAAGTTCAAGATGTCACTTATAGCCTTATTTTACCTAAAGTTCACAGAGTCACTTAAAACAAGGTAAGAAGCTCCTAGTGCCCTCTCTTAGGTGGCATGTGGCCTTCTGGGCCCTCAGCCAGGGAATGCCATAGTTCTTTTGCCTCTCATCTTGAGGAGCCTAGGAGAGAGTAGTCTTTGGAAAGACTTCCACTCATTAAAGTGACATATACTTCTCTTAATTTAGAAGACCAATGTGCTCCCTCTTCCTGAGCACCGGCCACAGCTGGTCCATGTGACAGTCCCCTTCCTTATCCCAAAAGCAATTGTATCACTTGGCATTGTGACCTGAAGGGTTGGAACTGTGGGGAGTAATAGGATTTAAACGCCAATTCTTTTTAGCTTTTGGCTAGGGTTAGTGAATGGAGATAAATATAACACTTTTGCTATTTTTATATAGCCCAGATTTGATGTAGCTTTAGATTTGAAACATCTAAAATTCCTCCAGAGATGATAAATAAAACAATCAGTAGAAGGTGCAGAAAGCCTACCTTTGGCTAAGGATTGTGTCTCTGTTTTTCTCCTGGACGGTATTTGGGGAAATTATCTTCATGAGGTTTTTATTGTCACTGATTGCTTGGAACTCTTCCTTGAGCATTTGTCAACAAATTGCTCCAATAAAAGGACTTGCAATAAATCCCCAGTGTCCTGTGGATTCATTGCCTTGTAGGTGTGATCCTTCTCGGAGATATTGCAGCCTGGTAGTTCAATGACTTTGTAATTTAAACTCTAACTGTTGAGGGAACTGAACAGACTCGTTCTTAAAGTAATTCTGAAGGCACAAGTGTTTCATGGCTCTTTGTTTCTCTCCTATATCTGTTCTGATAAAAGTGTTCTCAAACTGGGGAGAGGTAACAGAATATGAGGGTTGTCTTTAATCAGCAACTACTGAATTAACTATGTTTATTGTTCTTGGAGAAGAAAAATCATAGAAGACACATACTAAAAAGCATCCAAATATTGGAGGGAAATATCATTTTAGAGGAACCAGACTGATATTTCTAGTAGAGTTGAAGTAGAGAAGTTAGAAGGGGAGATTTTTTTAAAAAAACGTTTTATTGATTCTTTGTGGATTTCATATCATGCATCCCAGTTCATCCATATCCTCATCTCTTCATAGCTTCCTTCTGCCCTTGCATCTTCCCCCACAAAATAAAATAAAATGTAAAAGAAAAACAAAAATAAAAAACAAACAAACAATGTCTTGGTGTGGAAGCTGTAGCGTGGCCCAGTGGGTCATACTATGCTCTAGTCCATACATTTTTACTTGTAAGTGTTCATTGCAATGAATCATTGGTCTGATTCGAGGTTACTGGCTCCTGCTATATCCTGGGTACTGGGACTCCTCTTAGATGTTCTATTGCTGCCCCGTGTTCTGGAGACCCTGAAGTTTTGGATCTGCAGGTCTGTCCCAGAAGGAGAAGCTCTAACTTAGTTTAAAATGAGTCTTGTATCCCTAGCCAACCATAAGCAAGTTTCCCAACATTAAAAATATCCAAGTTGAGGCTGTGTAAGGACATCCCGAGGTGGTAATTTTTAATCTCAGGACATGAAAGCAGAAGGATCAGAGAAACAGAGTGGCAGCCACTAGAGAGTTCTCACCTCTACCAATGCTCAGACCAAAGGGGCAAGCCTGTCCTCAGACTGACTACTGCCTGAGACCTCACAGTTCCTCAGACTGAATTGAGCTTCTATCTTCTTCTGTCTTATTTCCTCTTTCTGCCCAGCCATATCACTCCTGCCTCTACCTCTCTAGGGCTGTGATTAAAGGCATGTGATCTCTGTTTCTTGTGTGAGTTCTGTTTCTCTTCTGGACTAGATCAATTTCATGTAGCCTAGGGTGACCTTGAACTAATAGAGATCTGTCTGTCCCCCGAGTCCTGAGATTAAAGGTGTGTGCCATCACTCCCTGGCCTCTAGTGACTTAGCTCTACACTCTAGTCTTCAGGCAAGTTTTATTTGTTAAAATACAAATGAAATATCACTACATTTATCTATCCTATCTTGGTGAATCCAAAGTCTTATACCTAATTCACTTTCTATTCTATCTTGTATTACCAACTCGAAGCTCTCTTCTTGATCTCAAAACATTTTCTTAGAAAAACAATTTAAACTTTTATGTCTCTCAACCTTATACATTTTACACTTCTTTTGTGAGTTTCTTTTCTGAATTTGTAACAAGGAAAACTGTAACTATACCCATCTCATTTTCAACTCCATCAGAAACCTGAGAAGGATATAACATTACATGAGTAGACAGGAATTGCAGAGCAAATAACTTTCAAAACTACAGAATGATAGAAGCAGCTAGCTGCCTGGATAGTCACCCAAGGCTTCTCTGCAACACTGGCATGTCCATCTTCAGCTTACAGGCCTAAAATACATTTCTGTGAAGCAGGTACTTTGAAGGATAGCTCAGCAATTGCTTTATTTTGCATCCTGCTTGTCCAGTTTAGACAGCATACTGTCAGGAAGGGCAGTTTCTTGTCCAGTGGCTAACTTTGCCACAGAAAAGCAAAAGAGGTTCCTTTTTCCCATCATCCATTGTTAAAGTAAATTGGTGATACCAGGAGCAGACATGTCTCAATTTCATGAAAAGCTATATGTTATTGAAATATCTTAAATGCCATATCCTATAAGTCTCTGAATAGTTTGAAGGCCACCTATCTATCTAACATATATCTCTGCTTAGTTTAACACTGAAAGCATTGCTAACATAACTAAACATAACTACAAGTTTATTTATAATATATAACTAACTATAGACCTATATTTATTAATTATATATTACACTTTTAAATGAGCTGCATAGGTACAACGCCTTAAAAAAGAAGGGAAAGATTATATATATATATACATATATATGCATATATATATACAAAATAACCTTAATTTTGTATCTTAAATATGAAAATATCTTAAACAAGAGTAGTAACATATATAGAGTATTTTCTAACAAAATAATCTTAAATTTGTATCAATATACAAAAATTCATACCAATAGAATATTTGACATTAATAGTTCTTTTTAGTTTAAAATAGATTTTGTAATCTTCTCTTTGATCCTATTCTTTCCTTATCCTCCCTCTAATTTTTCTTTTCATAAAGAAATCCTGAAATCCAACCTTCCTTGCTTAGTTTCCTTCCTTATCATGAACAGTAACATTTTACAACCAACCCCCATTAAACAATGACAAACATTCATAACCTACTGAATGACCAAAAACCACCAATACCACCTCTTGGGAATGTGGGTATCATATTCTTAAACTTACTTCCTGTTGTCTGGGGTTGATAGCATTTTTAGGGGACCCTGAGAATATTGCAATAATGATCAAATCCTGAAAGAGCTAGCTGTAATTTTTTTTTTGTTTGTTTAATCTCTATGCGATGGGACAGTGTAGAGCTTGTCTGCAGTATTGGCTGAATAGTCTATGAGACTGGATCATCTTAGCTAACCACTTTGAAATTGTTCTGAGCAGTGCATAGTTCAAAGCTGATCTTTAAGTAGTGTTTGTCACCTTAATCATGTTATAACCATCCAGGTAGAATTGGCATTGTGGGGTCCCATCATCCTTTTGGAGACTTCAAAGGTCACTGTTAGGAATAGTCACAGTTCACTACATAAAACTTAAATGTTTTAAATGTCTTATGCAGTAGATCTCAGAGAGGTTAAAAGACCACAATCTATTAAGTATATCTGTAGTACACAAACTTAATTCCTAGTTACCTGATTCAGACTCAAGTACATAATCATGTACAGGAAGATATATGAAGTCTATTTCTAGAATTGGTTAGTACTCTATACGACCATTAATATCATGACAGATAATTTAAATATATACATATATAATTACATAAATACTTTATATAAATAATATATATAGTAGCCTTATAAATTTAGAGATAATATTTAAACCTTAGTGACAATAATTTTGGTTTTCTTCTGTACCATATCAGGTGACTCTTCTGACATGAAACAGAGATTTTAGATTTTCCTTTAACAAGAATTATTAAGCTTAGAGAAAGAGAGAGACATGCTTCAACTCCAAAACCAGCTTTGATGGTATTGGAACCACAAAAAACCATTTGTCTTTTATGCTTGTGGAGAGTAACAGAAACAATTGTTTGGGAAGATTTATAAAATTCTATCCTATTGGAAAAGTGTTATACCATTAGGCCAAACTTAGTATTTTTCTTGGGACATTTTTCTCTGAGTGATTTGTCCTTCTTATTCAGATGTCTCATTTGTCCAGTGGTCTTCAGATTCCATAGTTAGATGCTTTTATTCTCTTGGAAATATACAAACAAAACCCTTCCCCAATCCTAACTTAAGGAAGTCCAATTATACCTTTGTTAAGACAAAATGTTTTTTTTTTAAATATTTATTTATTTATTATGTATACAATATTATGTTTGTGTGTATGTCTGCAGGCCAGAAGAGGGCACCAGACATCATTATGGATGGTTGTGAGCCACCATGTGGTTGCCGGGAATTGAACTCAGGACCTTTGGAAGAGCAGGCAATGCTCTTAACCACTGAGCCATCTCTCCAGCCCAAGACAAAATGTTTTTAAGCAACAAAAAATATATTATCTTTTAACAATGAAAATTATTTTATTATTTTTTTCTGAACTGATCAAATGAAAGGCAGAGCAGTTAGTTTGGATTGAATGGCCAAGTGGCTTGATGAACTACTACCTCTCCTAACCTAGAGGTTTTTCCTGTTTGAATGTAATATTTATCAATCTTGATGGTATCTATCATTTCTTCTCCTGTGGAAAAGAAAAGCAAAACCTCATTCCCAACATAAAACTTAACCTTATTTTCATTTTGAGGTCAACACATCTTTAAAATATGTAGACTAATTCAGAAGTCTTTTTTCTATTATCAAATGTCTCTCTGCAGCCATTGCTCCTCGTTCATCAGCATTTAAAAGATTTAAAGTTAATAAATCACTGTGTATCTATCTCTTGGAGTCTTTATTACTTTTTCTGTTTACTAAGCATATCTTTTAAAGTATGATTATATCTTTCTGTAATTGCTTGTCCTGTGGGATTGTGTGGTATAACTGTAATATGCTTTATGTTGTAATATGCAAAAAACCTGTTCCATTTTTACCAGAGACATATGCTGAAGCATTGTCTGTCTTAATTTGAACAGGTATCCCCCAAATAGCCATAACTTCTAATAACTGTGTGATTACAGAATTAGCCTTTTCAGAAATTAAAGCAGTTGCCCATTGAAATCCTGAATATGCATCTATGGTATTGTGCACATATTTTTCTTTTCCAAGCTCTGCAAAATGAAACACATCTATTTGCCAAAGTTCATTTCTTTAAGTGACTTTTGGGTTACATCATGCAAGTGATAGAGTCTGATTATATAAATAACAAGTGAAAAAGCAGTCATTTAAATCAATCACTATAATATCTTGTAGACAGAAGTTTCTTTCCCACCCAATCCTACAGCCACTCAGTCCCAAAGAAACATACAGAAGCTCACATCAATTATAAACTGGTCTATTAGCTCAAGCTTATTATTAACTAGCTCTTACAACTTAAATTAACCCACAATTCTTGTTTATGTTTAGCCACATAGTTTGGTACCTTTTCTCAGAGAAGCATTCTCATCTTGCTTCCTCTGTGTCTGGTTGATAACTATGTATCTGCCTTCCTCTTCCCAGAATTCTCCTAATTTGTCTGTTCCACCTGTAATTCCTCTCTGCTTACTGGCCAATCAATGTTTTATTAACACAATATGAGTGATAAGTCCTTACATTGTACAAAAGCATTATCCCACAGCATTCTGTAATTAAAAAGACAAGGGAATTCCAGGCTGTAAAGAACAAATTAACTGATTCACCTTATTTATGGCTCTTAAATCTGTTAACATTCTTCATTTTTCAGTTTTTTTAATGAAAAATATAGGAGATTTCCAAGGACTGGTCAATTCTTCAATATGTTGAATATTTAACTGCTCCTGTGCCAGCCATTATAATGTCTGTAATTTTTCTAATGACAAAGGTCATGGTTTCACCCAGATAGGTTTGTCAATTATCCATTTTAAGGCAGGATAGTTGATACCTTTGAAAGTTCAGCAGCTGTTATACCCTGCTTACATGCAACCTAAACAGCCAGTGACCATCCTTGATAATTCCTTTTATTATTTTTCACGGAAGCATATGTTAATTTTCAGCTTATTTCTAATAGTGCCAGGATGTTAATTTGTTTTTTTTTTCATTGCTGCAATAAATTCATTGCTACATTAGCCACATATAGTTTTAATTTTCCTATCTGTCTTTCTGGCCCTATACACTCAACCCATTTTGCACTTTTTTTTTCCTGAGATAAGGCACCAATCTTTAGAAGCTGAATATTTATCTCCTGAAGAGGTCAATCTGAATGTCTAGATTTTTGTTAAAGTGTTGCTACATCTGCACCTATGTCTACTAAACCGTCAAATTTAACACCACTTATTTGTAATTTTAGCTTTGTTTGATCTCTGATCATTTATAGAAGTTTGCCAAACACTTTTATGGTGTCTGAATATTTTGTTTTATATGCTTGTACTCTTCTGTCATCCAGAGCGGTGTGGTGTTTTAACAACAGGCACTAAGTCTTTTACTCTGTGTGTGTGTGTGGGGGGGGTTCCTCCAGTGCTGGTAGAGAACTAAATTTGGCAATGAATCCCGTGAGAGGCCCCCTAAAACATTTCCAAATGGCAAAGGGTTGCCTTGCTTGTCCCTTGTTGGCCTGCATTCATCAGTCCAATGCTGGCCTTTGCCGCACCTTCTGCATACTTCATAAGGGTGATACCTTCTGTTTCGATTACCCCTAGAAATAAACATTTTTTAAGAGCAACTTACCTACAATACCTTTTCAGATAACCTAGATTATCACAATTAAAACAAAATCTGACCTTTTGATTTTTCTTAAGTTTTAGAAATCACCTCTCCTATTCAAATATGATGAGTGTAAGATCCAGTATCAGCTGTATTTTTGATCCTTTCATCAATGGGTGATGATCTTGCTTTAAAAAACCTTTGCATTCTGAATTAACATTTTCAAAGCCAAGTATTTAATTAATATTTGTTTATCATCTGAATCTGATTTCATTCTATTTACAACTGAGGTCAATCTTTTTAAAAATAATCAGTGAAAGCTTCTTTTGGGCCTTATATAATTTTAGTAAATGGCTCAGTCCTCTTTACTTATTCTTCAGCCCTGTTCCAAGCATCCAAAGCTGCTATACAGCATAGAATCAAGACGCTATCATCAAATATAGACTGTTTTTGCTAATCAACACGCTAGCCCTCACTAATGCTGATCTTAAGAAATCTCATGTCCTCTAGCACTACTTCATTGTTCTATGACCCCTAGCTTCCTCTCTCCATCATGTTCCCCATTGTAATTGAAGACCAATGTCCAATACTGGTGTAACTAAATCTTTCCAGTCTTTTTGAATAATTTTGTTCCCAGTGCCCCATGAATGTAATATCCATTTCAAAAAGGGTGAATGCATACTGTATGAAACTGTTACTTCCTTAAGTTTCTTCAAAACTAGCATTTCTACATTATTCCAATTAACTTCTGCATAGCCTTGGGAGTGCCTATCATCTGGTGATTATTCTTGTATGGTAACTGGATAAATTAAGGTTGGTGTTATAATAACTTTATGACTTCAGTTTTATAATGAAGTGGTGTGGTAGGTTCTGCTCTAAATTCCTTTTATGTCTGAGAATTATTCTTACTTCCATTAGTATATCTTTCTAAAGCTTGTATCTTATAGTAGTAAGTTTCTCTAAAATTTATATCTTATCAGTCAAATTGTCATTTATGACACAGTTCTCAAACCACATTTTTAAGGATAACATAACGGATAGCAATTACATTTGACATTATGTCAATCCCAGTGGCTTATCCCCTCATTTAAAATTTTTATTTTCAACAATCCACAGTAACACCAGACAGAGTCCTAGCACCCTGCATTGTGTTGTTCCCCATTCCTAACATGTGAAAGATCTTTTTCTACTAAAGGACTTCCAGGTATCTCATCAAATCCACTGACTTCTCAGTAGTGCAGCAGCGAACTCAAGTCCCTAGAAAATTTCCAAGTGAGAGATTGCATTCTAGAGTCCTGGAAAGTGGCAACCACCTACTGTGAGTACTTGCTTGAAGAAGTCCAGAGGGCAACTGTGACAGAGATAACTGGCATAACTTCTCTGCCTGTGTGGTTGTGCCATGTGTTGAAGTACCAAATGTTGTTTTAACTTAATCTACTGCTATTACAGCCAAAAATTGCAATTCCACAGTTAACTGGCTTGCTTATTCAGCAGCAATCTGGCCACTCAGACCACAGCCTGGCAGGAATTCTGTTCTCTCAGGCAACAGCCCTATTGCTTCCTCTAAAGGTAGCTTTAACTAAATCTCTGTCCTTCTATTTACGAATAAGACTCCAGATTCAAAGGCTGGGGTAAAAACCTGCTAGCTCAGAGAGTATGAGTTGTAGTTAGCTAACCTTCCCTCTTTGATGGTGTCCCTGAAAGACTTGTGCTATTGCTTTACCAAACTAGAAAGAGCTGTACCTCTCCAAACTATACTCTACTACTTCCTGTGTCTCTATCTCTCCCGGATGCCCTCCTAAACTCTATGATTACTTTCTGTCAACTAACTGCTAAAGCAGCCTCTTGATCCAAGGTTAATTTTATTTTACACAAATGCAAACTTAGGGTTCCATTGATTATGAATTTGTTTAGGTAAAATTTTTCTCTGCTGTTTTTATTCAACACTTTTGATATGCTTAAATATTATCAGAGATATATCACAATAGCAAGTGTGGACCCAGGTTGAGTGTGATAAAATACCAAGGTTTATAGAAGTTTAGAATGTTGATAAGAGTGGTTTTTTTTTGTTTGTCTTATTTTTTTAAGGAAGAAAGATATATTTTTTCATATAGTTCAGCCCAATGTGGTGGGAGAATCACAGAAGAGTCTTTCACATCATGATATATCAGGAATCAGAGAAGAAAGAATGAGAAGTTTTCTGAAGAAATGTTTACATCAAGGATTCTGACATACAATTTAAATAAAGAGAAAAACAAAGAAAGAAACAGACTATACTGAATCTTAGCATGAAAGGATTAGTAGATAAGAGGTTATAATGAGGTCAGCTGGGAGAAGTTAGTAGTTATTGGTAATGAGACATTGTTACAGGCAGTTGGTTCATAATTTGGATATAGGACCATTTTAAACAATATTAAGGTCCACGGCAATATGAAGTGAATGTAAGCTTCCTATACTGGGGATCAAAGGAGGAGTTATTGGGAAAGGTGCCTCCAAACAAGCAAGAATTGAAAGCTTATCACTGCCCCTCTGACTTAGGAGGATAGGGACTAGGTGTGAGGATTTTGTCTCAGTGAACTCTTGTGTGATTTTACTTTGCTAGCTGATGTGTGGTTGTCTCTAGGCCTGTGAACTATGCAGGAAATAATGAGCCACTGGGATGTAAGTAAATATTGAGAAAGAAGAAAAATAATAATGAAAAGTAAACATTGCCAGGTGTGGTGGCATGTGCCCTTAAAACCAGTATGCAGGCAGCAGAGCCAGTCAGATCTCTGTGGATTCCAGGCCAGCTAGGACAACAAAGTGAAACTCTGCCACACACAACAACAACAACAACAACAAAACCCAAACAGATCCTTGAAAGTCACATAAACTTGGTGACTGAGGTGGGAGGATGAATTAAGCAAAGGAGCTTCACTTCCTGGAAGTGAAGGAGACACCTGCTTGGGCTCAACCTAGGCAATGCTATTTCTTTGTGGCTCTGATTGAAAAAAAGCCAAACCAAGCCTGGCCTGAAGATGGTAGTTACTAGAAGAAATATGTGAAAACATATGGTCTTTTGTCTTTGAAGATGACCTTATTATACTTTAGATTCTAGGTTGGGAATAGCAGCCAGAAAGAAGAATCTCTTTCTGTTTTCCTTCCCTGGTGGTAGCTGATTAGCCTGCTTAGTCCTTGGAAAATAGAATTGCAATGCTTTGCAAGTCCAGAAATAACATTTGTCCAAGGGCCCATCAGGTGAAAACTGAAGCCAAATAAACATATTTATCCTAGGCTTACAGCAAGCCGGTGCATCTCAGGCTGGTGAGCCACACACATTTCAGGATTCTTCTTGGGAAGAAAACAAATGAGGCAGCTTAAGCAATGTTGTGTTTTGACCCAAGGGGAAAAAAAAACAACAACAACAACAAAAAAAAAACTGTGCTTCAGTTAACTTTTCTATCACACTTGTCTGGATGCTTTTCTTGTTATAGGATACAGAATGCCTAGAGCCAATCAAAAAGTAGCCCCCATCTCCTATCAAGACCATGCTCAGGCACTTAGAATCCTGTAATTGCTGTTCAAATGGTCCTGACCCTATTTTCAGAGTCTCGGTATGTCTTTTTCTTTCCCATCCTCCTGAGAACACAATAGATTCACAGTAGGTTGAATTGGGACCAGGTAGCAGCTGTGGGGGCAATGACTGGGGATTACACAAATATCCCAATTTACATGGTGTGGTAACCAATACCTTAGAACTTCCCATTCTGGTCCCTTCTCCCTTCCTGGTGGCTGTCCTTTCCTTTCTCAGGTGACTTGAGACATTTAGCTATAAAGCGCGTCTGTCTTTCCAGTAAAAAAAAAAAAAAAAAAAAAAAGATACTAGTTTTCAAACTGCGTTTATCTCCCCTGAGCTTTATCATTTCAACGTATTAGGGCTTTCTACATACAAAAATAAAACATGATGGAGAAATTTTAACTGTGTGAAAATCAAAAGATCTACCACAGGCGACGTAAATGAAAGGATAATTTATTGTGGAAAGTTAGGACACACCTTCCTTATGGATGACTTGAAGCCAAGGTTATGAAAAGGACAGGAATCAGAGTGCTTCTGTGTGTCGTCTGGTTGAAACTTGGTGAGTCTCTTTCAAACTCTCATAGGTAGGCGGCAACATTGTCCTTTCTTATGCTTTTGAAAACATCATTTTCGATCCAGATTCACAGGGAAGCATGAGATTGCCTTGTCTAGCGCAAAAGCTCACTGGACAGGACACCTTGACAAAAGGGAGAGATTGTCTCTGGAATACACACATTTCTGTTATCAGAGCCCAAGGGAAGGGACTTGTGAAATGAAACCTTAAGGTGTTCATTATTATTTTTTCCACATCACTCTGTCATTGCTATTCAGTTATGACTGCACATAGCAAGCCTTCAAAAGTACAGTGTTTTCTGAATATGGAGGTCAAGACCTTTACGAACATGGAAAATTATTGTAGTGTTTTAGACTGATTTTGAATATAGAGTGTTGAGTTGGCCTTGTTTCCCTAGACATTGCTGACCTTGGAGCTTCTGACAAGGCCCATGTTGCTTAAACAGCAGTGAAAACTGACCCTTGCCCTAAGCCCTCCTGACTTGAAGCCAGTTTCTTAGAATAAATAACAGTTTTCAGGTGGATGAAGGGAATGTTGATTTTGCATTCCAAGCACAGGACAGGGCTCAGTGTAAAAACTTACAACGCCTGGCCATTTCCATGGTTACTACTTGTTTATTTCCCTCTACCACGCATCAGGCTCATTGTCTACTTTCTCTCTACTCCTGCCTGAAGCCCTCGAAGCTAGTCCTTGCTAGCCTGCAGAGGCACAGAAATTGAGGGTTAGCAAATGATAACCACTTGACTGGCATCTCAGTAGGGCTGAGTTGGGATTCAGATCTGCTTGCCACCTTGTCTCCTTGTTCTATGCAGCTGCTCTTTAGCCTCCACTCAGCAGATCAGATCAGCTCGAGCCTCCATCTACATCTCTCTCTTAGTGAGCGCAAACATCTACCTCCATATACCTGAAACACTCTGATAGCAAAGGTTATTTTATATATATATATATATATATATATATATATATATATATATATCCCATCATTGTGCCTCACGCAAAATTGATGTTCCTTTTCTCTTGGTTCTGTATTCTTTCTCTGTACACATACTGACTCACATGTTTGTACACATGCATACACATCCATACTGACATATGGTAACCTAGAGTTGTCTTAGATTTCATAGACAGTCTTGAATCTTTGGGTTTTGTTCTATATTGTTTGAGAAAAGATCTCCCTAATCTCTGCAATGCAGGCTGGTTTCCTGCCCCAACCTCCCAAGCACCAGAAACATCAGCTTAAACCAGTAGGCCATACAGAGCTCTTTTTTCTTCAAGGAAACTTTCTTTATTGGGTGTAGGTCCCTCCCATATTTCTACATATAATCTTTTCTGCCCCTCCATTCTTTTTTAAAAATTGTTTTTATTGAGCTATATGTTTTTCTCCACTCTCCTCCCTTTCTCTCCCCTCCCTTTCTACCCTCTCCCTTGATCCCCATGCTCCCAATTTACTCAAGAGATCTTGTCTTTTTCTACTTCATATGTAAATTAGATCCATCTATGTCTCTATTAGGGTCCTCATTGTTGTCTAGGTTCTCTGGGATTGTGAATTGTAGGCTGCTTTTTTTGCTTTATGTCTAAAAGCCACTTATGAATGAGTACATATGATATTTGTCTTTCTATGTCTGATGTTTTCTAGCTCCATATATTTGCCCACAGATTTCCAGATGTCATTATTTTTTTTCTGTTGTGTAATACTCCATTGTGTAAATATAAATGTACCACATTTTCCATATCCATTCTTCAGGCAAGGGGCCTTTAGGTTGTTTCCAGGTTCTGGCTATGACAAACAATGCTGCTATGAACATAGTTGAGCACATGTCCTTGTGGTACGATTGAGCATCCTTTGGGTATATACCCAAAAGTGGTATTGCTGGTTCTTGAGGTAGGTTGTTTCCTAATTTTCTGAGAAATCGTGATACTGAAATCCAAAGGGGCTGTACCAGTTTGGATTCCCACCAGCAATGGAGGAGTGTTCCCTTTATCCCACTTCCTTTCCAATATAAGTTGGCAGATTTCTTTTTATTTTTCAAACATTCATAGCTAACTCTCAGCAATTTTTTAGTAATTATTTGGACAGAAATACCAAGAGCTTAAGTGTTCTCTCTAATAAGTCAATAAATGGAATTGGAACATTAGAATTGTTGACATTCTTAATTCCTGGAAGACCTGCTCTTTAATTTAATTCACTATAATTATTTATTATATTAATTAATAATTTAATCTTCTCCTTCCTCTTTTTCTTCTTTCTTCTCTTCCTCTTCTCCTTCCTCTCCTCTTTATCTTCCTCTTCTTCAGAGGGAAATGGAGAAGGAGTAGATTTGGGAGAGGGGGAAGGTAGGGGAGGGAATGGGAGGAGTGAAGAGGGGGAGAGCTATGACTGAGCTAAAAGAAGAATAAAAAAAAATCTAAAAAGTAAAGTTTAAGTACTCCCTCAATAGTTGATTCAATTTTGTTCAAATTCCACAGGAGACAAAATGCAGCTAAAAGGTCTTTAAAAACAAATACTTATGAGAATAGGAAATGAGTTTCAAGAAGTTAGTAATGTTCTATTTGAAACAAGTTGAATATATTTTGTGTATATTAGAGACACAATGGAAGACTTTAAGAAAGAAAGATGTTCTAGTAGAAGCCAAAGCCACAGAAAGGTGAAATATATTCATGATTTCACAGTCAGATCAAAGGCTGTGAAGAGAAAAGAAAGGGCTACGGAGGAGAAAACTGAGGGGACAAGGACACAAGGTGGGTGGTTTGTGAGTTATCCATGGGAAAGATGTAGCCTTAGATGCACTTGAATTCTTTTTACAGTGCACCCTTGTCTCTCACTTGACATATTTAAGGTGCAAAGTTGGAATGCAAAAATAAAAGGAAGAGCTGAGGACTTTTTTATTTTAGATTAACCAGACCCAAATTTTTTGTGGTTAGCATGGTTTCTTTGAAATTTGTTTATACAGATGGACAATTGATAAATCCTGTGGAAATGAGTTTGTATCATTGATCCAAGAAACAACTGGTGTCTTTCAGTAAACAGCACTCATATTTGTTGTGCTGAATAAACAAATTTCAGGAAAGTCCTCCTACTTTCTCATCCTCTTGGTACAAACATGTGACTATGAAAAACAAACACCTGTTAGTGCCCTCCTTTTTTTCTTTTTCTTTTTTGTTGTTTGTGTTTGGCCAACCTCCTTCCCCAATGTATCTCCTGGGACCCCACTACTTTCTACTATCTTCAGATGGCAACTGGGTGAATCGGATAGCACTCTACTATGTTTTTATAAGTTCCTTTCCAAATATTCATCCCCCACAAATTCTCAGTCCTTATGCACAGTATGGAGGCAGTCATATTCTGGTAAGACCTTTTCATGGATTGCTCGTAGGCCTGTCTTATAAAAAGGAGTGCATGGAAGCTCAAACCAATAATCCCAGCCCTAGGCAGGGGGATTTCCACAAATTCAAGACTTTGACTGCATAGTAAGTTCTGGGTCAGCCTGGGATACATTTTGAGAACTCATTGAGGTCACTCAGCTCATAGCTTCCAAGTGAAATTGTAAAATAATAGATAATAGCCCGTGTAGTTCTCCTTTAAGTCAGCATTCTTCTTTGTGCTTGAAAGGGGTCTTTTATACATTTCCCCACATTCCTCTTTGTTTCTTATACTCATATTCTTCCATCATTTCTCATCTGTAGATTTTTCTATCACATTTAGATGAAAAACTAGACATCATATTAAGAAATTGAAATAGGCAAATGTAGCCATGTAATCTTCCTTCCTTTGCTCTGGAGAAGTCTCCTCTCAGCTCTAGTTGACATGACTGAATTTCTGAGCTTATCAAATTGGAGAGAATGAGAATTTGAACTTTGTTTTGGAGAAGAAGAAGCAACAACACAGGAAAGGATGGCTAGGCCTTGGAACAGGGTCACTAAAGTCCCGAGGGTACAATAATTTAAATACAGATTTTTAAGGCTACTCTGCAATCCAAATAGGATGTGTAGCTTTCAGTATTTTACTTTACATCTAAATTAACATCATCAAACCCTGGTATCAAAAACCTACGTGAATCTATTTTCTGTTATTATGCTTTAAGAACAAATAAGAAGCCCTCCAACTGGAACTAAAAGCAAAATCTGTTTCACATATAGACATACTTAGATTTGCTTGTTTAATTGAGAACTCAAGGACACCACCCACATCCTGCCTTTCTGTGGGTGTCAGTTCACTCAGCCTCTTGTTGTCTATGGGAGAGTTATTATCAGCCCAGGCACAAAACTCAGAGTTTTCAACTTTGAGGGAAAGAAGTGACTTCTTCTCCTTCCTTGTTTTTGGCCATGTGGTGATCATGCATTGGGTGCCTCTGTCATGTGAGCTCCCTCAGAATATCCCCAAAAGGATTGGAGTCACTGATTAGAACCAAAGCTCCAAAAATGCTCTTTCTGAAGTGGGAAGGGCAATTTCAACCAGTTTGAGATTCCATCCCATGAGTCACAATGACAACTACTAAGAAAACAAGGGGTGGGACTGGAGAGATGGTTCAGCCATTTTAAATCTTTGTGGATCTTGTAGACGACCGAGGTTCAACCCTTATCATCATCCGGCAGCTCAAAATGATCTGTAACTGCAGTTCCAGGGGATCCAATGCTCTCTTCTGACCTCTGCAGGCATCAGGCATGACACACAGAAGTGTATGCACTCATACACGTAAATATATAAACACCCATACATATAAAATGAAATAAGTAAATTTAAAAATATGAAAGAAATCATAGGCCAAGACTGTGGTGAGACTGTGAGGAAAGGGGAACGTTTATTCGCTGCTGCTATCCCTGTGAAATGGTAGAGCCACTGTGGAAACCAGCTTGAAGGCTTCTTAAAATAATAAAGAAATAAAGCCCTAAAACAGGAACCATGTGATGCAACTATACCACTTCGGAGTATGTACACAAAAAAATACCATAGAGATATTTGCCCATCGACTTTTATCACTGCTTTTACTCACAATAGCTGGAAAATGGAATCGGACTAGATGTCCACCAAATGATAAATGGATAAGAAAAATTTGGTAACTATTCATGAAAGAACCAAAAGAGGGCCTAAAAGACCTTTCCTTTTTTTAGTCTGATTACCCCAGATTCTTCTTTATATAGTGGGAAAAAATGAACACTCTTAATTTCTAGGGTATCTCCTCAAATTGCTTCCTAAAACGTGTGGTGGGAAGTAAGAATTCTCTATCCTCTCCCTCTTAAAGCACCTTGTATTGTGTCTTCATGCAGAATGATGGCTTGGCAGGATGGTCTGTACAGGACTTCCACAGCATCATCTAGTTTTCTGCAGGCAGCTGTTGATGAAATGCTGGAGGCTGCTCTTATTGCTGGTATCATTTCTACTCATTTGGCTGAGTCTTGAGGGACCAATTCAGACAGAGATCCGCATTCTTTGTTCTAGAAATTTGGCTTGTTTTCTGAAATTTCTCCTTCCATCTTCTCTAATTTGTCATTTGAGAATGTCCATCAGTCAGAGACTGGATCCCCTAGGTAAATCCTCATTGTAATTCTTTTCTATTATATTTTAAATACTCTTACTTCTTTTTTTTTCTATGTTGCTTGTAATCTCCACCAGTTTACCTTCCAAATACAGCTATTAACAACTAACAGCTAAGGTCTCCTTTCCCCCAAATCAAAGCTGTTCAATAATCATGCTGACTCTTTAACTATGAAGCCTGAATTTAAGCCTTCTGGGTAGCAAATCCTATTCTTTAGGAATAGAGCTCTCCCATCACCTCATTCGTAGACCAAATGTCAACAAGCTAAAACAGGACTCAGATGAATCATCCATAAAGTTTACTGTAATGTTAATAAATAATAAAGAAAATACTCAGATTAGAAACAAATACATTTTATTTCCTTTCATCCAGAGAAAAGCAATGAGATAGTCGTCCATTAGGTAGATACAGTGTTATTGTTTTTTGCTCTAGAATCCATATTTCTTTGGGACTGTGCCTAGTCTAATTTCTTTCTTGTGAAGCTATACCTTTCTCTAGGAGTTTTGAAAACTCACCTCTTCCTATGCTGCCAAGACCATTTTTTATAACTATTTTTGTTCTGTTTGAGACAGTCTCACTATGTATCACTGGCTGGTCTGGAACTCACTATGTAGACCAGACTGGCCTTGAATACATAGAGATCCACCAACCTTTCCTTCCCAGGGTTGGGACTAAAGTATGTACCACCACGTCAAGCTCCTTCATTGTCTGGTAGAAAAATGTCTTTATGTATTGCTTTGCCATCATTTCAAAGGTTCTGCAGGAGAACACAATAAATATATGTACTCAGTACAAAAACTGAATTGCCCAGGGCAAGAACTGAACAGTAAACACATTTGGATTTTAATATGTGTGCTGTTTTTTTCCCATTTCATTTACTAGTTGATGGGCCATCTATTCCCCAAAAGAGAATTTCTAATTTTCACAAATTATTAATTAAAGTGTTATGATACCAAATGCCCCACAATTAGCAATTTCTGTCTGGGAAATACATGCTGATTAAGTCAATGTAGAGTTGACTTTGTATCTTTCTCTTTACAGTGTTAATAGTGACTACACCAGACAATTGACAGCCTGTCAACTGTGACTAACCCAGGCTGCATCCAGCATGATATAGTGTTAAGAGACTAGATAAGAGGCAACCAGGTAAAATTAATTTTCAGATCTGGTGAAATCTTAATCAGTGTTCAATTGCTTTAAAGAGACATCATGATCATAGCAAGTCTCACATAAGAAAACATTTAACTGGGGCTTGCTTACAGTTTCAGAGGTTTAGTTCATTATCATCATGGTGGGGAGCATGGTGGTTGAGAGTTACATGCTGATCCATAGGCGGGTAGAGCCTCTGGGCTTGGCATGGGCTTGGCATGGATTTTTGAAACCTCAAAGCTCACCCCTAATGACACACTTCCTCCTTCAAAACCACACCTCTTAACCCTTTCAAACAGTGCCACACCCAGTGACTAAGCATTCAAATCTACCAGGCTATGAAGGCCATTCTCATTAAAACACCAAAGATGAGAAACGGGAACTTGAGGATTTACTCCACTAAAGTCACAAAGGAAAAGCAAAACTGGTTGGAAATGCCTTTATGTGTTGTAAGAGTAGGATAACTTCTTAGCTGATGATCATAAAATAATAATAAGCAAATAAAGATCATGAAGTTATAATAGATTGGGGGTTATTTTGAGTAAAATTGGGCTGATTGATGATGGTCTTCACAAGGTAGCTTTCAATCTTTGCAAATAAAACTTGGCTCATAGCAAAAATGGAACTTGTGTCTGTACTCAGAAACAGGAGATACATTTTAAGAAGGTATTTTGCTTAAAATGTGGGATGCACTCTTACGCATTCTCTTCTTGCATCTCTGTTTCGCACATGTATTAAAGTAACACAGACTCCATGAGATGGAAACTGTACCTTGATCACCATGCTTGAGTGATCAAGAACCTGAGATTAGATAACACGGGGACCTACAGTAAAACCAAGCATCACTGTTCTAAAAACAAAACAACAAACAAAGCCAGAACAGCAATAAAATGACTCCTAATGACGTTCTACTCTCTTCAAAGAGCAGTGCATGGTTTAGCCATCATCAAAGAACCTTTCTCTGGCAGAAGATGGGAACAAATGCAGAAATCCCCAGTCAGACTAGATGCAGAGAATGTGAGACCATGGAACACTTAGCCTGAAATAGTATGGTTCCATCAACTCCCTTGTATCAGGCAGGACTCATGAAACTGTTTGGAACAGGAAACAGAAAGAGTCTAAGTACCAGAGGGGATGGAGAACACCAAGAAAACAAAGCCCTCTAAATCAAAATGATCAAAGCTTAAAGGACCTCACACAGTATGAACTCACACAGACTAAGGAAGCTTGTACAAGACTCACGTAAGATTTCATGTGGGATGGCCCTCTGTATGTTATAAATGTGTTTTATTACCATTGGCTAATAAAGAAGTTGCTTTAATCTATGACAAGACAGAATATAGGTAGGCCGAAAAGTCAAACTGAATACAAAGAGAAAAAAGGCAGAGTCGAAGGAGATGCCAGCAGCCACCAGGGAAGCAAGGTGTGAGGTAACAAGCCACAAACCTCGAGGTAAACTGTAGACTAATAGAAATGGGTTCATTTAAGTTGTGAGGGCTAGCCAGTAAGGTGATGTATGCTGTAAATATGTTTTATTGTCATTGGGTAATAAAAAAAAAAAGCTGCTTTCAGCCAATGGCTTAACAGAATAAAGCCAGGTAAGAAACCCAAACAGAGATGGAGAGAGAGAGAGAGAGAGAGAGAGAGAGAGAGAGAGAGAGAGAGAGAGAGAGAGAGAGAGAGAGAGAGAAGGCAGGGTTAGGAAGAAGCCATGTAGCCCAGTGGAGACAGGTGCTGGATGCTGGATGCTGGATGCTGGGCAGAACTTTACCTGGCAATCCAAAGCCACATGGTGATACACAGATGAATGGAAATGGTTTAATTTAAGATATAAGAACTTGCTAGCAATAAGCTTAAGTGATTGGCCAAGCAGTGATTTAAGTAATATAGTTTCTGTGTGATTATTTCCAGTCAGGGCAGTCGGGAAATGAACTAGCAGCCTCCCCCAAAAATTGGCCAAACAGTTTGTTATTAATATTAGGCCCCAGACGGGTTATTTGGGAACTGGCAGGTGGGACAGAAACCTCCAGTTACAGAGTCTCTAGCAGGTCCTTTGTGCACATTAGTGTTTCTGAGGGATGTATGAGTGTGTAAATGAGTGACTCTCTGTTTCCTGTGCCTTCTCTTGGACTTGTTTTCTTTTATGTTTGTTTGTTTGTTTTGTCCAATTCTATTGTGTTCATTTTTTGTTTTATTTTATTTAATTATTTTCCCTTAGAAGCCTGCTTGTTTTCTAATGAGAGACAGAAAGGGAGTGGATCTGGATGGGAGGGGAGGTGGGGAGGATGTGGAGGAGCAAAGGGAGGGAAAACCATAACCAGGATATATTACGTGAAAGAAATCTATTTTCAATTAAAGGGAAAACTCATCTAATGAGAAAAACAAGGCACCCCAATGCAGCACAAGAATTCCCACTCACTAGTGATCAGTGATCTCCAGTCTGAAAAATACCTCTCCAGTGCACTTTGAGAAATGGCACTTTTATGTTAAAATTTTGCTTCTAAACACCCCTGAATTAAAAAACACATGTATTTACCTCATCTCTGCTTAGGAGACACCAAGCCATTCACACTCCACTAAATAACTAGAATCCTTTTGGTGCCTCCTACTCTAGCTGGAGGCACAGTGCCTAGGATTAAATTGTCTGGAATGATACAGAGTGGTAGTAACTAGGGAGGGGTGGGTAGGAGAAATCAGCCAGAGAGTCAAAGTCCTCATAAGCCAGCTTTTTAACTGATGCAAACCTTTTGTTCTGAGATGATAGAAGAGAGGGGTGAAATGGGACTAGGCACTGGGAAGGATCCAGACTTAGGAGAATGGATGATGTAAGTGGAAAGGGTGTTGTTGGAGCCTCTTCACACATGGTTGTCCCAATAGGGTGATGGATTATCTGTGTGCTTTGCCCATCCTGCACCCGATAGCTGTCCTCGTTTGCCCTTCTCTCTCTAAGAAGAGAAGTATGTGCAGTTAAACAAGACATCAACTTCCTAAGAAAGTTCAGCTGGGGTTGACTCCGGTCTAGGAAGGTAATGAGAGAACAGATAGGTCATTAGGGCACACGCCAAGCAACACAAGTAAGAACACAATAGACGTGGTCTGAGGGAAAACTGTTGCCAACAAGAAGGATTTTTGAAAAGCAACAAGTAGAAATTTCTAAACTGTCATGGTGACAACATGTTTTAGAAGAATTTTTATAGTAACTTTTAATTGCTAAAAAGAAAATAAGAAAATATGGGACTCACAATGTTAGCATTTTCAAACCCAACTATAAACAGAAGAACAGACAATATTTACTTTCCTGCAATGTTATTTGGTTGAACGCAAGATCATAAAGTTTAGTATTCTGAAATTTTGTAAACTCAAGCACTGTCAGTAGAGCATTCATTGAGAGAACCAAAATTAGAAGAAAGAATTGAACAAAATTCTTTTGAAACCTACTTGAGGGCTGACAGAAGTCGTCATAGACAGGTGCCCAAATCATATACAAGCTAGTTAAGCTTTTAAACACCAAATCAATCAATATCTCTTCTGTGAGAGAGACCTGTGTGGAAATCAAGATAACTCAAAGTTAATATTCAGTCAGAATTGAGGACCACTTCTCTATATCCTTACTTTTCACAGTATGGTCCAAAATTGAATAGCAATAGTATTGCCTTAAATTGTAGTTAAAATATCACATAACTTCAAGACCTTTTTAGACCCACTGAATCAGACTTGAAATTTAGGTGATTCCTGTACATTCCTAAACCTGAGAATTATGGATTGAGAGAATACATAAGCTATTAAATTCTGAAGCTCACAACTTTTTAAATGATCCCTTCTGTGATTTTGTGCTATAGCAGAAAGGTTCATATACATGTACCCACCTTGGTCTATGACCTCTGACTTCATCAACCATTCTGACTTAATGCATTACTCCTCAGAATAACAGCCCAGTTCCATTCTTGATCCTGCCTGTGAATGTCCTTGACTCTGCCCTAGGAGAGCTGAACGTTACCAGCACCATACCTGGTATCTAGTGTCCTAAGATAACCAAATGTTGGAAATCTTTGTCTATTTATTCTTAGGTTAAGCATCAACAATTACCCTTAAATATTAGTTCTTATTATTTTTGGTTCCCCCTTTGGGTTTATAATGCAACATTTCATTAGAGCCCAGTGACTATGTGACATTTGGCTTTCTATGAAGAACCAATTCTTTGCTTAAGAAGTTCATATGGTTCTGAATGTGCATAGAGCTGGCTGGGGATACTGAATGATGCTGCATGCACTGACTTTTCTAATTATCCAACTAGTCCATGACTCATTAGTTCTTTTCCCCACCAGGCTACTGGAATAGACTTTTATCTTTTAGAAAGACTTCTAGAGCAGATTCCTCCTCCATTCTACTGAGATCTGCACAAAAGCAATCTTTTATTCTCTGGATCTAAAATCAGAGTTCATAAAGTTCCCCACTCTGGTCTTCCTTCTTGCCTACAGTATGAAGCTTCATGTCCTATGTCTATGTGAACTCTAACATTATCCATGGGGTATAGATTTATCACGTGGTCATAGCAGCATCAAAAGGCTTGTGAGATCTTGAAGATCTCAACGTATAGGGACAACTAAATATATATATAAGAAATCATGACCAAACTAGAGAGATTTTTCCAATATATTATTTATTTTTCTGATTATGAAAACTTATTCCTATTCCTATCACACTAAGATAAACATATTCTGAGGTCCTGGGGTAAATGTACCCCCAAACATAGAAGTAAAATTCCTATAAGACGGCTGTAGCTCATCTTACCTAGGTGGTCATAGATTGGACTTGGGGATATAAACAACTCTGACTCACTATGGAATTCATTTCTTGAAAGGAGGATGGAAAATTCCCTAAAAAAAAAATAGGTAAATCTCCCAATGGAACACAGGTCACTGAACCAAGAGATGTAGTTGCCTTAAAAATCAGAGACTTTTGAATTGAACAGCTGTAACCCATTTGGGCAGTTGTGCAAAACAGAAAGTTGGCAGACCAGATACTGTTTTCAGACATTCAAACATAAGATCGTTTGGGGCCAAAGCTTGTGATTAAGAAATCAAATATTTTCTTTCTCCCTTCCAACCTGTTCTCAAAATGTGGAAAGTTATATGATTTTTCTTCTCTGAATCTCTATTTGTGGTTATTGGGAATTGACTGTCTCCTCAGCCAGACTAGATTCAGCCGCTGGAGACTGATTTGATTCAATTCAGCACATTCCAATCCAATCCAATCTAATCCAATCCAATCCAACTCAGCCTCATCCACCTTTCTTTGGGGGAGACTTATATGAAAATAAAAAGCTTCAGTGCTTTGGGGCTGACATACCTGTCGGCTGCAGCTCATCAAATATCCTAACTTTTGTATAATGTCACTGCTTTTTGTTTCCACCATGGTCTTATGGATCTGATTTCTAGCCTTTCCCGAGTCTTGGCTTCTTCTTTTTCTATATATCTGGGTGAATGTACAGTATTGATTGATCTAGTCTCTTTGGGTGGGGTCCAGTTCTAACCATCCCTTTTGCATCCTAGCTTTTGTGCGAGCTCTTCTCCTGTACTCCTCTCTACATTACACTTTACTTCATTCTTTCATGTCTCATTTTCTCCTCCCACAGCTTGGCCTGACATGGTCCAGGTCCTCTCCAAAGGTTTCCCATCAGATATACTTGCTGAGATATGCGTGAACGTCTGGCATGAGCTTTTTGTTCTCCTTCAGGTCCTCGTGAAATATGGGGAGATGAGAGAGAAAGAGAACAAGATTAACGAGAATAGCATCATAGAAATGTCATGCCTAGAAAATATTTAAGAACCTACTTTGACTCCATTTGAATAGTGGGGTGTCTGGATTCTAACCCATTTCTTTCTGTTCTACCTGCATTCAACCACAGTTCTAAATGGCCTAGCAATAGCAGGTTGGTGAAGGACATGTGCGTGGAATGTCTAGTGAAAATTGACTGTTGTTATTCCCCACTGTGAGGAGCAAATCAGATAAATATCCAGAATGGCTTAGTGGCATCTAAAGTCCTAAAATGCAACAAGTCTTTCTCTGTCCTACCAGCTCCCAAATATAACACAGAGACTTCTTACTAATTATGAAAGTTCAGTCTATAGCTTAGGTTTGTTCCTAACTAGCTCTTATAACGTAAAGTAACCATTTACATTAATCTACGTTCACATGAGTGGCTCGTGGCTATTACCTCTCCTCCTGCACATCCAGCTTGCTCTGTGTCTCCTGGCTTCTTCTGCGCACCTCAATCCTCTCTTCCTCTTCCTTTCTCTCTGCCTATCTCTCCTGCCTAGCTATTGACCATTCAGCTTTTTATTACACCACTCACAGCAACATATCTTCACACGGTGTACAAATATTCTACAACTCTGAAATGCAGTGAGTCATCAGAATTTGTGGGTTTCATTTCAATAGATTCGAAGAACTACAAACAGAAAAATATTTATTTTTAAGTTATACCTGTACTAAATATGTAAGACTATCTCCTTGTCATTCTCTGATGTCATGCTGGACATTCTGTTGCTGTGATAAAATACCATGACCAAAAGCAACTCAGAGAGGAAAGGATGCACATGTCTAGCTTACATGTCTAGATCGTAGTCCATGATGAAGGACAATCAGGGTAGAAACTCAAGGCAGGAAACTGAAGGCAAGAACTGAAACAGAGACCATAGAGACATGTTGCTCAACGGCTTTCTGATATCACCCAGGATCATGTGCCCGGGGAGGTACCACCCACAGTGGGCTGGGCCCTGGCTGGGCCCTCCCCGATCAGTCATTAATCAAAAAACACCTCCACAAATTTGTTTATAAGCCAATCTAATGGGGGTATCTTCTTAACTGAGGTTCCTTTTTCATCTAGATAAGCTAGATGACTCTACGTCAAGTTGACTAACCAACACACTTAACAATGTACACAGCTATTTACAAAGCACTTATAATGTAATAGGTATCATGGTTACCCAGAAACAATGTGTATACCAGGGGATATGTGAAGTTATGTGCAAATGATATACTTTTTATGTAAGGTTTTGAGCATCCACAGATTTGGCTCTTCACAGATATTCCAGATAACAAGGACAAGTGTATTATTGCCTTGCCCGTGATAAAGAGCCACTTCCCATGTCTCCCATCAACCTTCATGGCATGCTGCTTTGACCACCACTGCTGGTTTCTGTCATCCTTCCCCTACTAAAAGTTTGACGGTCTGATGAATGAATTCTGGGCTTGGTACCATGTTAAATGTTATAAAAGCCACTCCTCACTGATCAGTATTAACTGTCTGTCATAGTAATATAGTGCTTAGATTCCCTTGGAAACCCAAAGTAAAGGAAATAGCTTCTTTTTTTTTTTTTTGAAAAAAAATTTTCTGCCTCCTCCCCGCCTCCCATTTCCCTCCTCCTCCTCCCGCCCCTCTCCCCCTCCCTCCACTCCTCTTCTCCTTCCTCTCCAGTCCCAAGAGTAGTCAGGGTTCCCTGCCCTGTGGAAAGTCCAAGGTCCTCCCCCCTCCATCCAGGTCTAGGAAGGTGAACATCCAAACTGTCTAGGCTCCCACAAAGCCAGAACATGAAGTAGGATCAAAACCCCGTGCCATTGTCCTTGGCCTCTCATCAGCTCTCATTGTCCGCCATGTTCAGAGAGTCCGGTTTTATCCCATGCTTTTTCAGTCACAGTCCAGCTGGCCTTGGTAAGGTAAGTTCCCAATAGATCAGCCCCACTGTCTCAGTGGGTGGGTGCATCCCTCGTGGTCCTGACTTCCTTGTTCATGTTCTCCCTCCTTTTGCTCCTTGTTAGGACCTTGGGAGCTCAGTCCGGTGCTCCAGTGTGGGTCTCTGTCTCTATCTCCATCCATCACTAGATGAAGGTTCTATGGTGATATGCAAGATATTCATCAGTATGGCTATAGGATAGAGTCATTTCAGGTTCCCTATCCTCAGCTGCCCAAGGAACTAACTGGGGACATTGCCCTGGGCACCTGGTAGCCACTCCAGGTTCAAGCACATATCTTAGTTAAGAGAGCCACCTAAGGGTTGGCAGGAAATAGCTTCTTATAATCATCTTAGGAAACACTATTCTTGTGACGTGGCTTTCAAATAAAATTTTCCATTTTTGTTGGTTTTTGACTTTTGGGTTTTTGTTGTTGTTGATGATGGTTTGTTTGACTTTCTGAGATGTGTCTTTCAGTCTTTGGAAACAAATCCCTAAAGCACAATTTCCTAAACTCATTGTGGTCTAATGAGAGACAGGTGACCATTGCTGAGTCCACCTCTAAAGCATATCTGTCCTTTCCCCTCTGACCCCATTCCCAACAGATAACACAGATCTTTTCCCTTCACCTTTCCTTCCCCTAGTTCATCCCATTCACCTGGCTCCAAAACCAGCAGGCATTCACTGGTAACACATCAGCTAAGCAGAACAGGGGAACAGGTAAGCTAACTGAAAATCCCCATTACTCACCCTCCACTCCAAATCCCATCCCCCAGTCTCATCCCCAGTGCTACAACAGAACACCAGCTGCAGCCTTCCTTCCCCCTGGCCACATTACTTATGGATCCCAGCGTCCTTCCACTCTCAATTAATCTCCCCCAGCTTGGTGGCCTTATCCTAACCCTCAGCCCCTGCTAAACCAAGGGTCCCTTTTTACAGTGCAACTAATTAATAGGCTGGAGGCAGACCCACACTTCCACTGCTTTTGAGCTCCAATTCTCCCAGTATCGTCCCCCTCTTGGTTTCAGGAAAATTGCTGCACTATCTGTTTCCTTTGGACTCTACACCAAGCAAATGGCAAAGATTCCCAAAACCTTCCTCTCCGCAACACATCCCAGTATCCCAGCTTGCAACACCAGCAGGCATTCCCTGTGAACTCACCAGATGAGAAGACCTGGAGAACAGGCAACACCCAGCTATCATATTCTCTGAAAATCCAGAGCAGAAACAGAAAACAAGGGACAAAAGACCCTCTGAACAGAGCAAAGCCTAGAAATCAACACCTTGACCTATAATTATCCCAGCCCATATGCTTAGACACCAGTGTGAAAACAATCAATAGCAGCCAGGACAATAAGTCTCTGCTAGAGCCCAGCTATTCTACCACAGCAAACTCTGAGTATTCAACATAGTGAAAGCACAAGAATAAGACCTGCAAATGAAGGTGATAGGGGTCTGTAGCATGAATTCTAATTGATCTTAATAATAAAAACCCAGACTCATAACATAGGGCTTAATGCTGAAAGATCAGAGAAGCAAAACAGCCAACCACTAGAGAGTTCTTACCTCTACCAGCGCTCAGACCAAAGGGGTAATCCTGTCTCTACGGATCCTCATACCACATGTTGTCTCTCTGAAACCTCAAACTGCATCTCAGACTGAATCCTCAGACTGCCTGCACATAATCTCCTTTCTCCTCCTGCCTTATATTCCTCTCTCTGCCCAGCTGTATCCCTTCCGTCTCCACCTCCCTAGGGCTGAGATTAAAGGTTTCTGATCCCAAGTGCTAAAATCATCTTTGTGTGAGCTCTTATTTCTCTTTTACACAGATTCAATCTTGTGCAGACTAGGGTGACCTTGAACTCATAAAGATCTATCTGCCCTGTCTCCTGTGTGCTGAGACTACAGATGTGTGTCATCACTGCCTGGCCTCTATGGATAAATAGTGACTTAACTCTGCACTCTGATCTTCAGGCAAGCTTTATTTGTTAGATCACAAACAAAATATCACTACAAAGGTCCGTAAGAGGAAATAAATAAGACCCTTAAAGAAATTCAATAAAACACAGACAAACAGTAGAGAGAAATGAATGAAACAGTTCAAGACCCAAAAATGGAAATAGAACCAATAAATAAAACATGAATGGAGAAAATTATGGAAATGAATTTAGGAATTTGAACAGGAACTACAGAGGCAAGCTTCACCAACAGAATACAAAAGATGGAAGACAGAATCTCAGGCATTGAAGATATGGTAAAAGAAATATATACATGGGTCAAATAAAATGTTAAATCTAAAAAAATCCTTACAAAAAACATTCAGGAAATCTGGGACAGTATGGACACTATGCAAAGACAAAACCTAAGAATAATAGGAATAAAGGAAGGAGAATTCTAACTCAAAGTACCAGGAAATATTTTCAATAAAAATCATAGAAGAATGTCTTCTATCTTTCTTTTATGTTTTTAACAACATATGGAATTAAAAAAAGAATATTAAAAGCTGCAAGGGAAAAAGACAAAGAAACATATAAAGGCAGACTTACTTGAATTGCACCTAACTTCTTAATGGAACTCTAGAAGCCAGAAGGGCCTGGACAGATGTCCTGCAGACTCTGAAAAGTCACAGATACCAACCTGGGCTAATACCCTCAGCAAAATTTTCAATCACCGGAAATGGAAGAAAACCAAGATATTTCATAATAAAGTCAAATTTAAATAATATCTACTCATAAAGCCTGGTCTACAGAATATACTAGAAGGAAAACAACCCAAAGAGGTTAACCTTACCCATGAAGATGCAGGAAACAAATAATCTCATACCAGAAAAATCAAGAGAATAGAAACACACACACACACACCACCACCACAACAACAACAACAAACAACAGCAAAAACAAATAACAAAATAACAGGAATCAACCATCATTGGTCATTGATAAAGCTGAATATCAGTGGTCTCAATTCCCCAATAAAAAGACACAGACTTACAGAATGCAAGTGGTGTAGATATTTTAATATCTAACAAAATAGAATTCAAACCAAAACTAATCAAAAGAGATGGGAAAGATATTTCATACTCATCAAAGGATAAATCCCCCAAGATGGCATTCAATTATTAACATGTCCCAAACACAAGGACACTCACTTTTGTGAGAGAGAAAAAAAAACTACTACAGCTTAAATCATATATTGATGCACACACAGTGATAATGAAAGAATTCAATAACCTACTCTCACCAATGGGCAGGTCATTCAGACAAAAACTAAACAGAGAAATACTGGAGCCAACATATGTGATAAACCAACCAGATCTAACAAATATTTATAGAATATTTCACCCAAACACAAAAGAATGTACCTTCATCTTAGCACCACACAGAACCTTCTCCAAAACTGACCACATACTCATATACAAAGCAAGTCTCTAAATATGCAAGAAAATTGAAATAATTTTCTGAACCAACAACAGACTAAAGCTAGATAGCAACAGACACAACAGAAGGCTTATAATTCAAGGAAACCAATCAACTCTCTACTGAATGAAAAATGACAAGACAGAAATAAGAAAGAAATTAAAGACTTTCTAGAATTCAGTGAAAATGAATACACAGCATACCTAAATTTATGGCACACAATGAAAATGGTGCTAAGAGTAAAGTTCATAGCACTAAGTGCCTATATGGTGCAGGAGAATTGTCTGTATTCTCTCAGTCATATTTTAAATAAATGCTGATTGGCCAGGCAGGAAATATAGGCGGGAAAACCATACAGGAAGTAGAAATGATGTAATGAGAACAGGAGAATTCTGGGAAGGAGGAAGTTGATTCCTCCCACTCCTGCCCAGACCACTGAAGCAGCAGGATGTGATCTGCCCCACTGAAAAAAGGTACTGAGCCACATGGCTAAATAGATTAGAAAAATGGGTTAATGAAGATGTGAGACTCAGCCAGTGAGAGGCTAGAGCTAATGGGCCAATCAGCTTATAATTTATGGAGACCTATGTGTGATTTTCTTTGGGGCTAAACAGTTGTGGGGTAAAGGGCAGGACAGAAACCCAAACCAGCAGCCTGGCCCCCCATGTTTACACCTATATAAAATAAATGGTGAGATCTCATACTAGCAATTTAGCAGCACACCTAAACTTTCTAGAATAAAAAGAAGTAAGCACACCCAAGAGGAATAGAAGGAAATAATCAAACTAAACTTTGAAATCAGTAAAATAGAAACAAAGAGAACAATTCAAAGAATTAATGAAACAAAAAGTTGTTTCTATGAGAAAATCAACAATATAGATAAACCCTTATCCAATAGAGAAAGAATATACAAACTAACAAAATCATAAATGAAAATTGGTACATAACAACAGACGCCAAGGAAATCCAGGTAATCCTATGGAAATACTTTTAAAACCTGTACTTCACCAAATTGGAAAATTTAAAAGAAACAGAAATTCTCTTTGATAGAAATCATTTACCAAAGTTAGATCAAGATCAGATAAACAATTTAAATAGGCCTATAACCTCTAATGAAACAGAATCAGTCATCAAAAGTATCCCCCAACAAAAAGACTAAGGTTAGATGGTTCTAGCCCAGAATTCGACCAGACTTTCAAAGAAGAGTTAATGCCAATATTCCTCAAATTATTCCACAAAATAGAAATAGAAAGAACATTGTCCGGTACATTTTATTAGATCATGGTTATTCTGATGCCCAAACTACATAAAGACTCAACAAAGACAGAAAATTACTGACCAATTTCCCTTATAACATAGATGAAAAAATACTCAATAAAATACTTGAAAATTGAATCCAAGAACACATCAAACTTAAAGCTTTAGGTAGAGCAATTGAGACAGCCAAAGGTGTTCAAATGGATACAAATTGGAAAGAAAAAAGTCAAAGTACCATTATTTGCAAATGGTGATAGTATACATAAGTGATCTTAAAAATTCCACCAGGGAGCTCCTACAATTGATAAATACTTTTAGCAAACTAGCCGAATAAAAAAAATTAACTCAAAAAAAAAATCACTAGCCCTCCTGTATACAAATGACAAATATACTGAAAAGCAAAGCAGTGAATCAATATCTTGCACAATTGTCTCAGATCATATAAAATACCTTTGAGTAACTAACCTAGCAAGTCAAAGTCTTGTGTTATAAAAAAACTTCAAGTCTTTTAAGAAAGAAATTGAAGAAAATACTAGAATTTGGAAAGATCTCCCATGCTCATGGTTCAGTAGGATTAACATAGTAAAATGGTCATCTTACCAGAAGCAATTGACAGATTCAATGCAATCCCTATCAATCCCAATACAATTGAAAGGACAGTTCTCAACTTCACTTGGAATAACAAAGCAAATAAATAAATAAATAGAATAGAATAGAATAGCTAAGACAACCCTTAACAATGAAAGAACTGCTGGAGTCTCATCATTCCCAAATTCAAGTTGTACTACCAGGCAATTGTAGTAAATATCACATGGTAGTGACATAAACATGGACATATTCATCAGTGGAATGAAGTTGAAGACACAGACACAAATTCACATAAATATGATTTTTGATTCAAGAAATGAGCCATAACTACATATTGGAAAAGTTAGCATTTTCAGCAAATGATTCTGATATAGAAGATGTCTGCATGTTAAAGAATGCAAATAGATCCACACTCATCAGCCTGCACAAAACTCAAGTTGGGATCAAAAAACTCAACATAAAATCAAATAAACTAAAGCTGATAGAAGAGAAAGTGAGGGTTAGCCTTGACGGCATTGGCACTGTGTGGTTATTTAGGGAGTCTTGGTGACCAGGAAATGAACAAGCGGCCTCCTACAACATACGCCAGATCCTCTTTGTATATATTATAGGTATTAGCTCAGTATTTTTATGGGACTCCAGAGTGTGAGAATGAGTGAATATCTGAGTCTTGTGCCTGGTTTTGGGACTCTCCTCCTGTTGAATTGCTCTGTCCAACTTCAGTTTGATAGATTTGCTTTATCTTATTGTATTTTATTTTGTCATATTTGGTTGTTAGGTCTTAGAATCCTGTTATTTTCTAATGAGAGTCAGAAAGAGAGTGAATCCTGGGGGTGAAGTAGATTGAGTGGAAACTATAACCAGGATATATTCTATGAGAAAAGAATCTATTTTCAATAAAAGAAATGAGCAAAAAATATTTGTGCTGGTGTTTGAGTGTATGTTCATTGTGATTGACACTTCAACTAAAATCTGGAAAGAGGCAGCAGTTTCCGAGGGAACATTTGTCAAAGAAAGGCTGAGCAGGGATTCTGAGCAGACCAAGAAAGTATCTGCTAGTGATGTCATCAACACCCTCCTCCTCACATTACTGCTCACTACCATAACCATCATTATTTCTCTCAGGGAAAACAGACAACCAACTTCGGTTGAATCTCAGATGGGTTTCCGGCCACAGGGACATTTAACAGCAGAGGGAGAACTAAAAAATTCCTTAATTGTAGATTGCCTGGTTTGTATGTCATATCCAGAAACTGGAAACAACCTAAATGCTCCTTGCCCATTTACACAATGGAGTACTATACAGCAGAAAAATTACATCTTAAATTTTGTGGGCAAATGGTCTAGAAAACATCATATTGAGTGAGGTAACTCAGACTCAGAAGGAGAAATATATGTACTCACTCAAACATGGCTTTTAAACATAAAGCAAAGAAAACCAGCCTACAATTCACAATCCCTGAAAACCTAGACAACAAAGATGATCCTAAGAGAGATATACATTTATCTAATCTACATGGGAAGTAGAAAAAGACAAAATCTTCGGAGCAAATTGGGAAAGGATCATGGGAGAAGGTAAATGGGGAGGGGAGCAGATAAAAAAATATGTATATCTCAATAAAAGCAATAAAAAGAAAGCATATAGAATACATCTCTAGTTATTTGCTTTCTGCAATAATATCTGTTGGTCTTTATTATATAATGAGTTCATTTAAAAAAATAAGGGCAAAATAAAGTTGCTAGGACAGTGCATAGAGTTTGACATAACAACCAATCCTTCTAGTTGCTTCTAAGTTTGGGGGCTCAATAAATGCAAGCATTACTCAGATGGATTCACAAAGGACATTGCAGAATTCCTATGGACATATAAATTCTCATCTTATATAAATCAGCAAGTCATTGCACTTCAGATTGCTTTCTGTGATGAACTGTTAAATTCCTTGTGAAGAAATGCATTTTTATTCTCTGAAATTTTGTGCATGCATCTTTTATCATTGCAGATTAGCAGGCTACTCCTCTTACCAATGTTGATTATGTTATGAAAAAATCATATTCCATTCAACATAATTTTTAAAAAAGGACTATTGGCATTGTGGCAAGAATTAGGGTATGTTCAGGTGGTGCTAAAGGCCACATCCTTCAGATATTTGTACCCCACCCCACCTCCCATCCACACCTTGGATAAAAAGAGGCCTCTTATGAGGAGGCAAGACCAAGGCTCTCCCCCACTTCCCAACCCCAGCCCCTGCCTTAGCCTCCTTGTTTCTAGGCTGAGCAAGGAAATCCCTCCATAGGGAATGTGATCCAAAGAGCCAGTTTATGCACTAGGTATAAATGTTGAAATAGGAGTGGCGGGGCTGCATCCCAGGCACCCGACCGCCCGCATGGCTAGCTTTATGCCCCGAAATAATTACACGGAAACTGTATTCTTTTAATCACTGCCTGGCCCATTAGTCCCAGCCTCTTATTGGCTAGCTCTTACATATTGATCTAACCAATTTCTAATATTCTGTGTAGTACCATGAGCTGGCTTACCAGGAAAGATCTTAACCTGCGTCTGTCTGGAGTGGGAGAATCATGGCGACTCCTGACTCGGCTTCTTTCTCCCAGCATTCTGTCTGTTTACTCCACCCACCTAAGGGCTGGCCTATAAATGGGCCAAGGCAGTTTCTTTATTAAATGAAAGTAACTCCTCCATCATATAAATACTGGTTTCACTGCTAGTGGTCCCACAAACTGCCCAAGCCACACAACTGTTACCTACATTCAGAGGGCCTAGTTCGGTCTTACACTGGCTCCCTAGCTGTCAGTTGGGAGTCAGTGAGTTCCCATTTGCTGAGGTCAGCTCTTTCTGTGGGTTTCCCCATTGGGGTCTTGTATCTGAGACGTTAGCTCACATGACACAACACCACCAAATTAAATAGTTTATCAACAAGAAAGTGGAATTAAATCGAACCTTTTCTAATTTTGGTTCCCAAACCGAGACAGCCTGAATTACTAAAGATGTGTCCTTCACAGCATTGTTTATAATTGTATTGTCCTTTAGTGTCTTATGGGATGGTCTCTCACAGAACATATAAAGGAAGCTTTTTTCCTTATTTTTAGTGTTCAGAGTCATAGAAGAAGCCCAGAAATTACTCCTCATAGGCAAAATTTTATTTTCTGCAACCCTCTGGATAAAACAAGCTGTGTGCATTCATTCCTATATATTTCTACATCACACATTTATTCCAACTACCACTGCTGGCTCTATTTCCCTGACTCGCCATCAGAGCAGCTATAAGTCTTTTATGGGATTAAACAGAGCCAGCCCAAATTCTGTCAGTTAGGCAGCTGAAGTCACAAGTCCAGGCATTAATGCGCAGTGGAACAGTGTCCAGAAGTCACCTCACGTTGTTGGTCATCTGCATGACCTGTGGGTGGCCCCTCCTGGTTTTACATTTGGGGACAGGGTCAGGTAAACAGGTCTAGGAGAAACAGGTGGAGAATGGTATTACTAGTTAGAGTTCTTCATGAAGACTCTGACAAGTATTATTTTAAAGAAAGCCTTACCCTGTCCATGCCTGGTGACAGTCAGATCTGACAATAACTGTTACTTTTTCACTTATGCAAATAAATGAAAATTATTTCTAGGTGTGCAGAAAATGTTTGCTCACTTAGACTCTTATCAATAAAACAGTCAAGACCCTAACAAAATCAAGAAAAAGCAAATCAAGGAAAAGCAGGCAAGCAACACATGTTTTTTCAGGGTGGATAATAACAGCAACAACAATAGTGATAATTTGATATTAGCAGTATATTCAGTATTTCAAATGGTTAGCTGTTGTGTTTGAAAATAACTGTAGAAAGACAAATGTGATATTTAAAAATATTTTATTGTTGAAGGTTAGATGGTATTCATCTGGAGAAAAAGGAGATCAGTGATCATAATTGAAATCATAAGCAAGCCATCCAGGGCCTTTACATCCAATTTCTCATTTTGTAATAATGTGGCTCTAATTCTGTAGATGAATTAGGTAGCATCTACACAGTAGAAAAACATCCAGTTGAAAAATTGTTAATTTAGTGAAGTGATATTTAAAAACACAGTATAGTGCCAAATTTTTAATGGATTCATTTTTATTTTGTGGCCTCATTCCATATTGCTGATCAACTATTTCCCTGATGACCAATCATATTTGGCTCTTCCTGTGGCTAAAAATTACTTTCATCTAGAATATTTGCAGCATGCAAAGATATCATTTGACTCTGATGATTTTACTCTTCTGAAATATATCAGTGGATTAGTTTAGCGGAATATTGAGCCCATCTATGTAAAGCCAAAAAACTTTACAAAGGTGGACCCTAAGGACAATGTGCCCATTGTTTTCAAGAACATAGAAATATAGCATTCATATTAAACAAAGATTAAAGATGAGTTGTGAGGATAGTACTGTAATATTCCTTAAGAATATATGCATGAGGGATATGGATAAAGTCTGGTTTACCATAATTTAAGAAATAAAAATATCCTAGAAGAAAATCTGTTAGCACAATACTTGTTTTAAGATAAAGTTTTATGCTCCAAAAACATGCATATGCAGCCAAAACAATTTATTACTAGGGTGGATTGAGGATTTAGTGGCTATACTCCTGAGGGAAAAGAGCAGAGCCCAAGATTAATACCTTAAAAGTTTACTTAGAAGCAAAACACTACTGGCCTCCAAGACATCATGCACCAGTTTCCCCTCTGAACAATTTTTACAGACAACTTACAAACTCTCTAAATTACAGATTGTGTAGAAAAATAGGGGTTATTGTATAATAAAGAAGCCGACAGATCTTTAACTCTAACTGGACTGGTTGTTGCTACTGTAATTTATGCATAGATACCGATTCTCATTAAGTAATAGCAGAGGTTGCCTTTGAATAGCAGAGGTTGCCTTTGAATTTATGAAGCTATAATCAGCTCCCTTGTGCTCAATAAATGCCACAGCTACAGTCTGTGGTGTTAATTTCACACTACAGTGGGAAATAGTGCTTGTTGCCAAATATACTCATAAGTCATAGGCAATTTGGATTATTACTGTATTGTGTGCTGCATCGAGAAATGAACTAATCATGATCACTTTCCAAAGTCATTATTGAGTGTTTGTGTGTGAGAACTCTTCTGACATTGATGAGGCATAGTGTGGTAGCTGGTCTTTTCCCCAAGATGAGGCCAGAAAGCTGTTTTTTGGTAACAGAATGGAAACACGTATGTGGAGGATGTGTGCATGCATGTGCATGGAGAGGAAGCTGGGGGTGACGTTGGAAGTTGTTTATGCTCTGATCCCTTCTAGTAATGCTTGGGGACAGATAACATGTTGTCAAAGTGACATATAATCACGTTTGTTCACCTGACTTTCAACGCAAAAGGCAAAGCCTACTATTTTCATACAAATACATAAACAAAAATCAAGAGAGCAACAATATAGAAGAAGTCCAGGAAATGAATAGATGTGTCATATTACATAAATGTGCTCGTCAATAAAAATGCACAGCCTCACGTCTTGGAAGAAAGATGGACACTTTAACAAATCTTGCTTACAGAGTAGTCTGGAGTCACAGTCTATATGTGATGGCCACAGAGGAGCACCAGATTGGTCTCTTCTAAAAAAAAAAAAAAAAAATGCCAAGCAGCATTGTTAGCTGGTAGCTTATGCGGCCACCTCTGCCACCACCCCAACATTCCTGCCAGGGCTCTAGTATTCCCAGACATCTCTGAGAGTGACTGAGCACAGGGCAACAAAGGAGCCACATGATGCCTGCAACCTCTGCTCAGGAATTCCTCAGTCGCTTATCCTCTCTTCCCTCCTTGCCGCTCACATTCTTGAAAGCCAGGCTCTCACCACAATCAGAATGTTCTCTTCTGCCTTTTTCTATTGGGTCCTTTTACTACATGTAATCTCCAGATATTGTCAATGCCCATTGGAAGCTAAGACCGTCCTCTGACTGAAAGTCAATGGTGTAAAGCAAGAAGGCATCTCTGGGGACTGGAGAGAGGCCTCATCAAGTAAAGATGCTTGTCATAAGGCTGGTGATGTTTTTCTATTCCCAAGACCTACATGGTGGAAGAAAAGGACCAACACCCATAAGTGGTCTTCCGACCTCCATGGGAGTGATGTGGCACACCTACACACACACGCACACACACACACACACACAAACACACAGTAAATAAATAATTAAATCCAATTAAGATGCGAAAGAATAGAAAAAAAAGCTTCTCTAGAGAGAGCCAGGTGCTGACTGCTCCTGTTCTTGCATCATGTAGCTGTCACTGTTCCTGTTAGGGGCTCCCACTGCACTTTCACACTTACTAGATTTCTCCAGCCACCTTTGACCCTTTGTCAACAGTGCTCATTTAAGTGTTGACTCAGAATAAGAAGGGAAAGAAGCAAAGAAAGTATGTGGGGTTGGGCATGGGGGTGTGGATGGGGGTAGGAGTAGTGGTGGGCATGGGGTGGGAGTGGGGGTTGGGATGGGGTGGGAGTGGGGGCAAACAGTGAGATAGCCTTGGAAGATGGGAAAGGATGACCATGGGAGCAAGATTTCCACTGCTTAGGCTGACCATCCCTAGTCCACTGTTCTTCACTTGACATTACCTACCCTTTCCTCTTTTTCCTTCCCTCCTTCCCTTTCTCCCTCTCTCCCTCTGTCGCTTTGTCCCTTGCTTTCTACTCTATGTATTTGTTGAAAAACTGTTCATTTATCCCACCCAAAGTGTTGAAATCAACATGGGGTTTTGGATCTTTGAAGCCCCTTTTATGCAAGAGCTGGCTGTTCCTGTCCCTCTCTAATAGTGGACAGGAGCTAGTCATCAAGTGTGATCTCAGACACTGGGTTCTGCTCTAGAGGGTGAGGGCTTTTAAAAAATATTATTAAAAAGAAAGAAGAAAATCATGAATAATACCCATTCCCCCAGTGAAAGGGTAAATTAAAATGTCACAGTGCAGCTGCAGGCCTTTCCATGCACAGCTATTGTGAAGGTGAAGAACGGTGTTCCCAGAGCCTTTGGGCAGGCTATTGTTTAATGTTTCTCAAATAGCATGGTAGCCTGGAAGGTTTGGAAAGGAATTTATTTGCTTGTTAAAATTATTTAAGACTCAGACTAATCAGAATGACAACCATCATAGGCACAGAAAGAAACAAACAAAACAAAACAAAACCCAGCTTGGTCTGTGTCTAGCTCATTTTGGTCTTGAACCCTGGATTTTTCTTGGAAAATAGACTGATGTAACCTGTGTTTAGGCATGGACCACACTAGAATACCCCACCCCCATTCACACAATTTAATTTTCCTAAATCTGCTCTCTAAATAGAGGTTTGCTAAGCTTTAACTTCTAGAGTTTTCAGATATATTTCCTAGTCTACATGAGAGCTAAAAATACACCTGACGATCCATCTCTGACATCTCTCTTTGCTGCAGTCACCCAAATCGGAGTTTCATGGAATCCTAAATAAAGAGATGAATAAATTATTAAACCCAGTAGTTCCCAAAGTTCCACTAATACATCTACTGAGAGAACTTGTTAAGAATTCAGATACTGATAAGGTTTAGAAATACACAAAATGTACACATTGCTAGGTAAGTTGTGTAAGCACCACATAATAAATCCGCTCATCCGAGGGCTACAGACCAGCGAGTTTTGCTTAGCTATAAAGACCATGCCATGTGCTGCGTCTCTAAGATATAATGCAATTGCACCATCCAGGACATTTTCATGTTCCTTTGCAATCTGTGTCCTTCCCTCACCCTCATCTATAGACCTCAGGATCCACTACCTATCTATCTTTTGACTCGGTAATTTTGCCTTCTGTAAAACTTCATAAAAACAAAACCATAGGCCAGGTGGTGGTGGCGCACGCCTTTAATCCCAGCACTAAGGAAGCAGAGGCAGGTGGATCTCTGTGAGTTCGAGGACAGCCTGGTCTACAAGTGCTAGCTCCAGGGCAGGCGCCAAAGCTACAGAGAAACCCTGTCGCTAAAACAAAACAAAACAAAATAAAATATTGTGGCTTTTCTGTTCAACTCTCTTGCCTAGTACAGTGTTCATGGGGTTTCTCCGCAGTTTGCCATTGGTTTCGCAAGTGCAGGTGATCTGTGCATTTCTGTGGCCACACTTTGGAAAGCACTAATTTGTTTCAAACTCTTTGTTTCCGAAGCGAGGGGAATAAGGTACAAAGAATGCGAATGCCTGACTTGAAGTGAAACATTGCTGAAATATTTGGAACTTATGTCTCTTGGAGACATTCATTCCTTCAAGTTTCTCTCTACCCCTCTGTGATAAGAGATGGAATTCTGAGGAAACATCAGGAAACACTTCTTATTTTCAGTTCATGAACTAATAACAGGTATGTATGATGGCCCTGGAATTTTCTTCCTTGTCACAGGAAGTTATTATCAGGCATTACCTTAAACTCAGAAAAATTCACTAAAAGACTAATTATTAATAACAAAACAGCTCCATAATATTCTTGACAATGGTGTATTTCCTGACTTCAATAGACGTTTCTCAAAATAATATACACAATGACCAACAACTACACAATAAAGCTGCAATGACGTATCCTCTCAATTCACAATGCCTGTTCAGAAAAAGACATACAATAGCAAATGCTGGGGAAGATGGAGGGAAGAAGCAAGTGAGAATGCAAATTAATATAGTCATGGTGAAAAACAGTATGATGATTTCTCAAAGAACCTGAAGGAGAGCAGCCATAGGGTCTAGCAACCCCACTAGTGGGTATATAGCCAAAGGAAATAAAATCAGTATGCAGCACTGGCGTTTCCATTGCAGTGACATCAACGATAATAGGAAGCAGATTGAATCTAGTTGTCCATTGATGGATCAATGTTAAAGGATCTATTATTTGTATGCACATAATGCATATAATAGAATATTATACAAGTCCAAAAGAAATACATTAGCATTTAGGCAGCTTAAATGTAATGGAAAACATTGTGTTAAGAGATTAAGTCAACTATTCAGACCAGTGCTGGAAACCCTCACTTACATATGGAAGTTCCACAACTGACCTCATAAAAGTAGGTAGTGGGATAACAGTCAGCAGACTTTGGGAGGGTATAGGAGAAGGGTGGATGGAGAAAGGGCAGTCAGCAGGTACAGAGTCAAGAGACAGTAAAGAGGAGAAAGAACTTTTTTTTTCTTTCTTTCTTTCTTTCTTTTTTTTAATTAATTAATTTATTTATTTATTAAAGATTTCTGCCTCCTCCCAGCCACTGCCTCCCATTTCCCTCCCCCGCCCCCAATCAAGTCCCCCTCCCTCGTCAGCCCGAAGAGCAATCAGGGTTCCCTGCCCTGTGGGAAGTCCAAGGACCACCCACCTCCATCCAGGTCTAGTAAGGTGAGCATCCAAACTACCTAGGCTCCCACAAAGCCAGTACGTGCAGTAGGATCAAAACCCAGTGCCCTTGTTCTTGAGTTCTCAGTAGTCCTCATTGTCCGCTATGTTCAGCGAGTCTGGTTTTATCCCATGCTCTTTCAGACCCAGGCCAGCTGGCCTTGGTGAGTTCCCGATAGAACATTCCCATTGTCTCAGTGTGTGGGTGCACCCCTCGCGGTCCTGAGTTCCTTGCTCGTGCTCTCTCTCCTTCTGCTCCTGATTTGGACCTTGAGATTTCAGTCCGGTGCTCCAATGTGGGTCTCTGTCTCTGTCTCCTTTCATCGCCTGATGAAGGTTAATATTCAGGAGGATGCCTATATGTTTTTCTTTGGGTTCACCTTCTTATTTAGCTTCTCTAGGATCACGAATTATAGCCTCAATGTCCTTTATTTATGACTAGAAATCAAATATGAGTGAGTATATCCCATGTTCCTCTTTTTGGGTCTGGCTTACCTCACTCAGAATAGTGTTTTCTATCTCCATCCATTTGCATGCAAAATCCAAGAAGTCATTGTTTTTTACTGCTGAGTAGTACTCTAATATGTATATATTCCATACTTTCTTCATCCATTCTTCCATTGAAGGGCATCTAGGTTGTTTCCAGGTTCTGGCTATTACAAACAATGCTGCTATGAACATAGTTGAGCATATACTTTTGTTGTATGATAGGGCATCTCTTGGGTATATTTCCAAGAGAGGTATTGCTGGGTTCAGGGGTAGGTTGATCCCGAATTTCCTGAGAAACTGCCACACTGCTTTCCAAAGTGGTTGCACAAGTTTGCATTCCCACCAGCAATGGATGAGTGTACCCCTTTCTCCACAACCTCTTCAGCAAAGACTATCATTGGTGTTTTTGATTTTAGCCATTCTGACAGGGGTAAGATGGTATCTTAAAGTTGTCTTGATTTGCATTTCCCTGATCGCTAAGGAAGTTGAGCATGACCTTAAGTTTCTTTTGGCCATTTGAACTTCTTCTGTTGAGAATTATCTGTTCAGCTCAGTGCCCCATTTTATAATTGGGTTGATTAGCCTTTTACGGTTTAGTTTCTTGAGTTCTTTATATATTTTGGAGATCAGAACTTTGTCAGTTGCGGGGTTGGTGAAGATCTTCTCCCAGTCAGTGGGTTGCCTTTTTGTCTTAGTGACAGTGTCCTTTGCTTTACAGAAGCTTCTCAGTCTCAGGAGGTCCCATTTATTCAATGATGCCCTTAATGTCTGTGCTGCTGGGGTTATACCTAGGAAGTGGTCTCCTGTGCCCATGTGTTGTAGAGTACTTCCCACTTTCTCTTCTATCAGGTTCAGTGTGTTCGGACTGATGTTGAGATCTTTAATCCATTTGGACTTGAGTTTTGTGCATGGTGATAGATATGAATCTATTTTCATTCTTCTACGGATTGACATCCAGTTTTGCCAGCACAATTTATTGAAGATGCTCTCTTTTTTCCATTGTATACTTTTAGCTCCTTTATCGAAAATCAGGTGTTCATAGGTTTGTGGGTTAAAGTCCGGGTCTTCTATTCGATTTCATTGGTCGACTTCTCTGTTTTTATGCCAATACCAAGCTGTTTTCAATACTGTTGCTCTGTAATTGAGTTTGAAGTCAGAGATGGTAATGCCTCCAGACGATCCTTTATTGTATGAGATTGTTTTGGCTATCCTGGGTTTTTTGTTTTTCCATATAAAGTTGATTATTGTCTTCTCCAGATCTGTGAAGAATTTTGATAGGATTTTGATGGGGATTGCATTGAATCTATAGATTGCTTTTGGTAGAATTGCCATTTTTACTATGTTGATCCTCCCAATCCACGAGCAAGGGAGATTCTTCCATTTTCTGGTGTCCTCTTCAAGAGAAAGAACATTTAATGATCTGTATTGCCATAGGATTTTGTAGTTGGCAAGAGTAAAAATGAATGCTAGATATTTTCAGTACAAAGCCCAGTATATGTCTGAGGTGGTGGACACACCAGGCGCCCTGATCTGGTTGCTGCATATTGTACACAAACATGGAAGTGTTACATGTGTCCAACAAATAGACTTGCCTAGTTCCATGCTTTTTATGAAAAAACTGGTCTCTCTAATATGGAAGAGCCAGAATGATGAGTCTGTCTCCCAACCCTTTCTAGATCACAGATCTCTGAGAATCTGCTTTTGGAGCTCATGACAGAGAAGTTTCTGGGCCATACAAACAGCTGAGCAAGAAGAAACAAGATCAGTAAGCCCTAGTCAGGGAATGGTTTGGGCAGATCGTGAAGAGCCCAGTGCAGCTCCAGAAAACGCTCCAGGATATTCAAAGCTGTTTGCAGCCACCCTGCTGACTGCAGGGTGCAGTCTCTGATTTGTGATATCAGAGACCCCTGAGACCTATGTGTATCTATAAGACCTATATCCAGGCAAGAAAGCTGAACTACTGAGAGAGAAAAAAAAATAATCTGATTGAGCTAGTTCCTGCATTAGTTACACAGCCAGTAATCAAGTATGTCAATCAGCTGTTCGCCTGTCACCATGGCACCTAGGTCCTGATCTGTCACATGCTATCAAGCACCCTGGGCTGTTCTCCAACAAGCTAAAAGTACATGTCCACTGCTGGTCAGGGAAGGTCTGGAAAGCCCTTGCCATCTGACCATCGCAGAATCCTTTTTAAACGACTGCTAATGATAACCTGTGAATCTGTTTCCCTTTCGTTGTTGCTTCTCTAAAAATTGGGAATGTATCCGAGGCCATAGAAATAAAATTAGTTAATCTTCCTGCAGAAGTAGCAAAAAGAAGGCAAAATAGCAGTGTGCCACCTTTAACTATGCAGGCAGTCCCAAAGTGGACCCAGACTTTCATTTATAGATGATTTTTCTAGGCTTCAACACTAACAGTGGGCATGAGGACATTACTGTCCTGGTGATGAATGCCCCATCCTGGTCTTCAGGAGACCTGTGGTCTCATGTACTACCGGAGCTCAGGGCACGATGAATGATTCTGTACTGACTGACTTCCTTAATCCTGCAAAGCTCCAGAGAGTCGAGGCATGAGCCTGCCAAGAAAGTAAACACACTGGAGGTGTGAATTACTCTTATAATTAAATTATATATTCACATATAAATTTGTACATTGCAACAAAAATATAATAACTTGGAAGAATTTCTAAATAACACTCAAGAACATAATAAATATATTTTTAAAGTCATTAAAATAGCCGAGTTCATCAATATTTCTTAGCCACTCTCTTCTGCATCTCAGTGGCTGACAACTTACTCCTCTTTGCTTTGAATCCCTGTTTCTTCCTGTCCCCCTTTTAAAAGTCTAACCAGTGGTCAGGTTTCTGCTTCGGCATCAGCTACCATGAATTCCTAGATTAGTGCACAAAGTATCATATGCCTTTCCACAGTGCACGCTCTCTTTGCTATTTGTCGCTCGACTGTGAAGACTCATTTGTGTCTTTCCAACATCTGGTCCCTGGCACAGCATCCTGCTGTTTTACTGTGCCCACAGGCAGTAGAGATACTTAATGGCACTTCAGTGCCTTCTTGCCACTGTGCCTACTAACCTGCAGCCCCCTTCCTACATCCCCGGCAACTCTAACGTCTCACTTCTCCTCACTTTTCCTCTCTTAGCATCACACTGTAACTCCACTGGCTCAATGCAAGCAGCACCTTTGACAGAGAACTCAGATGGGATGCTCATAATGACCTTCCTTCATACATTCATCATGCATTCATCCTCATGTCCCAAGGACGGTTATTCTCATTACCAAGTGTTTCCTCCCAACTTAGTATCTTCTACCCATGATTTCCTATTTCCGCCCTTCAGGATTGCTTTTGTTTCATTCCTAGTGAACCAGATTCAAAATCTATCAGGACCTCTAATTCATCTTGCTGACTTTATGAGATCACACTTTTCTCATTCCAAAGCCCATAATTGGTCACATTAGTTCTTTTCTCATCCTCAACTTTACCTGCTTCCCTTCATCCTTTTCTAATGCTATTCCAGAAAACCTTATTCTGGGGACCATGTGTGTTTCTGGAGAAAATATCAGTCTTGGAAATAATAGTCACAATAGATGTGTAAACTCCAATGAGTTGTCAATGCCATTCAAAAATTTTATTTGTTCTCAAAATTAACACCTAACCTTCAAATTCTATTTATTTTCACGTCAACTTCCTATTGCAAACACCTGTCACAGATTATGCCAGAACCTGTGGACTTTCTTTTCCTGTGATCTCTCCATGCTGTCACGTGAGTTGCTCATGCAGCACCTGCCTTTTGGTTTCACCATTATCCTCACATAGATACAATGTTCACTCGCACATCTAGGACTTTCCTGGGAACTTTGGGTAAGTGGGACATTACAAAATTATTACACAGGGTAGTTGAAAATCTCTAGGACAAAACATTAACCAGTAAAAGGAGGAGTGATAAGGGAAATTCTTGTTTCTCCATTGTGCCCCCTGAGTCTTCTGTAGTACTTCACAGCTTCTCCACAGATGGACCTCACACAAGACAGCAGTCACCACAGAAATGCCCCTCCTCAAGAAGTTCTGCTTCTGCTCCTTCTCCATCTCCTCTCCTTTTTCACCATATCTCACTCCCCTGGAATTATGTCACACACAATTATAGAAACACACAAACACAGAAAGTACTAGAAATCAACTTTCTTGCCATAGGCTATTTGCAGAATAATCCAGGATAGGATATTGCCTATCTTTCAGTAAGTTTTCTTGAAAAAAAAGACAACTTCCTTTTTTTAGAGATAACAAATGCAACCAGGTGTGAAAATGTTCACCTTTCTCAATGATGCAAACTGAATTATCTCTCACCATGCTTAGCCATAGTTTGAGAGAGGAGGCTTCATTTTTTTCAACCTGAGTCTAACTAGTTTCATGGTTTAGATCCTTCCTTGTGAAGGGTCATTCTTGGCAATTCTCTTCTCACTGACATCACTTGCTCTTTTTCCTATTGTTCCTTACCTGGGGGTTACAGATGTGCACAGATCTCTTATCTTATAAAAATTCTTCTCTTAAACATATTGTTCTTCTGTTCTTACTTTCCATTTACAAACGAAGAGTCATTAACACTCTCCCCCTTGCCCTTACATCCTTGAACATATTCCTCATATAGCATCACTCAAGCAAAGGACGGCAATCATTTATATAGCCAAGCAAGTCAAATGGCAAAAGGCTTGAATGTGTTGCCTTCTACCCACAATGCTCTTCTTTCAAATTCCACCTGTCAAACTTTTCTCCCTTAGGAGCTCCTTTTAATGTCATCTTTCTTTTTAAATGCCATCTTGGATAAACCTTTCTTGATGTGGAACATCTCTTAAGAAAACTTTCATTGATAACTTTCTCTGTATCAGGCACCCAATAAAAGGAGATGAAAGCAGTTCACACAGAGGCAGAGCCACCTCTCCTCAGGTACATATTTTCAAGTAATCAAGAGACAAAAGAATATGGAAAGGCCAGGGTCCTGAAAAGGTAGTTTATTTACCTTTGTTGATCTCTGAGGTGTTCTCAGGGGTCCACAGTAGCAAAGCTCTTTCCATAAAAATATTAAAGCATCGCACGGCTTTCAACCTTGCTGGCATTTGTACTGATGATGTAAAAGTAATACCGGATAAAATTTCTTGGCATCTTAAAATGATCCAGAGTGCCGGGCGGTGGTGGCGCAAGCCTTTAATTCCAGCACTCGGGAGGCAGAGGCAGGCAGATCTCTGGAAGTTCGAGGCCAGCCTGGTCTACAAGAGCTAGTTCCGGGACAAGCACCAAAGCTACAGAGAAACCCTGTCTCGAAAAACCAAAAAAAAAAAAAAAAGATCCAGCCGTAGTGTTAAACCAGTTGTCAGTTGTTGGAGTCTTTGCTACCACCCACTCACAGTGAAATAAATGCCAGTTTCGCTTGAGAATGTCCTTGGTAAAGCAGTAAAAAGTAATTTATTTAAAATATCAGTCCTTGAGTGCTCGACTTTAATAGTCCGTGTGGAAAAAAGAGAGATACAGTGTGCAGAGACTGTCTCTGTTGGAGAGGAGGGAGCGTTGTAAGATTCAGGAAGCTAATGAAACTCAGGGTTCGGAAACTCAGACTTGGGGGACTCAGAAAGTCATGAAGTTCAGTAGGTCCTCCCTAAAGTTATATTAATAGTAAGTAATCCCTAGGGTAGGAGAGACTTTGATAGGGCTGCCTGAAAATTGGCCAGGGCTTCCCTGATGTGCTTTTGGGGAGCTGTGGACTATATGGGCTCTTTATATATCTATCCAGTCACACTGATCCTGTTGGCAACCCCCACTCTATGCTCCTGGGGTAGCTGCTGGAAACCCACTGAATTCCTGAATTAGATAAGGATGTCCTGGGAGCCCAGGCTGGGATGAAGAGGCATTTGTTAATACCACCCCAAAAGTCACACAAAAAAATGGTTAAGTCACAGAGCAAGTGTTTGTCTCTAAAGAAATGTGCTTCTGCAATTTTTAAAGTTGTAAACAGGATTAGCTTTCTTTTTGGGAAAAGCCAACTTTACTTTAAAAGGGAAGATTGATGAAGAAGCAAAAGTCACTCAGGTTGACAGTGATAACATTTAAACTCTCAAGTAAAAAATTGGAATCTGGGAAGTATACCCCCTCTAGATTTGACAATTTGCTAATATCTGAGGCTTTAATATAAGATTGGTTATGATATTAACAACGTTTTAATCCTACATAATGAAATTTGTCAGTGTTTGGAAGCTCGGTGGACCAAGATTTCTTTCTAATGTCTGATTCATGGACAAGAGATCCTTAAATTGAAAATAGAGCCGTGAACTTTGTTGTCGTAGAGTATGAAAGTTTATTACAGCGGTTTCAGATGCCTGAACAGGCTAACCTTTAAAGAAGCCAAAACTTGGCAAATTTTGATGGATTTATTAAAGAAGGGAATCAGCGATTATCTCAACAGGCTATTAAAGTAGATTTCTTTGTTCCAAATATGTGTGTGTGTGACCAGATTTTCTTCATATACGCCCGCTAAGGGAGCATAGCCATGGTAGATAGGCTGCAGCATCAGACACGGAGCACGGCTGTCTTATAGCAGACACGGAACTGATTCACAAAATGCAAGTTAGCTCTATTCGTCTCGCGAATTTTTTTTTTGTTTTAGAAATTATGGCCTGTTAAAAGTAATTAAAAAGTAAACTAACACAGAGATATGAAAATGAATACGGGTTAGACATATTATTCTGCTTGCTGATCAGGCAGATAACTACAAACAGTTCAAAACGGAGATCAATTCTAACTTAAACAGAAGGAAGGTAAAAATGAAACGTAAATGAAGACAAATAGGTTTCTAGAATAATCTGAGCCAGGTAAGACAATTTAAATGTTTATTGGTCATCTGTAAGTCACAAAATTCTGAAATGCCTCAAAGAAGAGAAAATCTAGAATTTGGCAACCCAAACAGGATATCGCTTAAGAATTAGCAGTTTTTCACTGATGAAAATCTTCATAAAGAAGTTCCTTTGGGGCCGTAGTGCTGTAGGCTGAATCCAGGACTTCATGCATGCTGTCTCTACTTAGCATCAGAGCTTATTCCCAACCCTCCAAGTTATTTTCTTTACAAAAAAAGAATATGGAATAGGATTTGGTTTTGTTGTCTTAAGATAATGTAAATTGATACTTTAAACCTTCTCATTTAAAGGAGTTCCGGTTAAGATCCAGCAATGATGGTGTAACAGAAGCCAGAGAACTTGAACCAGACCTGTGGCTCATAGCAACGAACATTTAAAACTAAGAGTGATGGAAAAGTGGGGCTTTCTGTATGACACACTGAAGCACCCATTGCCACCAGCATGAATGAAGAGGTGTTGGGAAGCAGGAAACAAGGAGAAGCAAAGAGATTTTTCTGCTGTAAATTTTGTTTTGTTTTTATTGTGCTCTTTTTGGTTTGTTTGCTTGTTTTGTATTTTTTTTGAGGTTTTTTGATTGCTTACTTTAATTTGTGGGAGGGGGCATGGCAGGGATGAGGGGAGGATGGAAGAACTGGGAGGTGAACATTATTGGGGTGCATGATGTGAAACTCTCAAATAGTCAATAAGGATGTTATAAAAAATTCTCATTTCAAAATACATACACACATACACACACACACACACATGCCGTATAAACAAAATTCTCTATAAAGCTACAGCTTTTAGTAGTGTAAAGACATTCTATGACTGAAAGGCTGGTAAACACCGTGGTGAGGATGAAAAGCCTTCTCACCAGCTGTGGATATGTGTGGTCCCATCTGTCCACATCCATCATTTGTTGATATCTATGGTAAGACGAAGCCTCAGTGTGTTTGCACTTTGTGTTTCTCCAGTGGCACTAAGGCTGACTTTTTTCTATGTTTATTGGCCATTTTTATTTCGGCTTTTGAGAACTACCTGCTCATTTCTTTATCCTACTTATTGATTGGCATGTTTGATTCCTTGCTGCCCAGCATCTTGACTTCTTTTGTATTCTGGGTATTAACCCTCAATCAGATGCTTAGCTCGCAAAGATTTTCTACCGCTCTTCACTCTGCCTCCTTTACTGGATTCTCTGTTTTGTCCACTTGGTGGGAGGTTTTGAATTTCATGCAATCCCATTTTTCAATTCTGGGGATTACTTCCTGAGTGACTAGAGTTCTATTCAGAAAGTCTCTGCCTATTCCTGTATCACACAGTGTTTTCTGACTTTATCTGCTAATAGTTTCAGAGTGTCAGGTCTTACACTAATGGTTTGGATTGATTTGGAGCCCAGTGAGAGGTGCAGATAACAGTTCCAGTCTTCCACATGCAAATATTCTATTTTCCCAGCAACAAACTGCCTTCTCTCCAAGATGTGCTTGTGATACCTCTGTCAAAACTGTAGCTCTGTTATTGTATAGCCAGGTTATTTATCCGATTCCACTAGTCTATACATCATTTTGTGCATGTGTCAGTACCATGCTGCGTTGTGACTATGGCCCTATAATGTATCTTGCAGTCAGGTATGTGATCTACCCAGCATTATTCTCTTTGCTAGGCATTGCTTTGATCATATGTGGATTTTTCATGCTTCCAAGTAGATTTAATATCTTTTTCCCGTTTCTGAAGAGTGGCATTGAAATTTCATGACAATTACATTGAACTTGTGTGTTGCTTTGGGTAGTAGAGTATTTTTACAATATTAATTCTTCCAGTCTCTCAGTATGGGAGATCTTTCCCTCATATATTCACATCTTCAGTTTCTTTTCTCAGTGTTTAAAAATGTTTACGCTAAGGATCTTTCACTTATTCCTTGTTAGTTTTTATATCTGTTGCTGTTTTTTGTGAATGAGATTGTTTTTGCATTTTTCTCAGTGAGTCTGTTATTGGCATATGAGAAGATTACTGATTCTATGACTACTGGTTCTGTTATATTTTGTAGTTTGGTTCTGTATTCTGTCTCTTTGCTGAAAGTGCTTATTAGCTTTAAGAGTTCTCTGGTAAGATCTGTAGGTTCTCTTACCTGTAGAATCAAGTTATCTGAAAATAAAGATACTTTGACTTCTTTTCCTATTTGTACCCTTGATTTACTTCTCTAGTCTATTTATTCTAGCTAGGATTTCCAGAACTATATTGAACAAGAGTGGACAAACTGGGAACTTTTATCTTGTTGTTGAATTTAGTAGAATTTTTTTCATATTTAGTGACTAAATATGAAATGTATCGACTAAAGACTTGTCACACAGGCTTTATTACATTTAGATATGTTCCTTCTATTTAGTCTATCCATGGCTTTTATCGTGAAGGGATGTTGGACTTTGTAGGATTTTTCTGTATTGAGATTATCATGTGACTTCTCTCTTTGCATCCATTTATGTAATACATTTATTGATTTGCAGATGTTGAACCATCCCTACATTTTGGGAATGAAACCACCTTGATTTCAGTCAAATATTTGATATGATCTTGGATTTGGTTTGCATGTATTTATTGAGAGTTTTTCGATGTATGCCATCAGAGATGCTTGTATAAAAGTCTAGCCACTAGGGAAATCAGAATGGAGATTCCACAAAAAGCTAAAAACAGACCTACCATATGATATAGCTATATCACTGCAAGGTATAAAGACTACAAGTCCACATGCTACTGAGACGCTTACACATCAGTGTTTACTAGAAAGCCATTCACAATAGCTATGTTATGGAACAGTCTAGGTGACCACAAAGAGAGGACTGGATAAAGAAAGTGTTTCATAGATAAACAATTGTACAGTAGAATCTCTTCAGCCATAAAGAACAAAGGTATGTCGTTTGCAGAAAAGTGGATGTAAGTGGAGACAATCACTTTAAGTGAATTCAGCCAGTCTCAGAAAGATAAATATTGTGTGTTCTATCTCAGATATCTTTCCTATATTTTATATAAATACATAGGATTCTGTATGTAAATTTGGAGTAAAAGCAATTTTTTACAATTTTGCTTATTTGGAGTAAAAGTATTAACTGAAGCAAATATGGCCAGGAGAGCAAGGAACAGAAGGGAGGATTGAGAAAGAAGAGGGCAGAGGATGCTCAATGTATACAGTATATGCTTTATATACGTATGCCTTTCTGTGGTGTGATGTAGCGAACATGCTCAATGTACATGGTATGCTTATCTGAATATGTTCTTCTGTGAAATGATGTAGTACCATATGCAATAATTAGACACAATGAAGTATTTTTTAATCAAGAAATTAATTAACCCCTGTGACTATTTGCTTGATGGATTTGAACTGGATCAAAGGTCAATTAACCCCACTTTCTCATCTAACTTTTCACGGAGAGAGCTGGGCACCCTTTAACACTGTGTAGCTCTCTCCAGCATGGGCGTGGTGTCATAACTAACCCATTTGAACTGCACTAAATTGTCCAAAGCCACCATGGTTTGTGAGTCTAAGGAGGATTCTGGCTAAAATGATTGCCGCTCTGGTGATTTCTCGCTAGTACAACGTTTCCCTACTTCTCACCATCCAAATCCCTTTCCTTGCACATCTGACTCATAACAATTTTTTTTCTCTTTCTTGAGTTCATGTCTGCTGGAATCTGACTCTCTCAAAGTGCAGCTTCATCTAGCAGCAGCTGCTCATTCTCCACACCCCTCCAAGTCAGTAGGTAATGAGGGCACACTTCCTTCCCCCCAGTATTGCTTCTAACCCATATTCCTCCCTCCTGAAGAAAACATGTCGCTTTGGAGCCATGTCTAACCCCATCATGACCACCCGCCCCTTATCTGCTCTAAGTTCCACAATCACGCCCTCTCTAGTTATACACACATCATTCCTATGCTCCTGATCTCTTTCTCCCCACATCATTCCTTCAGCTTCTTTGTGGTCTTTACTTCTTTCCTCTTTCTACTGCCACTCACCACCATCTCCTGTTTCTTTGGTTGTGGGACATGCTCTTTAGTCCCTCTGCAAAACTCTTCAAACCATTCATATCTTTTTCTGTCGCCACTGCCGGGTAAACTGATTTTCTGAAGTGAGACGGCCAGTTATCTTGAGGGAAACTTGGGAGAGAACCAGATACTAGATGGATCCATTAGCCCTTTGCCCTTCTACCCAGGTCAGAGGACATGTTACGTCCACTATGAACCTTCACCAGTTTCCCCTGCCCAGGCGTAGTTCGGGTCTTAGGGCAGGCACTCATACTCCAGTTCCCCAGTGCGGCAGCCAAGGCCAGCCTGTAGTGTGCCCTTAGTCGAGATCAACTGAATTTTATACATCTCCAGTTGATTACCTTTTCTTCTCTCTGTCTCAGAACTGTGAGTGCTACCCGTTACTCCAATGCCACCACAAATGCATTTTCTCTGACTCCATAAGTTTTCAAAAATTAATTTATGCATCTTACAGTCAATTCTTTCCATTTTTTCATACCCATTAAGCCCTTCCTTCTCCTAACTTTCTGGGTGTATCAGAATGCCCTTATATTCCTCCCACCGGGCAGTGAGAGAATGCTGTCACATATGATCTCGGTTTTTCTGCCATGGCTACCCACAGCCCCATCACACGCATCTCTGATTCCTTCTCTTTGATCACTAAGTGTCCCTTCCAAGGATAATCTCTATTCCTTCGAGGAGTATAGGAACTTGTTTGAAAGATGCAGCCTGCCTGTAGTGACCCCAGAGGGAAGGCTCAGGCAATCAATACCTCAATCTCACTTGTCTTCTGTCTTTCCCTGTCTCTTGCTAGTGCTTCTCGTTGATCGAAAATAATTAAAAGCCAGATGACAGGAGAGGCCATGGATAGAAACAATCTTTCAAGAACAGCACCAAGGGAGAAGAGGAAGACTGGCCTCGGAAAGCCAAAAGGAAATGTCTAGCACATCAATGGGCTTTGAAGGTGGGAACTGAGAAGGCTCTTTCAGCATTTTACAGTTCAGTGAAATTTACTCCCCTGTGCACACTTAGATTCTAACTAGTTAGGGTCAGGAGCAGTGGAGGGGAATGTACGGGACCTTGGTTGTTTATCAAATACTTCAGGTGTGAAGAATTCTCAGTATCCTTCCCACAGCATACAACAGAGGAGACGCCACCCTGACTTAGACTTGCTTTGCCTATTGTCCACATGACCGCCTACTAATAGGCATTCTGTAGTTATGTGCTACAACTCCCTATCCATAGTCAATTCCCAGTCTGTGGGGATTCCTTATGTCTACACATGAAGGGTGTATAGGATTTCACCATGTTTGAGAAGGAAGTTCAAGCAGCTGGTGAGTCAATGATTGCTTACCCGAGGGCTCTTTCTGGTATCATCTGGCCCCATCACTTGTAGGAAGGAAATAGATTGCAATGTCTGATGGATGATAGCCTCAGAGAGAAATGAGATAAATATGTCTGCCACATTTTTTAATGCAATTAGTTTAGTGTCTCCTAACTCCCTTGCTCTTGGTAGCATGCAATAGTCCCAGTCACTGTAGCACAAATTGTTTTGCTAATTAAGCATACTTGTTTCTCTATCATAGCAATGTTAATCCATATCAGTCACTATTTGTGAAAAATGAAACTAGGAGTTTTTCCTTACTGCTGAGCTTCATTATGGATAAATATGCATGAGTGAGACAGGCCATACAGGCATGTTGTAGTTGACGGAGACAGTGATGCTCTTCTGATTAGAGATGAGGTTGCACGAGGTAGGTTTGGGCCAGAATCTGTGAGTCTGGACTACAAGAAGATCCATTTCAGTCAGGTCAAACCTGATGATGGGGAACAAAGTGACTCACAGCTATCGTAAACTGAGCCTCTCAGAAGACTTCACTGCCGCGCCTGGTTTTTCTAGCAATGGCTCCTAGACCACTGCAAGCTGAGCCTCTGTCTGCTATTTTTAAACCAGCCATTTATCACAACCACAGCTTTATTAAAAATGTACCCTCTGCTCTTCGGAGAACAAATATGAAAATCTGGCTTCTGAAGATATCAGAAGCATTTGTTTTTTAAGTTGGCAGCACAGGCTACGAATGCTGCTCAGGGATGGATCTTCGCTGCAGACCCCTATTTTTCTGAATGAGCTATTCTATCATCCACAAGAAACAATGAAATATTCAATGTGCTATGGAAAATTTAAAATATTTTGAAAGGGCTAAAGACAGGAAACTGCATACCCTGGTTGGAAACCACTGCAGGGAGCCTCTCTGATGTCACAGAAGAAAACTTGTGGGACCAGGGCCCTCTAGTCACCACTTCTGTGCTCAGCTTCCTCACAGAGCCTGCAGTGTCACATTTGGTGACTGGACCAGCTATTCAATCCCCAAGCTAAGACAAGAGATGGAGGGTTTTGAGGCAACTGTCCAAGTCTGGCCAGGATCTTATTATCAAACTAGTTGCCCAAGGACAACTAGGGAAGGAGTTAGTCAGCCAGTTTAGCTCATTAGCTGCTTACAGTGAGAATTGGCTTAAAATTAGACAGACCCCGGGGAATTCCAGCTCAACCATTTATTTGCTATGTATTTGAAAATGTCTTTTCTCCACTGAAATCTATTTTAATTCACACCAATTAAAATACATGTGTGTCCACTAGCAGCCTAGGGGATTGACTGTGACTATTAATGTAAAAAGCAGGCATTTATCATAATAACAGAAGCAAGCACTTAAGTTGCACTTATGCTATGCCTACACTTAGGATTACTTCATGCTAATACATTTAATCCAGAGATAGCATACGTAAAAGTTTCTATATTCATCATCAATTTACAAATTTTAAAAAATTCTGAGAGTACAGCAAAGTCAAATAGCTTGTCACATACAAGTTGTGTTGTGGTGGTCCTGGATCATATCTCTAGACATCTGCTCTTCCTGAGGTTAAAGTCTCACAAAGATTAATGTTAATTCTTTTCTTATCTACAATAACAATTTGGTTTTATTTCCACAGTAAAGTCATGGGAGATTATTACTATTAATTTTGTGAGGATGTGGCCCTGTGGGATTTTGACGTGACATCTGACAGTTCTGGAATTATTTTTGACATTGATTGTCTTCCTTTCCCCATCTCAGAAATCCCATACACCGCAGGCAGAAAGTATTTAGCTTACGCTCATAACATTCTAACGGAAGCCAGCTGATTTCATTATACTGACACACAATGGACAAACAACTGGGCGTTTAGATATTTCAGATCTTCCTCAGGCTGTCCAGATTTGTGAAGCAGTTTTAGAGCTGAGGATTCACACAGACTTAAGATACAATCTCTGTCACAATGCTGTCAGCAAGCTGAGGCACCAGTGGTCACCCATAGTCAATTCTGAGACATAACTGAAGCACTGCCACTTTTCTAAGTGACAACGAATGGAACCGTGTCAGGCCAGTACTTTTCCATGTTTGTGGTCCTGAATGGATAGGTATTTGTTGATGACAGTTATCAATAAACATGTGAGTGACCGAATGAATGAACTGAAAGCTACATCTAAAAATAACTTTGTGAGTAAATCAAAATTGAAATTCTTGGAGAAATCTATCATTTTACAAACCTTAGGCCATGAAGTTTTTTTTCTGTGATTGGATGTGTTCTGGCTTATCTATTTCATGTATTTATTATGATAAAGATTCCTTTTTCAATTGATTATGTTGTTTGACAATTCTGATTACAGAGTGATCTCTCTCTCTCTCTCTCTCTCACACACACACACACACACACACACCTTCCTACAATTCCTACCAGTCCTCTTTCCTGGTTATTGACTTCTAGTTTTCTTTCATGACACATTGACTTTAGCCAGGGCCATCTGTGAGACCATTGAATTGAAACTATCCAATGGCGCCTGGTGGGTAGTGGATACACAACTGAAGACAATGATTTCCTCTCTCCCTGTATCTATCAGTGGCAAACAGTTCAGCAGTGAAAGCTAGGGGCCTCTGAGCCCTTCCTCCATCTATGCCTGTTGGCAGGTCCACTCATATAAAGATCTCATCAGGCATCTGAAGCTGCTGCGAGTTCATCATTTCAATGGCTGTATCTCTCCCCAAAGATGACATTTTGCAGTCCTTCTCCCAATCATCCACATTTTATGTTCCTTCCATTCCATCTGCCTCTAAACTTTAGAAGGTATGGTATAAATATATTGACTGCTACTTATTCTTAACATCTAATATCCATGAATTTCTGAATTCACTACCATCCACTGCAAAATGTAGCTCCTCTGGTTAAGGCTAAAAGTAGCAGTTGTCCATGGATGTAAATGTAAGTACTTAGAAGGCAGTTTGAAACTGTCAATCTCACTGAACAACAGTGTTTAGTCCCACCCCCACCCCCATTCAGAGTTATGCTCTCTTTTGTCATTGATTTTTCTAAACCAGGCTTGTAGTTATGTGCCTGGATTCCTGTCTGCGGAAGGGTCCAATAAGAGAATATTTGCTACTGCCCATGACAGAGTGTCTCTATTGTACAAGCAAGCATATCTTGCCTAGATTCGTCTCTTAGATTGTAATATTCCGAGCTAGATATGAACCTGGGTACTTTTTTCCACTTGTAACCTTTACTGCATTTCCTGATACTGTAAAAGGTATCAGACAAGGATGGAGCTTTGGGCTCTGTTACAGCTTCATTTCTCTACATCCTACTCCCAAAAGCTGTGATATCTTCTGCCAGAGGCTCTTTGTAGTAAGAAGGGTGGCTTATTGGTTCCCAGCCATCCAGCTAGATTAGACCCAAAATAATCACACAGAAACTATATTATTTAAAACACTGCTTGGCCCATTAGCTCTAGCTTCTTATTGACTAACTCTTACATCTTAATTTAACCCATCTTCATTAATCTATGTATTGCCACATCGCAGTGGCTTACCAGTTAAAGTTTTGGCATGTCCTATTCTGGCAGTGGCTCCATGGCATCTCTCTGACTCTGCCTTCTTCCTCCCAGCATTCAGTCCAGTTTTCCCTGCCTACCTAAGTTCTGCCCTATCATTAGGCCAAGGTAGTTTCTTTTCTTTTCTTTTCTTTTTTTTTTTTTTTTTTATTTTTCGAGACAGGGTTTCTCCGTAGCTTTTGGTTCCTGTCCTGGAACTAGCTCTTGTAGACCAGGCTGGCCTTGAACTCACAGAGATCCACCTGCCTCTGCCTCCCAAGTGCTGGGATTAAAGGCGTGCGCCACCACCGCCCGGCTCCAAGGTAGTTTCTTTATTCATTAACCAATAAAAGCAACATATAGACAGAAGAACCTCCCACAGCAGCTTTTATCTACTTTCAGCAGGTACTCAAAAGCAATGGCATGTTTATAATGTGTGGGGAGACTTTGGGGCCTCCCTGACCAAATCAATCAATCAATAAATAAATACTTACAAGATAATATTCTTTCCATATGACTTTTTCATTCCCCTTTGTTTTGGTTGACCATTCTATTCATCCCCTTATCTTCTTTATACTCCTACCTCATCCCTGTGTAAACCTTTTTACTTCTACTCTCCTTCTCTGCTTCCATGTTACTTACTTGTTACTATCCCCCATTCCTTAAGGCATCACTCTCTCAGTGGTCTCTTCCTAGTTTTTTTGGTATCTTAAGTACTCCAAGTTGATCACATAATATAAACTGACTTATATATACACGGGAGAATGTGGTGTTTGTCTTTCTTTGTTTAGTCACCTCAGTAAATATAATTTTTCCAGCTCCATTTGTTTATCAGTTCACCTTCAAATTTCATTTTCTTCAGAGGAAAAGAAATTTCCATGTGTATGTGTGCCACATTTTTATTATCCATTCATCAGTTGATGAGCATCTAGGCTAATTTCATTATCTAGCTATTGTGAACATAGTAGTGAACACAGATGAGCAAGTTATCTCTGTTACAGGACACAGAGTCTTCTCAGCATGCCCAGGTAGACAACAACTGGATAATCCTAGGCAGAAATAACAGTGCTTCAGGTACTTTCATACCCATTTTCAAGTTATACTATAGAACTATAATGATAAAAACAACATGGTCCCGGCACAAGGCAGGCAAGTAGGTCAGTATGACAGAATAGAAGACCTAGGTTTAAATCCTTGCAACTATAGATGCTTGGTTTTGATAAATGTGCCAAAACTTCAAAGCATCTTCAACCAATAATTTTAGGAAAACTGGATGTCTGCACACAGAATTAAACTAGAACTTTTTGCCTCACCCTGCACAAAAATAAACTCCAATTGGATCAAAGTCCCAACCTCTGAAACTGGTGGGAGAAAATATAGGGAGGGTGCTACAGCATGCAAGCCAGCAATTGATAAATAATGCCTCATGAAACTAAAAGGTTTTTGTGCAGCAAGGAAAGTATTTAATCAAGTAAAGAAGCAGACCACAGAATGAAGGAAAATTTTCGTCTTAATAATCCCACAGAGGATTACTATTTAGAATAGAAAAAGAACTTAAAAGAAACAAAACATAAAGAACACAAATAACCCAATTCTAAAATTTGAGCTACAGTTCTGAAAAAAGAATTCTCAAAATAAAAAAAAAAGACTCACAAACACTTTAAGATGTATTCAGCATCACTAGCCATCAGTGAGATACATATGAGAACTTCTTTGAGATCCTAGCTCACTCCAGTCAGAAAGGCCATCGTCAGGAAACAGACCAAACAGCAGTACTGGTGAAGATGTGGGGGAAAAGGAATCCCTATTCACATGAGAGTGCAAACTAGTGCAACCACTTGTCAAAGTGTAGCGATTCCCCAAGGACTAGAAATGATGACGTTTCTTAATGTGGGTAAAAGAACACTGTTGATGCTGCACACATTCTTGGACATTAAGGAGGACAATGAGGAGGTTCTCCATATGTTCTATTTGGTTTGTTTTCCCTGTGGCATCTACCTGTGATTTGTAGTCAGCGATCCAACAGGCATCAGGCATCACCTGTAACTGATTTTCTGTTTAACATAAAAACCTAACTGAATATAAATACCTCCATTCTGCCACTTGCCACCTCCTTTTCTACCTCCAACACCCAACTTCAACAAATTTCATAGCTGCATTCAAATCAGTTTAGTGTATCGAGACTACAAAACCATAGGGAATGGAATTCTCCAAATGTCTAAGTGTAATCTATATAAGCATGTGTCAGAAGAGATAGGAATATGATCAAATGGAGTAATGATTTAATTAAATTCTTAAATGAGGTTTATCCAGAGTACAGCCTAATAGTGGTTTTGTATCTTTCCAGTTATGGTTAATATTGCAAACAACAGATCAGCTTTACGATGGCTATTCTCAGTTGTCAACTTGACTACATCTGTAATTAACTAAAATCCAGTGGTTGGGTACACCTGTGAGGATTTTTTTCTTAATTAAATCATTAAAAGTAAGAAGACAAACTTTTATTCTGAATCTCTTGAGGTGGGAAGAACTACCTTTAATCATGCCTTCTTCTGGCAGCCTCTGTAAAGAATGTGGGAAAAGGACATTTGCTCTCTTTTTGCCTCCTTACTCTTGCTCTTGCTAGAAAGTCCTGGCATTAGAGCATACAGCTTCAGGATTCTGGTGTATACTAAAGACCAGCTGAGACATACAGCCTTGTCTACTGGATTCTGGAATCTTCTATTGGTAGACAGCCATAGTTGTATTAGCTGAACCACAGCTTTTAAGCCATTGCCACTCTAATAAATTGTGTGTGTTGTATGTGTGTGTGTTGTGTGTGTGTGTGTGTTTGGAGGGGAGTTCAGTGTTCATTCTATCCATTATATTCCTCTAGAGAACCCTGACTAAGACAAACACTCAAAGCACATAGGCACAGTGGCACTTGAAGGGGGTAGATGGTGCTTTATGATGTTTAATTTATAGGAGATAGAATTGCCTTGGAGACAAATCTCTGCATGTCTGTGAGGTCTCCAGATTAGGCTCAGGCTGCAAGACCTACCCTAACTCCTGGTTAAATTAAAAGGAGAAAGTGAGTTGAGTTACTTCACTACTCTTGTTTCCTGACTACAGAGGCAACATGACCACTTGGTTCAGCCTCTTGGTGCTGTGCCTTCCCTGCAACGGTGGACCCTCAAACTGTAAGCCAAAAGAAACTCTTCTTTATGCTCCCTTTGCCTGGGTATATTGTGCTCACATAACAATAAACATTCAGGATAAATGGATAGTGTCTATCCAACCATCTCAGTTCTTAGAAGACCCCGTGTTTATCTCCCATGAACCCTGAGATATGAAATGCACTTGAAATGTCACATATGCATACAGAAAATAGTTGGGGTCTGATCGAGACTTCAGCAGAATTACTGCAGACCAGGAGAGAATGGAATTGGTTGGCTGAACTTGAAACTAAACTTAACTTTGTGAATAGATGCATTTTGCAGTCAGTCGTTTAGAAGGGGGTGTTTAAATTCTTCCAGGTGACAAATGCATTTTCTTTCTTCTGAATGTTTAATCAGCACAGTGTTCCTATTCAGCTAAGGAACAACTGCTTATCTGTGCAAAGAGACTACTGTCACTGAAACAGAGAGGAGATTCCCGCACCCTCTGGGAGGAATGCAGCTGTTTCCTAGGTTTCCATACATTTCCCAAATACAGGGTGAACTAAATAGGAAAATGTGCTGCCGAATGGGTAAGGCAGAGAACACTGAGAGGACGTGGAACTTGGGAAGCTTTGGGGAAGTAGAGTGGTGTCAATGACATGCAAAGATGGTAACAGAGTAGCTTTGGAAATCCTTTGCAATAAGAGAAACATTAGTACTCTAAAATGTTCAATTTAGTCATAATCTTAGTTTATGTATGCTTAAAAGCTTTATCTAAGTAGAACGATTTATATTTTTAAATTAGAAAAGTAAAAAAATAATTTTAAAGGAAAAGAACATGCATCTTAATTAAATATTGATAGAATGTGTGTTCATTTACAGGCTACACTGAAATGACAATAAAAGCTTTTTTTTTTTTTTTTTTGAGTGGAAGGAGAATGATGATGAACCTGCCAGTAAATGAGAGTCCAATACATTTCCAAAAGGTAAGAAGTAGTTGGAGGTTATGGTGCTTTGAAAGAGAATGGCCCTTGTAGGCTCATATGTCTAAATACTTGGTTCCCAGTGGTGAAACTGCTAGGAAAAGATTAGTGGTATAGCCTTTGGAGGAAGTGTGTAACTGGAGGTGGGCTTAGAGGCTTAAAAAGCCAATGGGATTCCCAGTTAATTTCTCTCCCTCTCCCTCTCTTCTCTCTCTCTCTCTCTCTCTCTCTCTCTCTCTCTCTCTCTCTCTCTCTCTCTCTCTCTCTCTCTTTCTCTCTATGTGTGTGTGTGTGTGTGTGTGTGCACGTGCGTGTCTCCCTGTTGGTGTGGGAAGTCCTTCTGTCTACATGTTTCTTTCATTGGTTAATCAATAAAGAAGCTGTTTTGGCCTGTGATAGGGCAGAATAGGTGGACAGTAACTAAATTGAATGCTGGGAGAAAGAAGGCACGGTCAGGGAGAAGCCATGTAGCCCCACCAGAGACAGACATGGGACGGAACTTTACCCAGTAAGCCATGGCCATGTGGCAATACGCAGATTAACAGAAATTAATCTAAGGTTAATTTAAGATATAAGCATAAACCAGAAATATGCTTAAGCTATTGGCTAAACAGTATTGCAATAATATAGTTTCTGGGTGATTATTTCATGGTCTGGGCAGCCAGGATCAAACAACAGTTTGGTATGCCAACATGGTCAACTATATTCATGTAAAATCTGAGAAATCTTAAAAAGGAATACTAGATATTTTTAAGAATGATTTTTTTTTGGTATTAGCATTTTCTTAGGTGGGCTCTGTTTGCTAGAAGAAAGCAGAGGCACAATTCTTTTAAAAGAGGATTCTTGACTCGGCAGCAACAATAAAAAACAGCATGACTCCTTTAAGAAGGCTTCCTGGTTTGCCAGCACAAATGGCTCTGACTCTTTCAGGAGGTCTGGCTATGGAGCATTTAAATGGGGTCTGTGAGCAGAGTGCTACAGTTTGCTTAATGGCAACATAGACCCACTGTGTGCCTAAAAATGTGGCAATGGACATGGCTCCCAGAGCTCTGGACTAGGCAGAGCAAGCGGGCAGGACCATGTTGGCCCTAGCCACACCAGCTTAGCATTAAAAAGAAAAGGAGCTTCTAGTCTGAAAATATTTACAGATATACAATAAAGACATATTCAGATAAAAAAGAACTCTAAATGGGTCAAGGTGTTGAATAAATGTACATAGGCTTGAGAGAGAGGAAAAAGCATATAGATAGTTATAAAAGAAAGTAAATGGTTTTAAAAAACAAAGTCTTTAAAGAGACAGAGTGAAGACCGTCATAGATTAAAGGAGTAAAAAAAAAATAAGCCATGTAAAGGTGGAATATACACAGAGAGTATGGATTATGTATATTATTGTATTTTCTTTAAATTTTTGGACTGTGAATGAGTCAAATACAGAGAGACATTTCATTGTATAGGCTGCTAAACTAAATCAACATATATGTTTTAGAGATAGCTTGACTTCAAAATTTGGGTCTAAGGATATGTTTCTTTGGAAAAGAGATTTTTCTTTTGTTTCCACAGAGATGAAAACCTATGGATTTCTTCCAGACTAATGTGGTTTGATGGACTAAGACCCCCCCAGAACAGGTTACTGAGGGAAACCCCCAAAATTACTTCATCCATCAAAAAAGCAGGAAGCAGTTTGGAGAGAACTACACCCAAATTCCCTAAATGGTTGTTTATAAATGATTGTTTACATTTAAAGGGGGATATGCTATATACATGAATTCTTTGCATGGTATGGATCTTGGTCTATTGATAAAAATTTAAGGTCAATTTTGGTATACTGTGTGTATGTATTTCTGCTCTTAATTAAGGTATTGTGTTTGTGCAGCTCACTTAAAATGTAGTGTATAATTAATAAATACAAGTTATACATAGTCATCTATAATAGTTAAGCTTGTAGTTAGTTAGGTTTTCTAGGTATAGAGAGATATATTTCAGTTAGATAGATAATCTTCAAACCTTCCAAAGACCTACGTAATATGGCATTTAAAATGTTTAAGAACTTAGAACTTTTCATGACAATGAGACACATCTGCTTCTGGCAGCACCAATCTACTTCAAGAGGAAGACGGGCAATCAAAGAGGCTCCTTATAGAGTTTGCTCACCATTTGGACAAAAAATTGCTCTTGCCTGAAATGCTTGATATTATCCTGTATAAACTGGACATGCAGGACCTACAGTAGAATGGGTGCTGTAGTTGCCTAAACAAGGTGAGACAGTCCTTTGGGGTTCCTGCTTCATGAAAGTGTCTGCTAGACGTTTTGCAGGACACAGAAAAAAGTGACTGGAAAACTGCCTATATACGCAGAACTGTCTTTGAAATTTTCTGCTACATGGAAAAGTCTACCAGATACTATAGGCCTGTAGGCTGAAGATGGATGTTCCAATGTTACAGAAAAACTTCAGGTGACTGTCCAGGCAGCAAGATGTCTCTGTCAATTCTAGAGTATTGGAAGTTGCTTACAATGTACTTCCTGTTAATTTATTAATATTATATTTTTTCTGGAGTCTTTGATGGAATTGAAGAATAGATAGTTATAGTTTTCCTAAGTTATGATAAAAGATAGGTATAAATATTGTAAGTGCAATTCTTGTTTAATACCTGTTTTGTTATGTGTAATTTTACTATGTTAAAGTTAAAACCTTCTTTTTATTTAAACAGAAAAGGGAAATGGTGTGGGATGTCCTTCTATGTGTTGCTTTTATTGGTTAATGAATATATCTGTTTCAGCCAGTGGCTTAGCAAAATAGAGCAAGGCAGGAGTTTTAAGCAGATAGAAGAAGAGAGAGTAGGCAGAGTCACGGAAAAGCCATGTAACCCAGCCGGAGACAGACATGCAACAGAACTTTACCTGGTAAGCCACAGTCATGCAGCAATATATAGATTAATAGAAATGGGTTAATTTAAGATATGAGTAAGCCAGAAATACACTTAAGCTATTCCCCAAAAAGTATTGCAAATAATATGGTTTCTGAGTGATTATTTCCTGGTCTGGGCAGCCAGGAACGAACAAGTGGCCTCCAACAACACTCTGCCTCTGTCTCTCTGTCTCTCTGTCTCCTACTTGTGGATATAGTTATAAGGTCTCAGCTACTGCTCCAGCATCATACCTAGCCACCTGCTGCCATGCTCCCCACCATGATGGTCATGTAAACACCCTTTAAAACTACAAGCCCAATAAACACTTTCTTCTATAAGTTGCCTGGTCATGCTGTCCCTTCATAACAATAGGAATTGTAACTAAGACAGAGATCTAAAGACAAATGGGTATAAATGACAGAAAAACTGTGTGACAGTCTGCAGTGGGAAGTTCACTCACAAGCACATCAGAGCTAAGAGTCCCAGAACAGATGAAGCATGGAATGAGAAGAGAGGTCAATAGGGAACACTGTAAACACCAGCTGCCCCATTTGCTGCCTTACCCCATTGAACATGATTTCCAGAACCCTTCCTAAAATAATTTTGAACAAATTGGGAAAAATCATAACTTCTTTAAAAAGTCTTTTGACTACTCTGGGAAAGAAAGCTGTTCCTCATGGTGACATTTGGTGGCATTCAACTCATCAACCATAAAACTCATCTTTGAATTCACCCCAACCTTCCAGGTGCACTTTTCAGTCAAGAAAAAAAAAAAAAAAAAACAAAGGAAGGGGGAAAAACCCTTTCTATCCATCAGAGAAATAAGCTCATGTCCTTTCTTCATTTTACAGGGAATCTCATAGGAGCCACAAATACATAAGAAAAGTAGTCGTATGAAAGAGAAGGACTACAAATTTCACAGAAAATAGGGATAATTAAGGAAACAGAAAAGGAATTTCAAAATTTCTTCAGCACCTCAAAGAGATTTGAAAATACATTAAACCCACAAAACAAAATCAAATTGCTATGAAATGGGAGTACAGAACAAGAGAGTCTACAAATGAAGAATAATTGCTTAAAGATAAAACAGGAAATCTAAAAAAAGAATACAGAAAGCTATGGGAACATTGAAAGATACAATGAGCATAGAGGCTTACTCTAAAATGCCACCTTCTACCTAATGAGGGTCCAAGAGAAATGGGTCTTAATAAAATCTAGTGTGTGCTAGCTTGCTAGCCTAGAAGAGCAGAGCTCCAAAGGTACAGGGGCTAACACATAGGTATGAAGTGTGAAGTCAATGAGCAGATGGCAGTGCTTCCCACTGAGGGCAGTAGGAGATTGTCCCTGGATCTCTTGTGGCTTAGATAGATTGCTTTCTTCCTTATTCCTCTGCTTATGGAGGCATCACTCTAACCTCTGCCCTCTGCTCAGCCATATGATCAGCTGATGTCTATTTCTATGTCTAGGTTTCTCTTTGTTATAAGAGAAATGGATTAGAGGCCATACTCCACTTATCATTTGCAAAGGCCTTGTTTCCAAAAATATCCACAAGTACTGGAGGCTGGGATTCCAAAAACTTTTGTGGAAAAGGTTACTAACCACAACAGAGTGAAAATTCCTTTAAAAATAATAGAAAAATATCCCAAGAATTTAATAGACACAAGTCATTGAACTAAAAGAGCATCTTTACATAATTTCAAAACAGGAAGATAAACTAACATCCCCAAGCTTCCAGAAAGAATAAAATGTGATTTCAAGAGAACAAGAATTAGACTGTCACAAAAATTGTCAAATTGGATATTAGAAATCAGGGACCAGAAACTTTGAAAACCTAAGGGAATTTTTAACCTCTCTTTCTTTCTTTTTAATTGAGGTATCACACACATGGCAATGGACACACATTGTATAATCCATACGAACCAAAATGTATGTTATTTCTGTCACCCAGAGAGTGTTCTCCAATACTGCCCTGTTGATCCTCAACAATGTCCTTCTGCCTAAATAATGACTTCCATCACCTGTCCTATTCATAAACCTTAGTATCTAAATTTGATGGTATAGTATATACTCCTTATATCTTCTATGTTTGCACAGCTGTTGGGTAGGTTTATAGCTTGTTCTTTTCAGTTGCTGAGTAGGAAGAGTTTGAGTAGGGTACCAACACCTTCATGTTTAGAGGACAGAGCAGGTCAAGATCCTGAGTGACACTGATGGAAAATAAAGGAGGAAAGTTAGAATTGTGTCCCGTGGAGATGGAACCAGGTTTTTGTTGTTGCTGTTGTTTGTTTGCTTGTTTTTGTTTTGCTTTTTTGTGTACAGTTGTGGTAGATTTTATTTATTGGTATATTTCTGGCAAATAGAACAATATTTGGACATAACTTGCCCTTGATGCCAACTTGCTGGATGAAACATATGCTCAGTTATAGATGATAGTTACAAAAAGAAAATCTGTTGCTTAATATTTGACTGAGATATCTTTGTTCTCTCCTTCAGAAATACTAGGTGTGGGGTTCTCGACCTTTCCTTAATTCTAAGAAAGACGTATTCATGTCTCTCATTCCAGTCTCTGCTCACTGTGTCTTCTTTTCTTAGTTTGGCTCAGTTTCATCATCTAGATTTCAATGTGGTTGTTGTGAAGAGCTGGCCCAGGAGCCACTGATTTACTTCTTCTCCTGGTTTTAATGATATGGGGGAGTTGGGCTATGTCAAGTGATCGGCATGCATCTGCTACAAGAAGATCTGTCACATATGCAGAGAGAGACTTTAGACACATGATATTCAAAAGCTTTGTTCAATTAATTGAAGCAACCAGAAAATAATGTTGGATAAAGTATCTTATTATTAGATCATGGGCCTGCCACTTGCAATGTTAATCACTCTAAGAGACCAGATCAAAAGCCTGGAGAAATCAGACCACTTCTCCCTATAGTTTATCTTATCTCCTGAGACAGAAAGCTAACAACTCCTACCCTGAGCACAAAGGAGTCTGTGTGGGGAAAACAAGTCCAGTCCTCAAAAGGCCCAAGTGCCAGAATATTCCTTTTTCAGGTGATATCTCTGAAAGCCTGGTATCCTACCATGATATCTATGGGCTATCTGTCCTATTCTGTCAATTTAAGCCATCTCCCTCCATGTTCTCATGATATCTATAATATTCTCCTATAACAGGGTGTCATCATATTGTCCCTGATGTCCCTACTTCGTGCTCCCACCCTAAGGTCCAATCAAGGCCCATGGTCTGGGCTTTCTGTCCTAATAAAAACCCATTTCTAAAGGGTAATTTTGTATCAGCTTTTTTCTCAAACTTACAGCTCTAATTTCTAACATTTAGTAGTTCAGTCAAGAAATAAGGAAATGCCTTGAAAACTTCAACTTTACCATGCTCACTTCTTTAATTCTGACTTATGGTGGAGTTGCTGTGTTGACTTTAGGAACTGGCTCACATGGGCAAAGCCCTGGAAAGAGTCAGGAGTAAAACAGAATGCTTAGGTGGAAAATCTCTGAGACATTCCTCTGATATTACAGAGGAAGCAATTGGGGGTCCAGAGATATTTACAGACATGGTTGAGATCCAAACACTAACAATGCTGAAAGTAAACGACAGACCCTCCAATCCTTGCCAAGTGTCTTTTACACAGAAACCACTTCTCCCCATCTTTGGGACGTCTAGCCATGGATGGCCAATGGTAATGACTTGATTTTATTGACCCATTTGACAAAGCATGATTTTGCCATCTACATGAAGAACCTGTGACTAAATAGTATCTGTAAGGGGAAACTAGAAGGATGTATACCAAGGGGAGGATGGGCAGGAAGCAAGAAAGTGAGGCAGGACTGCCGATGGATGACTTACCCCATGCAGGCTCCCTGGGTTTTGTTTACTCAGTGCGCACCTTGTGTTCATCCCTAGGTTAGGAAATCTACCTTAAGGTAGGAATCTTTACTGATAGTCTAATATATATAAAGCATCTAATTCCATCTAGAAATTCACTTCAAAAGGTTATTTAGAATGTATCCATTTCACTATATTCACAACTTTTTCTTTTAAATCAGACTTTATTTAAGGAATAAAGGTGCCCATATGAGGCAGAAGTTTGTAGCAAATTCTGCTGCTGTTTACCATAGAATGTTAGAAAGGTGACCAGGTTTGCCTTAGGGGAGGAATAGGCTCAGTCAGTGGCCAGGAAATGGGAAGGACAGACATATGTTTCAAAATACCTCATTGGCATATCATGTTTTAGATCATATGCATGAAATATTTATTCAAAAATTATAAACATTTTTTTACCTTTTAAATTTGATTGTGTGTGTGTGTGTGTGTGTGTGTGTGTGTGTGGAATGCAGGCTCTTGATGGCCCCTCTGCGACTTCATGTTTTATTTTTCTTAGCTTTCAGTAGTCTGTGAGGCCCGAGACAGAAAACTGTACTTCGTTACAGGCAGACTGCCCTGATAAACTTTCTTCTTTCCCATGTTTTTTCAATAAAACCTGGCTTCATACTTCACCATCTCCACTCCCAATTCATAGAAATGCCAAAATTGCCAACTATAAAGTAACAAGTCCAGCAAAAAGAGGAAGTTGTCTGCTTCCCAGTTCTTGCTTTTGCTGTGGATTTTTTAATACATGAAGCTTTTAATAAGCCTGCTGCATGCAGTATTTCATTTCCTTTTGACGAGACGCTACCTCACGATGTCCACACGCCCTTCCCATTACTAACGGCAACAGCCACACCACATATAACCTACCCAGGGTGGCGTCCCACTCCACGTGAAAGTCCATGCCCGAAGAGAAGAGATGTAGTAATTGGAGTTTTGGTGGACCTTGTAGAAGCTTCTCTTTAGAACAGAAAAACTATGGATTTATGTGATACTAGCACAGGCTTCTGTCTCTGCAGCATCTACATGGACTGGAGGGGATTTTGAGCTCTGGGACTCAGCTCCTTCTCCTCCTCTTTTCCCTTTCTTGTTTTCAGTGTTTGGACTCCATGCTTCTCTCTCCAACAACAACAAATAGCTCTTCTTCTTGGAACATATATGAAATTTAGAGACGGGCCTCTACCTCCTTTGGATACTGGGGTTTTATTAAGTGTTAGGTAGAGTGGTTAGAATATTTTGAGACAACTTTCAAAGCAAGGCAGTAAGTTGGCATTTTGCAATCTACACGGAGAGCCTGAATAGGCAAAAGCTAAAATAATAGTTCTGAGAACTACAGGATACACTAAAATTGCTCATTGGGGGCATCCACACAGGAGAGCGCCTTTAATTTATTGTTCTAGTCACATCTTTCCTCTGTTTGCACGGGCAGGAAATGGGCTGCACACTACTTGCCTCTCTTAGTTAGGGTTTCTATTGCTGTGCTAAAACATTGTTACCCAAAACAACTTGGGGTCGGGGAGTTGTTATTTCAGGTCACAACTCCATCTCTGAGGGAAGTCAGGTAAGAACTCAAGGCAGGAGCCTGTAATCAGAAACTGAAGTAGGGGCCATGAAAGGGTGTTGCTTACTCTCTTGCTCTCCATGCTTGCAAAGTCTGTTTTCTTAGCTCCATGGGTGGCACCACCCACAATGGTCTGGGTCTTCCCCCATCACTCACTAATAGGAAAATGCTCTCAAAATCATGCTTTCAGATCAATGGTATGTCAGTATTTGCACTTTGGTTCCTTCTCGGAGAGCTCTAGTTTGTCAGGAGAGAGAGAGAGAGAGAGAGAGAGAGAGAGAGAGAGAGAGAGAGAGAGAGATACAGACAGAGACAGACAGAGACAGACAGAGACAGACAGACAGACAGACAGACAGACAGAGAGAGAGAGAGAGAGAGAGAGATTAATCAAGCTATTTTCTTACACCCAGAACCACTCTGATACATGGGCTGTAGTTTTCCTGTCAGAACCGCATGTTCTCAAATAACCAGTAGCCAAAATACTGACTTGGAGACTTAATATAAATTATAAATGCTTGGCTGATAATGCAGTCTTGTTACTACCTAACTCTTAAATTTAAATTAACCCATATTTCTTATCTATGCTTTGCCACATGGCTCATTGTTTGTAACCTCATTTTCTATACAACCTGCTTTCTCAGTGGCTAGCTGGTGTCCCTCCGACTCTGCCCTTCTTCTTCCTATCATTCCCATAGTTCTGTTGCTCCGACTATAACTCCAGTCTGGCTACCGGTCAATCAGTGTTTTATTAAGCCAATTACAGTGACAAATATTTACAGTGTACAGGATGATTATTGTACAGCAGGGGGCAAAGAAAACCATTAATATCTGTCTGGTTCTGCTCCCCTCCCTACTTCAGAGGAAAGAGAATTTGGAAAGTATGGGGCCGGTTGGATGAACAAAGATACTGTAGGGGGCTGGTACTCATTAGGTATTCTTTAGGCCTTTGGGATATATCAGGGTTGGTATAAGACTTATGACTAGGTAAGTCTTAATTGTGGTTCTTTAAAATAAGCAGCAGAGTAGAAAGTTCAGGATATGAAGAGGCCTGATAATTATCCTAGCAGGTCCTACTTCTCTTGAATGGAGGCACTTCTGCCCATGACATTCTTGCCCTCATTTCTGTGTTTCCTAAACCCCACTAAGGAGATGTGGACTGATCCTTTTCAAAGGGAGAGAGGTTTTAACAACAATCTCTGTGTGCTCCAAAGTTAGCATGAGTGAGGACAGTGGCTTTTGGTCCGCCAGTTTTGGTTTGTTTGCTTCTTTGGGGTATAGGGATAGTAAATATGTTAAGACAGAAATGATTAGCAATGCTATAAAAATATTTGGACTGTTTTTAAATGTCTTCTCTGGGTAAGCCTTTCTCTCACTCTTAGTAACATCTTTAAGCAAAAACAAAGACTTGGCTTGAACAAAGAAATACCTCCAGAGTTTCAAGACATCTGTATTTTATATAGGAGTGTGAGACTCATCTTTCCGGAAAAGGTGCAGGCAGATCTCATACATACTTCAGTATAAAGGATAAACATTGTAACTCACCAATCCCATTTGTTTCTCAAAAGGGGGGGGGACAATAATTTTATATCAAGTACCCATATTTTACAGACTATGAATGTTATTGACTTTAAAAATTACAATTGTTTTATGGATTGCTAAAAAATGCTGTTGGTAAAATTTACATAACACTTTACTCTCACTCAGTTTTCTTTCCTACTTATTGAAAGAGCTATTCTAGACTTATTTAGGCACAGATTTTATGATACAGCAATGGGCCCTTCACTAAAATGGGAAAACATGACAAATTAAATTGATAAAGATATTCTTAAACACTCCCATATTCCGACAGTTTCATTCAAAATTTTCATCTCAGTGCAGCTAATGTTGTTTCTCCACATCTGCTACGGGGCCATGAATGCTGAGGACTGCTGCATTTCATTAAAACATGGTACCATCACCTTCTTCAGCAATCTGTCCAACTACCTGCTTCCTATGACTGTGCATAGATCAAGTCCTGACTGCTGCTTTGTCAACAAGAACTGTTGCATGAACAAACAAGAAATGTTTCCCATTGCAGAAGGGGAAAGCAACCATGTCATAGAACTGACATTTTTTCCTATACATCATGATTTGCAAAGATCCTTCCATATTCCTCTCACAATCTGAGGGAGGCATTTATTAATTTTTAGCATTTAAGTTTTGATACCCTAATGCAACTGTAAGACTCATTGGCATATTTAACAATTCATGCATGTGCCCGGGCATACAACACATTTATTGAAAGTCAATCTTTTCCCAGATACAATGAAAGAAACTAGTAATGCAAATACAGTTAATGAAGGATTTGACCTTTAAAAAATTCCAGCAAAAGTGGGCAATAGATTTAAATCCACAGTGACAACAGGCATCATCAATGAACCAATGTTGACATGTACTAGGCATTGACTACAAGTATACTGTTTTGATTTGATGGGCTGAACAAGCAGTACAGCTGCAGTTGATGCAGGTCATAGACGGCATCTTGGGGTAGGGGTCAGATTATTTTCCTTCACAGCAGGTCTCAGGCATTCCCAACCATATTGACTTGTGTACAGATTTGTTATATTGGCTGGTCTGTTATGATAGAAAGTGCAGAAATGCCCATCTCTTTTATAGACCTTTCAAGGCTGAAGAGCTATATTCTTAAATAAAAGGTTGGTTTCAATAAGAGCAAACCACAGATACCAGAGAAGAGGCTGGAAACGTGGGTGACTTACAACAAAGCCGAGCTAGATGTGCCCCGACCTCCAAAGCAGCTCAGCCATAGCACCAGGAGTGGCAGCATTATCCCAGGAGTATATGATATGGCTGGTACTCAAGGAAAAATGTGAGCCTTTCAAGGCAAGCACATCTCCATGACTAGGTAGGTGCCAACATAATCTTTACAGTGAGATTCCTTCAATAAGTTTAAGGTAAAACAGATTTTTTTTTCTGGTTCCAATTATTTTACTAAAGAATTCCCAACATTTTTTTTTTTTTCAGAAAGAACTGAGGTTTCTAGGTTCCATTACTAGTGGTTGGGGTTAGAGAGGGCTTTGACTTGGATCTAATCTTTCCAATTTCAAATTTCCTAAGCAGTGCATTGGTGCACAATGGTAAGATTCCTCTTCCCTTAACTTAATCAGCTTCTGACCCTAAGAAGACAGAATTTTGTCTCACCTCCATTTCCCCAGTGTTGTTTTGATATGAAATGTCTCCCATAGCCTTGTGGAATTGGACACTCTGTACCCAGCTGATAACATGGTTTGGGGAGGATATGGAACTTTCAGTATGTGAAGTCTTGCTGAAAGAAGAAGGGCACTAGGGGTGGATTTGGAGGCTTTATAGCATGGCCCCACTTCCGGTTCTCTTTCTCTGCCTCCTTTGTGCAGGTGTAGTGTCGTCAGTCTGCATCCTGGATTCCAGGCTGACCTTGCACACTTGCTGTCCTGAGTTCCCCACCATGATGAGCTAGATCTCCTCTGGAACATAAACCTAAACTCCCCTAATTTGCTGTTGTAAGGATATCTTTTCCATGGGGCAGAGGATTGGCCAATTCAGCTATCCAGGGGAATGGAGGTGTTGACAGAGGCTGTTTGTTCGTTCTCGGCCACTTAGACCCAAAATAATCACACAGAAACTATATTAATTGCAATACTGTTTGGCCAATAGCTTAAGTGTATTGCTCGCTAGCTCTTACATCCTAAATAACCCCATCTCCATTAATCTGTACATCACCACAACGCCATGGCCTACAGGTAAAGTTTTGGTGGACTCCAGTGGAGGCATCTGTATCCTGTGGTGGCTACATGGCTTCTCTCTGACTCTGCCTACTCTCTCTCTGTCTCTCTCTCTCTCTCTCTCTCTGTCTACACACACACACACACACACACACATACATCTTCCAGCCTGGCTATATTCTGTTAAGTCATTTGCAAAAGCACCTTCTTTATTAACCAATAAAAGCAACACACAGAAGGATCCCACACCCAAAATGTATGAAAGGAAGAATGGAGGACTTGAGCTCAGTGTTTACTCATCACACTTCCCAGGGGTTGGGACCCTGCACTGCATAGAGAACAGTCGAACGGCAGCGGCCAGTCTTTGCTCTTATTTATAATGGCACAAACCTTTCTCACAGTCTCTCCTTCCTGAGTTTTTCTCAAGCTACACAACCACCAGGCAGGGCTCTTGACCCATCCTTCAGGGGCAGGCTGTCCCTGCCCATTGCTTTCTCTACCTCTCTATACTGTTCTCCTTCATGTCACCAGACAGCCTCCTATCAGCTAGCTGCTGGGCAGAGTGGGACTGGGCACAGGAGGCAGCTAGACGGTAGGCATGGTGATAAATGCTAAAAGATCTTTTTCTTGGTTTCATTTTCACTTTTTTTCTAGGTATCTTTTAGAAGATGGGAAATGATAAAAGCTGAGACCTTCTTGAAGCATCTTAGTTTTAGTTTTGCTGGAGATGTTTTACTAGAAAAGTCCTGATTAGTAGGTATTTTCTTGGTTTAGTTCCTTTAGCTTTAACTCTTGCAAGATAGAAGAGGCAAGAAATAGAATTTGAGCCTTTAAGCACAAATTCAAACCTGATCACTTAAAACAGCTCCATTTGTGACTGTAATAGTCATTCAATCAACTGGTCAGCATTTAGTAAATATTTGGTTGTCAAAAATAAATAAACAATGTCTTGGCAGATGTGATCATTTATGCAACTGTGGAAGAGTTATGGGTTGAACGACCATTCTATGATTGGTTTTGAAGTCCAGTCCACAAAAGGGATTCAATACCTTCCATGATAAATTTATTCAAAAGCCTATGGTTGAGGGAAGCATAGGACTTAGGGATAACTTAGCTTTTTCATTTATCTAAATAGCATAATGCCAAACAACCTTCTAAATATGCATGTTTTTACCCATAGACAAACCCTTAGTCAGAGAACCCTCTTTACTGTGAGCTGTAATGAAGTCAGAGGATTCCATCAGCACAAGGTGCTGCAAATAAGAGACTATTGAGTGCTCAGCCCTAAACTCCTCCAAGATTTGGGGAACACTTCATAAGATGAGGAAGGAAGTCCATGAGAGTCATAAAATAGGGACAAGGGCTACAATACAGTCATTGCAACCACAAGCTCTCAACACTGTGAACGACTATGCTAGGTCTTCAAAAGAATGAGTCCATCAATAATCAGACAAGGATGAAGAAAAATCTCGGGAGGGGGTTATTCCTCACTGCTAAACTATTTTCTGTGGATGGGTTCAGGGAAAGGAAGAGTTGTTGTCTTCAGTTGTATACCCACTAGCAACCTCACTAGATTCTACTGGACAACCCCAACCCAATGGCACACACAAGGCTTTGGTTAAAGTAAATGGGACACAAAGCAAAATCAAAACTCATGACTCTGATATTGGGACAGGTAGGAACCTGAGAAAGGTGAGAGAGGTTGAAGGGGGATAGCAGAGGGTGAAGGGAACTGAATGAATTATATACACATAGCATCTGCAGTGTGTGTGTGTGTGTTTATGTGAAATTGTCAAAGAATTGATCTAATGTTTTACCAAAACCTGCTGCTTGCTTGTCATTACTGTGCTTCTTCATGTGCAGAGCCCTTTAGTTTTCTGCATTTCTGGTCAGTTAGCCCACCTTATCCTAGAAACTGCAAATTGCCCCTTCGCCTGTGCTAATTCCATTTGCAGGCAAAGCAGCTGCTCTTCTAAAGCCTTCTGCAGTATAAGGAGACATTTTCATTCAGAGGATTCCAAGATCAACAGGGCATCTTTTTGCCTTTTGACAGCGATCGTTTGTTTGGAAGGACGTTTGCTAGGGTAATGAAAATAAAATTAGGACTATCGGAAAAGCTTGCAAGCTAAAGAGGCAGAGAAGGCAGAGTTGAAAGGAGGCAATGAGACACGGCAGTTCTGAAGACAGCTTCTGCGACACCTTTGTCAAATGCCAGGTAGTGAGACACGCCCCTGCTGGAGAACAGTTACATCTGGTCAGAACTGTTGGCACAATGGGACTTTTCTAGTTCGTGACTATTATTTCTTTTTTTTTTTTTAAAAAAAAATATTTATTTATTTATTATGTATACAATATTCTGTCTGTGTGTATGTATGCAGGCCAGAAGAGGGCACCAGACCTCATTACAGATGGTTGTGAGCCACCATGTGGTTGCCGGGAATTGAACTCAGAACCTTTGGAAGAGCAGGCAATGCTCTTACCCACTGAGCCTTCTCTCCAGTCCCATGACTATTATTTCTTACATTAAAGTTCTTTCTTTTACAGAGAGCATTTTTGCGACTTAAGAAGAAGCAAGTGTTTTTGCCTTATGACAATGTCTTTAGAAGAGGGCTAAAATGTTTCTTTAATTAAAAACAATAGTTTGAGTGGACATTTTCAAGTTGAAATGTCCCTCTAGTGATCTGAAGTGCCTACGTGAAGTTGTTTGACCAAATTACTGTTCCCAAGAATTGATAATCATTGTAGTCTACAAGCAATAATTTTAGCTATTTGTCTAGGCAATAATATTTGATTAATTCATCTCAATTGTGTACTTCTGACCAGTTATTTCACATAGTGTATATTAAACATCAGTTAAAGGAAAAGACTCGTAGACTTATAAAATCTTATCTAAACATCCAGCATAACTGGTTAATTTATCCCTGGATCCTCTCATTTCTATAACTAAGTTGCTGGGCAGTCTTGTGGTGGGGGAGGTCTCTTCTTGTTATAATTCTTTCCTTACCTTTTTCCCAATGCTTGTTTTACATGGGAAAGGAAGGCTGTGCTTAGCAGTCCTGCCAATCAGCTGCAACCACGGTATCACTTCCCGTTACCCCAAACACTCGTTTCCATTCTTCATATTTTGTTGGCTCTGGTTTTGGGTGACAGTATACAGAGAAAAAATTCTATGGGCATGAAACAACTTTTGTCAGAGACCCTTCCTCATCTCTAGCCTAGGGCATTAGCAAGGAATCTCTGCCACACTTTGAAAGGTCGGTCATTTTATCAAAGGAAAACAGCACAGATCTGACTCATACTAGTTGGGTATGTTGATTTGAGCCTACATTCTTTGAAATTTCATTTACTCACTAACTAGTAACTTATGAAAAGCCTGCATGTGCTGCTAGTTTGCAAATCCTGTCAGACAGTCGCCTAAAAAGTCTATGGAATGATTGAAACTTCTCTCGTTAAACAGGGTTGGCCAATGGTAACCAGTGGAGTATTGTGGGATTGCTGGTATATGACTTATGAGGCCAGATCATAAATGGCATTTAGATAACCTCTGGTTATTCAATTAGGAAGCAGACAGGACCACATAGTAAAGATGATTTAGGCGCTGTCTGCAAATGTCCACGGTTAAGTAACACACGGAAGAACTGATTGAGTATCTGGTCTTGAACCAGAACCCCAGCCCTAGTCAGCTCTTCAGATGCCTGCCAATCATGTTTGTACAGCAAGCTCATGGGGGCCCTCATCAGCAGACACTCAACCAAGCCACTCTGCAGTCCTTTAGAGACTGTGAAGAAAATGGAGCTGTTTTACATTGTCATATTTTAGAGATAATTTATTAGGCAGTAGTAGAAAATTGATTCACAGTTCCAAATATAGTACATACTAATTTTTTAGCCAGCTACTCATGTGTGAGAAGGAAAATAATGTTCCTTATCCTTCTATAATTCAATTTAATCTTGATTTTAAATTCTATTTAGTCTGATGATGGGGAAAACACCTTAATCAATGCTGGTAACCTCAGATTTTAAATCGCTTAGGACATTTTTTCCTCACTCCTCGTTTGCGTAAGCACAGCATATATAATTAGGGAGAGGGTTGTAACTCACCTACCACCATGATATGAGGAATGCATGAAAGTATCTGTAGCCTTTTAATCCAACCTTAGCAGCCTCCACTAAAACAGCATAGGGAAAGCATGGCTGTGGGTATATTACTAATAAGGGAAATAAAGACCGACTTCCAATATTTTTTCTAGGTCAGTGCTTTTCACTGTTTTATCAGCTCTAAAATTTCATTAAAATCCAGGGGAATTGTACAGGGCATAGAACAAGCCAATAAAGTCCCACTTAAAATTCTATGGCTTCTTGTGGAGTTAGAAGGCCAATTTTAATTTAAATGTGTGGATCCTTTGAAAGCTCTTTCCTCTGTCATATATGATGGGCTGCCCAGGAAGGTTTATTAACACCCAAAGCTAATTCAGAGGTGGGGAAGGCAAAGGAAGCTGTTCTAACGTGAGTTGATCATTTCAAAGGAAGGCATGTTGGAGGAATTTACACTGAATGCCATTACTACTTAAATTTATTTTTTATAGTATTTTTTATCTTTTTGGAGTAACTGCAACTGACCTGTCCTAGAACCAGGCAGAAATGAGTGCGTTTTATAAGTGAGAAAACCTGTCAGTACTAGAACTGTGGCTTGTTAGCTTCCAGGACGGGAGTTATCACGTAGCGAATCACAGTTTTAAATGGGTATAGCACAGGACTTGGGAATAGCTTCATCTGTGGCTGACAGCCAGGGTGAGCCATAAAGTTTCACATCTCTTCCTACGGTGCAGCTCAGAAACAGAGAGCGCACACACCTCCACTACACTGCCTTAGAAGGCTTTCTGTTCGATTCCTAGCCTTTGTCTCATTTCAGACTAGAATTTTAATGGCTTTCATCATGTCTTATGTTCAATTATATCTCCAGGTTTGGACCATTTTGTCAAAAGTAACAGCCTGAGACGCTTCCCTGCTGCACAGTTCCCCTTTTATTTTTATCACAGCAAAGCAATTCACTTGTTAGCTTCTATAATTCTCATACAAGCTGAAGGATGAAATCAATACATTGAGATGATAATAACGAGAGAAACCTGATCCTTTCCTCAGAGAGAAACTTTCATGGCTCATTTGTCCTACCTAGTTTTCTTGCTAATTTTAGGGTTATTATTACCCCTTCATTCAGTTTGTAGATGCCCCTATATTTTTCTAAAATATATAGACACATACATTCATGCACACAGAGTATTTGTCTATTGTGAAGTTGTTTTATCATTTCATTTTATTGACTCTGGTGCACTTTTTGGGATGTGAAATTATGTAATAAGGGGATATCATAGCATAGTACACAATTTAATGACAGCTGGAATAATAACATCAAGTCTTGAGATGATGATCAAACCAAGGAGAAGTGAAAAAGACCATGTTATAGAAAAGACTGTAACTAAGGTTTTAAAATAAGATGATGTCTATTGTAGGTCACACATAAAACCAGTTCAGAAAACAAATATAAAATCTGACGTTAGAGGCAGGGTGAGAAGCTGAGATGATGAGGACAGAGTGTAATCACCCTCGTAACAAGTAACACTGTAAATTGCGGGGAGTGCCAATTACCTTGTTTCTTTGAATTTCCACTGGAGTGTTGGGGGATCTCCATGAAGTGTAATTTTGGGGTATTCTACTCAAAGTCAGAAAACTCAATTCTGACAAGGACATCCTATTCCCTAAAATAGTCTCACCAAGGTCTCCCAGGATTGCAGAAATGTTTCCTGATTTGGGCATGTTGTTATTTCTCACCAGTGGCACAGGGAGTGTCCAGGAGGACAACAGCTGTGCTGTGTGATAGACTCCAAGGTCACAGAAGCTTTGCACTTTTCTTCTGGATCACAGTCTTAGAGTGGAGCTTCTCAGTAGAGAAGACGCCCAGCCTATCCTGTTCCTTCGCTGTCAGTATCAAAAGTATTATGAATGTCTATGTACTATTTGTCCCTATGAAAATCCTATAGACAACAAAGAGTATGAGCTATGAACAATAGATAGAACCTTGGGAAATGTAGACTCGTGCATTATTTACAAGCATAATACTGTCTCCAAAGCATAGATGCAAAGAGCCTAAGGAAAAGAATGATAAAATCAGAGGCAGTTGGGGCACAGACAGACACAGCTGATTTCTCCCTGGCATTCAAAGGGTGATGCAGCATAAGATATTATAAGTATAATTAACCACATCACTAAATTAATGGAAAGGATAATTCAATTAATACAATACCTATTCACTCCAAAAATAAGTGATTTGTTAATAGAAGAAAATATCATGTATGGGGTGTTTTATTGACTTTTTCATTGTCAATTATACAAACTAAGGGTTTCACTAAGACATTCAGTACATGCATACAATACACTTCCATCATTTTCCTATTCTCTCTTCTCTTTTTATATCTTAAATAGTTCCTTTTATTCTTTCTTCTCCATTTTTATTCCCTTAAATTTCACATATAAGAGAAAATATGCAATACTTCTTTTGTGAGACTAGCTGATTGCACTTAAAATGATCTCAGCTGTATCCATTTTCCTGCAAATGATATAATTCATTCTTTATAGCTGAATAAAACTCCATTGTGTATATGCCACATTTTCTTTATTCCTCCATTCCTGAGATGTCTGGGCTGTTCCCCAAACTGTGGTTGTTATGAAGAATATACCAGTAAACATGGGCATGTTGTCAGCTCTTCTGTAACCTGACTGACATCTTTACAATTTTTAGAGCCACCTTGGCTGTCAACTTGACATACCTGAGAAGAGAGAACCTTAAGTATGGATTTGCCTCCATCAGATTGACTTATGGCAAGTGTAGGGACATTTTCTTGATTGCCAACTGATGTAGGAGGGCTCAGCCCATTGCGGGTAGCTGGACACGTCAGACCAAGCAAGCCAGTAAGCAGCATCCTTTATCAGTCTCTGCTTTGTTTCCTGACTCCGGGCTCTTGTTTTGAGTTCCAGCCTCAGCGTCCCTTGATGATAGACTATAACATGTAAGATGTAATAATACTTTTCCTCCACAAGTTGCTTTTGCTCAGTAACAGAAACTAAACCAGAACAAGTATGTACCTACGAATAACACAGATGGATCAGATGGCAGATTTATTTTAAAATGTTCAAGGAACTCCTGTACAGATTGCCATAGCAGCTTGACCAGTTTATGTCCCTACAACAGGACCTAGGTTTTCCTTTTCTTTGCACTTCTTCACCAACTGGTACGCTCAATGTCTGGTGAGACCTTGTTTCCCAGTCCATAAGTGGTCCTTTCCTTGTATCCTCTCATGGTCAAGGGTTTTGTGTCTGCCTCATTTATAAGAACACAATCTCACTCATGAGGACTCAATCCCCAGGTTCTCATGACTTCCCAAGGACTTCAGCCCTTAATATTCTACCCTTGTGGATAAGGATTCTATTTCAACATATAAATTTAGAGGGTCATATAAGCAATCAGAATACAACTGAACTTTTTAGACATAGAAGAAAAACTGATATTTTTGCATATATTAAAGGCAAAAACTTTTCATCCTTCAAACATCAAAATATAGGAACGATAAGTCAAGCAAGAAAAATGTGAGAAAGTATTTTCAAGCAATACAACTAATGCATAAGAAGAAGAACACATAAGAGGGGAGAAGATCTGGAGAAAGTTCAGCAGATGAGAGTACTGGTTGTTCTACCCAGAAGACCTGGGATCTAGTCCCAGCATCTATTTGATAGCTCACAACAATCTGTAACTCCAGTCCTAAGGCTCTGACTTTCTCTCATAGCGCCTGGGAACACTACACACATGCCATGCACAGACATACATGTAGGCAAAATACTCATAAGCATGAAATAAAATGATTTTTGAAAATTTAAAAAAGGAAAGAAAGTCATGTAAACAGAGAAGTTAGTTAACAATTCAAGAAACTATTTATAGACCTATAAGTTGGCTGATTTTAAGCAGAAAAAAATCAAAGAAAATAATATTTTTCATCTACTAAATTGGGAAAATCTGAAAAATCAAGTGCTGGCAAAAACTGAATTAACATTATATGTATATCCCCATTGTCTAAAGGAATTTAAACTAATGTGAACCCTGCATCAATTTGTCATCCCTCTCCCCTGAAGAAATTCTTGAATGTATGCACCCTGCCTTAAGAAGAAGAGTGCTCCGAGTGGGGAGATTAAATCACCCAATTCTTTACATAGGGAGGAAGGAACAGAACTGGGCATATTCTTACAGTGGAATGTTATGCTATAAGATGATTCATGACTCTTAAAATAATGGTAAGTGGAGAAAAGCAATTTCCTGAATACTACATACATTATGAATCTGTGTTGTAATCAACCAAAACAAACCAAAGGATGAATACTTTGAAAAAGGCACACATCATACAATTCCATCTATGCAACATTCAGGAAAAGACAAAAGTAAAGGGTCAAAAGATCCGTGACTTCCAGGGTATGGGGCAGAAAAGGATAAATATATAGAATCTGGCCAGATTTTAGGGCATTCAAACTGCTCTGCAGATTGCACTGGTGGATGTGTCACAAAATCCATAGCATGTGCAAGGAGAAAGCCCTATGTAAACTCCGCACTTGGTGATAGAGTGTATTAAAGCAGTTGGTGCCTGTGGATTGTAAGGATGCCTATGCACAGTAAGCTCAGGTGCACACGGGAAGTCCCAGTACCTTTTGATTGCTCTGTAACAAACCTAAGTCCATTCAAAAGGGAGAGCAGGAAGAGTAAGGGGAGGAGGAGGTTAAGGAAGAAGAAGGGAAGAAGCTGTTGTTTTCTAAAATGAGAGAAAATGAAGAAAGATTTCAAAGGAAAACAAAGGAAGCCAATATTGGGTTCTCCTCTGCTTGCCCCGGCAGAATTTAGAATAGTAATACCACAGTAGCACACAGTTCTTTGATAAAGGAAGGCCTGGCCAGTCCAGTCGCTTCTCAAATTTAAAAGAATCTCATATGTGATTCTGAAAAGATTGCACTGATGAGCCTTTCTTAGGGGAAAAATATCTGTCTACTCAATATCAAAATCCATTCAACTGGAGATAAAGCAAAGAATTCAGATATTGGGAAGTCATTGTAATACAAACAGAAACCAACAACAGAGGCGATTGCAGTCACAAAACAGAAGGAAACTGCTCTAAACCCTGACCCTCCCCACATACAAAAAAGGACTACAAAGAAAAATCAACAATAATGGGTGTGATAGAAGAGTGTAGCTTTCTATTATTCTTTGTGTTTTATAGGAGAGCAACCTATGTCAAAAATGAAACCACTAAGAAGATGGGTTATACACACATTCACACCCATAAACGTGCACACATGCACATAAAACATACTTGAGTCTTGGTGGTTTTCATGCTGCAATTTCTTATTTAAGAGACTTTTACAAATCAATACCTTGGGTGGTTGAGAAATATTTTTGTGAAAAAAATCAACAATTCTCTCTTTTGCTCCTTTTTTCTTTGTCTATCAAAGAAATCTAATCACTTTCCATTCATTATTCCATTTTTATAAGCAGTGTTCCTCTTTCCCTTTTAATGTCTGTAATTCTCAATCTATGTAGATCATCACTGGGCAAATTGGTAACACCCACTAGAGGCTTTTGAGATGGTTTGTTGCTTTAGATCTTTCACTGATCTTTGAATTATTTATAATGTACTTCATTCTTAATATGAAAATAAAAGAAGACCCTCATAATAACTTTATTTCTGTTAAAGGGAGAAATGAGATGTTTTGAGGGTCTTCAATCCAGTAAATGGATCTAATGTCATCCATGGCATGACATTCTTGAGCAGAAGAATTCTGTCTATACTGTATTTATGTCCTTATGTGCTCAGGCACATGGCCGATGCTAAGTAAATGCTTCATAAGTAAAATTCCACACTAAGTTTCTATTTTTACTTTAGACTTAAAAATAATTTGAAAAAAATCTCTAAGAAATTATCATTAATTAGTTCTCTAAGATTCCGTTTGGACTGCACTGGCTGTGTCTTCAAAGAATGCCTTCAACACTGAGTACTGGAGAATTTATATGGGATCTTCTCTCAGGTAACTTCATGAATTTTTGCTAATTCATTTGATTTGTACTTTTAGAGCAACTTCAAATGGCAGATGTATTTCTTTGTGTCTATGGTGGCCAAAAAGAGTGTCCCTAACCTGACACCGTTTACACTTCAATAGGAGCACACCTACAAGAAGAAAATACATGTGCCCTTTCAGATGACAGGAAAGTATGAAAAGATAACATAGGTAAGAGGAGAAAATGATGAGATAGGTGGCTTCTGGTGTTCTTGGGAGATGCCCCTCTGGTAGCATGGCATTAGAGTTGAAGCCATGAGTGACCTTTAAGAGTAAGGTAGGTGGGTATCTTGGGGAGGAACCCACAGAAGAAATATTCACTTAGTGGAAAGTGCAGAGATCAAGCAAAGACCCTAGCCTGAATAGATAAGTGAAATGGCCATTTAATGAGATAAGAACAAGAGCGGGGTGAGAAGGGAAGGCCAGCTGGACAGGGAAAATCTAGGTAAACGAATAGAGACTACAGAAGCAAGCATAACCAACAGAATACAAGAGATAGAAGAAAGAATCTCAGATTCTGAAGATACCATAGAGAAAATAAACACGCTGATCAAAGAAAACAGCAAGGCCAACAAATTCTCATCACAAAACATTCAGGAAATATGGGACACAATAAAAAGACCAAACCTAAGAATAATAGGAATAGAAGAAGGAGAAGAAGCGCAGCTCAACGGTCCAGAAAATATATTTAATAAAATTATAGAAGAAAACTTTCCCAACCTAAAGAAAGATATACCTATGAAGGTTCAAGAAGCATACAGAACACCGAATAGGCTGGATCAAAAAAAAACATCCTCTCGCCATATAATAATCAAAACACAAAGCATACAGAATAAAGAAAGAATACTAAGAGCAGCAAAGGAAAAAGGCCAAGTTACTTATAAAGGTAAACCTATCAGACTTACACCTGACTTCTCTATGGAAACCATGAAAGCCAGAAGGTCCTGGATAGATGTACTGCAGAAACTAAGAGACCATGGATGCAAGCCCAGACTACTATACCCAGCCAAGCTTTCGTTCACTATAAATGGAGAAAACAAAATTTTCCAGGATAAAAACAAATTTAAACAATACGTAGCCACAAATCCAGCCTTACAGAAAGTAATAGAAGGAAAATCACTAACCAAGGAGTCCAACAATGACCACAATATCTCAGACAACTAGAGACCCTTCACCAGCGCAACACAAAGAAGGGGAACACACAAAATTTACAACTTAAAAAATGACCGGAGTTAACAACCACTGGTCATGTATGGGAAATCAAGGCATTGGTTTCAGATGTGTTAGTTTGAGATGCTCATTAGGCAGCGTAAGTTAAAAGCTGGGTGAACAATTTCCAGAGGAGTCTGGAGGCCAAAGTCTGTGTGAAATGAAGGGTTGGGTGTATGAGAGTGTGTGCTTGACTAAATTTAACAATGTATAAGTTAAATAGGATGCTTCCTGTTAGCAGAATAGTACAAATCCATCCACATCAAATAGTCCATTGCTTTGAAATATAAAATATATCTCAAAAACATTTTTCTTTCAGAGCAACTTGTCTTTCCAATCTGTGTGCAGGAAGCCAAACTTGTGGGTTGTCTTTGTGAGTAGCCATGACAAAGAGCAAAGCAGGGCTTCTGGGGGATTTTGCAGAATTGGAGGTGTAGCGCTTGCCTTGCTGACCCTTATGTTCGCTGGCCCAACTGTGCACAGCATCCCTCACAGAACTTCAGGATGATTTCTTTTCGGTGAAAAGGCACTGCAGGTTAAGAGTCATTCTGTGCCTGGGCCTGGGACTTTGACGGGAAGCCTTCCTCCTGCAGTGGGTTTTCAATGGAGTTAACAGGATGTTCTTCCAATTAGGAAATGACAGCCGAGTGCAGGGCAAACTGTGCCCAGGCTCAACAGCCATTGTACCAGGAGATCACTCTGTGGCCTCTCTCCTGTGATCTTATCATTCTCAAATGCCAGTGTTCCCTGTTGATGATCTACGAAGCCATCCCACAGCCTGGACACAGCTTTCCTATGGCTCTGCCTCCTGTTCCTGGCCAATGCTGGGATTGTGGGATCAATGGGTTTCAGTTTCACTGTGGTGCATCATGACACAGTTAATTTTGAGTGAAAGCTGTTTTGAGTCTTGATCAAGAGAATGAGTATGCCTCACAAAAGTGTAGGGATGTGCATGGCAGAAAATTTCACCACCGGCTGCCTGGTGTCTCCTGGTGCTAAGCTGACGTAATCAAGAAGTTATGCAATTAACTAATGAGGAGAATTTATAAGCAAAATCCAAGCAAAAACAAGTCTCACATTTGACTCAGATGTAACTCCAGTCTCATTTTTTATGACCAGGGGCAAACAAAAATCTTCCCACTATGACTTTGATTAACTCTTAAAACATAACTTTTCATATTTCTCTTTGTTGCTGGTACTGGCACACACTCAGCCACCCACTTTCCTCCACATCATCCCATACTTCAAAACTGAAACCTTTCATTAGTTTTCAGAAAGAAAAGAGTCATTTCAGAAATAGCTGGTGGGTTTCATCAACTTACTGAAGCTTTAAAAGAAAACAAGAAAGAACCCACTGTGTGTCCCACCGGCTTTACCCCAAAGACTGGCTTCCCTATAGATCTGGGCAACCATCATCCCCTGTGCAAACTCACCCCTAGAAACCTCATCAACATTTAAATCCCAAGAGGAGGTAACTTTGTCTTTAATTGAAAAGCTAAAACCAGATGCCAAGAAATATAATTTTCCCCATCATTACATCAGACTAGAATTAAATTTCTATTTTTTGAAAATCTTACTTCCATGAGAGAAAGGTTTGCACAAAAGTTGTGCTCATGATTTTGTGCTATATCCCAAGTTTAAAATCATGGATTCTATAGTGTGCTCACGGGCATAGGTGTCACATATCTACTGGATTGTAGACTGAGTCTGCTCCTTTGTTTTCCCAGAAGTCCTGACCTGAATAATCACACAGAAACTATATTAATTGCAGCACTGGTCTATTAGCTCAGGATTCTTATTAAGTAACTTTTACCTCTTAAAGTAACCAATTTCTATTTATCTGTGTATTCCCATGAGGTTTTGGCCTACCAGTAAGGTTGTGGTGGTGGTAATGTCTTTCTCCTTTGGCAGTTATGTGGTGTCTCTCTAACTCAGCCCACTCTCTCTCTTTTTCTCTGTTTGAATTTCTTTTCTGGTTTTACTCTGCTAAGTCATTGGCCAAAACAGCTTTATTCATTAACCAATAAAGCAACACATATACAGAAGGAGATCCTACATCATTGGACCAGTGGGTCTCAATCTGGGAAGGACTCTATAGGATAACTGGATGTGCTTTCAAAAATCTTAATGACCAGGCTCAAGTTTAAATAGAAATAAAATTTTGGAGAGTGGAACTCAGTCAGTAACATTCTTCATAGTGCCCCAGGTGATTCTTATGTCCAGTCAAAGAAATGATCCATTGTATTGGCTCTTTATAAGTTATCTGAACATAAGCAAGAAAAAGAAACTAAATGGGAATTTCGTATTTGTCCATATGACCTTTGGATATGAGGGAGAATTTGTGGAATCAGGGCAGACCCAGTACAAAAATATGTTGGTAAGAAATATACATACATAATTAGGGCCAAGAAGCCCTGCTGTCCAGTGTGACATCATAGCACTTTGGTTGAAGTATTTTTATCTCCTAAACTTCAGGCTGACAAGGACTTCTTAGTGTTTCAGTATCAATAGAAGCAGCCTTGAAGAAGTATTTGAGTCATGAGATGCCACCCTTAGAAATGTTACAGACTTAAGGAGGCATTTGCCACCTTCCCTCCCTCCATCCCTTCTGTAACTTCACATTGTCTCAAGGACTTCCCTTGAGACAATGTGACAACAGGACGTCATCTTGACAGCAGAGGGATTGAACGACTTAACCTTGGAGTACCCAGACACCAGAACCCTGAGAAATAAGGTTATGTTATTTGCCAGTTATCTAGTTTGTGGTATTGATCACTGTTGCAAAGAAAGACTAAAGTAGGGCTCTGGCTAAAATGAAAATTACTCAGTTTTATAAACCTGTAGGCTGGAAGGGGCAGGGACAATTTTTTGACCAAACCATGTGACCATTACAGTTAGAATTTGGCTAAGCTAGGTAATTCACACCTTTACTTTGTTAGCTTCTTTCTTTTTCTTTCTTTATCCCTTTGTTCCTTCCTTCATTCCTTTCTTCCTTCTTTTCTCTGTCTCTCCCTCTCTCTGTCTGTTTCTTTTTTCTTTCTCTCTTTCTCTTACCTTTTTTTTATCTGTCATCAAATTCTTCAAACCTGATGGAATCTCTTCTGTCCTCCCAAGCAAATCATCATTTGTGCTAACAAGTGAATAATTACCACAACAAATACATTTATTCTATTAATCCATCTTAATCTGTTTGGCATATTCATGAATATTTTGATAGCTATTCCTGTATTTTCTGTCTGAGAACCCCCTCTCTAGCTCACAGAGCAACATAGGGGAATAGTTTCTCTTTATATCATGAGCCTGTTAAATAAAACCATAACAACACAAATTTAGAAGGAAAATAATAACTATAACAGACTATTGTTGTCCCTCCCATGCAAGCATTGTAAAAGTCAAAAAAAATGTTTATTTTTCTAGGTGCAGGGAAAACCATCAGTGCTGAAGTGCATAGGCAGAGGCTGCTCATTCATTTCCTGGCTGCCCAGATGCAAAATAATCACACAGAAACTGTATTAATTAAAACACTGCTTGGCCGATCACTTAGGCATATTACTGACTAACTCTTATATCTTAAATTAACCCATCTCTATTAATCTGTAAATCACCATGAGGTCTGGCCTGTGGGCAAGTTTCTGACAGGCTCCCATTGGTGCCTTTCTCTTTCAGAGGCTACTTAGCATCTTTCTGTTTCTGCCTACTCTCTCTTTTTCTATCTGCTTGGAATTCTTACCTTGCCCTACTCTGTGCTGCAATAGGCCCAAAAGAGATTCTTTATTAACCAATGGTATTCACAGAATACAGAGGGGAATCCCACATCAGAAGTAGTGGGCCTGTATTGTCTATTGATATGAATTAATGACTGCTAGTATTTATCTTCCCAATTCAAACTAACCCCATGCTACTTCCCCCAGATTCTGTGCCCATTACAGGTGTGTGTGATAGTTACCACAATCATGCTAGGCTCATTAGCACTCTGGAAGCATTTTAGATGCTTTTCCTAGGTATCATGGTGTACTCGTAAGAAACCTATGGCACAGCCACCCACCATCAGGATCTTCTCAGAACCCTGTGTAAATCTCCACGTTTTGTGACTTGCACATTTAGGCAGCAATGCTTTAGGAAATCTTCCCTTGCTCTACAGTACTACAGGTTCTCATATTGCAACCTACACATGACTGAGATGTGCCTGCCGGATCCTGCTTTGAAGGCTGAGCATTTCATTTTCCCTCGTAATCAGGAATGCCAGCAGCCCTCAGTTGGTGGGAGTAACTTCACTTAAGCTTAGACTACAATTCAGAGGCAACCCACATCCGTTGATTGTTATATGTAGTGAGGATCAGTTATAGGTGTGGCCACAGAGGTCTAGACAGCTGTCTCTCACCTCAGAACAACTACAAAGGACAATTAAAGCATAAGAATTTCCCATGGTGTAGCTGAGGCAACCTTGACAATTATCACGCCCATTAGGTTCTCAACCCAAACTGATCCCTTTACTGTTTAGGAGGTCTTTCAGGTAAATCCACAGAGCCAGGATAAAGAGTTTGGTCCTAGGAATGAATTGCTAAAATGAGGAGTTGAAGCTAACTGCTGGGTGGACATTTGAAACCTCAAAGCCCACCTCAGTGAGACACCTCCTACAACAAGGTCGTGATTCTTAACAGTTACAGCCATTGGAGTCAAAGCATTCAAGTATACAAGCCTACATACACAGGAGTTTGGTCATTCTCATTCAAATCAGTACAATAAGAAGGAGTTCATTGATCATTTATGTTTCTTAGACTACCACTGACCTTTCTCTTGCTTTTCAGAAAACTCTACATCCAATAGGAGGTGTATGTGGTAAGTATGGATCTTCGACACCTTCATCTACTCAGTCACAACTGGAACAAGTATATCCTTCTATTTTCTCTGAGATGCATTGAGTTCCATACACGGTCAGTCAGAATCCCATAGTGTATCACAATCACTATGCACAACGGTCTGCCAGGAAGAACAGAAACATACACAATACTGCACATGTGTTCTCTGTTCAACTCTTGAACTACATTTACAAAGCACAAATTCAAACACAGAAAGCTATAAAGAACTCCACAATGGAAACAACAGAACATTAAACCAAGGCCATAACCTTTGTGAACTTGACGCATTGTGTGATTCTACCTACTACATGAAGCAGATGCCAGATCCATCCATGTTCAAGTCCCGAACATGAGTGAACCAGAGAGCAAGCCAGGAAGCAACTGTTTTCCATTGTTTCTTTAGGTTACTACTTGAGTTCCTGTCTTGACTTCCCTCAGCAGTGAACTATGACCTGTGTAAGCCAAATAAATCCTTTCCTTCTCTAAGTTGCTTTTGGTTAGATTTTATTATAGCACCAGAAAGGAAACTAGAACACTTGGTAAAATGCAGACCCAGAGATTCTAAGTGAGGATCAGGCCATAACCAGAATGCTTATTTTATCAATAACTCCAACCAAAAATAAATAAAATATCCTGGATCAAAAAGAAAATGAAAAAAATAATTCCAACCATAAAAAAATTAACCTATAAATTGAAGCAGTGAAATGCCACTATAAACCCCCTAAGTTCGTTAAAATGCAAAACTCAAACCATACATGTAGGATACACAGTTTGGTAAGAATATCAATGTGAAATTAGAATCCATATTCTTGTGGCAGGAATGTGACATTGTATACTCAGTTTGGAAACATTCTTAAATTCCTTAAACTATCAAACCTGGACTTGGAGAATTGAAAACAAATGCCCACTACTTGTAGGTAAACGCCCTCAGTAGTGTTCTTGATACTAGTCCAGAGGTGAATGTGACTGTCAACTGACAGAAAGATAAATACGATGTGATATAAAGTTACAATGAAATATTACTCAGTGATAAAACCAAATAAGTACTGATCCATGTTTCAACCTAAACAAACCCCGGAGCAGTGCTCGCTAAGTGGAACAGCTAGTCACACAGTTTTACATATTTTATACTTCAATTCATATAAAATGTCCTGAATAAATAGGAAAGGACAGAAAGTAGATGAGTGGTCACTTCAAGGGAGTGGGAAGGAAACTGGGTGACAGACTTCTCTTGAGGAAAGTGAAAATGTCCTGCAGTTGACTGTGTTGGTCACCCCGTGGGCACACTGCTGATGAGTGGGCACACTGCCTGGTATTAGCCCCGTGAGTACACTGTGAGGTGCTAACCCTGCAAACACATGGTGTTAACCCTGTGTGTATACTGTTACCTTTTTTGGAAAATATGAGCTATGATTGCACTGTTTATCAAAAGTTTCTATTATCCATGGAATGCTATGATCTAAGTTCCCCATATACCATAATCTATAACTTACGTGTTATAATACAATAATCCCCAATGATATGAATGCCAACCATCCAATTATCACACATGAAAAATGCCACTGCAGTCTTTTGAAATTGATATGATTTCAAAACAAACATGAGAAGTGAAACAATTCTAATGACTTTCTTATTACGGTCACCCCATGAAGACAAACTTAGAAGACAGTCTTTTGTGGGAAATGACTTTGGAAACAACCGGCTTTCTTGGCTAAGGACTGAAGAGCGGCATCGGCACAGACTGAAATGAACTCTCAAGAAGAGAACAAGTGGGTCAGAAGGAGGAAGCATTCATTACCAGCTCCTCTTCAGAGGCAGTAAGATCAGTTTTAATTTCGCTAAGATATAGCTCTCTCTATTCCTTTTTACCTGAGACACTTCTGGGCCCAACTCCCAGTACATGCATCCTTTTGCTAAGCTTGAGTGAAATCTCTCCTTTTAGCTAAGGACAGGGTGACAAGAAACAGGAAGATCTGACCCTGATTTGGGGTGTGTTGACTTAGAATTTCACCCTTACATTGTAGAGCCTGTGGACAGGACCCTGGAACTGTTTAGTTGTTCCTACTCTGTGTCACATGCTATGTAGATCCTGTGGTAGGAAGTTCCACGTACAGAGACATGTTCAGCCCCCAAAGCCTTCATGTTCCTTCCACCATCCGTGGAAGATGGGCAGCTCTACTTTCACCAAAAACTGAAAAAATTGTTACAGTCTTTTAAAAATTTTAACATGAGGTCTGGAATCCAGGTAAAGCCAGACACAGCAATGATTCTATATGTCCAGTGCTCCTGAAGTGAGATGGGAGGTCAAATAGAAGGATCTCCAGAAGCTTGTGGGGCAGTTAGCTTGGCATACATGTCAGCAAAACAACAGGGGGTCCTGTTTCAAAAAGATGGATAACAAGGAGTGGGCTAGTTAGGATTTTGATCAACTTGACACAAACAAGCTACTGGGAAGAGGAAGCCTCAACTAAAAAAAAAAAAAAATGCTCCCATGAGATTGGTCTCTAGGCAAGCCAGTGGGGCATTTTCTTGATTACAACTGATGAAAGAGGCTCCAAATCACTGTGGGCAGTGTCACCTGGGACAGGCAGATCTGGGTTGAACAAGATGGCAGACTTAGCAAGCTCAGCGGAGCAAGCCAGTAAGCAGCATCCTTCCATCTCATTGACCAGTGCTAAAAAGACAGGATTTTTATTAAAGACTGGAGTTCATCAGCTTTGCAGATGCTTCCAAGAGAAGAGGGTCCACGTCCATGCTCACTAATCTGTCGGGTTCATTTAACTGTGGAGCCACTGATGGGAGGAAAATCTAAGGTCCTTCCTGGGGTTGCTCCCAGATGCCCACTCTAGGGCTCCTGGGAGATTCCCCAGAGTGGAAAGCAGTAAAGAATAAAAATAGAAAAAGTCAGCACAACAATCCAGTGAGGTAGCCTGTGAATCAGTGGTGCCTGCTGATGCAGTCCAGAAGAAGCACTGGGTGACCACAGTGCCCAGGATGTGGAACCCTAATCAGATCATTCAATACAGTACCTGTGGCTTAGCTTCATGTGGAGGACGTTATAAATGGGTTTGTTATAGCTGAGGAGTGAACTAAGTCAATGAAAAGCAAGTCTATAATCACAGGCAGAGTATGACAGCAGCCACCATTTCTCTCTGCACCAGTTAACGAATCTGACCTTCAGGAGGCCTAATCAAATAAGAGATGCTTATCCAGAGGGCCTTAAGTCTCTAGTAATCGAAGGTTCTTTCCTAGTAGGAGGACCAGGTGTCTGCCTTTGAAGTTTTATGTGTATATGTGTGTGTACATGTTCATGTCTGTGTGGTGAGGGTGGAGGCCAGAAGTCAACACCAGGAGTCATTCTCAATTACTTTCCACATTGCTTTTCCAGATAGGTTCTCTCGCTGAACTTGGATCTCACAGATCCAGCTAGGCTGACTGCCAGCAGAGCCCAGGCATTCTCCTGTATCTGCTTCCAGAGAACTGAAATTACAGACGTGTGCCACTATGCCTTCTTGTCAGGCATGTTTTAGGGGTCAGGCTCAAGTCTTTACACTTGGAAGGCAAACCCCTTACACACTAAGCCTCTCCCCAAAGCCTGCCTTGAAATCATTTTACCTCTCTTTGTTCAGGAAAACACACTAAAACCATTTCAATTGCAGTGAAGTTCCATATAAATTAATAGGAGAAAAAAGCATAAATTAATGAGAAATGAATCATATTTGGTTTTAGACATCTATGGAAACAAGCAGCAACAGCAACGCGCATGCTCCTGCAGCCATAGGAAGAGGGGTTCTCCAGGTGGCAGGCAGACTGCACGGGTTTCCACTGGGGACAGAGTCCAGCGTATGGCTGGCCTCAGCGTGCTCTGCTTTTTCTTCTCTGTTAGAGTCTAAGTGTTCAAGTCATTTTCTTGATTGAGAACAAGAGAGTAATTAGTAGAAAATAGAACTTGAGTGGTTAAGATACAAAATGAGATTTTAGGCCAACCTCCCTTCCTCCTGGACTCAGCACTCTTCTCTATGTGACAAGGAGCTCTCAGGAAGAGTCTGAGTCACTATTCTACTGCTGCGAAGAGACACCATGACCACAGCAACCCATATTCAAGAACCCATTTAACTGGGGCTTGCTTACAGTGTCGGAGATTTAGTCTGTTTTCACAATGGCAGCAAGCATAGCAGCACACAGGCAGATAGGGTCCTGGAGAAGTAGTTGAGAGTTTTACATTCAGATAAGCAGGAAGACTGGCTTAGACTTTTGGAACCCCAAAGCCTATCCCAGTGACACACTTCCTCTAGCAAGGCCACACCTATGCCAACAAGGTCACACCTTCTAATCCCTTTCAAGGAGTGCCACTGCCTATTGAACAAGCATTCAAATATATGAGCCTGTAAGGGCCACCATAGGAAGCTGTAGATTTGTTTTCATCACCAAGTCTAAGAATGATGCACATGGTAGGTACCAAGTCTATCAACTTGACTTTACCTCTTCATTTTCCAGTAACTTTTATTGTATTAGTTCACTGGAGTGTGTTGTTATTTAAAAAAAAAAAAACACACAGACACACTGATCAAACTCTAAATTGGAATTCCTGTTTGGATAAAACATTCACTTAAATGGTTGTAGTGGTACACAAAGCCAGTCCCTTTCCAAAGAGGACCCTAGTCTACTGGGGAATAAAGATACACTAACCATTAGCACAGCATTTTATAATTTATGGGATGATTATGATCTCTATTGGTTTTTCCACATTTCTTCCTTTTGTTAACGCAAAACACCAGCTTGCTTGTAATTGTTCTTTCTGTCAGTTGTCCTTTTACTGTTGCAAGCATCAAGGTTGGAGTTTGTTTATTTTGGCTCTCACATGGGACTGCCTCTATTCTAATGTCCTTCCTTTTCCCTTTTACATATCTTCCTTGTTCCTAATTCTTGCTCTCATCACCAGCTCCGTTTTGGTTCCTCAGAGTGACCAGCTGACACCACCTCCATTGTCCTACATAGCAGCTGCACCTTTCGATGAGGCATGGCTAAGCAATGGCTTTCTGTATTTCTTGATTGCAACAAGTTTCCATGACAACATGCGAACCATTGATAGTTTTACCTCCGTGGTGCTAAATTCTAACGTGTGTTCTCTCCTCCATTACGTATTTCAGTCCTGTAATTTTATTTTGTGTTGATCTATAATTTTCTCTGTGAGGCTTTAAGTTCAAGATGTTTGAATATATACATGAAAACCTTTTAAACATAAGACTAATTCCATGTACTTTGGGGTCATTTTTGAGTCTTGACAAGTTCAGGCAGATATGCGGGAATGTGCTTACTGAAATTACCCACTCTTCAACTTTTGCAGACTCACATGATCATGTTCATATCCAAGGATAATTGATGAGTGTGTTGCAGTGTTCATTAAAATGATGACCTGGCTTGTCACTTAGCCTCTGTCACATACCCAGCAACAAACCTTTATTTTCTGCGCTCTATGACTTTTCTTTAAAAGAGTTAGTGTGGCATAAAAAGTTGAAAGTGTTTCTCAACCCAGAAACAGTTTTTCCTTACTCTCTTTCTTAACTGTTTCTGATTCTAGGATATGAAATTTCATTATATCTTTAATGTTTTTCCCAAATGTCCCACATGCGTTTGGAGGATTTCATTGGGGCATGGTGTCTTTTTAAATTGTCTTATGCACACACCATTTTATTAATGCAAATGAGGAGATGAATTTATTTCAACAACAACACAAAATGATGCATAAAAAGCTTTTCTAGAATGAGGTAGGGCCAGTCAAGGTGTTTGGTTAATAAGAGACATCAAAGTAAAGATGGCAGACTAGAATTCTGTCTTGGTGTGACCTGGTAAAGGAGAAGAATAAGAAATAATAGTCTATTCCAAAGAAAGAATGAGATTTGAAATTCACAAGGGTAAAAGTATCTGGAAAGGGCTGAGAAAAAGACAGGCAGCTCACCAAAAAGAAGAGTGCTAGCCAGACAGGAGTCTAGCCATTGAGCTTCCCAAGAGGGAAGAGGAAGAAGAGGCCTTATTCAAGAGGTAAATGTGGTCATCCTACTGAACAGAGACCGGCAGGCCTTTCCTCATGATAAATCTATACCTCGCATGTGTCATAAACCCAGTTGCGGGTTTGCCTCACATGGTAGTTCCTCTGACTATAAGTCAGCAGTGTAGAAGAATCCCATTTTGTCACTCTACGTGACTTGGAGAGCAGCAGTCTCTTGACATCTTTAGAGAGAACCTATTACTTAAAGATCTGCTACTCTGGAAGCCCAGAACAGGTGTTAAGATTATGATTTGAGAGCCCGAGTCTAACCTGCCATAGCCCTAGGTGAGACACTAGCCCAGTAGATAGTTATGGAGATTGGGAGGGTTTGGATCTCAAAAGTCAAAACATGGTAGCTGCAGGAGACTTGGCTCAGGCAGGAAAAGGTGGCTCCGATTTCAGTGGCTAAGAGCAGACCTCATCCATTGAGTCTAAGTATGGACTTTGATCGTCCTGAGCCTGATTTTGACAGATGGGCCAACCCTTGGAGCCACCTTAGAGCGCTGAAGTTACAACAGAGTATTTGTCACCCACAGCCACACCCGCTCTTCTATTACTTCTCTATTTAGTGGTTTTGGGACATCTGAAGAAAAGTCCTCATAAACAGATTGTCTTGTTGTGGTGACTCCTTCCCTCCCAATACACTCAGGAGACACGTGCCAGCCGTACTAACCACTGCAGAGGGTGGTGTTTGGGGAGTTTGGGCAAGTGAGAGGACCTGTCCAAACCGCATATGACAAAGTGTGGTCGGCAAAGGATGTTGATATGCAAAGAAGGTAAGTTAGCTAAGCGTAAGCAATAAGCGAGGAACCCAGTAGGCATTCATTAGTTCCTCTCCAGTCGTCTTGATTGTCAATGTAGTGTGACTAACAGCTTGATTCCTTACTTTGACTCCCCCTCAGTGATGGACTGTAACCTGGAACTGTAAGCTGAATAAGCCCTTTCCTCCACTACACTGCTTTTTCTCAGGATGTTTCATCACATCCACAGAAGTTAAACTAGGTCATGGGGTCTGGAGAGATGGCTTAGTGCACAAGGGCATTTGCTGCACAGGAGCTGAGTTCAGATTCTTGAACCTACATGAAAAGACATTCGACAAAGCCGGCCTTACCCTAATACCAAAATCAGATAAGAAAACAAAAACCTATAGACCAATTTACTGATGAATATATATGTATAAAAGATGAATATATATCAGCATAAAAGTTCCAAAACAATCTTGAAAATTCAATTTAAGATCTTATTAAGATTATTTTCCTGTCTCAATAAAACAAAACAAAACAAAAGAATATTTTGACAATAGTAAAAAATAAAAAGACAATTCACCAATTCCCATGGGGCTGAGGCATTGAGGGCTTTGGGCCTTCACATGTCCATGTTCTTGTCATGAATATATATCCACAAGTACATCACTGCTTCCCACACCTCCACACTGAATTCTACAGTGGCTTCATCAGTTTATATTATGGCCAACAGTGTCCAAGTGATGTTGGAAAAACAAGATATCTACATATAGAAGGATGAAAGCAGATTCATCTCTTTAACCCTGCATAAAAATATCAATTCAGAATGGATCAAAGACCTTCTTCCTGTAAGGCCCACAACACTAACACTGCTAGGGAAAAGCACTTCAACGTGCAGAAGTAAGTAAGAGCTTTCTGGAAAGAACTCCAGGAGCAGAAAATAATGCCAAGAATTGACAAATGAAACTTAAAAGCTGCTTCTGAACAGCAAAGAAAACTGGAGTGAAGAGACAGCTTCCAGGGTGGGAAAAATGCTTATCAACTCCCTGTCAGACAGGAAATTAATATCTTCCAGATATTAATTTACATAAAGAACTGTGAAAAAGGAGACACATGAAAAAAAATCATTTACTCAATACATGAATTCATGAATTAGATAGATCTCAAAAGAAGTATTAAAAATAGCCAATGAATGCTTGAAAATGTGTTCATCATCCTTAGCTATCAGAGAAATGAAAATTAAAACTGCCTTGAGATTGCTGCAACACAAGTCATAATGACTACATTAAAAAAAAAGTATCCACAGATGTAAGAGGAATCCTTATACATTGCTGGCCATTATATAAGTGGATGAAGTCACTGTGCAAATCAGTGTGAGGGTGTGGAAGCAGATGATGTACTTAGTGGTATGTATTAAAGACATGAGCAGGGAATTGGTGAAGCCATCCTCTGATCCCATTATTTAGGAATGGCTGACAAGTGTGTGCAAAAACTAGAAACCACAGCTTCTTCCTACCAGATAACTGAGACTGCTCTCCTGCCAAGCCCTCCCACTGACACTAGCTAACCTGACTCCTTGTGCTGTTGTTTTCAAGTTATGGTTAGTAAGTCCCTCCAGCAAAGCGAGCTCAGTCTATCTGATCCCAGTTTTTCTGTATGTGTATATATTGTGTCTTCCATAGCTGACATTTCTTCATTTCCTTGGCACCCCATTTAGGTTTCTAGGACCAAACCATATCAGGAGAGACACATTATGGCAGTTCTTCAAACAAACAAACAAAACCCTAAGAATAACTGTGTGATGCTGTGTACAACCAAAGGCATCTAAGTCAACATATCAATATCACAGTGGTAATTTGCACATGTATATATGTTTATCATTACACTACTCAACAGCAGAGGGAAAGATCCAGACTGGATGTCGATTTACAGAGAAATAGTTAAAGAAAATGTGGCCATACATACAATTGAAACTTATTTATAAAATAGGAGGAGGAGAAGAGAAGGAAGAGGAAGAGGAGGAAAGAAAGGAAAGAAGGATGAAAGAATGAAAAAAAGAAAGAAAATGAAATGACTAAATATGCAGAAAAATGGGTGGAAATCATTGTGGCACTAAACAAAATAAACCAGATTCAGAATTGTTTGTGTATAAGTGTGACCCTGTGATTGTGTGTATGTGTGTGCATGTATGTGTGTGAGCGTGCATGTGTGTGTGTGCATGTGTGTAAATCATGAAAATAAAGAGGGTACTATGAGACAGGAGAATGATCTTAAGGGATGGGCAAATGTAAAAAGAGAGGATAATGGAAAATGGGGCATGAAAACAGAAGAAGAGGGGCATCAGCAAGAAATGAGCTTCTCAGAACTTAGACCCAGATCTGTCCAATTAAAAAGCTCATATAGGTCAGCAGGACTCACTTTTCTCTTTGCATTTGGATAACTAAGAAACTCTGATTCTGTCGTATACCCTCTTTAAGGCTTCACAACTCAGTCACATCTGTTCTTCGATGCCTCTTGGATGAAGCTCCAGGATCCCAGGTTTTCCTCTAATAGCCCTTAAAAACAAAAGTCTCGAGCTTCAAATGTTCTCTCTTATTGAAAGTTCTTAGCTCCAAATCTTCATCTGTGAATATACAGGCTGTGGACAGTACAGAAACCAGGAAAATAAAACTGGACTATTACAGGATAGGATGTGGGGTGGGAAGCAATAGAAAGGTACAAGAAATCTGATCAGGGAAAATGCAAAGGGGGGGGGATTAAGGAGGAAGAGGGGGCAATTGCAGAGGAAAATAGTTAGGGGTGAAGGGGAATAGCAGAACGCTATGGATCTGATAAGAGAAGTGGGCAAAGGAGTAAAGGTAAAATAGACTTGAAACCACTATGGAAAACCTTAACCAATCAATATGTAGAGTTGTGAAATCTAGTACCTTGGATACATCCACAAAACAACTCTCACATTTAAGGCTCCGGAAACATTGTCCACACAGGAGGGATGGAGTAAGAGCCAGAGGATGAGGGACTTTGCTATGAGATTGTACATTCTAGTGACATCAGAAGCTATACCCATAAAGGCTCACCAACATAAACACCCAAATGTGATCTGAAATAGGAGGACACTAAGGAACATGCAAAACTGCACAAGGAAAAGTCCATGGGGCCTTAGCCCACACAGAGAACTACAGACAACTGAGCGAAGCTTCCCATGAGAGAGGAAGCCCTCCTCAAGGAAGAGCACACCAAATGGTTCTCCAGTGGCAAATGGTCAGCCCTGAAAGCAGACATATAAGTAACATGGCTTTACATGGACTAAACAAGCTATATATTTGGGAATATATGTGTGTATACAAATATTTGTATGAATGTAATAACAATTATTGAAAAGAAGCCAAGAATCTGAAAGAGAGTATGGAAGGGTTTGGAGGGAGGAAAGAGAAGGGAGAAATGTCTTTAAAATGCAATCACAGGGCTGGAGAGATAGCTCAGAAGTTAAGAGCATTGGTTGCTCTTCTGGAGGACTTGGGTTCAATTCCTGGCACCCACATAGCAACAACTGTCTGTGACTCCAGTTGCAAAGGTTTGAACACCATCACACAGACATACATGCAGGCAAAACACCAATGGACACAAAATAAAAATAAATCTTTTTTGCTTTTGGTTTTTCAAGACAGGATTTTTCTGAAAATAAATCACTTTTTAAGTCTCAAAAATAAACAAAAATCTTAAAAAGGAGTCTCTTGTTGTCTTGACTTTTTCATTTTTTAAATGTTTTCTGTGAATGATTATTGTCTTATTGTTGCTTCTAAAATCATGTAGTCACTTGACTGTGGTAGGGTTTAGTGTGTCTCTTTTATCACACAAGGGTTCCACTTAGCTCCTTGTAAAAAAGAAAAGAAAGAATGCTTGATTGGAGGCACCAGACTTTCAGCTGCTTCTCTTTTTCTCTGAACTCATTAGAAAGGAAAATCTAACAAAATGTGGGGACTAAGTGTGAAAAAAAGAAATGTCAAAGCACTGAACCCTGACCTTTTAGATGATAGCCTTGGAAATTCTGGCAGGAATCACCTGTCTTAGTTAAATATGCTACACAAAACCAGCTCCCCAAATTGGAGAGCAATATATGACCGAAAATATTGGAGACATGGTGTACAAGGTCTTCACTTCATGTTCTCAAGTCCATTTCATGGAAATCATGCTGAGCATGAAAAGGACCTATTCAATAAACAGGATTATTAACTGTGTTATAGACTCTGATGATAATGGCAAATAAAACTCATGAAATGGCAGCAGACTGGGGATTAAAAGGCAAACCAGCGCTAGGGAGGTAGATCAATGGATAAGTTGGTTGGTGCTGAAGTACGGGGGTCAGCACTCAGAGACCCAGCACTATATAAATGCAAGGTGTCCATGGTAGCCTGCCTGTAATTCCAACATTTGAAAAAGAAGACATGGGATTTTTAGAAGCTGGCTAGCTCTTTTATTCAAACCAGCAAACTCTGGGTTTTACTGAAAGGCCCAGAAGTAGATAAAAAGTTGACAGTGATTGAGCAGACACCTGATGTCTGTGTCTGGCAACCACAGGTACACACACACATATATACACACACACGCACACACAGTGTGCATACATAAACATAGGAGAAAAGAGTAAATCACTCTGCCTTCTGTGGGAAAACTGAAACTCTTTAAAAGTCTATCTCTTTCTAGAATAAACCTAAATATAACACCTGTGAGATAGGAAATTCTATGAATTGCCATTGGATGTTGCTGCACTGTTAGAACTAGAAAGCAAACTCCAAGTTGAAGTGTGAAGACAATGTATGTACTAGAGTTCATTGAGGAGACCATAGTTCCAGGCTGCAGGGGCTAACTTCATGTCTTTCATCCATGCCTGGATTTCTCATTTTTGGCTTTTTGTATTGAATATGGCTCCCAATACTCTATAGAAGGTAGTAAAGACCTACAAACCAATGTAACTAAGACTCATTTCTTACCCTTAGGGTTTAGGTAGGGTCCCTACTGGCTTTCCAAAGATAAGTCTAGAAGAGTCTTTTTATTATTATTATTATACATTACATTTTTTTTATTGAAAAAAAATTTTCCTCCTCCTCCCCGCCTCCCATTTCCCTCCCCCTCCTCCCGCCCCTCTCCCCCTCCCCACACCCCCCCACTCCTCTTCTCCTCCCTCTCCAGTCCCAGGAGCGGTCAGGGTTCCCTGCCCTGTGGAAAGTCCAAGGTCCTCCCCCCTCCATCCAGATCTAGGAAGTTGAACATCCAAACTGTCTAGGCTCCCACAAAGCCAGAACCTGAAGTAGGATCAACACCCCGTGCCATTGTCCTTGGCCTCTTGTCAGCACTCATTGTCCGCCATGTTCAGAGAGTCCGGTTTTATCCCATGCTTTTTCAGTCACAGTCCAGCTGGCCTTGGTGAGCTCCCAATAGATCGGCCCCACTGACTGGGTGCACCCCTCATGGTCCTGACTTCCTTGTCTTTTAAAGAAAGAAGAAAGGAAGTCATGAGGAAGCAATAAGTTATATTGGATTATGTCTAGGCTATCAAGTAAAATGAACTAGTTAGACAAGGAAAGAGAAATCAGGTGGACCCATTTAAATATAATGCATAATTATATGTATAATATATTATATGTATAAATATAATGTATAATGTGTAATTATTAAAGTGTATTTCTTTGCTTTCTGATAATGTCACCCAGCTCCTCTGGAAGACAAAGGGGTTGCTTTAGTTAAACGACAGGAGTTCCAGTCCATGAAAAGTTAGTGTATTTTTTTCTTTGTGTTACACACCACTGAGAATAAGAAAAAGGAAGTCTATTTGACCTTTGCAGCTACAGATCAAGAAAATGATTTGACTGTGCATGCCATCAGCAAAGATCGTCATCCTGCAATGTCTCCAGCTCTCAGCTTTAATGTTTATTTTTCTTTCTGTAGCTTTACACAAGATCCCTCATGTCATTGGAATGTTTCTTTGTGTGCCTTATTTCTAAAGGACTCGTAAGTAGAGTGCGGAGGGAAAATCAGATTGCTAACGCTAGTCCATCTATTTTCATTCCCTCGGTTTTCCTTTGGGCTGAGCCCTTGTGTTTTTGTTCAGTTTCCCCCTTAGAGTCTGAGCTAAATCTATTAAACTCTTTTGTGCATAAAGAGAGCTCCTGTGGGAGACTCAGCTACCAACTGGAGAAGGACAGAAGCTTTAAGAGTTTCAGAGCAGCTTCGGAAACACAGATAGTCCTTGGAGATGTGGCATATTCTAAGGCATTTTGTCTAATGAAATTGTTCAAATCAAAGGGTTGAGCTGAAAATATATGCACTAAGTTTATCTCAGTGACTTCAATTTACACTGTGAAAGCTTCATTGTAACCTGTTACAGTTGCAGAAGAGTTTTGAGGTACAGCTTTTGAACTCCTAAAATTGACATTTTCCATTCTTGTTTTCATATCCTTTGCCTTAGTATTCAAAAATAGTGTTTGTTTATTCTTTGCTTAAGAAGCACAGCAAAAATTTGAAATAACTCTCAATTTTCATCACTTTCTTCAACCAATTTTTTCAAGAACCTTTTTTTTGTTTGTTTGTTTTCTGTTGTGATTTGCTTTCTCTCTAACTTTGAACACTACCGAATGGAAACCTAGGCGTTTCCAGGCTGTGCACCCATAACTCAGAGCTGGTTATACACATCTCAGAGTCAAGAGACAACTCTGCGAGAGATGAATGGCCCAGCAGAAGGACAATTACCACTGAACAAAGGAAAGGGAACTAAAGAGGTGCTATAATGGCGGCATTAGATATATCGAACAAGGCAAGCTGTCCTGGAGACATAGATCTTCCCTGACATTTCCCTTTGATGATTTATGATATGGTTACATTGAGTGTCCTTGCGGCCTCATATGCAGGAAACTTTGCTTTGATTTTCTTTTTTTAAAGCCTTATTTCATTCCACAAAGCACAATCAAAGAAAATCAGAGAGGCCCCTGCTTAATGCAGCACATCATTTGAGTACAGGTCCCTATGGTGGAGGAAGCAGGGAAGGAGGGCTGGCAAATTTATCAAAAGGAACAATGATAAACAGCACTAGATCATCCTGGCTTCTACTGGAGCCTTGTCTTTTATCCCCTCACATTATATGGCATCGTGTCTTCTGGCTAGATAAGGCAGAGTAGTGGTCTGCACTGAAATCACTTTCTTTAGAGAAGCAGAAACTTTTCTCAGTGGTCAGTGAACAGAAGATTGGATTACACGATCTGAAAGAGTCTTCTGAGCAGGGGTCTAGGTTGTCACCATGGGGTGGCATATGGCATGCATACCATTAACTGAGCACTGGGAGGAGAAAAGAGATTCTGGGAGTAGCACGCCATTTGTTTCTCTTCCCTAATTTTGGCATTATCAGATCTGTCATCCATGAACGAGTCAGTCATCTTCAATGTCAACATGGTGCCTGAGCAAGATGGACTCTAGTCCCAGTCTAGGACTCTCCTCAGCAGGCGGTACCTTGTTAGTTCGGAGTTGGAGGCATGTGGTTAGCTACATTTGGCTTCAACTTTCACAAGAATGTGGCCTCTGGAGGCAAGCAGAGCTGGTTGGTTAGCAGGTTTTCAGAATAGTGACAAATTCCTCTCAGTCTACTCCTCTTTCTGGAGGGCTCTTGAGGTACAGTGTGTCCCATCTTCTAAAGCTACCTACCACTACTGGGAGTCTTCAGTTAAAAGAGCAGTTTTCCCTGGGCTAATCTGAGGCATGTATGATGACTTCCAGGTTGTAGTCCTATCTATGTAGGACTACATAACTGTGAGACATGGTCATCTGAAGTTAGGTGATCTTATCTTAGTCTTTTTAAGCATAAAAGGGGCAGATGGTTAAGGATAATGTAAAAGATAAAAGGAAAAGAATAAAAGAGTCAAAGTGGACACCAGGGGACACAAGAGAGACAGAAACCAGGTCATGTTTTATAGTGTATCCTTTTAGCCGTGGTCCAAAGACTTAGAGCAGAAATAGTTGGAATCTAGTCTAAGGACCAGGGCACCTTTTCTAAAATTCATTGACTTATTCTGTAATTCTCCTCTCTTTAGGTAGAAAATAATAGGGCATGTTGGATGGGCATCATGGTGTCTCAGTAATTAGAAAAGATTAAACATTACATTAAAAAGAATCAAGATGCTCGCTCAGTTGTAAATTGGAAGCATTGGAGTAAACATTGGAATAATTTTTGTCTTCATCTCAAGTAAATTGGCTATTTTCTCAAATAGCAATACTCAGCAGCTCTAATGGATAGACATGGTCATTAAATACACACACACACACACACAAAAAAAAAAAATTTTCTTAGAAGCAAGCGGAATCACAACAGTCAGAATTAAAACCCCAAAGTCATGTACTACCCATTACAAGATGTAAAAGTCTGAGCTTTCCATTATAACACACAGCATTACTAAAAGAAAAAGAAAATAATGAGAAAGAGTTACTCCCTAGCAATTCATCCTGAAGATTCTTCCTCTATAAACCCCAGCCTAAACTAGACACATTCTTGCACTCTGGACTGTAGCCTCATTTTTAAAAAAAATTTAAAAGATAATATTCAAGCAAAAGGTTAAAAAAGGACTTTTTATGACAAAAAGGATTGTGTTTGCTTTAACTGATGTAGAAACATCACGTCCAAATATAGTCCTCTAGTTAAACCAAACAAAGAAATAGTTTTGTCTTGAAGACCTAATGAAGCATTCTGAAAGAAATCACCACATCACATGACTTAAGAGAGAATGGCATCCTTCCTCCAGATGGAGAGTGGCAGTGAGTAATCAGAATTCTTAGATCGCCACCCCCATCACTGTGGTATGAAATTGTCGGTCTGAATCATGTTTGTTTTTAATTTCTTCTTTCTTCCAAGTTCAAAGCTGCAGTCAGTGGTTTAACATCCAAAGTTTGTATTTCTTTTTTTTTAATGAGTTAAAGAGATGTTTTAATTTGTTTATTGATTCAGTACTAACCAGTCCTATTAGTGTTCCATTTGATGCTTTAATCAGATTCTTCAGTGTCTTGGGTTAGATTCTTCTAGAGGTAGAGCAGAGGCAAGCATTTGAGGGGAAGTTGTTTATTTGGGAAGTACTCCCAGGAATCATCAGGGGGGATAGAAAATGAAGCATAGAAGTAAATAAAGCCAATAATCGCCATCATCAAAACTGGAGCTGATACCAGAGCATGGGTTCCCATTTGGGGATGAAATAAATACAGTGAGATCAAGCATTAATAAGCATTTACAGAAAGTAGACATTGACTTGATATACAAATAAAATTGTACTGCATTTTATATATAAAAATATTGCTCAGAAACAAAACACCAGTATACTTCAAAAACTGATGGGTTGTGAAGGAATATAGAGAAGAGACTAACGCACTAACTTGCCCAGAGTGAGCAAGTTATGGTATTTGCTATTATTTAAGCTGCTCCTGGGAAACATTAACAAGGAATCCCTCCCAGGCTTCTGTATGTATGGATGGAACAGATGAAGAAACACGGGTATTGGCTTCAGAATAAGAATAGGCCATCAACAATACTTCTTGTTTGGTTGATTGTGTGTTATTTTACATTAGTCTAAAAATAATCTTATTCCAAGCATGAGGAGCAAAGGGCATCAGTAGGACTAAAATTCCTAGGGAATCCTTTAAAAACTATTTCTATCTTCTCCTTGAATTTAGCATTTTTAACCTCTTGCTTAGAGAATCATCCATTCTTGATATGTTTATGATATCAGTAATGTTGCTTCTCTACCACAGCTTTACTCCATATTTCTAGGACTATCTGAAGATTTGAAAAGAAAATTAGAGGGGTTCCTGCTTCCTGAGCTGGCAAAAGTCCCTGGCAACACTCCCACAGAAGAACATCTGTAACTTAAACAAAATGCTTTTAAGAACTCTAATTGAAGATTCCAGAAAATTAACAAGAACGGGCATGATTTCAGAGGCATCAAAACTTAGAAGATGGTATATGTTTAATATTCCTTACTTTGAAAGAATTAGACTGAGGGAAGACCATAGATGTGACACACAACAGAACATTTGTCACTAGTGGGAAACTTGTTGTCCCTTGACCTATCTTAGTTACTTTTCTATTGCTGTGATAAAAGCAACATGATCAAGGCAAGTTATAAAAGAAAACATTTAATTGGGGACCTGCTGACAGTGTCAGAAAGTTAGTCCATGATCATCATGTTTGGAATGGTGGTGCTGGAGTAGCAGCTGAGAGCTCACATCTGATCTGCAAGTTGCAGACAGAGAATAAGGGTGGGGAGATGGGAGAGAGATAAGGGGAGAGGGAGAGAAGACAGAGAGAGAGAGAGAGAGAGAGAGAGAGAGAGAGAGAGAATGGACTTAGCCAGGTGTGGGCTTTTGAAACCTCAAAGCCTACCCCCAGTGGCACACCTCCTTCAGCAAAGTCATACCTACTCCAATAAGGAATACCTTTTCCTTTCCTTTTTAATATACCTCCTAAGCCTTTCCAAACATTTCTACCAACTGGAGACCAAGCAGACAGATTCATGTCCATGGAAGCCATTCTCATTCAAATCACCACATGGCCTAATGAACCAGAGCATAAAGCGTGACAAGCACAGAGGTTAGAATGTAAGATAGAAATTCTCACACAAAAGGCACTCAGGGAAGTGGAACTCCAAGTGTTAAATTCAGAAAGACTACAGAGTTACAGTCTGTACTAAAGGGACTATCCTAAAATTTGACCTCTCTCCCATCACAGAAAATACAAAGATTCTGATTTAAATATAGTGGAACACACACTAAAGCCAAAGACTTGACATCATTCAAAGAAATATTATAAAATCTAGATTCTCTAAAATAGCATATTCATAAGGACTAGGATATGATCCAAAATGATTCAACGCCCGCTAAAAACAGCGTAGAAGGAGGCATTACTCATGAAAGGTGATAGATGGATGCAAGCTGCAAGACAGCCCAGATGTTGAGTTGATCAGGAAGGACCTTTAAGGAAACTCTCATGACTGTCCAATGAGGCACAGGAAAACACTTTGAGGCAAATGAAAAGTTTACTTCTCAGAGAACAGGCGAGTATCCTGTTCCATCTATTGGAAGAAAGAAATCACACAGTTCAAGCTTTCTCTACCAATCCAGTCCCAGCTAAGAAAAGGGTAGAACCTATAAGACCATGTGAAGAACAATGTGTGGGTACAGGCTCATTGGAGGACTAAGGCCTCATCACCAGACTACGAAATGCATTCCCTCCCTTCACAACCTGCTACCAAATTATTAACCCCCTAAGCAGTTCCTCTATCAAGAACATCTTGTCTGGCTATCAAAAATCATGATGAGGGCATACTACAAAGAAAACAGCAACAAAAACAAAAAGAGCAAGCAAACAAAAACAAAAACAAAACAACCATGACCACCAACAATAACAATAAAACCCCCCAAAGAACACAACAAAAAAAAATCAGTTTTAATACTCAGTGCGTGCATCAGATTGACCTATGTCAGGGATGTTAGAACGATGCAATCTGGAAATTAAAACTGTTGTGGTAGCATGAATGAGAAGTGTCCCCTACAGGCTAACGTATTGGAACCATTGGTCCCAGATTTGTGGTGCTTGTTTGAGGAGGCTATGTAACTTTATGTTATGGACCCTTACTGGAGGAAGTGTGTCCCAAAGTTGGCCTTTGAAAGTCTTAACCTCACTTCGATTTCATGCTCTGCTTCCTACATGTGGGTGAAGATGAGATATCTTCCATAAGCTGCTTCTCACTGTAATGTGTTATCTCAGCATCAAAAAGTAACTAGTGCACATGCTAAGAGCTGTTGTGATGCGGTACACAGCATGCGAATGTAAGTGATGGAAACTCTTACGAGCAAAACAGAAATGCAGAAAAAAACCTGTACCAGACATGAGGCATGTTTCTGAGGCCTCCTAGCAGTTGAAACCTGGCTGAGGGGAAAAGTCCAAGCTTTGGAACATCTCAAAAAAACCTTCGGAAATTGAAAAGAAACTTTAAAAAGAACTAAGAGGAAGACTAAAATGAAAATCAGAATGGAATATTCAGAAACTGTGGAACCATGACAAAAGGCATTAATTCCATGGGAACTAGGTCATGAAAGACAGAAATGAATAGAAGAATCATTTGAATCAATAAAACTAAGAATTTACCCACAAATATTGTCAAAGAAACATCAAACTACAGCAAGACCCAAAAACACAGAAAAGGATAAATGCTGAAACAAGCTAAAGAAAACAAAACTTGACTGAATCATCTCATCTCACACTTAAAAGTCAACAATAAAGAAAAGAAATCCCAAGGGAAGACAGAGGAACAAAACACTTCATTTATGTGGGGAGGGGCCAAAATCACAATTACATTCAGAAAAAGGGGAGTGATGTATTCAGTGTTGAGGGGGAGGTATTGCTGCCACTGTCTGCATTTCATAAAGTCGCTCCTTCAAAGTGGAAGACAAATAAGAACTGACTTGGGCAAATGAGAATGAAGAAAATTTGTTCCTAGTTGGGCAGCCTTACCAGGAATATTCTAAGAAGTGTTTTTTAGGGAAATAAAAGATGTGCATGGGAGGACAAGCATCAAATAATGAGCCAATAAAGGTGTGCTGACTAGTTTTATGCCAACTTGATACAAGATATAGTCATCAGAGAGGGGGAGTCACAACTGAGAAAATGCCTCCTCTATAAGATCAGTCTGGAGGCAAATTTATAGGGCATTTTCTTAACTAGCAATCGATGGGGGAGAGCCTAGTCCACCATGGGTAGTGCTACCCCTGAACTGGCGGTCCTAGGTTCTACAAGAAAAAATGACTTCCTTTGATGATGTACTGTGATGTCAGAGTGAAAGCCAAATAAACCCTTTCTTCCCCACTTGCTTGTGGTCATAGAAATAAAAATCCTAATTAAGATGGAAGGCAAAATTACTTTTTTCATTCTTAACTGGTATAATAATCTTTATTATAAATTTTAATAAGCACAGTATATTTAATTATATATTTATATGTATAATTATGATTATTTTGCTTGATTGTGCTTGCATATAGGTGCAATGGATGACAACAATGATTCATTAATTTGTGATATGACACTCACTGTATGTGTGGTAAGAGTTTTATGTGGATATAGATGTGGACAGAAGCATATGTAAGTAGAATAAAGAAAACACTTGGGGGATACATGTCAGTACATGTTTGTAACACCTGAATCAATCATAAAGTACGGACTTGGAGTGCTAATGAGATGTCAAGGTAACTGATGCAGACTTTTCTGGATTGGGGGTGTTGATAACTAAGGGACAAGGGACATAGGAGAAAGCTGGTGCATGCTGAGTTTTGTGGTGTGTTCAAAACAGTTCTAAAAATAAAACCTAATGATGCCTAATCAATAAAAATAGGAAACCAACAGAAATAGGAAATTTTTCTTCAAAGCCAAAAGCTTGTTTTGATAAAAGATCCATAAAACTAAAAAACATCAGCTAGACTAAGAACAGAAAAGGAAAGTACCATAAAGGACGAACACAGCATCAAAAGTGAATAATCTTCATTGCAAATCCTTACAATATTTAGGAAAAGGCTATTACTAATCCTGTGCTAACAAATTCAACTACCTAGAAGGGAAAAGGAACAGATTCTTTGAAAATTTTGCTCACTTGTTGTGTGACCTTTTCCTAGGGAGAGATGAACAAACATTTTGACCTTCAAATAGTGTACCAACAAGACACTAAAATATTATTTCTTCACATCCTAATTTTGGAAAACCAATGAGTTTATCAGGCTTACATAGAGGAACATGGGTGACCCCAAAGCGGCTGCACCATTTCAAATCTCCTCAGCATGGATAACAACTTACCCATAGCTGCATAGACAGGTGGATAACACCACTGTCAGCTGCACTTCCACAGTCTTTACGCTCTAGTACCTCTAGAGAGAACTGGGAACATGCTATTAGGGCTGCATTGCATATAGCTGGGTAAGAGGTACAGGAAGAAACAGCTTAAATCTTGGATGAGGGTCTGATGACCCTCCCCATACCTTCCTTCTATGGGGAAATGTCAACAGACCCCCATATTGAGGTTCACTTGCAGGTAATTATGGTTGTTTTGAAAATAATGATAACTTAGTATACTCAGAAGACAGTGATCTACCACATTACCCAAACTAATAGAAGATAAGACCAGAGACATGAAGAGACTTCTATATATTAAGAAAACTCAATTTGTTACAAAAAATGTGCCAAGAAATCTATACACATATGGCTTCACCTCAAAATCTATAAATTACTTAGAAATAAACTGCCAATCATACAGAGGAAATAGAAGAGTAAAAAAATGCCAAACTGCATTTGAGAGCTCAGAAGAACCTTAACATCAAAATGTGACAAAGAAAAAATAAATAATTATTATTATAAATGTGTATACACAAAAATCCTTAACAAAATATTAGCAAATCAATGCTCACAAGAACACATCCCAATTGAGTAAAATTCATTTCAGGAACACAAAGATGATTGATTAAGGGGAATCCATCAATTAATTTACCTTACTAACAGAATTAAAATGAGGAAAATATACCACCATCTTAATAGATACCAAAAGGTACTTGCCAAAATACAATACACATTTAGGATACTGTCAGAAAATTAGAAGCACTATGCAAATCTTTCAATTTAATAAAGGTACTTTACAGATAAATGCGTGAAGCTTAGATATTTTATGAGGGAAATATGAATTCTCCTCCCATAAAATCCAAAACAGAGGCCACCTTTTGTCCTATGTTTTCAACATTATATTTGAGTTTTTGGTCAAGGAAGTAATTTAAAAGGTAGAGCAATCAGAGAACAAGTGAAATTGTCTCTATTAATAGAGGTCATGGTTGCTCATCTGAAAAATCCAAAAGAATGCGTCAACAATTGCTATTGTAATGGTAATTAAAATTAGGAGAAAGTGAGCAGCAATTACCAATAAACACATACTGTGCTTTGTCACCAAAGTTAGAAAACAGTTACCAAGGTGTTTATAGCTGAACCGGTTCCAAGTGAGGACTAATAGTTCCCTGAAAGGTACAAGGTAACAGTATAATGTTAATATACAGAAGTCAATGCTTTTTATATTGTCCCAAAAAGGCAAATTAAATTTGTAATTCTATTCATTTATAATAGAAAAACACCAAATGCTCCACAGTGAATGTAAGACTCTCTACTGGAAATAGCAGTTCTGAAGAAAACAAATACAAAGAAGAAAGATGTGTTGTGTTCACAGATTGAATGATTCAATATTGTTCCATGTCAAATTACCCTACATTCATCCACACGTTCCACATACTTCTCGTGGCTAATTTGATGACTAGACTAGGTTAGCAGATGCTCAAAGAGCTGGGGAACATCTTTCCAGTGTGCTTGTGAAGGCATTTCTTGACTACATTAGCATTTGAATCAGCGACTAATGCCAGGTCTGTCCTTACCACTGTTGGTAGGCACCATCCAGTTCGTTAGAGCTCAGACTGGACTAGAAGATGGTCCAAGGACCAGTTCTCTCTCCCTCTCTCCTTTTCTCTACCTCTTCCTCTACATCCCGGTTCACAGGTGTGCTGAGTAGTTTTGTCAACGTGATATAAGCTAGGATCATCTGAGAAGATGGGAACCTATTGAGAAAATGCTTCCATCATTAGATTAGCCTGTAAGCAGCTCTATGGAAGCATTTTCTTGGTTAATGATTGATGTGGGAAAACCCAGGCCATGGTAGGCTGTGCCACCCTTAGGCAGGAGGGTCTGGGTTGAGTGAGACGTGGGAAGCAAGATAGTAAACAGCATTCCTCCATAGTCTCTGCTTCAGTTCCTCCAGGTTTCTACTTAAGGTCATACCCTTACTTCCCTTAATGATGAACTTTGTTGTAAAAGTGTAAGCCAAACAAACACACAAACAAACATAATTGTCTGAATACAGACTTGTCCCACACCACAGTTTCAGCTCCTCAGAAAGATGAAGCTTCGAGGTGAGCAGCAAAGCGACTTCAGAGAAGGCAAACACCTCTAAGCCAAGATGGACACCTGAACCCCTTATTTTCTAAGGAGAGGGTAGCTCATACCCTCATTTTAAAATAATCATCTCAAAATCTGGCAGATTCTTACCTGTCACTGGCAGGCTGGAAAGGAGTTCATAGCACAGAGTGTAACCCAGTCCCGTTCTTCTCAAGTAAAGAAATGATAGTGATCTGCTAGCTCCTTCGCCTACACAAACGGTTCTCTTTGTGCCTCTTCCTAGGTCTAATTCTGTAATTCTTTTTCATACCTGGAAAACTACTCCATGATGTTTCTGAAGGCAGCTGGCATCCCACTCTTCCATTGCCAGCATGCTCGTGGTTCCCCTCTTTCTCTACCACCTTAAAAGGTTCTAGAAAGTGCTGTACCTTGACTGAAGTCCTACTTAGCATTCAGGTAGGAGGATGAAATAGCATAGGCAGTTCTGTGGAGCATCCCATGGTCTCCATCTTGTCCCTCAAGATGTCAAGAGTCAATCCTGCCAGTCCTACTCCTCACTATTGTACTTTTGAGCTAACACATTAAATAGGAGTTGTCATAAAAATCTTATGGGGATCAGATAAAGTTGATTTAAAAAAAAAAATAAAAACATGGCTATGTCAAAGACACCAGTGTCTCAGACTCATGGGAACAGCACAGCCTTTCCCTGGCCCAAGTATGGATGTGAACAAATAATTGACCTTCAGTTAAAGTCAGTTATGTTTAGAAAGTATCAACCACAGCTTCCTCATGGATAACTGCACCCTATGTCTGCTCCCGGACGGAGACCTTCTACTGAGGTTAGCTAACTGCCCTCCTGGTTCCTGCTGTATATAATAAACACGATGCTGCTGGTGCAAATCCATCCCAGAGCATGGCCCACCTTTATGTTACTTGTGTCCACCATTTCTTCATTCCCCATTGCCCCAGTCAGGTTATGTACCAAGCCATGTAGGTCACGGCAAGGTCCTGATTACCTGGTCTAACTACCAATCACTAGCTGTTGATTTGAAAGAAAACTGTGTGTTAACATTTTCTTAAAATGATGAGGGATATTAAATAACTGAAAATCTGAGATTGCTATTTATTGATTAATAGTTCTGACTGAGATGCCCTCAATAAAATAATGCCTTCAATTCTATTTTATTTGATGCTCATCCAGAATCTATAAAGTGCAAGTTCACTAAGTATGAATTTATTGTGCAGTATTGTATAAAGTAGAATTTATTCCAACAGAATATTGAAGGGCCCTTTTTCTGTTACTTATACACTTTCAGTTTTGCTCCAGGTGAGTTGAGCTGAATAAGTAACTGTATTTTGAACTGAAAGAGCTCTTAGGAGAAGGCAGGGTCTTCCTGGTTTTACATTCTGGGCTTTAAAGTTTCTAAACATAACCCTTAGAAACCGTTCTGGGCATCCACAAAAACAAAGTGACACATTCTTTTCTTAGTAACTGCAGCCACGTAGGTTGAGTTCAAGTAACATTCTGCAAGTGACCTTCTGGTGGGCTCTGGTTTATTTTTATACTATAGTATACTGGCGGATTTTAACTTTGATATTAGGTGTAAATTTAAAGTCATCTATTACACTGCTTATTTTTATATGGTAGATACAAAAGGATGAGCTTTTTTATTTTCACTCATTTATGGTAGATACAATGATAGGTTTCTTTATGGCGCATGCGCGTGCATGGGCTTAAATTTTCTTCTGATTCATCTCCTTCACCATTTTTGTCTTGTATTTGATATCACCCTCACTGGCTTGTTCCACAAATAGTCTCTCTCCCATTCCACTTCAAACCACAGGTATTCTACTCCCCTTCTCCAAGTCCATCCCTTAAAATCGCTGCCTCTCATGGCTCTCCCTCTGATTTCCAAAGGTTGACAGGTTTGTGATTCCTTAGCTGCCAATGAAGGACCACTAGAGCTCTGTAAACCTGGGGACTCTTCTGACTTCTCAAGGAAGATGAGTGTGAAGCTCCAGTTTGTTTGACTCACGTTAATGTTTCAGTACTGTACTTAGTTCCGAACTTCAGTCTTCTTCACACGGAACACCTCTGTTTTTCTGTCTGTTTGTCCTTGCCCACTGGATCTATTGATCACCTGGCCTTTCCTCTCTTCTTCAGGTCTTCAAGCTTTTATTTTCCTGTTTTAGCATCAGGGTGAACAGACAAACCCAAAGATAACAGAAGTGGCAGGAAGTGAGGACCACGGGAGATGAGCAGTAAATAAATATTGTTGCTTTCACCTTCAAAGCACACTGTGCTAGAGAGAGGGACGGTGTGAGTGCTGCAAGTGGGGCTCCAGGAATGTGAAGCTACATGTTTGATAAGGAGAGTCATTCGTCTCCTCCATGAAATTAGCATATGTTCCGCAGGACTTTGTCCCAAGATCTTGACCTTCTGCAATCTTACAGACACTTCCTGGCATCACCTATTTCTTGATTGCTCAACTTCTATGTACTGATAAAAGTTACATAGCTTTTTGCCCCATTTGATCAGAATACTTATTTTGATGTTTCTACATCAACAAAAAAAAGTAGGACAACCTATTGTTGCTGTCATCTTTAATTTAAGATTTTCGCATCACAGAAAAAAGTCTTAGCCTAATCACTCCATTCTCATGAAGGCAAGTGATGGGGTGAGATGTTTGAAATCCCTCTGATGACTCTCACACACCACATAGGAAGTGTGTCTACTAAGGTGTCTACTCATAGGTACCAGTTTGGGTATTGTACAGTTTCTCTGTCCTTCCTTCCTTCATAAGACAAATATGTGACTTGCCAAGAATGGCCTCATAATGGTATTGAGAGTAGGCGTAGCAGCAGAAGCTACTCATGAATGATATGTGAACCCTCGCATGCTGTGTGGTAAAAATCTAAAACAGATATACTGACTATGTTATAAATTATAGGTCAGCCAAGGTTGCATAGTGCCCTGTCTCAAAACACACACACACCTACTTGACTATCTTATGAGTAATATTTTAATCAGAGTGGCCTGAATTTAAATGTTCAAGTTCACCATTGTATTTCAATATGACACTCTCTATTCCATATCTTTTTCTTTGGACTTATGGAGTGACAGTTACTGTGACTCAAGAGTAAAGTAACTCAATACACCGGCATGGAAAAGGCTAGCCCTGTAGGGGAAAAGTAGCATGCATTTGTCTTCTTTAACTCATCTCTTAAACTGTGGGACTTGAGTCCATCCCCATGTGGCATTGAATAACTAAATGGAGAATTTGGGTAAAAAAATAATGTCAGAAATAAGAGGTCTAAAGTCCTAAAGGCCACACTACTTAAAGGATTAAAATGCAGGCCATTGAAACCCAGGGTCTGAATCCCAAAGAGACAGTTCGTCTGACACCAAAGCTGTGTGGGAAGAGGAGAAAAGAGAGCTGTGCGGGAAGGTGATCTAATGGTGAGGTAGAGAAACAATAAAAATGACATCAGTATAAAGTGTGTTCTTGGCATTCCTTCCTGGTCATGAAATGCCAGGAGCTGTTTGTGCCACACTGGCCTGAAGAAGACAGGGAAGTTACTGGCTGGTCTGAAAATAACTATGCACACAGTAGGCTAAGACAATGTGTAGGCCATGGTGTTGCTGGGCAGCCAGTAGTACTATTTTTACCAAATTTACACTCTAAACTTGGATGCAAACAGAATGGATAACAAATATTCCAAACAGCAAGGAGACATGGGCACATCTGACAAGGACAGCTTGAATCCTACAAGAATTTAAAAAGACAGTGCCACGTGATGAATGTATCTTCTTCACAGAGTCACACCTTGAACAAACACCAGCAGTTATTCATTGTGACGCAAACCTTCAAAATGAAGTACACGGGAGCACAAGTCAGCCAGATCTCCAGACTGCTCTGAGCATCTGGCTATAATCCAACTCTGTAAAATTCTGCACATGCCCAGTTTCCCTTTTTTTTTTTTTTGGTTTATTTTCCCCATTTAAAACTGTCTTTTTACTATTTAAAATCATCAATGTCTTTTTTGATAATTCTTTACACTTGATATTTAATTTTTGCATTATCTTCAATATTGGAAGCATAAACTGTAAAAACATAGAGAGTTACAACTCATTTAATGTCTTCCATTTTGCCACCATGCTGTTTTTCCTGTTATTGCTTCTAATTCCTGTGCTAAAGAAGTTGGTTCTGATCTTAGTGCAGTAATCGAAAGGACCAATGACTGTCAGGATCCCTCCAGGTTTTCCAAGTCCCCAGCTGTGTAGACTAAGCAATTACTGTGTTCTCAACTTCTTCAGTGTGAGACAGAGACTATGGGACTATTCCAACATCTAAGGTACCCAGCCTCAAGAATCAAGCAACTACAGGATTCTCAGGCTCTTAGGTGTCAGAAAACCATTGTGTGTGTATTGTGTGTGTGTGTGTGTGTGTGTATGTTCAGTCTATCCATACTTTTCCTCTAACATTGACTAATATCTGTGTCCAATAAAATTTCATTCACAGGGTTAAAAGAAAAGGGTATGAAGGTGGTGTTTAAAGTACCATCAAAAATAAATGTGGAATATTACCTCTTATTTCTGCATAATTCTTAAGCTTCTGTGTTATTATCTGGAAAAAGTCACATGCAAAATATTGTTTTATCAAATTGGGTAACCATCAGAGGTCCCATTATTAAATAAAGTGGTCAGAGTGGGTCCCAAGAAGCAACTTTCAGTCTCTGCTCTGTAGACTGTTCCCTAATATGGAACTAATGTGATCCGGAGAACATTATCCAGTCACTGTCTTCAACAAAATGGACATCTGTTGATCATAACTATTTATTGTTGTCTTCTTGTAAAGAGCCATGTGTGCTACTAGTTATTGGTTATGAAAAATCTGCCCCTAATTTAACTCTGCCTTATGAGGTAGGGAAGAAGCAAAAGCAACCATCCCCAGCCGAGCAAAGAATAGACTTCACTATACCTGAAAGACACATCCCTAAATCTGGTGTCCAGGCATCAGAGCTGATTTTTTAACTTAGACTATGTAAATGTAGTGTGGTTCATGTGGTTTTCCTTTGCTACTGATACTCTTCACACGAGTATTAATGGTTGTGAACTGGGAGTCAGTTTTGATTCCTATTAAATGTAGAAGCCTTCCACAGGACATTTATAGGAAAATTTGATGAGTTGTGGGTGTACATTTTTCTTTGCAAACTTTGCTGCCTATAAGGAGTAAGGACTAGGTTTTTCGGAAGCCCCCTTTGTGGGGATGTTGGCCTTGGTGTGTGATATCATATGCTTAGTTGCAATGGGGAAGGACTTGCTATGTTAGCCCCACAAGAAATTCCCTGAAGAAGACTTAATCTAACAAGATCTTAACAGACATGAAGAACATATTTAACCATTCATAAAATATTCTCCTAGGCTCTTTTAAAGATTCTGTCAAGAGATGGGTTTAACAATTAATATTCCATTAAATTAAGGCTATAATGGACAAAAATAGGTCTTATCTTAAAAGAGTGTATATATGCATACAGATAGCAAAAAGGAAATGAAACACAGATGTAACATAGAGCAGAAGGCTTACTTAATATGCAGCCTCAAAGTGCAGTTCAATGATAAAAAATGGCAGATGTCTACAAAATTGTACTGCAGATCTGTTTGATTTGCAAGCAGCATGGGAAACTTGAAAGTGAGAACTGGTCTTCTCTATCTCTGTTACTTGGGAAAGAACAAAGTGTGCAGCCGGGGGTCCCCTGTATGAGGGTGGTCAGAGTCAGGTCACAACCCATACACTAGGCAAATCTACAAGCCTGAGATAAAACCTCCCTGACATATCATGTCCACCAGGGTGAAAACATGGCTGCTGCTTTCCTGCTTCCCCCCAAATAAAGCTGGACAATAAGCCATCATTTCTCCTCTCCCCATCACCCTAATTTCTATGCCTTCTTATTTTCATAAACTAACCGAGGAAAATATTCTTGGTGTCTAAAACTCATTTGGTCTTGAGACTGAAATGGTAAAAAGGTTAAATTATCGACCAATGAGAGGTATTCAAGCTCTCCCACCCTGTTTTTGTATTCTCTGATGAATTGGAAGACAAGATGCCACTAACAAAGGTCATTTTAAAGGCACAGCCTTCGTGTGGCCACCAAAGCCAGAAGATTAGTGACAATCATCAGCCAGTGTGATGGCATTTCCTAAAGGGAAACACGTTGCAAGCACACCTGCTTCTAATGGCTGCTAATTACATGTGACAGGCTGATATGATAGCTGGGTTCCACGGAAAAAAGGTGAGTTCTTCTGGCCTCCTTCTAATGCCACACCACAACCAATTATAAAGAAATGCATTCAAACAGCACTCCTGTTTTTGTCAAGAGAAGGAAAGGAAAAATACAGAGTAATTGGGGAATGTGGTATAGCAGAACAGCAAGTTATAAAATGTGATGAACTTTTGGATGAAGGGGAATTATAATGAAGCACTGCCTCCCAGCCCCAGGGCCATCAAAAGTCAATAGAAAAAATTAGGGCAGCATTATACTTTTAATATCAGCATCTATTTAATTAGAAAAATGAAGAGTATAAAATAACAGCAGTTAGCTAATGACAAAGCACTGCCCTCACCTGCTGTCTTATAAAATACTTCCTTTTCAAAAAAAAAAAAAAAAAAAAAAAAAAAAGCTCTGTGCTACTTCAGACATTCAGACATAATTAGCATGGAAGCATGGAGATACTGGTGTTTAGTTCTAGGAAACCAATCCCAAGTGGAAGCATTTTAACTTGATATTTTAAAACTTTCTGCTTAAACTAGCTGTGTGATGATTTTAGTTGTGAGCTATGTAGGTGATTTTTCTAATAAAATGGTTTTATTAAGTATAAAAATATGGGCTAGGATTGATGGCTCTGCTTTTACAGAGGACCCAACATCAGGAAGCTTACAACCACCATCTTGCTTCAATATCAGGAAGTTTACAACCACCTATATGTAATTTCAGCTCCAGGGAATCAAACACCCTCTTCTGGCCTCCAAGAGCATCTACACATACCTACACCCAATCCCACACAGACAACACAGGCATACACATAATTAAAAATAAAAATAAATCTTAAAATTATAGAATAAATAAAATCCTTTGTTTTGTAGTCTCAGAAACCCCACTGAGATTTGACTGGACATATGGATGCTGAGTCACAAGCTAAGCACACCAGAAACTGGTGAACAAACATGATAGCAAATTAATAACTTGCTGTGGACAACACAACTCTTATGAAGAATGTGTTATTGTGTTCCTCCCAGAAGGCCTATTTTCTTTCTGTTGAAAAAAGAAATGATCTTTGAAAGTATTGGTGTACAAAAGAGCTCCACAATAGCCTGGAATGGAGTATAACAAAGGTTTATTTATCTGGGAATAAACTCACAGGAAGAATAGCGATCTGCAGTCCTTTGCAAGCATTGTGAACTGGAACCAAATCCAACAGCCAAGAGGCCTGTGCATGCTTTTTGTCTGCATTTATAGTACATGAGACTATGCCCAAAATTGGCTGGTATCTTAAAGGCTATTGACTGAAGGAGTCCCACAGCACCTCCCACTTTTGTCTAAATAAGAGAGTTATAAGCAAAATAAAAACTATATACAATAAGAACAAATATAAAGTATTATCCATGGAAAAGAAGATGCAAAACCATACATAGAAGCATACATACATAGGATTACAACCAATATAAACAATATTAAGCAAGGAACATATGCTAAATGTTCCAGTAGCTAGCCTATCCTAAGGAGTCTAAGTCTTATATTAAAAATGGCTTGACTAAGTCATGAGAGGAAAGTAACCATGACTTAATGTCTTCAACCCCATCAAAGATATGAGATGAGAAATAATATTACTTGAGTAAACAGAAAGTGCAATCAAGCAACTTCCAAAAGGTTCAAGAAATGACAGATATAACCGATTACCTGGGCTATCACCCAAAATCTCATTTCAACATTGGGGCAACCAACTTTGGCTAAGGCCTAGAGTATCTGTCAGATTATTTTTTTGAAAAACCATCTTACCCTCTCTTGCCAAGGTTTGGCAATCTTTTTGCCTGTATCCTGTTTGTCTGGACACCATGCATTTTGTCAATGTTTGAGGCAGAGCAGTTCTTTGCCCTAAGGCCAGTTTTGCCAAGAAGAAAACAAGCACCAAGTAGAGTATCTTTGGTGCCCAACATTCTCTAGGAAATAGATCGGTGTTTCCAGGAGCAATTGTGTCTCATGTCAACAGAATCCTATGTTATTTAAATGCCATATTCTTCAATTCTTTGAAGTGTTTGAAGAATACCTATCCACCTGAAATATATCTCTATACATCTAGAAAACCTAACTAATATAACTGCAAGCTTGACTATTATAAATGGCTACCTATTAATCTGTATTTCTTGATTATATACTACCTTTTAAAATGAGCTTCACAAACACAATACCTTAACAAGAGCAGAAATGCATATACACAGTATAACAAAATCAACCTCAAATATGTATCAATAATTGAGATTCATAACAATGCAAGGTATTCATCTCTATATCATTTCCCCCTTATTATGTTTTTAGAAATTGTGACCTTTTATTTTATTGATTTTATTGAGCTCTACATTTTTCTCTACTTCCCTCCCTTCCTCTCTTCTCCTCTTCAACTCTCCCCAAAGGTCCCCGTGCTTTTAATCACTTATAATCAACCCCTTTTAAATGAAAAGAAACATTTATAAACAATCATTTTGGGAATTTCGGAGTTGTTTTCTCCAAACTACTTCCCGCTGTTTGTTTGGTGAAATATTTTTAGGTTTCGCAGAGACCTTTTGGGAGGTCTTGTTCCATTACAGCACATTAGCCTTGAAGAACTCCACAGGTTCTCAATTTCTGTGGAAACAAAAGCAGAACATTTTTTCCAAAGTAACATATCCTTGGACTCAAATTTTGAAGTCAAGATACCTTTATGCTGGTTTAACTTAATAGCCCTCAGAATCAAATGTCTCTCTATAGTCAAAAAATTCAAAGAAAACAAAGTAATATACCTAATCCTCCCTGTGTATATTTCATCTTTACGTGGCTTATTTTTCTTTATTCCTTTTTTAAATTTATGACTGTCTGTACTCTTTTATATTACTTTTTAAGACTATTTCTTTTTATAGTTTTCTATATATTTTTCTTCTTTCTCCCAAGCTTATGTACATTTATCCAACACTGTGACCCATTCAGAAGTTTTTTTTTTTCATCTGAATCTGTCTTTATTGAGTATCCATAATCATTTTCTGACCAGGCGCACCTTTTTTAAAAAATGCTAAGCAGGCATTGCTAGGGTAAGCTCTGCTGCCCTGCCTGCTTGCTCCACTCAGTCCAGCATGGCAGAGGTATGTTTACTGCCTCTATGAGCCAGGCTTACTACCCCAACTCCAGGGATACAGTGGGTCTATGTCCCCATCAATCAACTTACAACACACTGCTCACAGACCTCATTTAAATGGTCCATAACAGGACCTCCCCAAAAGGATATATTCATTCTGTGATGCCAGCATAAACTAGGAAGCCAGCTTTTTGCAGCCAGCAAACAGCCTTTCTACCAAGAAGCTGTGCTTGGCTCTCATTTTTGTGGGTCTAGAAGCCCTCTTTTTTTTAAAAGCTCTTTTAGGTCTTATATGAATCCATGCCCCAGACAATGGGCACCAATTTGTTGGGGTACAAAAGAGGCTCACAATAGCCTGGAATGGAGTATAACAAAGGTTTATTTATCTGGAGATTAAACTCACAGTAAGGGTAGCGATTCACAGTCCTTTGCAAGAACTGGGAACTGGAACTGAATCCAGCAGTCAAGAGACCTGTGCACGTTTTTCGTCTACATTTATAGTACATGATGAGATCAAGCCCAAAGTGGGCCAGTATCTTAAAAGCTATTGGCTGAAGGAGTTCCCACAGAACGGAAATTTTTCCGAGTGTGGAAGTAAATATGAACATTAACATCTAGCTGCTTCAGAAATTGAAAGAGTGGTACAGACTTACAGCAGGAAAGAGCTGGAACCAGATTTCTTTTTGCCTTGCAAACTGGACTTTTGACATTGTTTTGCGACCATTTCTTTCCTTGCCAACTCTCTTTTGTTTACATTCCACTCCTGCCCTTTATCTTCTTAAAATGTGAATGCTTCCTTGGAGATAACACCATTTTGTAAGTATTGTTGTGCTGTCATTGATGATATCTGTTGTTTACACTATTTCTACTTCCGGAAAGCAGTTAGTCCTCCACGTTCTTGGCTTCTCTCTTGTTGGAGATATAGAATCTCAGGCTCCACCCCTCACACTTACTGAATCAAACTGCATTTTAATGAGGAAGCCAAATTTAAAATGTACTTCTTTACCTCTTCCACGCCATCTTTGGACTTTTGCCGTTGCAACTAGATTAACACAGCTCATTACTGAAGGTTTATGTTAGAAGAGAGGCAGATATGTTTCCCAAGATGGTCAGCACTGGGTATGTACTCACTTGATTGAGGCATGACTGAAGTTCATCCATTTGAATAAAACTATTTGAAAATGGATGGACACATGGCTATTCAGACAACACCATTCTCACGAGACACTCTGCAGGGACCAATTATCCACCCCTTGTAAAGTTGAAGATTAATTTCTGCTCACTTTAAAGACACACGTAAATCCAAATAACAAATAGCACATTCTGGTGGAGTAATTAGGGCAAAATTTATTAAGTATCGATATTAAAATGAAAGTGTTAAGATGTCAAAGAAACAACAGGGAGAGTTAATATATTTCGCTGCTTCTGTATATGGGAAGGTGAAGGGCTGGAGAAGGGGAGGCTTTCAGCATGGTGCACAAGCACTATTCTGGGGAAAAACTTAAGGAGATTCTCTTGGGGTTCCTTCTCTGACCCTTGATTTTTTACCACCCCCATATCGTCCCAGCAAGCATAGCATAGTATATTGCATTGAAGACAAGAATAAATCCATAACCATAGTGCACATTTGTATTTCCCCTTTTATTTTTAGTGGCTGAGATTAAAAGGCTCACTTTTTAAAGTTAGTGCCTTGGTTACAGTTTACAACTCTTATGGCCATCTCTCCATTTCTCCAGGAGTTGTTTCTAGGGTCTTCAAGGTTGTTTAAATCATGGATGCTCAAACGTCTGATTTAAAATGACACAGTGTTTGTATAGTCTATGCTCATCTTGCCATATACTTCAAATCATCTCTAGATCAATTATACTACCTAATACAAATGTGATATACAAATAGTTGGTCTGTATTGATTATAAAATAGCAAGAAAAATCTGTATATGTTCAGTAAAAGTGCAATTTTTAAAAAGTATTCTTTAACCATATTAATTGAGTCTTCAAATAAGGAGTCACTTCAATTTAACTAATTACAGCAACAGATACCTCTCATTTGAAATTAAGGTTACATTTCAGATCGGCTGGGGAGGTGCCGCTGAGCCCAGGATACCGTGCAGTGCCACACTCCAAGTGTTTCTTTCCCCTTCATCCAGCTGCACTGTAATAGCACAAGGCTGCCCATTCCACCAAGTCCGTGGATGGAAATACAAGGCATTTAGATCTGCATGCTGGGCCTGAGGCCCTGGGGTCCTGACATTAGAGTGTACGGCTTGCTCTGACACACCGTCTATATTATCCAGAGAGGCATTTACCCTCCTCCATATGGGGATACTGTGGAACTGGGCTGCAACAGCTTTTGCAATATACTGCAGCAATTGCTACAGTACCAGCCTTGAAACCCCACTGAGCAGTCGGCTCTTCAGACAGATGAGGTCCATCAACTCTAAGGCATAATCCACTTTATCCTTTCATAAGGCACCCCCGAGAGCTTGCACAGGTCTCCATAACAACGGTTTAAACACTTTTGTACTACTCATAAAGGATGGGACAAGTTCGTAGAAGTCAGTTTGACTTCTTGGTCTCTTTCTGTGTAGATAGACGTCCTGCCTTGTGAGGCAAATTCGTGAATCTAGATTGAACATCAAGGCAAAGCCAGCCAATGGCAGAAGGAATGATATCTTACTGTGTGAACTCCTGAATTGAAAAGGGCAACTAAATCAAAACTTTTAAAAACTTACACAGCACTGAAGTAAGAAAGCGAAGTTCTTAGCACACATTTACATATCTCCTTCCGTTGCAGCGCTCAGAGAAGCCTCGCTTCAGCCCTGAGCGTCACTCTAGTCTGGAGTGGCAGTTGCATTGCCAGTGTTTTGTGTTGGTGCCCGCCCTCACAATTCACTTACAGACAGAATTCCCAGAAGAATCTCGGTGGGCTCATAACTAAAACCAGTCATTAAGGAATAATCCCACCAGCTTTTGGCATGGATTACGAACAGAATGTCTGGTAGAGGCCACATAGATCCTAAAGCAGAAAAAGTGGACTTTCTGCGGATGGAGAGCTGGGATCCGGGTGCTCTCAGAAACCAGCACCTATGTTCAGTGGGTGTCCGTCCATCTGAGTGTGAAAGTCACTACCAGGGGCCTTTAAAATTCCTTAAAGAAAAGAAATCCTGACTTTTCCATAAAATCCTTCCGTTTGAAAGTGGAGATAAGTAATGGACATTCTTTGAAAGCACATATCAAGGAAAAGATAAATAATCTGCAAAGCTGGTCTTCTAAGGAGATTGTCTGTCTGTAAGTCTAGGTTTCAAAATTTCCCGCTTGCGCACCTTAACTGGTGTGAGGGGAGGGGGAGAGGGAGGGAGCACACTTACTTCGGGTCACTCTCCTATCCTGATCCCAGTGGCTTTCTCCAGACAGAATAGCTGGATGAGGGGGGCTCACTCTGCCCACTCTGTCTGGTGCAGAGAGTGTAGCACAGGGTTTTTAAGATCTAACATCAGCAAATATTTCTTTCATACAGTTCCCGGTTATTTGGTCTTTTGAGTGGGGGTGGGGTGAGCAGAGAATATACATCAGGTCTTCTTCCAAGGGGGCAGGAGGCAGGCTGTGGATCACTCTGCTCTTCCCAGCCTCCCACTCTATCATCCTTAGGTAGCTCTTGCAATATTTTTGCTCCTGTCTCCTAAATACCTAATTCCCGCATCTTTCCTTGTCACATTATCACTAGTTCTGAAATAAATTGTAAACGGAGGCAACTTTATTATATTATGTCTCATCGATGACTACAGGTAATTCACCTTTTCGACTGATCGGTTACTTACACACTGCTGTATCAGCATCTGCTTGAGCTGATTATTGATCCTGGCGCCAACGTGCAGCTCCCTAAGGGTTGCCTCCGTGGTGTTTGCATCCACTTCTTAACCCTGCTTCTAGCATCTCCGCTCTCCTATTCATTTCAAGATCATGATTTTGTCCACATTCATTTGTACACGTCCCAAAACTCCTGTGGAACAGCCATACATCCAGCTTCTGCAGTGGGTCCTGAGAGTTGAGTTGTGAGCAAAGAAACCATGGCTGCCGTCATCATGAACTTGGCCTTATTGCATAGGCTACGTATTACAGTCAACTCTCAGTTTCCAGATCTGTGACAATACAATTTCGAAAACTTTTATCTCTCAGAGTGTGGCAGACTATCTGTGCTGAAATATGCTCCCACCAAGGGTGCAAAATGCAGCTTAAAATTCAAGGGCTGGAGAGATGGCTCAGCAGTTACAATATCATACTGATTTTGCAGAAGACCCGAATTAAATTCCCACCACCCATAACAGGTGGCTCACAACTACATATAACACCTCTGGTTTCTGAAGTCACTGCACTCATGTGCACAACTCCCATGCACACAATTAAAACTAAAAATAAACCTTTAAAAATATTGTTCAGATACCTTATTTACATTATAATCAAACAGCAATACAGGAGAATTGAAAATGCATTGCTGTTCTGCAATAAATTAGAAGATGTCCTGAACGATAGCGTCTCTGCCATTCTAGAGATTTGATTTCAGCAGTCCACACATAACAGCTGGAGGAAAGGCAAACGTGGAGTTCACAGAGAAGTTGCATTAATCTTAACATGAGACAGGATCCTGGAGTGATACTACAAGACATCTCATGGAAGGAGTTACCTCCATCCCACTATGAACTCTGCCAGAGCAGAAAAGGTATCTGACGTCATTATTACAGCCTTCACTCATCTGATAACGGGCCTTGAATTAAAACGTGAAGTCCAACGATTCCCAAACTATAAATCTGATTTCAAGTGTTACTGACAGATCACAGAAAAAATAATCGCACATAGTTGAACATACCCCAGGGTGATAAATTATTATATAGTAAAGTAAGTGGAGGTGAGACTTGAGCTGGTACTGCAGTACCTCTTCTTCACTGTTGGGGGCGCCAGAGAAGCAGGCAAGTGCCTACCCCACTATTGAACATTCTTGAGCCAAGAGAAACAGCAAGGGGCATTACAGATAAGCACTTATTATTTTTTACATATCAAACCAACATCTAAGACTCTGTCCTCAAGCAATATCAGAAGAAAATACAAATTGCTAGCAAGATATGACTAAAGCTTGTATCTTCGTTTGTAATATCAAAGGCTTTAATATAAATTCTACTTTTCTATGGTGGTTTGTAAGAAATAATATATCAGAAATATAATTGTAAAATGAGTGAAATTAAAACAATGAGAAAAGATACATTGAACAAACACAGACCAGAGAAAGGCTTGGGTTGGTTAGTCTTAATTCGCAGCCCTCCAGGATCTAGAATTAACTAGAAGACAAGACTCTGAGCACACCTGTGAGGGACTATTGAACCTCCGGCCATGCCTGTGAGAGGCTGTGTTGGCTGGCTCGCTGAGGAAAGAAGACTCATTCCAAAAGTGGACAGCACTGTTTTCTCCTTCTAAGTAAAAAGAAAAGATGAGGTGAATGCGCTGAGTGCTCTCCGCTTCCTGGTTGTCAATACAATGTGACCAACTCCTTAAACCCTTTGAGTTGTCTTGTCCAGGTCATCTTAACACAAGCAGAAAAGAAACAAATGACAGGGAAATTCATGGATTTCAGGGAAAACAGAATTTCATATGAATACTATGAGAAAAAAGAAATCAGATTATCAGTTAATTGACTAATTTTAATAAAGCTAAAGAGGTATAAGAATTCCTAGGGAAATCCTCTACTGTCTAATGTATTTAAAAAAAAAAAACAGTTTTTTAAAAAAGAGGAGCATGAGCACAGGTGTCCAGCATGGAAACTGCTTCCCCGAGAAGACGTGAATTATTAAATGAGAATCTCAGAGCTGCTGTTGGATATCTTCCTATGAGTTATTGGTCAGAGAGGCCCCAGAGGCCCTCAAAATAACATAAGGTATTGCCATTGCTCCTGGTTGCTCACAATAACTAGATAGCATAATTTATTGCTGAAGACACAATGTGCTTTGGTGGCAGGGAATGGAGAAATAAATATTGAACTGACCTGAAAACATGGCCCCTGATGAGTGGCTTTCCTAGACCCAGAAGGTGCTACTTGGGCTGCTGGGGAAAAGAGGCATCCGTGGTGTGACCCAGAAGTGAGGACAAAATGCTACACTCTTGACTTGCCAGGCAAGATGCATCTGTTAATGCAATAATGGCTTGGAGGTTTTGAGGGTAACCAACTGCTTTCAGATTGGATTTGACAGCTGCTCCACAGACCTGATATTATAAACATTGTCAAAAATTCATTTCTGGACATGTCATGGGCTCTAGTATGGAATCTTCTACCGCTGTTTTGTTAAACTGACATGTTTGCCAAGCTGCCCTTTAAACATTAATGCTCATACCCATAGATTAGTGGTGCATGGAAAATATGATCTTTTATCCAATTGGCTGTGCATCAGAAGTTCCATTGTCAAAGACGATCAGAACAGATCCAGAGAGGCAACTGTCAGTCACTGTAGAGTCTCTTCAAGTCTGAGTGCTCCACCGTCTGTGGCTAATCTGCTCTGCCTTGCCATGTTGCCTCCTCCTTATTCCTGTGCTTGGTCCACATCTTTAACAGAAGCACAAAGCAAAGTGTGAACTCTTAAAGCCTGGTCCAGTGATGTACTACCCCCAGCAAAGCCACTTCTAGACTATCCCAAACAGCACCACCACACAGGGATGCAGTGTTCAAATGACTGAGACTTTAGGGTACATTTCTCAATTAAACTGCCACAGATGTCTACTGCACGAAGGATTATTCTTATATCTTTTGAATTCAGGCCCCAGGAATGGCCCAAGTGATGAGGTCTTTCCTCCTTCCTGTGTTTTATTCTTCAGAAAGCATATGAAAGTTCCTTCAATGACTAATCCCAGTCACTTACATGACTCATGTACCATAAAACTTTATTACAATGTCATCCCATTTGCTTATGTTAATTCTGCTATAGGATGCTCTAGGAAAAGTTTGACTTGCCTTCTGGTCATGCTCTGGAAAGAAAGGTAAGTATCTCTTTTCTGTAATTCTTACAGAATGCTATTTAGATTCTTCTGAATGTCTTGTTTAGGAGGCCAGGGTCTTTATAGGGGTAGGTAGGAGTGGTTGCTAGAAAAGGAAGAAAAAAGAGGAGGGGGAGAGAGATAGTGACCCAACTACTCCAGAGAGATAATCATCTCTTGTTTCCTGTGTTGCTGGGGATACAGAAGGGCTTAAGTGGGCTTCACTTATATTCGAGGCCATAGGAGATGCTGAGGGTCAAGATGCACAGTCTCTGGGAGATTTTGTCCTGATCTTTGTGTCTGAGACAATGTTTCTGCCTGGGTGATCGTCCTTGTGGCGAGAGGGATACTGCTACTCACATGCGGAGTGCAATCCAGAGTGGAAGAGCTTGACAAGAACTGGGAAGTGAGACGAAGGAGCAGAGTGCTCTGCAATGATAAATACTCTGGAATCCATAGGCAAGGAGTGGGCAAAGATCACAAAACTGCCACTCACAATAGACAGCCCTCTGGGTATGGCAGATAAGTCATTTTTTTTTCAAAAATTAAGTAACATTATTTTCTTAATATTACCAGAGTACTGTTGAAAATCTCCATCCCAGCTCCACTCTGTTCATTGACCACTTTCTATTTTCCCTTGCTCCACTCTGATAAAGATTTGATGGTTTTCAAACAGCACTACAGTCTCTTTGATTCAAATGCAATAGCATCCTTAGACAGAATAGGAAGAGCGTCCGGGGTTGGTGGTGAACCTTCCCGTTTTGCTTCAGATTTGAGCTGACTTTTGCCTGTTTAATTTGGCCACTATTAAGTACACACAAAAAGGTAAAATTTGTTCTTAGTATTGATTTTGAAAGCAACAGAAGCGCTAGTAGAGTTAAAAAAGAGTCTTACAAAAATATGTTTGTACTCAAAGCTGAGAAATACTGTGAACCAAAAGACTGTCGCTTGTCTTTGACTGTAAATCTGATGCTCTAGAAAGGGCATCAACTTGTTCAGCTGCGCTTGCACATCCATAACACCATCCTCTCTGAGGAGCTGTTTCAGACTCTTTTATATAATGCTCATTATGAGTTAATGCTCTCTGACAACTAACTAGGGAAAGATTTTAATCTGGGAAGACAGACTCTTTGTCTTCGAAGAAGCAGCCTGAGTTCTCCTGAGCATTTGTAGGAATGATTTCACTAAGGCTCAGTAGTGATCTGTAAGCTGATGTGTTTATTTGTTCTTGAAACACTGCACGGTTGTCCCCTTTATCTACCAAATAGCGCCCTTGAGTAATCATTACAGAGGGAGCAATCGTGGGGGACAGTGAAATGGAACTTGTTTTGTGTTTTGATTACCTATATTATTATTAGCTTTCCCAGGAAAGGCCTTGAAATTCTAAATTTTTCTCAGGAATAGAATGAGAGTAAATGTTACCCATCTGTACAGATCTACAAACACAAAAGTAACAAATGCTTCAAAGAAACCAAAGACAACTTTGCCTATGGGAAGTCTGTCTTCTTGTCAGAAGTCTATGCATTAGGTTTGCTACATTAAAATCAAATAATAGATATTTCAGCTAAGGAGTTATTGAAAGTGGAATTATATTTCTACATCCCGTGCATAAAACATCAGCAAACAAGTTGGTGGTTGCTGAACCGTGCTTCTTTCCATGCAGACTTTGCAAGTATGTTTTGTTACTTTGTAGTTCTCTGGGGAGGAGCAACAAACATGATGAGTGTCTACACTGAGTCTTCTCCTGTTGCAGCCATCTGTCCGTCCTCTCCAGCCCTTTCCCTCGTGATCCTTGAGGCTCATCTGAGCATCCCCTGTTTAAAATACTACAACCGGCAGAAGCACACCTTCCTGAAGATAAAAACATAGAGAGGAATCATTGAAATGACTTGAAATGTCGTTGTCAGATTTTCCTGGACAATCTTCAAACAGCTGGTCTCAGCCTACCCTCTTCGTTCTCAACACTAGCTCCACCCAAGGCCAAGTCTTCAGAATGGACAAAATGGAAAGACATAGATTTTTTTTTATGTCTCATTAAAACTATTTGTGAAATAGCCTTGACTGATTGAAAACCTGAATATAAATACTATTCCAGGACAGACATTCAGTGATATGATAACATGTCTAAGAGTTAGAAGGGACCTGAAATAACAGTTTTGCCCTAAAGAAATTGACCAAAAGACTTTTAATCGCTTATTATCAAAAGAAGAGGACTGGAGTTCAACTCCCCAGAACTTATATAAATGCCATCTGGGCATGGCAGTCTACCTGTAGTCCCAGCCTTGGAAAGTGGAGACAGGAGACCTCCAAACAAAACCAGCTGGTGGAGTGAGATTAATCATATCAGCAAGCTGCAGTTTGACTGAAAGATATGCCTAAAAAGTAATAGTAATAACAACAGGGAGGGGAATCAAGGAAGATCAACCTTTGACCTTCACATGCATATACACATAGGTGTACCCATACACACACACACTGACACCTGTATATGCATGTATGCACACCACATACTACTCATATATGAAAAGAAGATAAATTGGTCATAAAAACTACATAGTTGGTAAAGAAGCCTCTGTGTGTGTGTGTGTGTGTGTGTATCATGAGTCAGACTACATAGCACATAAATAAATAAATTTATTCTCATCATGAAAGTTCCATTCCCAGGACCTAATTACCTCCCAGCACATCACATTTCAATATGATTTGGGAGGATAACTCAAATATCTAGTCAGTTGTGATATAGTATTGAATGTTGTCATATGTTATACAGTTTTATATACATAGTGTTGTCATATTATGATGTGCTATAAAGTGTTCTGATGTGACATAGAGTGTATTGATGTGTGATAGTGTAGTGTTGTAATATGGCATGCAGCATTACAATGCAGTAAGGGTGTTGTGATATGGTATAGTATGCTGTGGTATAGTAAGGAATGTTGTGATATGGTGTATAGTGTTTTAATGTGTAGTGTTAAGATATGTATAGAGTGTTGTGGTGTGGTATAGAGTGTTATGATATGGTATAGAGTATTGTGATGTGGAGGTTGTAATATGGTGCAGAGTGTTGTGGTATAGAGTATTAAAATACAGTGTAGAATATTGTGATACAGTGTAGAGTGTTAGTATGTGCTGATGTGGGATTCTCTTCTGTATGCTGCGAATACGATTCATTAATTAATAAAGAAAACTGGCTTTGGCGTGATAGGGTAGAATAGAGCTAGGCGGGAAAAACTAAACTGAATGCTGGGAGAAAGAAGGGCAGAATCAGAGAGAAGCCAGGGAGTTGCTGGAGACAGATGGTGCTAGAACTTTGCTGATAGGCCATGACCTCGTGGTGATGCACATATTAATGGAGATGGGTTAAATTAAGATGTAAGAGTTAGCCAATAAGAAGTTAGAGCTAATGGGCCAAGCAGTGATTTAATTAATACAGTTTCTGTGTGATTATTTGGGGGCTAAGCAGCCGAGAACAAACAAACAGCCCTTTATACTACAATGTGCTGTATATGTTGTGATGTAGTATAGAGTGTTACACTGTTGTATAAAGTGTTGGGATATGCTGTGGAGTGTTGTGATATAGTATGAAGTGTTGGAATATGCTGTGGAGTGTTATGATACAGTATAGAGGGTTGGGATACGGTGTAGAGTATTGGGATACAGTGTAGGGTGTCGTGACATATTATACTACAACTGCTAAATCAGTTTCCATTTATCTGTGTTTAGAGAAGAGGAAAGCACTTAACTTATTACTATGTGCCAAACATTTTACAAAGTTATTGACACTCATATTTTACAAACACAGATAAAGTGTGTATTGTGTTCTTTTTAGAGTTTTTTCTTTTCTTTCTTTTCTCTTTTTCTTCCATGAGTAAGCCAAGGTTCAGGAAGACTGTAATCTGATCAAAATTACCCTATGCAAAACTTCCAAGCCAATAATCAAAGTACTGTATTCTGAATGTTGGATTGTTTTGATCTATTTTGTTTCACACAGACAATTGGGTCTCTGTTCTTATAACCAGCAATTTTCACTGACCAAGCTAAAGAATTGAAATATCAACAAAATGCTTTCAATAAATGCCTGTCACAAAATATGTTTATTAATACTAAAAAAGGCAGGAATAAATAATACAAACAGTAGTTTGGTTTTATTCCCAAATCTGACATCTTGACTAACTAAATCAGAAACTTTCATAAAACAATTGCTTGGAGGACTTGGGCAATTTATTCTTCATGTAAAATCGCAGAGGCACTGAACACGGATCACACATACACATACAGTAACACACACAAGAGGAACCATTACAGAGATGAGGAGCACTCATTCAAAACAAGCCTTGTGGGAGACTGTCACCCAAAACTCACAAAACACATTTTAAAATCTTCTGAGTAAGTCATCAGGCATTGCATTCTGGGACCAGTGCTTTCCTAAATGTCAGTATCCCTATCAGTGTGGGCCAGGAAGAGAAAGCTAAATAGAAGGAGTGGGCAGAAGGCAGGAATTCCTCTGTCAGGTATAACCTTGATCATTTATCTAATTTTTGTCATGAAAGATCATTTGTGACCTAATCATTTGAGCTCAAGAATCTTTAAATAAGAGGCCACAAATGAGAAGCTAGAAACACATAGCTGGATCCAGAAGTGAATAGTTACGTGCATGGGCGTCTTATTCACTTGCTTATGCGTAAATCTGCCTGAGATGCATCAAGATCTCAAGTTTCAAAGGAAAGAGGGGAAAACTCATCTTTTCCAGATGTCTCTAGAAAAGTAATATCAAATGGCAGGCTGCTTGTCAGCGGGTTCTGTGAGTCCTGTCTGACTGGGTCTCATCCTCAATAGTGCCCTAGGGTAGTAAGTAAGGGCTCGCGTTCTGGAGGTAAAGTCGTAAGGTCTCAATCCTGTATCAGCAATTGATTGTTCATGTCTCCCTAAAATGTGACTCAATCTCCAAATCAAAAGTCCCCTGCTTTAAGGAAAAAAAGTGGAGCAAAGGAATAAACAGAGAAACTACTTCTTGGACTTGGGCTAAGTGTTGTTAGTGCGTGTTTCATGCCTTATTAAAGCCTGAGTGGTAGTGGTACAGAATTGCGAGCCCCACTGTCCCAGTTGCCCCTAGAATCGATACAACCCCAGCGTGTTCATTAACACAGCAGACTGAGTTAATAGGGAAGAAAATGCTAGTTAGCTTTCTCTGCTCACTGCTGCTGATTGAGATTCTTTCTGAAATTTTCTCAGGAAAGACCCTTGAGGAGTTGTGTCCTTACCAGAGGGAAAGCATGACAGCAGTGTGAGGCTCCCTAGTGTTTGATCCCCTCTCCAGCGGGTAGTGTATGTCCCCATTCATCAAGAGCAAGTGTGGTCTTGGGATATATTTGCACAGGAAGCTGTGAAACAAAGCCATCTTTACATTAACAAAGAACAACTTGAATGCTTGAATGGCTATTTCATGGTTACAGGACTCTCTCTCTCTCTCTCTCTCTCTCTCTCTCTCTCTCTCGCTCGCTCGCTCGCTCGTTTGCTCTCTCTCTCTCTCTTGCTTGTTCTCTCTCTCTCTCTCTCTCTCGCTTGCTCTCTCTCTCTCACTTGCTCTCTCTCTCTCTCACTTTCTCTCTCTCTCTCTCTCTCTCTCTCTCTCTCTCTCGCTCTCTCTCATAGGCCAATTAGGGGCAACTTGGACAACCCAGACCCCTGATGAAGACTACATGGACGAGAGGAGCAGCTAGTGTGCAGAACTGACATGAACCAGGAAATATGGGCAAGGAATCAGTCAACCCGACAAGAGTCTGGAGTTGTCAGTTGATTGAACATTAATTTCCCTAATTAGTTGACACAATGAGGATAGAGGGGCATACTAGTGGGGGCATGGGCAAATATTGACTATTGGAGAGAAGGAAAACGTCATCTCAGACCAGGGAAAGTTATGCTTTTCAGAGGCTCTCTGCCTCTTTGCCTTACCCCTGACATTGTTCTGCCTAGGACAAAGATGATAAGAAAATCAGCAAATGTATTTAAATAGGAAGCTGAGGTGGTCGTTTGCTTTTCTCTCTGTAGATGTGCTCTTGGTTGCTAACCCTGAAGGTCCTACCACACCTTCATACCTAGAACCACCCAAGAAGAGAGTCTCAATGTGGAATTTTCTACACTGGGCTTGTTTGTACACATGTCTATAGGGATTGTCTTAGCCAAGTTGATTGATGCGGGAAGACCCAGACCACAGTGAGTCATGGACTCACCTGAGAAACAGAACTGAGTATGATCAAGCCAGAGAACCTCGGGACATTCCTTTTGCCCTTGTTTGGATTGTGGACATGATGTGATCAGTTGTCTGCACTTCCTGCCCTCACTTCTTCACAGTGGTGGGCTGTAACCTGGAACTGAAAACTGAAACTGGTAAGAGTCCGTTCCCACCAAAGTACAAACATGCTGTGATTTTTTTCCTCCTTTATTTCCCTGATTGTATATTTAAAATACCTTCTTGACCCTAATTTCACCTAAGAGTCAGTATGCTATTCCTCTAATGTTCCTGGTATGAAACTTCTTGAGAGGACGGCAAAATGTCTCAGCAGGTAAAAGCACTTGCTATCAAACATGACGATGTGAGTTTATCCTAGGACCCACAACAAGGAAGGAGAAAACAGTCCTGCAGGTTGTCCTTTAACTTCCATATGCATGTAGTGGCATGTACACACGGGCACACATGGGCACACACACATACACAGAGAGAGAGAGAGAATAGATGATGATGATGATGATGATGATGAAGAAGATAGATGATAGATAGATAGATAGATGATAGATAGATAGATAGATAGATAGATAGATAGATAGATAGATAGATAGATGATAGATAGATGATAGATAGATAGATAGATAGATAGATAGATGATAGATAGATAGATAGATAGATAGATAGATAGATAGATAGATAGATAGATAGAAAGAAAGATAGATAGATAGATAGATAGATAGATAGATAGATAGATAGATAGATAGATAGATAGATAGAAAGATAGATAGATAGATAGATAGATGACAGATGATACATAAAGATTAATATAACATTTTTAAAAAGAAAGGCCATTCCACCTAATCTTACTGTGTTCAGTTCTCATTTCTATCTTGGTCCTATTCCTTCACTCAACTCCATCTGTCCTCTCCCTAAAGTCCCCGATAGTTTCCACAGCTCACTCCTGAAATTCCATGCCTCATCTTTCAGGATCATTAAGAAGAGTTACATAATCCTTAGTGACTTAGCCTTCTGGAAGCCCCTCCCTTTCTGCCCCTCACACCTCTGCTAGCCCCCTCTTCTTCCCCTGTTCCTTCACCATTGGAGAACTCCAGAGCTCAGCCCTTAGATCACCACTGCGTTTTTTCTTTTCCTCCATTTAGTGATGTCACTGTGTTTCTGAGTTTCAGATCGCTGCTTTATGCTGACGGTTCCAAATCCGTTTCTTCAGCTTCTCCCGGCTCACACACGTACCTGATCTCTCACTATCTCCAGCCAATGGCTAATTTCTTGAACTTATCCAAAATAAGATGCCAGATGCTACTCGGGCATTTGCTGTCCTGTTTTCACAGCTCTAGAAGATTCCTTCTCCTGGTCACTGCACCCAACACCTTAGGGTACCATCAACTCCCTCGCCCTCTCTTCCTCTTTTTCTAATCTACTAGGGAGTTCTGGTGCTTTTATCTCAAAATCCAGGCGCCTCTCCCTGCTGGTCCAGTCTACCACCATCTCCAGTTTAGGTCACTGCAGCTTTCTAACTGAAGTCCTTACTTTCATTTTACCCTTTTCTGTGTGAGCAAGTTATCAGCAAAAAAGCCAGAATCACTCTGCTAACTTGAGAATGTCTGCTCAAAACCTGGTGGAGGCTCATCTTTCAGAATCTACTTCACAATCTGTTCAGTGCACAGCAACTGCCACCTACACCCCCGTATCTCTCCAGCTCCATGCCTCATTCTGTTGTCCCATCCCTTTAATCACCCTTCCTCCATCACCACATCATGGGGCACATTCCTTTCCATTGCCTTGTCAGTCCCTTTGCCTCAGATTCTATCCCAACTATTATCTGTGTGTTTCATGTTAACCTAAATAGATTAGTCACATATTTCCTTGCTGGGACCCACTGATCCACATAGAGTTCAGATGCTTCCACCCAAAGTTAAAACTCTTTCTGGCACTCCCAGAGTCCTGCAGGTTTTCCCCGACAAATCCAGAAGGTTTACCCCATTCTCATAAATCCATCAGCTCTAATTTAAAGTGACCCTTTTAAAAAACTGTCTGGGTTGCTTTAGTAAAATTAAGGGGTAGAAATCCACTACCTGAGAAACACAGCTGAGTATGATCAAGCAAAAGAGCCAGGGTACATTCATTTTGCGCTTGTTTCAATTGTGGATCAAAATAAGTTTTATCCACGAACATGGAGTGGTAGCAAAGAAGATCTCAAATTCTCAATAAATACTAGCCGAGCTGATGAACAGGTGGGTGAATGAAAGGTAGTCTGGATGCTACAGTTCACAGGACCAGAGCCAAAACTGCTTCTCTCAGCTCGACTGACCTGTGCTGTGGAGCATGGCCATGTTCAGCCGCCTCTGCTCTTCCCGAGACTGGATCAGATACTGGCTGACCTCATCACGTCCTGTGTCACAGGTGTCTCCGTGACCTCACCGCTCCAGCCCTGGCCAAGTGTGATGATCTGTTGCTGAGCTGGGCACATCTAAACAAAGAAAGTGGCAATGGAGGATCTGAAACACACTTGAGTGAATTCTAAGTTACATCCCCCATGATCTAAACATACTCCCCCACCATCTTGTAGGGAGGTCTAACTTTTAGAACAGAGTCAGAAGTGGGGCAGTTCATTTTCTTCTGCAGCACATGGGCACCTTTGAGAAAACCATTGTGGTTCCCATATATTTAAAAGGTTATTTGAATGCATAGCAAAAAATAGTTTTTAAATTGGACGTTAGTTTTATAAAACATTACAATGTAATTATTTACTTGTTACTGTTAGACTTAATATTGGATTGGGTTCTGTTCTTTTCAGGTCAATTATTAACACTTTGCTTTTCAAAAATGCAAAGGTCTTTCAGTTGTCTAGGAAACTCTTTCTGAGCGTTCTGAGTTAATATTCAAAGACTGCTGGGCGGCAGCAGGCTGTAGGCATGTCCTTCTCATATGCAGAAGCTCAGCACTGCTGGAAGCTGGCTGGCATCACCTCCTAGATTCAGATTATAACAATGCTGTTTGCTTAGGTTTGAACACAGAGTTCACAAAAAAAAAAAAGCACCTCCAGAAAAATCGATTGTGTGATCTACTATCTCAGTTGTATAAAAATGTTACTCTCTTCTTGATATAAAGGCTTTCATGGAGAAAAGTCAACCTTCAGGTCCTAATTTATTCGCCTGCTTGCTAGTTTTCTTCTTTTGTAGCAACTGTAGGAATATGGAACTTCAATAAAGAAAGCTCTTTTGCCAAATTAAAAGTCCTTCTGATGGCTGTGATGTATATGATTTTACCATATGCTTTAATCTGAAGTGGGACCAAAATTGACATTTAAAGAACCACAGCGCTATAATCAGTCCTAATAATAATGGCAATAACCCAAAAGCAGGACTTGGTGCAGCAATAAGGACGGTAGTTTCTCTTCACGGCCCTCTCCTCAGCCGCACCCTGTCACTGTCCCTTGTGAAAAAGAACTCAGTTCAGCTCATCATTGAAGAGAGCAGGTGCCTCTGATGTGCACAGTCCTTGTCTCGTCCTGTCCATCATTCAAACATATCCTGGGATGTGAGAGGAGGAAAGGCTGACTTTCCTGACATCGTCTTCCACTTCATAGAGTATGTCTAGTGTTTGTAGTTGATGAACCAGAGATGCTCAGAAAGATTGGCGGCTGTTGTTGAGAGGGTGCCACAAAGAAGCACCCAGCGGGAGCTGATGTTTATAGATGCTTTTTTATATCCAAAAGTCGAAAAGGGAGGCGGGCACGGTGGGGTTATGATTTACATTTGTATTATTTATTTATACATTAAATGCAGAATCCCGGAGAAGAGTGTTGCTTCCAGCTCACACAGCAGGCTTGAATGGTCAACTGTTGCCAACATATCTCTCCCTGCAGTCTTGGCAGCTCTGTCACCCCAACTGTCAAGAAAATGAGTTCACCTTCTACATGATCGCAGGTATGTGAATCTTTTAAATGGATGTTCACCCTTAGCCCTGTGCCCACAGCACAGCATCTGAGCACACCTGCTGCATACTGATCTGCTCGGCCTCTTTACTAAGTTTATGGCTTTGAGCACATGACTTGATGACTATGAATCTCAGCGTTGGCATATGTTCCATAGGGGCAATGAAAGTACTGCTCTTGTTTGCTTTGTGTTTGGACCTAGTGTATGTACATGTGGCTCACTACTTGGCAGGGTAGATATGGCAGTCCTTTAGTGGGAGATTGGTTCCAGCACCCACTCAGACACCAAATGTGCAGATATCCAAGTCCTTTCTCTAAAATGGCATGGTATTTGCACTGAGCCCACTCACATCCTCCAGAATACTTTAAATCATTCCCACATTACTTATAATATCGAATACAATGCAAAACCTAGCACGTCGTTCTATACTATATAGTTTAGGGAATAATGACAAGAAAAGTCTTTTAAGTCCAGTTGCAATTAGACTTTTTTTTTCTTTCTAGTATTTCTACCCCACTATTGGTTGAACCTGTAGATGTGAAACCTGTGATATAGAGGGCCAATTATTCTCACCAATATCTGTTACCATTATTTCTTAGGGGCCCCATGGAATATTTGTTTCCCAATTAGTTTTCATGAATAAAATTTCAAAAATTTTAGTGAGTTCTAAAGATTTCTTGGCTTCTGGACAACTTGGAGTTGAGGGAAGTAGTCACCTGAGGGAAGGATTTAGGTGCAAGCAGTTGGTCTATGAGGTGATGCCAAGAAGCAGGACGAGAAAATGAAGCGAGATGAGGAAGAGAGGCATGCCAGCCCCGGTTCATAATTGCCACTACAGTCGTCTGCAGTACTCTCACACCTACCCACAGAAGTCCGCTGTGAAAGTTTCAGGAATCAGGTGAGCCAGTGTTCAACGCGGCCACTGTTACAAGAGAAGCTACAGTAATGATGGGGCTGCTGGCTGGGGAAGGAGACACTAGGCAATTTCATCACTGGGTGGGCATTACAGAGGTGCTCACTCAAACTTGGATGGTGCTACCTACTGCACACCAAAGCTTTCCCACTGCTGCTTCCAGACTGGTGGAACACTGACTGGTAGGCTCATCCATATTGCAGATCTGACCTGGTGATGGTTTCCATTCACAGGCAGCTCTTCTAAAGGGTCCTAGAACTCCTTAGTTACCTCATCACTTTCCTCTCATTATATAACTCATTCTTGAACTGGGTAAGGTACTCAGAGCTTGCAGTGAATTGCTCTAGCATGGCTCTCCTCTGCTAATTTTCTCTGGCTGTGGAGGGCATAGTGCTGAGGTAGATGAGCATAACATATGGTCTCCTGTCCAAGTCATTACAGGTTTCTACCCAGGAAGTCTTTCTTGAATATTTATTAGTCCCCTTTCCTCCAGTGAAGCATCCTTTAAGAGTCTCTGTCATTATGCTTTCCTTCCTCAAGGGTATATCCATGGTGGCAGGAGATACGACTGGCCAGCAAGCAATAGCTATTGTTGACTTTCCATCTTCATGGTCCTTAATCACTTTTAATTTTATTTTCAACTCAGCCACTTGACACTAACTCTTAGTGGCACATTAGCTGTAAATTTCGTACACTCTGACCCATGATTAACAAGAAGATGAAGATCAAATCAATCATGAGAAAATGGTACAGTGGAGAAACAGTAAATGTAAGACAGAAAAGGCTGCTTTTTACATACATAGAAGTGCATTCCGAAATAATAAAAAAGTACAATACTGTGAACATGTAAGTAGTTACTTAATCCTTTATTATCAGAATATTACTTTGCACTGTATGTAGCATATAATATAAGGTGTTATAATATCATAGTACTGCCACACACAATAGAAGTACTACTCTGTGATGTCACAATGACCATGACAGCCCTAAGCAAGGGAGCTCTCCAGATCCATTATGATCTAATAGCACCATTGTATAGGAGGACAACATTGACTGAATCAGCATTGTGCGAAGATGGCTATATGTCAATTTTCAATTAAATTAGCTTTTAAATTGCAAAGATATCAACCTGGAGATGTAGCCCAGCAATATAATGCTTAGCTGGTACGTCGCAAGCCCCAGTACTCCCAAAAAAGAATAAAAAGTGTTCATCATCCCATCAATCAGTGATTTGATCAGCATCCATTGTAATACATGTTTGGAGAATATCCTACACGCCTTCTAAACGCACATTCAGTAACAACACACTAAAGACTTTATGTCGGCAAATGTTAACTGGAGGCTTTTATTCAGGAAGATTTAAATATTTGCTAGCACTCCACTTGCCATGGCTGCTATGAGTTTCAAGCCCACTGAGAATCTTGATGGACTGTGGGGAATGTGACCGGTCCACTGACTTCTGTTGAGGGAGAGGAAGCATGGATAAGTTGTCTCTCATCAGATGAGGTTTTCTGCAGCACTAATAACTTAGCTTCCCTATCCATAGCTAGAAATCATCCTCAGCCAGAGACTGGAGGTTTCTAGAATGACCCACATTGTGTACTACATACTTGTGAGGGTACCTGAGTCTTTATTTTCAGAGAAGGTTTATTTTGAACTGCTTTGAAATTTACAGGGAGCCTCTGCACATCCCTCACACACCTTTATTCAATATTAACATTTTACTACATAAGCATAGCAAAATTGCCAAAATCTAAAGATTGGGGCCAACAAAATGGCTCAGCAGATGAAAGAAGTTGTCACACAGTGCAGTGAGAAACTGGACCTCTGAGGGTTGTCCTCTGGCTCCCACACGCATGTGCGTGCATGCACACACACATATATTTTATACACACACATTCACACATGATGATAAGAATTTTAAAAATCTGTAACTTAAAATGGTATAAGCTGTTAATTAAACCACATATCAACTTTACCAGTCTTCTCTAAGTTTACTTTCTATCCCAGCCTTCTGTTGAGTAATTCCACCTGCATTGTTAGCTATTTCTCTAACTTTCAGGAGCCCTTTGCTCCTTCCATGTCTTCATAATCTCAACATGTCTCTGTGTATCAAGGCTGCTTCTCATATCACAGAAGTTAGTATCTTTACAGTGAAAAGCAAGTGGCTCTATTTTTATGTGTCAACTTGACGGGACCAAAGAATACCTACCTATTTGGTCAAAGACTATTCTGAGTGTGTAAGAGTAATTCAAGTTGAAGCTAACTTTTGTGCTGGTAGAGAGAGTAAGGTAGATACCCACAAATCAACAGGAAGAATGAGTTTTGTCTGACTTTCTTCAAGCTCAGACATTGGTTTCCAGCTTTGAAGTCTAACCAAAGCATGGCCTTTGACTCACTACCCCAGAACAGTGCTGGTTTTCAGCTCATTGAATCTGAGTAGAAGCAGTATTCTGTCCTGGGCTTCGAGCTTCTTCAGCCTGTTATTCTTTGGATTTGAAAGCCTCTGCCAGTGTACAAACCTTCCTTCCTTAATTCCGTCCTTCCTCCATTCCCTCCTTCCCACGTTATTAAACTAGTTGTGTTTCTCTGGGTAACACTCACTACTACAAGTCCTAGTCAAATGACCAAGGCTAATAATTACTATCACTGGCCATAGAACATGGGACATCACAAAACTCTTGCGATGATATTCTAGCAAGAACATTTCATCTTTATGGTATTCTTCTCCAAAATGCATACCCTCATTTCAACCGTGAGAAAGTATCAGCCAAAATCAAATGAACTTTCATCTCATTCTCAGCTTTTGTCTGTGAACCATAAAAGCCAAGAGTCCTCCTGAAATTCTTCATTTACCTCTGCAACATTCAGGGTTTCCTAATCTGGCCCAGGTACTAAGTCTTCTTTTTGGGTAAAACGGAGCAGATGATGGGGTATACTGTTTAAAACACATCTCTACACCTGCTGAACTCTAATCTGCTTCTCTTCACTGCTAATTTCAGTCTCCATGGGCCTTGGGCCAAAACAGCCCTGGGCTGTCCCCTCTGGACATACCAATGACCACTCATTCCAGTTCAAAACCCCATTGGGATCTTTCCTAAAAGTCATACTTGAAGTGCCACAGTTAATGCAACTGGAAGAGACCCAGATCTACATCCAGTGGGTCCTGCTGAGAATTCTGATAATCACACCAAACTCATTTCTGAACTGAGTTCAGTCTGAAAGAAGACTGGTTTATTGCTCCCCACCACCTGTTCTTAGGCAAGACCCTTCCATCAGACACCTCCTGATAAATGAATAGCTTTGACTTTTGGAAGATTGATATCCTGGTGTACTTTCCCTCCTCTTCACTTCCACTCATCAAAAAAAGGAAAATGAAATCTTCGTGCACATAGATTCAGGCAGAGAGAAAACCACTTACAACAGAGTCATGCACCAGGCTCTCACCAAGCCAAAGAGTCCTGGAAGATGCCAGGAGCTATCAAGCAGTGCTTCAGATGAAAGGAATAAGCCTGGGACTGATGTCACCATGGTTAAGATCGTGTGTTCTTCCAGAGGACCAGAGTTTGATTCCTGGGATCCACTGTGGGTGTTTCATAATCAACTTCAACTCCTCTGGCTATCAGGGGCACTGCACTGTCTTACACACACACAAAACACACACACACACACAAATACACACCCTGGTCTTTAAAAATGTTCCATCACATCATGCTGTGTGGACCAGGATTCATCAACGGAAAGAGCTAGAAGTTACTGCCACCTTCCAACAAACAATATTTTGATTTTTTTCTCTTGCAATTCCACTGCCTTCTATAAAATGCTTGCCCACATTCAGCAAGCACATGGAGTTCAGTGATGAGCATCTGCATGTTGACCATCAGTCCCGCCTCGTCTCATTTGCTTTGCCTCTATTTTCTTAATTTATATGTGGAATTTTCTTGTACTATGCTGTGTGTATTTTTGGAACTAACTGAAATGGTCTTCCCGTAGTCTGGATTTCCTCGTCTTGCCCTAGTCCTCACCCTTTGGAGATGGTTTGCTCTCAGGTGGTTTCCCTGTATGACTTGTACTTCTTTTCTCTGTTTCTGCCCCTCTTTACTAATTTTCAGAGTAATGAGTGACTTTCCAGACATCCCTTAAAAGTGGAGAAATAATTTTTATATGTCTTGATCTCATGATCTAAACACACTGTTGTGTTTCAGTGTTTGGGTTCGTTTTATTGGTGAGCAAGCTGTGTATTGGCCAATGGCTCTTCATATGGTCAGCTCTGATCCTCTTGCCCTGTTATATTCCCTGCGCACTAGTGTGAAGTGTTCAAGGGTTGTCTTGTAGGCCAGAGTTTGGAGTGAGCCTTTGTCTAAGGCATTTCTGTTTTTTTCCTCAGGAAATAGTATTTTAAAGGCCGATCTGTACTTTAGCAATGGGCATGGCCACATGAGAAGTCATTGCTTATAGTTGTTTCTAGTAGACAGAGCCAGGATTATTTCTTTTTTTAAATTGTTTTTATTGAGCTATATATTTCTCTCAGCTCCCCACCCATCCTCCCCCAACCCCTTCTGCTCTCTGCCATAATCCCTATGCTTCCAATTTATTCAGGAGATTTTGTCTTTTTCTACTTCATATGTACATTAGATAAATGTATGTCTCTCTTAGGATCCTCTTTGTTGTCTAGGTTCTCTGGGATTATAAATTGTGGGCTGCTTTTTTTTTGCTTTATGTTTAAAAGCCACTTATGAGTGAGTACATATGATATATGTCTTTCTGGGTCTGGGTTAGACCATTCAATATAATGTTTTCTAGATCCATCCATTTACCTGCAAATTTCAAGATGTCATTATTTTTTTCTGCTGTGTAGTACTCCATTAGGTAAATGTAGCACATCTCCTTTATCCATTCTTCGGCCAAGAGGCATTTAAGTTGTTTCCAGGTTATGGCTATGACAGATATTGCTGCTATGAACATAGTTGAGCACATGTCCTTGTGGCATGATTGAGCATTCTTTTTGTATATACCCAAAAGTAGTATTGCTGGGTCTTGAGGTAGGTTTTTTCTAATTTTCTGAGAAATCGCTATACTGATTTCCAAAGTGGTATTACTTTAGTTATATGTACATGTGTGTCTCGTGTAGCTACATGTATGTAAGTACAGGTACCTTGTAACAGGCCCCGAGACATTTGTATGATTGATTCTATGTGAGAGGCACCATTATGAACGTAGAACTCAGCACATTAGCTCAAACCTGCCAAAAGGGGAACAGAAACCCAATCCATCGAAGACTTAGTCCATAGTTCCTGGATGGGAAAACTCTCTAGATGTACTAATCTTGGCATCTGTAGTTTCACTTCTCACTAACTGTTCTTGCTGATGGAAGTGTTAACCAGGATGAAGCTTAAAAGGTAAAGGTGAGGCTCCGGTACTGTGATTGGGGCAAGTCCCCCCGAAATCAGCAGCCAGCAATACAGACTTCATATTCAGCTTTAAGAGTGTCTGGAATTGTGTGGTGGAATTACCTTGTAACAGCCTGAGGAGGCCAGCGGCATCAGAACACCCTGGAACTGGACTCACAGGGGGTTACCATGAGACACCTCATGTAGGTGCTGGAAAACAAACCTGAAAACTCTGGAAGAACACGACATGCTCTGAACTGCTGAACCATCTCTCTTCACCCTGTAAGATATTGCTGCTATGAACATAGTTGAGCACATGTCCTTGTGGCATGATTGAGCATTCTTTTTGTATATACCCAAAAGTAGTATTGCTGGGTCTTGAGGTAGGTTTTTTCTAATTTTCTGAGAAATCGCTATACTGATTTCCAAAGTGGTATTACTTTAGTTATATGTACATGTGTGTCTCGTTCTTTAAAAACATCAAGCTACCAAAGACTGTGTTATTATTTATGTGGTACTCCCAAATGCAGAGTGGGAAACAGAGCTTCTCATGTGTTTTTACAAGAGAACCTACAGTGGAAGCCCAGAGCATAGCTGTCTCCATACTCATTCATGGTTTTCACTAAGTAATTATTTCCATTATGTTACATGGACATTATATATGTGTCTAATACACACAAAATTCCCTACTTAAAAAAATCCTAAAAGACTGCTACATCCCAAGAAAGTAACATATCACAATGAAAGGAACCTAAGACTTGTATCAGAAAGGGGTAGGCAAATGGAATCTGCCATTGCTAAATGAGCGGATTTATCCAGGAAAATATTTTGTGTGCTTGCATAGAAATGTTCTCATCTGTACAATTGCAACACAGCTGCCCCATCAGAGAGCTAGAAAAGCTGTCTGAGTTGGAGTGCTACATCCTGAAAGAGTTGTTCATCCGAGGTAAGTGAGCTCCTTGGGGAGAGGGAACTGTGGGGTCCCCAGGTCCCCCGGGCTTGCTGCCTGCAGCCCTGTGGCAGGTGCTATGTGGCTTTCCTGATGTGCTGACAAGATAGATCATCTCTCTCACATTTCAACCTTCAGTTTGGTGTGCCAGCCCATTACTCATCCTTGTCTGTACTTCCTTTCTATTTATGGGGAGAAGGAAAGGATTATGGAACAGATTAAAGGATCAAAAAATATGACTGCCTTCAGCCGAAGGAGAAGCAAATATCAGCTGATATAGCCCAGTAGGTGGAAAAGCTTGTGGTTCGTGTTGAGCCCAGCTCACCTACCTCACCCCCAGCACTGGACTTGATATCTACTGTGTGCTGCTACTCCAAGGGTTTTAAATATTGAGTATAGATTTTATTCTTCCTGTAATATTTTATTTATTTATATCGGGTAGTATGAGATATTTGTCTCAAATGTACATTAGACTTTTAGCATCCTTCTATGTAAGCGAATTTAGCTTCCTCTTCTCATCTCACTATTTTGATAAATGATATACTATTGTTCCTCACTACGGCACGCCACTGTGCCACAGAACTCCCGGATGTAGTATCAAGCAATAATGTTGCACATTGGTCACCCTCTCTCTTCCTACCTTCCTCCTGTCTCCCCAGCCCCTGGTAACCATAACTGCACTCTCAACCTCTGTGAGATTAACTCCTTCCAGATTCCCCTTATGAGTAAGATCAAGCAGAGTTTGTGTTCTGTACCTGGCTTACTTCATTTGGCATAATGTCCTCCTGGTCCATCCATGTTGTTCAAATAGCAGGATTTAATGCCCCTTATTGCTGAATAGTACTCCACTGCTTACCATATCATTTTCCCACTATCACCATTCTTGGTAGAATTCCTCCTTTAATTTAGCTTATTATTCCTTTGTTCTTTCCATTGCATATTGATTCCTGGGTACAGACTGCCCTTGCCTTCCCCAGCCCATCTAAATAATATTCCTGTCTGAAATCGCCTCACCTGTTCCAAATCCACATGGCTATGCCTTTCTTTGCATGGCTTGAATGCAATGGACAAACAATTTTGTCACTTAGGATTCTTGGGAAGATGCACTATTATAATGCATGTCCCTTAGCTCAGTGCCATGAGGTTCAAGAACATAACTTTCATGTTATTAACAGACTACAACCACTATTTTCCTTGCTGTTATTATGACTGCTACATGTAACACTTTGTTCATGTTTCCAGTTAGTATATGCTATGTTCTGTCTGACAGTAGAGAAAATTGCTCACAACTTTCCCGTACAGCGGTACGCCTTTCTTGTCGCCCTAGAGCATGCGTCTCTCTTGCAGCATAACCGCAGTCTTGCTTGGTGCTTTCTGTAGATGGATGGTTACATTTTTACTGGCAAAAAAAAATTAGAAAGTAATTTTAACACACTCTGCCTGTGGTTGAGATTTAAAACTTCTCACTCTAAGTGGTATCTTGAGCATGCAATGTGATTAAAGAGGATTTTCTTTGTTGCCTTTTCTTTATTAAGTCTTTTATAGTAAATTAACTTTTGCATTTACAAGGTAGTCCCTAGATATCCCTAGGATTTCTGTGGTATACAAACTTGGAAATCCTAGGCTGTCTTCAACCAGGCCCGAGTCTCATGTCCAAAATTAGTGAGGCATTCTAGGAGGCCCATCCCATCCTCTCAACATTTCAAGGACCAGGCAGTCTAGGGTATCAAACTCAGAACTTTGCTCAGTGCCAAACAAATTTTAAGAAAACAGCTTGGCTATATTCATTTTGTTAAAGCATGCTGACCTGTTGAGTTTATTGTTCAAGAACTAGCGTCACAGATGGAGAGACAGTTCATGCCGTGGGTGACATTTCTTTTGTACTTCTAGTATCCAGGGCTGGAATTACAGCTTATTAGGAAGATGCCAGATTATTCTATGGTTACTTTGTGCATAGAGGGAGTCAGAAAAAAATCGGCCTTGACAGGAAGAGATATTACTTCCATTCTGGTGACCAGTGGAAGAGTGTGTCTCCTGGGTTTTCTATGGAAGTAGAGATTGGCCCTGCCGCCTGAACCTTTGGGCTCAGCATGCTTATATTTGGTCAAATTCTTTCTTCTAGAAATTGTTGAGGAGAAACACACAGGTCATCCCTAAATCACCTCTCTACTTTTGCATCAGGATCTCTCCTCTAAAACTACAGGCAACCCAAAGAGAAGTAGGGGCCATGTGTGCAGGGAACAGATGGACAGTGAACTGCCAGTCCTAAGAGGGGTCCCAGGAGAAAGGCCTTGACTGGGGTGGGTGTGAGAGCAGTCTGACCATCTTGACTTAGGTTTCTATGAGATGTCATTCACTCCAGTTTTGTTGAAGGTTGTAGTCTGGTTTGGTTAACTGATTTGAGTGTGGAATTAATAGTTTCTATGTAACACACTGGTAATAAAAACAGTTTTTGGCTGCCCACTTCCACTCTCTTATTCCATCTTTCCTGAGGCCGTTGTTATGGCTGCTATGCAAGGAAGACTTGAGTCTGGTCAATCCGTCAGACAACCATGGGTAGAATAAGTGATGCTTGGCAAAGAAGAAAGCAGTGATCTGGACTCATCCATAGAAACAAGGCTGTAACTCGCTTTTTCACTACATAGCAAGAGACCCTTACCAAGGGGTTACAGGCCCTTTGCTTTGCTTGCTTTAACAACTGATCATGTTAGCTTAGATATTGTCTTACTTAACAATAAACTTGATTTCATTGCTTTAATTATTAATCACAGATAATTTCTGTTAATCAGCCTTTAATATTTTTTTTCATAAATCTACTTGTAACAGGCTTTGTTACACCAACCAGCTCTCACAAGATGACATATAGGCTTACTAGTAGTTTTGAATGCTCAGCCTTTACCTAGCTTTTATGTTAATCTGTTTCTCTTTATCTATGTTTTGCTTCAAGGCTTTTTACTTTTCTTCCTTCCTTCCTTCCATCCTTCCTTCTTCCTTTCTTCCTTTCTTTCTGCATGTCTTACTTTTCCACTGTCTCCATGTCTGGGTTGTGGCTACCTTGTTTCTGGCCCTGAGAGTGTGCCTCTCTTTCTTTTTCATTCTCTCCTCTCACTCTTCTCTCTTTTTTAAGCCTGGATTTCTTTTCCTATTTATTCTCTCTGTCCTCCATCTCTGCCTATCCCTCTACTGCCTAGCTATTGGATATTCAGCTTTTTATTAGATCAATCAGGTGCCTCAGGCAGGCAAGGCGAAACAAACACAGCATAAGCAAATGGAACACATCTTTACACAGTTAAAGTAATATTCTGCAGCATAAACAAGCGCAACACATTTTTGCCTAGTCTAAATAATATTCCGCAACATTTATTACCACCTTTGGTTTGTATATTAGTATTACATCAGGTGAGGAAGATCATCTCTCCTCTTCTGGAACATGACTAAAGCCCCCAACACACTAAGTTCCCATGATGACTTCACAGTCCCTCAAGTGTTTGGACTGAGACAGTAACTCAAGTGGCTCACTGAAAGATACTGTTTTGGCTAAATGAGCACTCCCAACACAGCCACTGCCACGAAGCTTGTCAATGCATTAGATGATAGGGAAATGGAACCAAAGAAGAGACAATGAAAGACGAGTTCATTTCATGTTTGCTAGGTACTTCAGGACAGGCAACTGCCACCTGACTCCATGGAGGTGTGACATCCTAACTACTGAGTCTGGTGACCCCATTGGGAAGAACATTGACAAGCTGTGGGGTGGTACTGTTGATAGAAGGGGAAGAAGCAATGGGCCATCTTCCAAAATGATGCTCTTGAGAAGTAGGGGTAGTGGCTATTTCCTTCTTTCATGCTTTCTAGAATGGGGCCACAAAGAGTTACTGAGCCTACAGGGCTGCAGACTGCCTGGAAACTCCCCGTCCTCCACAGACAATGGTGTAATTCTTCCAATTGCTCATCAAAGCTCTAAGGAATCACTACAGAGACTACTTAAGAATTCACACCTTACATGGGAGAATACATCTACAATCCCAGGATTCGGAAGGCAGAAACAGGAGGATCTGTGCAAGTTCAAGGCCAGACTGGGCTACCTAGTGAATTCTAGGCCAGTCAAGATGGCACAATGAAATTCTCTTTCAAACCAACAAACAAAGACAAAAATTATGTGCTGGAAAGATCGATGGCTTTGTCATTCAGAGTGTGCATTGCTCTTCCAGAGGCCTTAGTCAGGTTCCCAGCCTAACAGATTAAACCACTTGCAATTCCAACTCTAGGAGATCTGATGCTCTCTCTTGGTTCCATGGGCACTGCCCACATATGGCACACACAACACACACACACGTACACACACGCACACACGTACACACACATGTGCACATACATATAAATAAATAAAAATTAAAAGTAATCTTTATGAAAGTTATTACTAGTGACCTGGGCTTCTCATATTTTAGCCCAGGCAACTTGGAATACACCATGTAGCTCATGTTGGCCTTGATCACAGGACTGTCTTCATGATCGACCATGCCTCCAAGTATTAGGATTATAGGAATGAGCCAACATGCCCAGCTATAAGAAACAGTTATTCCTGAAAATCTACTAAGTCTTGTCTTTAGGAGAAAATTTTTTTGCTTAGAACCTTTATGCCACATGCTACTCCCTCTTTACATCTTTCTATTTCTATTTGATATAAAATTTATACCATACTTTTTTTTTTTTTTTTTTTTTTGGATTTTCGAGACAGGGTTTCTCTGTGGCTTTGGAGCCTGTCCTGGAACTAGCTCTGTAGACCAGGCTGGTCTCGAACTCACAGAGATCCGCCTGCCTCTGCCTCCCGAGTGCTGGGATTAAAGGCGTGCGCCACCATCGCCCGGCTTATACCATACTTTTGACCAAAGAGACAGGCTGTCTCTTCTTTCATCAGTCAAAGAACATGACATTTCACTGGGAGTGGCAGACCACTAGCTCTTCTCAAGTTGCAGGATCTAGATTTCTGATGAGTAGGCACAGAGGTCAGGGTTGACCTTCACTCAGCTCCTGCTTTAGGAGGTGGTATAGTAGGTGACCTCATCTATTGAGTTACATGACACACAAAAGACAAGCTGAAAACTAGACACCGTTACTGGAAATTTAGGCGAGTTCCTTTAGAGTCTCCACATGTTACCAGGGAAACTGGGATGCCCTCGTAGTGCTTTTAGCCTTGTTAATAAAAGAACGTGAGAATGAGCGCAAAAGAAAACTTCAAGGACAATTTTACCTAGAGCTGAAAGATCTTAATATAAATCTGACCACACTGAACCTGATAGAAGAGAAAGTGGGAAGTAGCCTTCAGTGCATGGGCACAGGAAACCCTTTCCTAAATATAACACCAGTAGCACAGACACTGAGAGCAACAATAAATAAATGGAACCTCATGAAATTGAGAAGCTTCTATAAAGCAAAGGACACACTCAATAAAACAAAAAGGCAGCCTGCAAAATGGAAAAAGATTTTCACCCAGCACACATCAGACAGAGGACTTACCTCCAAAATATATAAAGAACTCAAGAAATTAGACATCAAAATTCTAAATAAGCCAATTTAAAAATGGGGTACAAAACTAAACCAAGAATTCTGAGCTGAAGAATCTCAATTGATTGAGAAACACTTAAGAAAATGTTCAACATCCTTAGCCATTAGGGAAATACAAATCAAAATGACTCTGAGATACCATCTTACACCAGTCAGAATGGCTGAGATCAAACACACCAATCATAGCTTATGCTGGGGAGGATGTTGAGTAAGAGGAACACTCCTCCATTACTGGTGGGGATGCAAATTTTTACAGCCACTTCGAAAATCAGTATGGTGGTTTCTCAGAAAATTGGGAATCAACTTATCTCAGGACCTAGGAATACCACTGTTGCACATATACCCAAAAAATGCTCAATTATACTACAAGGACATCTGTTCAGCTATGTCCATAGCAGCATTGTTTGTAATAGCCAGAACCTGGAAACAATCTAGGTGCCCCTCAACCAAAAAATAGATCAAGAAAATGTGGTACATTTACACAATGGAGTACTACTCAGCAGAAAAAAAAAGACATCTAGAAATTTGCATGCAAATGGATGAAACTAGAAAAAAAACATCATGAGTGAGGTGACCCAGACCTAGAAAGATGAACATGGTATGTATTCACTCATAAGTGGATACTAGCTATAAAGCAAAGAATAACGAGTCTATAGTCCATGATCCTACAGAAGCTAAGTAACAAGGTGAACCCTAAGAAAAACATATATAGATCCACTTGGAAAGGGGATATAGACAAAGTTGCCTGACAAAATTGGGAGCATGGAGTGGGGGAAAAGGGTGTGTAGAAGGGGAAGAGGAGGGGAGAAGAAGAGGGGGAAGAGAACTTGAAGGAACAGGGATAGTAAAGATGGAGGAAGAACAGAGATGAGAGCAAGGAAAGAGATATTTGGATTGAGGGAACCATAATGGGGATAGCAAGAGACCTGGTACTAAAGAAATTCTCAGGAATTCACAAGGATGACCCCAGTTAAGATCTTAAGCAACAGAAGAAAGGGTGGCCGCACTGGCTTTGCACTGTAGTCAGATTGATAAATATTCTAAATATCACCACAGAACATTGCCCAGCAACTGATGAAGACAAGGGCAGATACCCACAGTGGAGGACTGAGCTGAGTTCCCAAAGTCCAGCTGAAGAAGGGGAGGAATGAGAATATGAGCAAAGAGGTCAAGACTATGATGAGTTCACCCACTGAAACAATTTACCTGAGCTAAAGGGAGCTCACCAACTCCAACCAGAAAGGGAAGGAACCAGCATAGGTCCAAACTAGACCTTCGGAATGTGGGTGACAGTTGCATAGCTGAGGCAGATTGTGGAGCCTCTGGCAATGGCACCAGTATTTATCTTTACTGCTAGTACTGACTTTTTGAGAACCTATTCTCTTTGGATGGATACCTTGATCAGCCTAGATAAAGTAGAAAGGGCCTTGGACTTTCCCCAAAGCAATGTGGATTATCCTCTCTGAGGAGCAGATGCGGGTGGGAAATGGAGGGAATGGGAGAAGGAGAGGGAGTGGGAACTGGGATTGGTATGTAAAATTTAAAAAAAAAAAAGATATAGTTTGTTTTCTTTGTTTAAAAAAGAAGGAAAAAAAAAAACAATCAAATAACAACAGCAGAAAAAAAAAAAAGGACCTGTAAGATGAAGTCTTAACAGATGCCTAGAGGAGGAGGAGAATGGGAAAAGAAAGGAAAATTAAACAAAACCAGGCTGTTTGAGATGGCGTGGGAGTCAGCCACAGGGCAGACTGGCAGTCACAGGACAGGAAGGGAACTTAAAAGAAACAGAGAAGCCCAAAGTACCGGGGAAGGCGTGCTTGGAACAGAGACACAAGAAAAGGAAAAGTTAGCAGTTTTTGGGGAAGTCAGAAAAGCAGGCTGACTTCCAAACCTGCCTGTCCACAGCTCTGCAAGTAATTGCACAAAGGGTGGGAACTGGGGAAAGAAAAGTGTATTATCTCATTAAAAGGGATAATCATTCCCCCCACCTCTTTAACATGGCTTAAGGCACTTCTGCATTCCTGGGACATGATCCATCAGTCTAGTGACTGGCCTACACAGCTGTCATATTGGATCTCCAACCAGGGCAGAGACTCCATTCTCTTGTTCTATTCCCTTAATGTGCCTTTACTGCTACTGCTACAACCTTACAGCCTAGTTAACTTGGACAGCAGGGGTTATTCCTGTTCCCTGATGTAGTTGGCCTAGCCATCCATGGCTGTGGCTGGAACTTTGGGCAAGGCAAGAGACAAAACCTCCAAACAGGGTTCTGAAGCTCTCTGAAGGAACTGCCTCTACTTGAAACAATGTGTGAGAAAGTTCAAGTCTAAGAACACTGAAAAACAATAGAGATTTTAGTGGTGGCAAGGAAGAGGAGGCTGCAAACTCTGTAAAAGAGAAAAGCTACATCACAGGCTGAAGCCGCAAAACAATCCCACACCAGTTAAGAATCAGGGATAATAAAATGGGTTATTTATTTGAGGGGAAAAACTTACAGATCACTGTCTCAAACAACAGTCCTCTCGTTGCAAACAGGAAGCAGAGAGTTTAGCAGCCTGACCGGGAGAAGCAAAAGCGAGAGCATGCACGGTTCCCGCTGCTTTTTAAAGTATAAGAGACCACACCCCAGTGGGCTGGTATCTTAAAGGCTATTGGCTGAAGGAACAGAATATGTTCCCACAGTGACAGGCCTTCTGGTTTACCAGAGACAACCAAGCAAAACAACCTCCTGGGATCACAACAAGCCTCAGAGACTGGATTAATATTTGCACTGAAGAAGCTCTGACTGGAACTGGATAGGACTGTACGTAATTTACATCAAAGGCATTGTCAAAATAGCACAGTGATAAGCTGTCAGTTGGTGAAGATTAACTCTATAATGATGAAATTAATCCATCAATATTTACTATTATGATCATAAATGCACCAAACACCAAAATGCATGAGACACACAGAGCTAGGTGTAATGGCTCAAGCCTGTAATCCCAAAACATGTGAAGCTGTAATAGAATGATCACTGAGTTCTAGGCATTTGTTCATGACTTTCCTAGAAAATCTCCCACAATGCATGTTAAAAAAATTGTATAAATTTGTGAAATGTATACATTTATAAGGAACATGACCACCAAAGCTGATTTAAGAATGACTGTCAAATTGTAATACCTATGTAACAAATAGGAATATTGGTCAAACCTAGGCATTATGGCCAGCAGTCCAGTAGTCAAGGAATAAAGACAGGAGGATCATGAGTTCACTGAGGCAGGAAGATCTTCCTTCCTGCTTGCAGCCTGAGTCTTTTTCCCCCTTTTCACATCTCCCTCTCAAAGAGGCAGCTTCTGCCTCTCCCCACTTCTCCCCTTCCCCTCTTCTCTCTCTCTTTCTATCTTTCTGCCTCTCTGCTCTTCTCCCCTCCTCTCTTCCCCCTGCATAACCCACTAAATAAATATCCAACCTCCCTCTGCGTAGTGTGCCTATCTGTCTGTCTCTAGCCCGCCACCACATGACCAGCCGCCTTCAGAGACCTGGGGTGTGGTCTCATGTGGTTCTGCTGCCCTCTGCCTGCCATCACATTGTCTGCTGCCTGCCACCATTCGGGGACCTGCAGCTACTTGGGGATCCGCAGCATATTTTATTAATCCATTTCAGTTGGTGGTCACTTCAACATGAGGAATTGTATTAAAGGGTCTCAGCATTAGGAAGGCTGAGAACCACCAGTTTAGGGAAAAAAGACTTAGCTTTCTTGACCAATAGGCAAAAGCTCCTTAGACATTACACCTGAAGTATAAGCAATAAAACAAAAATAGATTTATTGAACTTCATTGAAATTGAAACTTTTGTACTTAAGTGAAATAAAGATAAGAAAATAGCACAGAGTAGTTGGTAGAAATCTAGATACAGTCAGGAAGAAGGAATCTTAATTTAGAAAATGCCTTCATCAGATTGTAAACAAGTCTGTGGAGCATTTTCTTGATTAACGATTGATGTGGGAGGGAACAGCCCAGTGTGGGTGGTGTCACCCTTGGCCAGGTTGTCCTGGGTGGTATAAAGATGCAAGCAGAACAAGCCGTGGGATAAGATAGTCAGCAACATTCTTCCATAGGCTCTGCTTCAGTTCCTGCCTCTAGTTTCCTGTCTTCAGGGTCCTACCTTCAGATTTCTGCCCAGAGTTCCTTCTTTGGCTTTGCTCGGTGGACTGTGACTCCAAATATATAAGCTGAATAAACCCTTTCTTCCCCAAGTTTGCTCTTCATGGTGTTGTATCACAGCAATAATGGGGAAACTATGTATTCCATGTCTGACAGGTGGCTTGCATTAAAAGTACATAATAAACAATCCAACAGTAAAAAGATGTTAAAAGATCTGGAAAGACATTTCTCCAGGGGTGTATAAGTGGTTAATAAGAACACGAGAAAATGCTGCTCATCGGTGGACAATAATGAAACAGAAACCAGAACCACATGCCCTAACTTCATCCCTGCTGAGATGGCAGGAATGAGGATAACAACGATGAGGACCAACAAGAATATCCCTGCAACTCTAGTGCATTGCTGGTGGGATTTGAAACAGTCCAGCTGTTTTGGAAATAGTCTGATAATCAAATCAAATTTATACAGTCAAGTGACATATAACCCTACGGTTTACTCCCAGGTACTAAAAGAGCTGAAAACATGCATTACTAATGCACACAAAAGCATAGTAAATAATGTCAGCCTTGTTTATAGTTGCAAAAATGGTCACAGTACAAATTTCCATCAGCTAATGAGTTGATAAGCTGTCGTACATCCATTGCTAAGGGATAGCTCTTGTCAATAAAAAGAAATCTAAGCAATATGCTTCAAGAAAACTTGCATATGGTCTGTGAAGTGGTGGAGGCAGACTACAAGCAGGCTATATATATATATATATATATATATATATATATATATATATAATATTAATATATATATATATCTCCATTGGTATGAATTCAGGACAGGTAAATGAAGAGACAAATTGAGACTGAGGGTTTGAGTGAATATTAGGTATGACAGAAATAAACTGAATTTATTTGGGCACATCAGTGTCTCTTGGATATTACCAAATAACAGTGTTCTTCATTGTTCAGAAAAGGAGACGGAGTGAATGTTCAGCTTTGCTTCTCTCTGGCTTCCAGCCGCAGGTTTATCCTGACAACAAAGGACTTATAAAACCCACCTGAGCTGGTCACCTACTAGTGGTCCCTCCCATAACTTACAGGCTGTGGGTTTGGAGTTGAAGGAGTGGGAAGGGCATAAGAAGAAGTGAGACTTTGTTCCAAGGGTCCACATTGAAAGGCCTCTGTGACCAGCATCAAAAGCCAGTCATATCGGGTAAGCATTTTTCTGGAATTCGAAATTCTTAAAACTGTGATAGTTAATTTTAAAAACCGAAGAAGTAACTATGTCTTTGAAATCCTTCTCCCAGCCTAATGGGGAATTGCAAATAGATTTCAAACATATGCCAAAACAAGCTGATCATAATATCCCTTTATTTACCTTGAAAGAGACCCCTACTGTGATGAATAGTGACAGTGGCAGAAACATGTAAAGATGCATCCAAGACTAAGAAAGGAAGAGGGACGTGTGAGATAAAGCCCCTTCCGAAAGCAGCCATGACAAAAGACATCTCGGCAAGTCACTCTGTAAAGTGGCTGTAATCATTCAGAGACATTATTTAGCAGTCAAGAAAACATTGCTGAGGAATGATGGAAGGGTCTGGCAGGGGAAATTGTCAAAAGACTGGCATCAATCACAGTTAAGCGTGTGTCTCTACTGATTACATGCACCCTGCAGCGAGCCTGCCAAACAGATCTTGGATGCCACAGTGATCAGCTGACGGAGTCTGTGAGGATGAATGATGGAGTGGCCATCTGCATCTGGGACTAAGAGGAGAGGGAGTGTCATTGCTGAGGCTTGGGACATGTGGTGATTCTCAAAGATCCAACACTAGCTCCTTGCAGCTAAGTGTACACAAGAAGAAAGAGGCTGCCCGTGACCTGGATTTCTGTGTGTGCGTTTATATTCGTTAATTGTTATGAAACCAAAGGTTTGACATAGCTGAAGTATACCAAAAGACATACAGAAAAAAACCCTCTAGTTTTTCTGACCAAAGCTTTAATAACTGTGACTCCAAGTCACATTGTGTTCATTGTGTTTTCTTTTGACTTTGTGATGAAATTAGTAATCAAACCAACCGTGACATGACAGCTATTTCTGTGCTATACACTTTATGTATAATTTCAGACTAAACTTCTCAACTAGGGAGATATCACCAAATCCATGATGTAGCTATGAAAATTGGGACTAACAAAATGATGTCACTAGGATGAAGCCAGCAGGTAATAGACTCTGTTGGACCCTAGGCATGTTTGATTCCTATGACTGGCCTCTGCCCACTCCGTGATATCACCTTCTCCCAAAAGGTACTCAGAGTGGTCTGCATGCTGGGTTAGTAAGAGCTTAAGCACCCCCAAATGAGCAAGGCTTCCTTGGCTTTGACCTCACTATTTTTGAACAGTAAGCTTCCCCCTGGTTGTGAAAACTTAGAAATAACAGTGCTTTTTTTCCCCACTGACTGGTCTCAAGAGTTTGCCCACAATTTGGCTAAATCTAATCATGGTCTATTCAAGTCCTACATTAGCCAGAAGAGCAAGAACTAAATAACTCACACATTTATCAACTGCTTGTCCTACTCACAGGATTTATACCAATATGCTGACTAGTTAGAAAGTTCAATCACACCATAGCCATATCATGTGATTTTAGTTGTCTTTAAAAGTGTATATATGTGTTGTTGGAGAATAATCCTTTTGTACTCTGTGAAGATGTGTCACTGCTATCGCTTTAATAAATAGCTTAATGTTCAGTATCTAGGCAGGATTTCCAGGCACAAAGGATTCTGGGAAGAAGAAAAAGGTGGAGACACCAGGGGTTGGCAGCAGATAGAGAGGAAACAGACATGCAGGAGGAGAGATTAAGCCATAAATCGTGTGGCAGCACATAGATTAGTAGAAATGGGTTAATTTAAGTTATAAGAGCTAGTTAGGAACAAGCCTAAGCTATTGGTCAAGTTTTCATAATTAATAATTAATTATTGGGGATCTGAAAGTCCTGACAAAAAAAGTCTGACTAAGGTGTATGGGTGTGGTCACGTGTTAGCGTGGGCATGCTCATGCCACAGTGTGCTTGTGGAAGTCTAAAGTTACCTCAGCTGTCAGTCTTCACCTTCCACCTTGTTTCTGACAGGGTCTCTTATTGTTCTATACTGTATATATCAGTCTTTCTGGCTGGAAAGCTTTTGGGAATCTCCTGTCTCCACCCCATCTCTCTGTAGGAGGGCTAGTATTACAGATACACACTAGCACATCTAGCTTTACGTTGGTTCTAGGGACTGGACTCAGTTTTTCACACTTGAGCAACAACACCCAAAGAGACACTTCCATAACCCCCAATAGCCACATTTTAAAAAGAGATTTATGTATTTTGTGTATATGTATTTTTGCATGCATGCATGCACACGCACTATGTACATGTAGTACTGGCACAGATCAGATAAGGGCATCAGATCCTCTGGATCTTGACTTTCAGATGGTTGTGACATGCTATGTAGATGTCGGAAACTGAACGTGAACCTGGGTCCTATGAAAAAGCAGCAAGTGTTCTTAACTGCCAAGCCCTCTTTCAAGTCCCAACAACCATACTTTTCAAATTAAAAAAAGAAACAAAACCTTTTTTAAACATAGAATTTACTAATTTTGTATCTAATTTTCCCAGTGTATCCAACCATTTCCTTTCAATACAAAATCAATCAAAAAAAAAAAAAACAGTATTTTGTTGGTGGAAGTTTCTATGCTACAAGCCATTTCCAAGTAACCACACAAAGGCTTAATATTAATTAGAAATGCTTGGCCAGTAGCTCAGGTAGTAACCTAACTCTTACATTTTAATTAACCCATATTTCTTATCTATGCTTTGCCATGTGGTTTGGTACCTCTTCTCAGCATGGCATGCCCAACTTGTTTCTCTCTGTGTCTGCTTGAGACTCCTAACTTTGCCATTCTTCTTCCTAGCATTCTCAGTTTGGTTCATTTGCCTAAACTTATCCCATCTTGTTATTGGCCAATCAGCTTCTTTATTAAACCATGCACAGTGATTGGTTTAATTCCATAGTATTACTTTTTTACATTATGTTGAACATGTCAATTTGGACTGACCATATATCAAGTGGTTAGCATCTATCTGTGGCTGAGTGTGGTGGCGCATTTTGGTAATCCTAGCTACTAGGGAGACTACAGCAGAGTATAGTGAGTTCAAAATCACCCTGAGCAGCATAGCAAGACTGTGTCTCAAAAATAAAATAAAATAAAGCATAGAGAAAGGAAGGGAAGGGAGAAAAAGGGAAAGTGAAAGAATGAATAAATTAAGCAAGGAAATAAGGAGTGAAAGAAGAGAGGAGAAGAGAAGGGAAGGGAAAAGTAGGGAACAGAAGAAAAGGGTAGGGAAGAGTGAGAAATGTTATTTGTGTTTATTGGCCAATATATCAGATTGCCTAATCTTTGGTAGGTCTTGATTTAACTGACCTAACTTCCTGCCTTATACCCCATCACAGCTTCAACTAATCATCTGTCTGCCCATTTACTTATCAAATAATTTATGTATTGATACATTTTCTTAAAGAACTTAAGAATATTTCTCCTACAAAGATTTCCACTTCATCTCTTCTCTGTTAGGCGCAGGTGACCTCACACTCCCAGAAACTGATTCTAACCTAAGAATATGACTTCATCTTCCAGCTCTAGTAGTCTGTCCACTATCCTGGTGATGCTATCTAGTCCTGAGAAAAACTTATCTTTCTTTCTTGGTTAATTACATTTTATTTGTTATGGACCAGGGTGCTCAATTAATTCTCACAATGTAAGTTTATCTAAGAAATCAAAACTTAAATCAGAAATTTAGACAGTATCCCAAATCCCTCATGTTTGCCCTTTTCAGTCATAGATCCTCAACCCCCAGAGAAACAATTGTCCTATTTTGCCAGACCACAGATTCACTGTGATTCTTTTTGTTATTCCTTAAGTATTCTTAAGAGCTCACTCTTGTTGACCTCAAACCAAGAACTTACTATGTCATATTGGTTTTCTTTCAGTCAGATATGTGAGATCCATCCAAGTTGATCGGTGTGTTGACGTGGGAACTGCATCAGAGGTTATTAATCCACTCTGTGGCTGATGGACTTACAGGGTTCCCTAGCATCTTACTGTTACAAAATATGCTTTGATAAACTTATGACAAACATGTCTTGTGATAGATTAAAAAGTGTGTGTGTCTGTACTCAGTTGACTATAATTGTCAACAATGGCCCCAAAGATGTGAACTTTCCTAATTTGTGAAATGTGTGGAAGGGCCTAGCAGATGTAGTTAAGTTCGGGACCTTGAGAAGGAGAGGATATTTTTCTACAAATCATAAGTTCGTGTGTCCTAGGAAGAGAGCCAAGGGTGATTTTGCACAGAGAGACTTAAAGAGAGACAAAGATTAGTGTGCAAGGCCACAGACAAAGATTATCAATAGTCACCAGAAGCTGGAAGAAGCCAGTACCTGCTTCTACAAAGTGTCTCCAGAGGCAGCATAACCCTGCCACATTTCAATTTTAGCCCAGTGGCACTGACTTCACACTTCTGACCTTTAAAACTGTGAGGGAACAATTTCTTTTGAGCCACCCACTTTGTGTGATTCATTTCAGGGCACTATTACCCTGCTAAGTGGTTTCCCCAACAGACAATTATCTCTTTAAAAGGAAAAAAAACTCAGTTATCTAATTGCCAACAGTATTGAAATGCAGGCCATAAGCTCTGAAGAGTAAGGCTTAAAAGGAAATTATCTGCAGAATAAAACTATTTGCCTGTTGGCATGTCCATTTTTCTTGTAAATAATTATTATTATAAGAATTCAAGAGAAATAATAAAACTGAAGAACCACTTAATCCGCAACTTGTGATTCACATATATACATGCTAGACCTTCCACTCACACACCAGCCCAGCACCCCATCCCACCTTCTGGTTTTGAATCAAAAGAAAATTAAACCAATAGCCAATATCCTCAGACTCCACAAAGTTCTCTTACCTCATATTACCTTCCCAATACACATGGTTTATTTATTTAAGTGTGTGCGTGTGTGTGCGTATGCGTGTGTGTGTGTGAATGGCATATGTATGCAGGTGCTCATGGAGATCAGGAGAGAGCATTTGACTGGAGTTACAAACATCTGTGAACCTATCCTCCCTGGGCGCTGGAAACTGATCCCCAATCCTTTGTAAGAGCTTTGACTGTTGAGCCATCCTCCAACCTCAATGCCCACTGTTTATAGAAATATAGGAAAACAAATAATACGAAATCAAATGGAAACAAGTGATAATTTAGAATACTGAAAAAAATGTGGTTGCTTTCTGTTCAGATGAAAATGGAAGACCAGAGCAGGAATAAACTCAGATAAGACACGCACCTGCAAAACCCGCAGTGCATGCAGAAGTTAGAAGCCATTGTGGAGACTGTAGTCAAGCTGGGCCTTCAAGGTTCACCTAAAGAACGTTTAGGACCAAGTACATCCCACTTTGAAAATAAACATATTCAAGGCAGATTGAAGAAAAGAGAACATAAACATGAGGCTAGAAATGTGTTACAGCCTGCCCTCCCAAAATAACAAAGCTGAACCCCCAACCCTCTGAACCCATCAATGTGCAGGTAATCAAAGTCTTGCTGGAGTAGGAGGGGTCCTTAGTTTAATATGACTGGAGTGACTGGATTGCTTGTAAGAGGAAGGAAATAGTTTCCCAAACACAGAGAAAACAATGTCGTACAAAGACTAGCACAAAGAGGAGATGGGGGCTTGACCTGGGGCTGTACCACAGGCCATAGAAGCACCAAGCTTCTGTTAATCCTGAGATTTGGCAGAGAAAAACCAGTTCCATCATTCTGGGCTAAATTAAAAAAAGTTTTGTTAACATTTTTTTTTCTTTTTATTGTTTATTTATTTATTAAAGATTTCTGCCTTCTCCCCGCCACCACCTCCCATTTCCCTCCCCATCCCCCATCAAGTCCCCCTCCCTCATCATCCCTAAGAGTAATCCGGGTTCCCTGCCCTGTGGGAAGTCCAAGGACCACCCACCTCCATCCAGGTCTAGTAAGGTAAGCCTAGGCTCCCACAAAGCCAGTACGTGCAGTAGGATCAAAAACCCATTGCCATTGTTCTTGAGTTCTCAGTAGTCCTCATTGTCTATTATGTTCAGCAAGTCCGGTTTTATCCCATGCTTTTTCAGACCCAGGCCAGCTGGCTTTGGTGAGTTCCTGATAGAACATCCCCATTGTCTCAGTGTGTGGGTGCACCCCTCGCGGTCCTGAGTTCCTTGCTCATGCTCTGTCTCCTGCTCTCGATTTGGACCTTGAGATTTCAGTCCGGTGCTCCAATGTGGGTCTTTGTCTCTGTCTCCTTTCATCGCCTAAATGTTTTTCTTTGGGTTCACCTTCTTAATTAGCTTCTCTAGGACCACGCATAATAGGCTCAATGTCCCCTATTCATGGCTAGAAACCAAAGATGGAATTTGGTCAGGAACACTCCAGGAAATATCCCAGCTGAGTGGCCCTGAGACATGTGCTGTCGGGCCACTTTCCCATGAAGCTTTGTTATGTTTTTAAGAACTTCAACTCCCAGAATCCAGGAAGTTACCTGGTCTTTGGGCCGGTGGGGCTTATAGGTTAACTTAGAGTATAACAAGAATAGTATTAGAGTACCTTAAGTTAAACAGCAGGGACTACATGGGGTAAAATTAAAAGGTTTATCTGTAAAAGAAAAAATCCAGAAAATAATAAACACAAATGTCAAGGTCACACTAACTCTGCTAAGAAGTATGGAAGATGGGCCTGTGAACAAGCAAATAAGAATCTAAAATAACTGAAAGACACTTAAGGAAATGCTCAACACCCTTCTAGTCATCAGAGAAATGCAAATCAAAACAACTTTGAGATTCCATCTTACACCTGTAAGAATGGTCAAGATCAAAAACACTAATGACAACTTACGCTGGAGAGGATGTGGGGTAAAGGGAACACTCCTGCATTGCTGGTGGGAGTGTAAACTGATGCAGCCCTTTTGTATATCAGTATAATGATTTCTCAGAAAATTAGGAAACAACCTTCCTCAAGACCCAGCAATATCACTTTTGGGTATATATCCAAAGGATGCTCAATCGTGCCACAACGACATGTGCTCAATTATGTTCATAGCAGTATTTTTTGTCATAACCAAAACATGGAAACCACCTAAATGCCCCTCAACCAAAGAATGGATAAGAAAAATGTGGTACATTTACACAATGGAATACTACACAGCAGAAAAAAATGATGACATCTTAAAATTTGCAGACAAATGGATTGAGCTAGGAATTATCATATTGAGTAAGGTAACCCAGATCCAGAAAGACAATTATCATATGTACTCACTCATAAGTGGCTTTTAGACATAAAGCAAAGAAAACCAGCCTACAATTCATAATAGGTCCAGAGAACCTAGACAACAAAGAGGACCCTAATAGAGACATACATGGATCTAATCTACATGAGAAGTAGAAAAAGACAAGATCTCCTGAGTAAATTAGGAACATGGGGACCATGGGAGAGGGTAGAAAGGGAGGGAGCAGGAAGGAAGGGAAACAGAGAAACCTGTATAGACCAATAAAATCAATTAAATAAAAGATTATTAGTATCCAGTTGTTCAGAATGAAAGTAGCCAGGCATGGTGGCACAGTCCTATAGTTCCAGCCCCTGAGACTGGTGGGGAACATAAGGACTTTGACACTATTCTGGGATAGACTTTGTCTTACAAATTGAAAAAATAGACCATCTTCACATAAATAATTTTGTCAAGCTCAATAATAAATTACTTTATACAATATTTCATATGTAAAATATTCTACAACAAAAGGTTCAAAGTTTCAGAGTGAAAACTCACTGTTGGTTCAGGAAGAATCAGACCCCATCCTGTAGAAGCTCAGCCTCTATGTGTTTCTGCAAAGAATTGAAAGTAGAAAGAAAGGAAAGAAACTCATGAAAAGAACTCACAGAAAACAGAAAGCTAGCATCTAGAATGCATGCAAGAGCAGAGAACTTTTTCCTGGCTTGAGAAAAGAGCTATGTCCTAAACAAGCTTGCTACCCGAAAAACTAATTAAGAGACAAACTTCAAGATACAGAATGGGAGAGTTTTTGAGAAAGAATAGAGACAAAAAAACCTAACTCATATTCAGGTACAATAATAGAAGGGCAGACATTTCTAGCAAAGAATGAGTCATCCATTTACCAATGACTCCTTTCCTACAACATTGCATTCCAAGAAATTAGCGAACAGTTCCCGCAGTTCAGGGAGAAATGCCTTGGCCCAATCACCTATGACAGAAATGTTCTTCTTACATAGAAACAATGGAAGGATTTTCTGGGTATGGAAGAGGCCCAGGGGACACACTATTCACTTGCGTGCTCATCTTGGAATATGCCAAGATGCATTCCAGCGAAGCCAGGCAAAGCAGCACCAGGTGCAGCTCAACTGAAAATTACCAAAAAGGACTGGGAATGTCCAAAATTTAACTGTCTACACAGTATTCCAAAACCGTTTTTTTAGTGACTGGAGAGATGACTCCGTAGTTAAGAGCCGTAGCTGCTCTTTCGGACAACTTGGGTTTGATTGCCAGGGCCCACATGACAGCTCACAGCAGTCTATAACTCTAGTCTCAGAGGATCTGATGCCCTCTTCTGACTTCCACGGGCACTGTGATCATGAGGCACACATTCATACATGCAGCAAAACACCTACACATAGAATTAAAACTAAACACTTAAAACTAAATACTCAGTAAAATAGTTTTTAATAATATAAATGCAAAAACAAAACATAATTGCTTCAAGAGAAGACACACTGCATACATAATTTGGGGCTAGTTTCTGTAAATTGAAAAATATCTCAATCTTACATACAGACAGAAAAATAACACAGCAGATAGAGATCTTGTTTGCATAACTATCTAACACTCTATGTGGATACAACTATCACCTATATAATGTCAATGAAGGGGGAAATTATATTTTCTTATTCAACTCTGACAATAAGGTAATCAGCAAAACAACAACAACAACAAAACATTTCTATGATTTCTGATCCCCCAAAATGTGGGTGGAGATTTCTCACTGACAGCAGACATGCAAACCACGTTTTTCCGCACCAACAATAGCGTGTGTGTTCTCCATATCCACTTGGTGCTAGGAGGAGCTACTGGAAGTGACATCAGATTCACCAGATTCCCATAAGACTGCCCCTCCGGTTAGCTAACTTTAATTAATACACGCCTCCTACTGAGGCTGTAAATCAGAATTCTCACAACTGTGTCCTTGGCTTTGAATAACTTGCTGAAGCAGCCCAGGGAAACATTTTACTTACATTTGCCAGTTTGTTAGAAAGGACATCACAAACGCCCAGGGCAGAGACTTCTAGGTCAGTGATTTGGAAGCTCTCAAAAATCTGTCTTTTGGGGTTTTAAGGAAGCTCATCACATGGGAAAGAAGTACTGTATCATGGCTAGTGAGGACCAACTTAGCCTTCTCTCCCAAAAGATGGGAAACAACCTAGGGTCTGCCATTCTTCAGTAGATCTTTAGCATTTGAAAAACAACTTATCTACATTCCAAGACTTTTGGATTTGTATGCCAGGAAACAAAGAAAAAGATTGTATGTATATGTCAATAAAAAACACTGAGACAAAGTCTATATATTATGTAGCTAGCTATATGAAAACATCTATGTAACAATCTTCCCTCAATATATAAGAATATGCTCTATAAATCTGTTTATATCTTTATCTATTTGTATGGAAACTATCTATAAACATGTTTATACTGTTATCTGTACAAATCTGTAATTCTGAGTCTCCTTGTCAAAGTACTTTCTGACCTCCCTTATAACGGCAGTTGAGAATCTTACGCAACCAGCCCTCTGGCCCTCCTAACCTCACCCAGCAGACCATATCACCCACATCATGTTTCAGATTTTATCTATGTGGCTGCAGAAAGGCCATCACTTGGAAGTCACACGTCTCCAACAGACTGTCAGCCCCCATGACTCCCTGATTTTTCCTTGCTCTGAATCAATCCCTTCTATCAACTCTTCACCTTGATTGTACCCAATAAACCACACCTCCTCTTATCTATAAATTCCTAATAGTCACGTTTTGAAGAATCCTTTTGGGTTTCGGTATATTAATAGAGAAAAAGTGCATGAAATTAAAACAAAGCCCCCAAAGTATCACATGCAAAGGGAATAATTACAATAGCCATACAAAGTGGAAAACTCAGAACTGTAGAAATGGTTTAGCAGCTAAGAGTGTACACTGCTCTCGCAGAGGACCTGAATCTGAGACCCAGAATCAACCTCAAGCACCTCACAACTCCCTGTAACTTCAGCTCTAGGGAATCCAAAGCCATCTTCTGACCTCCACAGGCACCTAAGCACACACACACATTAAAAAATAAAAACGTTTTTATAAATAAATAAATAAAAATAAGAGACTCATTATTTGACAACAGACTTTTGCAACTTTTTTTTTTTTTTTTTCGACAGGGTTTCTCTGTGAAACTGTCCTAGCTGTCCTAGAACTAGCTCTTGTAGACCAGGCTGGCCTGGATCTCACAGAGATCCGCCTGCCTCTGCCTCCCAAGTGCTGAGATTAAAGGTGTGCGCCACCACCGCCCGACCCCCAATACAGCAATTAAAATGGAAAAATGGGGACTGGAGAGATGGATCAGTGGTGAAGAGAACTTGCTGCTCTTTTAGGAGATATGACTTCAATTTTCAGCACCCATGTCTGGTGACTCAGAGCAGCCTGTAACCTAGTTACAAGTGATCTGACACTCTCGTACAATCTACATTTGCAAGAGCCACACAAAGAAATAAATAATAAACTCTCTAACAAAACTCCCTGTGCCAGGAATGGGAAAGCTACTTTTGACATCTTGGTCTCCAGAAGTTATATTGGCTATTAATTTTGTTTTAGGTGTACTCCCAGAACTTGAAGGCAAGACCCTATTGCTGAATGCCCCACTTATTTTAGACACAGGACATGAATTAATCCAACTAAAACTGACCTGGAAGCCTCCTCCCTGAGGACCAGAAAGTGCTATGCAAGATACCAAGGGATAAAAGCAATCAGTGGTCTCACCCAACTGCAGAGCCCATGCATCACAACCATGACCAACAAGGAAAGATATCCTCGATGATGCAGCAGTGGCAATATTAAAGTGGGGATAACCAACAGCTGTCCAGTTGAAATTCAGGCTGCCTCAGTAGGAGAGAACTCATGACTTATGCCTGGTACTGTAAACCTGGGGAACGAAGCTTATAAACAAACCTTATACTCTAGAGGACACACATGTAACTGCCACATCCCTAAATGAGTATAATTTCTAACTGCACGCTAAAGGCTCTTATACACACAGGTAAGTATCAATAAAGAAGGGATTTTTTTTTTTTTTTTTTTTTTTTGGTTTTTCGAGACAGGGTTTCTCTGTGGTTTTGGAGCCTGTCCTGGAACTAGCTCTTGTAGACCAGGCTGGTCTCGAACTCACAGAGATCCGCCTGCCTCTGCCTCCCGAGTGCTGGGATTAAAGGCGTGCGCCACCACCGCCCGGCAAGAAGGGATTTTTTTGTAGCAGACTGAGAACCAGTATATGAAGTCACAACTGAATTTTATGTGTGTGCATATACATATATATATATACATATATATAATCTTAAATATTATATATGTACAGTTTCTGTAAAAATTTCAGTTTCTGCAAAAAAGCCTGCTAGGAAATAAGAGGAATCACACACACACACACACACACACACACACACACGCACACGCGCATGCGTAGAGAGAAGACAAGCAGAGCTAAAGTGCAGAGAGTAGGATAGAAATGATATACTCACGTACATAATTCTCAAGAATATTGTAATAAAAAATGGAAATGGCCACCTTGATGTTCTTGTTTCTAGGGAGGAAGGAAGCATTTTGATTTAGCATTAAATACTGCATTAGTTGTTCAGTTTCCACACAAGCTCTGTATTAGATGATAACCTTCTCCAGCCAGCCTAGAGCATCTCAAACACTTGTACCCTTGTATGGCTTTATCTTTTATCCTAATAATATGGTTTAGTATATTGATTTTCCTGTTGTTTTGTTTGTCGAGACAGGGTTTCCCAATGTAGCCCACACTGGCATTATATTTGTGGCAATCCTCCTGCCTCACCCTTTAGGTGTAAGCTACCAAGATAGCTTTCCACAGGACTCCTGAACTTTCCACGGTCACCCTGTGGTTACACATTGGGGGCTGAGGTTTGAGCAAGGCAGTTCCCTGCCTGTGTCTGCTTCGCCTTTCTGCTTCCTCGTGACTTTTTGCTGTCCTGGCACCTCTTCTTGTTTCTACATGTTCTTCTCTCTCCTCTCCCTGGATTATGGGTTCTCCTTTGTAATTCTAAATTGTCTTGTTCTTAGAGTTGCATAGAGGAAACTTCTAATTTACCATCTTACCAGGGACAATCTGTAAGTTTTGGTGATATTTAGGCCCATTCAAAGAGAGCAAAGGGTGTGGTCCACTCCCAGGTGTATCCCCAAAGAAATGAAAACACATGTTCACATAAAAACCTGCATGTAGTCAGCCTCACCTTCTTATCCCAGCACCCAGCATGCAGAGGCAGAAGGATCACAGCAAGTTCAAGGCCAGCCTGGTCTGCATAGCATATTTCAGGATAGCCAGGGCCACATCATAAAAAAAAAAAAACCTGACCTCTATTCATGTTTTCTAAACAATCAATAAATAATATTTCCTTGGTTTCACATCCTCAAAATAAAATCATGTATCCCTTTCTTTTACTATTATTAAAAACCAGTAAATCACTCCAGAGAAGGAAGTTAGTAGTAAGAAAATTATATCCACTGTTTATCAATTATGCTTTATGTAAATAATTTGCAAACCCTCACGTAGGACTTCTCTATATTCTTTCTTTTCCCTTTGTTTCTACCTATCTAAAAAGGTACAAGCCGGGCAGTGGTGGCGCACACCTTTAATCCCAGCACTCGGGAGGCAGAGGCAGGCGGATCTCTGGGAGTTGGAGGCCAGCCTGGTCTACAAGAGCTAGTTCCAGGACGGGCAGCAAAGCTACAGAGAAATCCTGTCTCGAAAAACCAAAAAAATAAATAAATAAAAAATAAAATAAAAAAAATTAAAAAGGTACCACTTTGGTTTTGATATGAAGCAATGTGATGTGTTTAAGAGGTACACTTTGTTAAATGAGGATTTAATGGGACTATTGTTGTGTGACTTTTTAAATTGCACACACACACACACACAAAATCAAAACCTATGATAATGTTACAAGTTAAGTTGCAAGTTAAAATTCAAAAAATTAGAAAATGCAAAAGTTATGGTTGTCATAGTGATTGTACTTAAGATAGAAAGTTCAATGTGCTTCCTGAGATTTCATGTTTTACACAGCCTTTTATATGACACATTGTATCAAATATATCAATGCTACATGGCTCATAATGGTTACTAAATATACACTTAAGTGAGTTTTTTGACAATATATTTTGCAACATTTCAGATACTAAAATCAGAACTGAAATAATTGCCCTAAGTTCACATGATAATTTTGAATTCTGTTTATAGTTTATTCACTGTCTTCCTTCTTATCGAACATAGCTATTAGGGCTTCTTTTGTCTTAGTTAGGGTTTCTTTTGCTACAATGAAACACCATGACCAAAAAAGAAAGTTGGGGCAGCAAGGGTTTATTTGACTTATACTTCCATTTCATGTTGATCATAGTAGGAAGTCAGGACAGGAATTCAATCAAGGCACCATTCAGCAGGAGCTGATGCAGAGGCCAGGAAGGGGTGCTGCTTACTGTCTTACTCTCCATGACTTGCTCAGCCTACTTTCTTGTGGAGCCTGTTATGCCAGTATCACAGGACCCACAAACAAGACCACCATAGAGCCGGTATCTGATACAAACACACTGGGATTTATTGATTACAGGTTAGCTAGTAATCCATCACTCCGACATAAAGGGTGGAGGAGAACAGCCCCAAGGCTTCAGGGTAAGGGAACTTTAAAGGGGAAAACTGCAAGGCAGGGTAGCACAAGCCTCGGTGTTTGGGGATTGGGTAAAAGTACACAACTTTTGAATTCATTGGTTGGGGTAAAAGGAAATTTTGAAACAGTGACTGTCAGCAGACAGGAATTTTAAAACAGTGGTTGATCAAATACCTACAAGGGCATTTGAAGCAAGCAGATATTGTTTGGACACCCTAGTGGGTCACTTTGATAAGGGAAGGCACAGTTTCTTCGGAATGTTTATGACTTTGCTTGGCTGCATTTACCACCACCATCACCCCCTTTACTTAGGTCTTGTCTAAAATGGAGTTCTTTCGCAAAATGGAGTTTGTTTTGCTCCATCAACCCAGGAGCACCACCCCAAGGGATGGCACCACCTACAATGGGCTGGGCTCTCCTCCAACATTCACTAATTAAGAAAATGCCCTGCAGGTGGATCTTTTGGAGGCATTTTCTCAATTGAAGCTCTCTCCTTTCAGAAAATTCTAGCTTGTGTCAAGCTGACATATGACTAGCCACCACAGTTGTCCTGGTTAGTTTTTGACAAACTTGACACCTTCGGAAGAGGAACTCTGGTTGAGAAAATGCATCCATCAGATTTCCTGGAGTCAAGCTTGTGGGACATTTTCTTAATTAAACTAAACCAATGTGGGAAGGCCCAGGCCATGGTAGTCCTGGATATTGGGCTGATGGTCCTGGATATTAAAAGAAAGCAGGCTGAGCCAACATAAAAAGCAAGCCAGTGAACAGTGTCCCTCTGTGTTCTCTGCTTCAGTTTCTGCCCTGACTTTCCACAGTGATAGCAAACCAGTGAGCAGTGTCCCTCTGTCTTCTCTGCATCAGGTCCTGTCATGACTTCCCTCAGGGATGAATTTGTTAACTGGCAGGATAAGATGAAATAAATCCTCTCTTCCCCCCGCCCCCTCCCAGAAAAGTTATATTTATCACAGCAATAGAAACCTAACTAGAACAATGGTGTTTGAAGCAACTCATTCAAATACATATGAAATGAACCATTTAGCATTATCCAGGTTTACATAAAAAGCCCCTCTCCAACAAGTTGAAAACAGAATGTGAGAAACACAGAATGCTGAATTCTGCTCCCAGCTGACTTTTTGTTCCAGCATGTCAATCAGGAAGGTTAAGAATTCTCCCAGTCTGAAAAGTGTAGAATTCTGTGTTTCTTCCGAGTTTCATACTTCCACCTCGAAAACTACCCCCAATTCTCGAATCATTATTCCACCATCTCCCTGATGAATACTTTTGAAATCTCATTTATTTTTGTAAGACAAGACAAAATTGAAGCATCCCTCAGGCAACAAATAGCAGCATGCATGGGATACATTTTTCCTTCACTAAAAAGTTGTTTTACTTGGGGCAAAACTTGATAGGAAAGCTAAGATTTTTATGAGTAACTAGAAGGCAAATTATTATAACTTACACCTTTATAGCTTCAAAACATCTCCGCCAAGAAAGTATACCACCCTAAATATATACTTTTTGATATGTTGTATCAAACACATTTAAGTGAAAGAAATTGTTTTTCAATTTCCTTTGTACTTTAAAACATCATTCCAATTAACTATCCCTTCTAAGGGGAGCTAGCAGGGTTGAGCGGTCTAGCTGGGCTCAAGGCAAACCCATCCAATCTGCTGTTGACCTGGCCTGTGTTCATTCCTATCATTTATCACAGGGCATTGTAATCTGGGTTGACTTGTCTCTGTCCCACAGAGAACTTGGGCTTTAGAACTTCCACTCTCCTTTATTTCACATGCAATTGTATCCTGGTCACAGGATTGTTATGTATTCACATATGGATACATAGGAATTATTATGCAGTAATACAATTAATTCCTATGTGTCCACATAAGAAACACAGTGTACTTGTAGAATGAGTTAATTGATACATTAAGCTTGCCACACCTCCATTTACCAGGTGCGGATGCTACTGCTAGGTCTACCATAAGCACTCAAGGAAAAAAGGTGGCTCCTCTCTGATCACTCTAAGGTAAATAGAAACCATCCTTACGCTGTCCAAGAAGGGATGATTCTACTTTGTTTTTAGGAAATCACAAATATTGGCCATGTCAGCAGTGCATACTGCAAGAATATAATATATTTGACACTGAGATCTGAGGTGCTAGGGCCTTCAACCAAATTGTTTACGGGAGGACTGGGTCAATTGCTCTGCATTGCTTTGTAAATTTCAGCTCATACTTTGCTCTCAAACTTTTGGCTCCATCAAGAACGTTTTGTTTTCATCTGATCTTTTTCTAAAATTTTGTTAATATTATTGCTTTAAAAATTGCAAACAAATAATGACCCATTCCATGGACTGAAAGAGTATGCCAGGTCCAAAAATAATCACTGTTCAAAAAGCCTTGATCCAAAAGCCACCATTCATACAAGAAGTCTTCAAGTATTTGCTAATTATGAGACAAGAACATTCAAAAAGGGCTGGGATGTAGTTCAGTTGGTAGAGTGCCCACCTAGCATGCGAAAAGCCCCAGGTTCAGGCTCCAGGACTAAATAGACTAGGCAGAGTCACATATGCCTGTAATGGTAGGACTGGGGAGAAGAGGATGAGAAATTCCAGGTCATCTTCAAATATGTAGTAAGCTCAAGGCCAGCCTAGGATTCTTGCAACCCTGCTTTTTAGGAAGGAAGGGAGTGGGTTACTGAAGAGATGGGTAAGTCCCCTAGCTACTCTTCCAGAGGACCTGGGTTTGAGTCTTAACACTCACAATTTCTGCTTCTTTGGTAAGGACTGAAGTGTTGAGATTAAAATGAAGTTCAACAGACTTTATTTTCCTCTTCTCAAAGGTATCTCAACACAATCACTATAGGTTTATATGTACACATGCACACGTGATCATCAGATACATTCTTTCATGGTTTCAAGTTTTCATAAGCTTCAATAATCAGATTTATGAAATGTCATTACAAGTGTGTCACATGCTGCCATTGGCTTAGTTAATATCCTTTCCTCCTTTCTCTTACATAAATAAATCTATGTTCTTGTTTATGGATGGCAGCATGGCCAGATAAATCAGTGAAATCCCATGATTCTCATTTGGTCACAAGATGCAGCTTTGTGACACAGAAACTGAAATGCTCATTTGCATGACAATTTGAATTGCAAGCTCTTCTGAAATAATACTGCAATCCAGGGTAGGACTTCCATAGAGAAGACTTTGCACAGTACCTCTATGTTTTGGTATTCCTTTTGCCTGAATGAAATTTGTACATGCAAAAGCCATCACAAGACCAAAAGTCACATAACTCTTCTCCCTACTATGGGTGGGGCCACAAAGCTATAAAAAATTCTGGAACATAGATGAATTCTTGAACCCATTGCACCATTTATGATTGTTATCTTTTATTCTTCCAGAGAAAATAATGAACATTCATTGAAGAAGCTACTGGAAACATGGATACTATGTACTGTTAAATTCAAATCTACAATTAAAAAGAGAGAGAGATTTCATGTCTTGAATTAGATGGGATTCAATCTATCATTACTTGAGTGCTGTGTCTCCCAAAGGCCATGTGGTCATGAGTCTGCTTTGGGGAGATAGTAGAATTTTAAGAAGTAGAAGAAAATTAACAACTGGGCATGCATTCCAGTCCCTTCCTGCCCCTTTGTTCCCAGGCTGAGTCAGGAGAGCAGCTTTGCTTCTTGGTGTGCTCCTCACCGTAATGTGTGGCCTCACCAAGTGACCTGATGACAAAGCCTCTGGATCTGTGAGTCAGAATCTACCTGTCCTACCTCCAGGTGAGTGCTTTGTCACAGTAATGGAAAGCTAGTGGATACAGTGCTTTAGCCAAGGACATTAAGGGACATCTATAGGAGCCAGGCAGTGCCTCCTCGAACTCTGCTTCTAGCACCTTCACCTGATGTGTGTGCTCTCTCTCCTCTCCCTCTACCCCTCTTTTCATTTGTCCTCTACAGGTCCTCATGGCTTGAATTCATTTTTCAAAACCTTCTAAAGTCATTCTCATTTCCTGCATATAACGCAGAGTAAGACAAGAGGCCAGGGTCCAAAACTGATCGCAGTCTTTAAAGTCTTAAGATCAGGACATGATTCTAAAAGGAAATATATTATAATATTTCATTTAAGAAAGACATGAATTTTTTTAACAACGTCCCAAACTCATAAGCTGTAGTTCTTTATTACACCAGGCTTGGGTGGACCAGGCTGAAAATGAGTGAAAGCCATCTTTCATCTCGAAGGTCACTGTTGGTTAAGATGCTGCTGCTCTAGATGATACCGAGGAGCTATGGCACAGCTGTCAATCTTCAAACATCCAGTGTTCAGCCTTTCAGCCTCCAGCAGAATTTAAAGTTGAGATGCATATGTTCTACCTCTTGATATGAATTGCTTTAATTGCTTATTAAAGTTGGAAATGTTCAACTCTGAAAAGCAGCAAGAATGTAAATTTTCAGTGAGCATTCTTCCTTCGAGGTGAGCCTCTGGCAATTACAGCACTCTTAGGAATTTAACTTCAGATATGACATAGGAGACAATTAAATCTAGGGGAAATATGACTGGAAAGACACAGTCTACCATTGACCTGAAAAAACCTTAGGAGAGTGGTCATTTGTCAGCGTTAATAACAGTGCTTACAAAGCTTGACTTCCCTATTGGAATGGAAATTTCTGAGCATTCAGATTCTGTTAGAGATGACTTTTGCTTTTTGTTTGTTTGTTTGCTGTTCCAGGAACATCTTAAAGCAATGCTCCCATATTATGTACTAATAAAACTTAAGAAATACTGTATTTTGGAAAAAAACTCTCATTACCATAAAAAAGGCTTTAAAGTCTCTACTGAACAGAAAGAGGTTTGATATTATTTTATATACTAGAATACAATTTTGGGAAATATTAACCAACAGATAAAATGGGAACATCTTTATCCCACAATGTGACTGCTTTTCTTTGTTTTCATAATATTTCCCTGACTCTCACTCTAACTTAAAAATAAAAAGCTAGCCATGGAGAAATGCAGAATGAACTATACTTAATTCTTTGACTTTTTTTCTATTCCTCAATTGTAAATTTGCCTGTTTACTAAACCTTCTTTAACGACACAAAACTCAAGGTATCACTGTCATTATTTACAGACATGCACAGAAAGTGATGCTTTGTGCTCCAGAAGACACACTCTCAATTAAATTTGTGTCAGAGGACACCCTGCCTTTTCATTGAGCCGACCCAACTGTAAAGAACCATTTTACTCAATATGTTTAGTATTATAATTTTGGTATTTTTGTGTTTTTTGTTGGTCATTTAACTGTGGAAAATGCCCCCCGAACTATTCTATCTATCTATTCTATCTAGGGACAAGAAAGTTTTGTATGCCTTATAGAGAAAATACATATAAAAATATGTATATGTGTGTCTGTCTGTATATGCCAATACCACTGTATCACACCCTGAAGGGAGTGTGAATTACATGTGCTTAATATTAATATGTCAGCAATATGTAGTAGATAAAGTGCCTCTAAACAGAAATTTATCAAACAAGACTGGATGCTGACTGGTTGACAAATATGTTGTGACCAGAAGCTCAAAGAAACTAAACCCATATTTCCCAGAAGGATAGAAGTTTTTTTTTTTTTTTTAGTCCATCAAAAGCTTTATTTAAAAATTCCAAAAGAAAGCCAGACAGTGATAATGCAGTTTTAATCCCCAGCAGTCATGAGGCAGCATCAGAGAGATCTCTATCACATTGTCTATATTTATGAAAGTAAATGACATCATTTCATATTTTTAGAGATCAATTTATATGCCAGGTTATTTTGTAAAATTATTAGTATAAATTTATAAAAATTGTACATAGAAAGGAAAACAGGTGCTATCCCTTCAATTCTCATGTCTTATTTAAAACCAGAAACCTAAGCCAAAATAAAAATATGTTTTAACAATTTAAAAGTCAGGTGGTGGTGGCAAATGTGTTTAATCCCAGCATTTGTTTTTTTTTTAATTAATTTATTTAATTATTAAAGATTTCTGCCTCTTCCCCGCCACCACCTCCCATTCCCTCCCCCTCCCCCAATCAAGTCTTCCTTCCTCCTCAGCCCAAAGAGCAATCAGGTTTCTCTGCCCTGTGGGAGGTCCAAGGACCACCCACCTCTATCCAGGTCTATTAAGGTGAGCATCCAAACTACCTGGGCTCCCACAAAGCCATTACATGCAATAGGATCAAGAACCCATTGCCATTGTTCTTCAGTTCTCAGTAGTCCTCATTGTCCATTATGTTCAGCGAGACCGGTTTTGTCCCATGCTTTTTCAGTCCCCGGCCAGCTGGCCTTGGTGAGTTCCCGATAGAACATCCCCATTGCCTCAGTGTGTGGGTGCACCCCTCGCCGTCCTGAGTTGCTTGCTCGTGCTCACTCTCCTTCTGCTCCTCCTTTGGATCGTGAGACTTCAGTCCAGTGCTCCAATGTTGGTCTCTGTCTCTGTCTTCTTTCATCGCCTGATGAAGGTTAATATTCAGGGGGATGCTTATATGTTTTTCTTTGGGTTCACCTTCTTATTTAGCTTCTCTAGAATCACGAATTATAGTCTCAATGTCCTTTATTTATGGCTAGAAACCAAATATGAGTGAGTACATCCCATGTTCTTCTTTTTGGGTCAGGCTTACCTCACTCAGGATAGTGTTTTCAATTTCCGTCCATTTGTATGCAAAATTCAAGAAGTCATTGTTTTTTACTGCTGAGTAGTACTCTAATATGTATATATTCCATACTTTCTTCATCCATTCTTCCATTGAAGGACATCTAGGTTGTTTCCAGGTTCTGGCTATTACAAACAATGCTGCTATGAACATAGTTGAACATATACTTTTGTTGTATGTTTGGGCATCTCTTGGGTATATTCCCAATAGTGGTATTGCTGGGTCGAGAGGTAGGTTGAACCCGACTTTCCTGAGAAACCGCCACACTGCTTTCCAAAGTGGTTGCACAAGTTTGCATTCCCACCAGCAATGGATGAGAGTGCCCCTTTCTCCACAACCTCTCCAGCAGAGGCTATCATTGGTGTTTTTGATTTTAGCCATTCTGACCGGTGTAAGATGGTATCTTAATGTTGTCTTGATTTGCATTTCCCTGATTGCTAAGGAAGTTGAGCACGATCTTAAGTGTCTTTTGGCCATTTGAACTTCTTCTGTTGAAAAGTCTCTGTTCAGCTCAGTGCCCCATTTTATAATTGGATTGATTAACCTTTTACGGTCTAATTTCTTGAGTTCTTTGTATATTTTGGATATCAGACCTTTGTCAGTTGCGGGGTTGGTGAAGATCTTCTCCCAGTCAGTGGGTTGCCTTTCTGTCTTAGTGACAGTGTCCTTTGCTTTACAGAAGCTTCTCAGTCTCAGGAGGTCCCATTTATTCAATGATGTCCTTAGTGTTTGTGCTGCTGGGGTTATACGTAGGAAGTGTTCTCCTGTGCCCATGTGTTGTAGAGTACTTCCCACTTTCTCTTCTATCAGGTTCAGTGTGTTTGGACTGATATTGAGGTCTTTAATCCATTTGGACTTGAGTTTTGTGCATGGTGATAGATATGGATCTATTTTCATTCTTCTACAGATTGACTTCCAGTTTTGCCAGCACAACTTGTTGAAGATGCTCTCTTTTTTCCATTGTATACTTTTAGCTCCTTTATCGAAAATCAGGTGTTCATAGGTTTGTGGGCTAAAGTCAGGGTCTTCTATTCTATTCCATTGGTCGACTTCTCTGTTTTTATGCCAGTACCAAGCCGTTTTCAGTACTGTAGCTCTGTAATAGAGTTTGAAGTCAGGGATGGTAATGCCTCCAGACGATCCTTTATTGTATAAGATTGTTTTGGCTATCCTGGGTTTTTTGTTTTTCCATATAAAGTTAATTATTGTCTTCTCCAGATCTGTGAAGAATTTTGATGGGATTTTGATGGGGATTGCGTTGAATCTATAGATTGCTTTTGGTAGAATTGCCATTTTTACTATGTTGATCCTCCCAATCCAAGAGCAAGGGAGGTCCTTCCATTTTCTGGTGTCCTCTTCAATTTCTTTCTTCAAAGACTTAAAGTTCTTGCCAAATAGATCTTTCACTTCCTTGCTCAGAGTTACCCCAAGGTATTTTATGCTATTTGTGGCTATCGTGAAAGGTGATGCTTCTCTGATTTCCCTCTCTGCTTCCTTATCCTTAGTGTATAGGAAGGCAACTGATTTTTTGGAGTTGATTTTGTATCCTGCCACATTACCAAAGGTGTTTATCAGCTGTAGGAGTTCTTTGGTAGAGTTTTTGGGGTCGCTTATGTATACTATCATATCATCTGCAAATAATGAAAGCTTAACTTCTTCCTTTCCAATATGGATCCCCTTGATCCCCTTATGTTGTCTTATTGCTATTGCTAGAACTTCAAGCACTATATTGAAGAGGTATGGAGAGAGTGGACATCCTTGTCGTGTTCCTGATTTTAGTGGGATGGCTTTGAGTTTTTCTCCATTTAATTTAATGTTAGCTGTCGGCTTGCTGTAAATAGCTTTTATTATATTTAGGTATGACCCTTGTATCCCTAATCTCTCCAAGACCTTTATCATAAAGGAGTGTTGAATTTTGTCGAATGCTTTTTCAGCATCTAATGAAATGATCATATGGTTTTTTTCTTTCAGTTTATTTATAAGGTTGATTACATTGATAGATTTACGTATGTTGAACCAGCCCTGCATCTCTGGAATGAAGCCTACTTGATCATAATGGATAACTTTTCTAATGTGTTCTTGGATTCGGTTTGCCAGTATTTTATTGAGAATTTTTGCGTCGATGTTCATGAGTGAGATAGGCCTGTAATTCTCTTTCTTGGTTGGGTCTTTGTGTGGTTTTGGTATCAGGGTAACTGTAGCTTCATAAAAGGAATTTGGCAATGACTCTTCTGTTTCTATATTGTGAAATACATTAAGAAGTATAGGTATTAGCTCTTCTTGGAAGTTCTGGTAGAATTCTGCATTGAAACCATCTGGCCCTGGGCTTTTTTTGGAAGGGAGATTTTTGATAACTGTTTCTAATTCTTCACGACTAACAGGTCTATTTAGATCGTTCACCTGGTCTTGGTTTAGGTTTGGTATATGGTACTTATCTAAAAAAGTGTCCATTTCTTTTGCATTTTCCAGTTTTGTGGCATACAGGCTTTTGTAGTAAGATCTAATGATTCTCTGAATTTCCTCTGTGTCTGTGGTTATGTCCCCCTTTTCATTTCTGATCTTATTTATTTGCGTGTTCTCTCTCTGTCGTTTAATTAGTTTGGATAGGGGTTTGTCAATCTTGTTGATTTTCTCCAAGAACCAACTTTTTGTTTCATTGATTCTTTGGACTGTTTTCTGTGTTTCTATTTTGTCGATTTCTGCCCTCAGTTTGATTATTTCCAGTCTTCTACTCCTCCTGGGAGCGTCTGCTTCTTTTTTTTCTAGAGCTTTCAGGTGTTCTGTTAAGTCCCCAATGTATGCTTTCTCCGTTTTCTTTAAGTGGGCACTTAGTGCTATGAACTTTCCTCTTAGCACTGCTTTCATCGTGCCCCATAGGTTTGAGTATGTTGTCTCTTTGTTTTCATTAAATTCAAGGAAGACTTTAATTTCTTTCTTAATTTCTTCCTTGACCCAGGTGTGGTTCAGTAGTTGACTGTTCAGTTTCCATGAGTTTGTCAGCTTTCTGGGGGTAGCATTGTTGGTGGCTTCTAACTTTAATCCGTGGTGATCTGATAAGACACAGGTGGACACTGATATTTTTTTGTATCTGTGGAGGTTTCCTTTGTTTCCAATTATGTGGTCAATTTTCGAGAAGGTTCCATGAGCTGCAGAGAAGAAGGTGTATTCTTTCCTATTTGGGTGGAGTGTTCTATAGATGTCTGTTAAGTCCATTTGATTCATTACCTCCAACAATTCTCTTAATTCTCTATTAGTTTTCTGTCTGATTGACCTGTCCATTGGTGAGAGAGGTGTGTTGAAGTCTCCTACTACTAGTGTGTGTGATTTGATGTCTGCCTTGAGTTTTAGCAATAATTCTTTTACATAAGTGGGTGCTTTTATGTTAGGGGCATAGATATTCAGGATTGAGACTTCATCCTGCTGAATCGTTCCTGTTATGAGTATAAAGTGTCCCTCTCGATCTCTTCTGATTGCTTTTAGTTTGAAGTCAGTTTTGTTAGAAATTAGTATGGCCACACCTGCTTTTTTCTTAGGACCATTTGCTTGAAAAACCTTTTCCCAACCCTTTACTCTGAGTAGATGCCTGTCTTTGTGGTTGAGATGAGTTTCTTGCAAACAGCAGACTGTTGGATCCTGTTTTCGTATCCAATCTCTTAGCCTGTGCCTTTTTATTGGTGAATTGAGACCATTAATATTAAGTGATATTAATGACCAGTGGTTGTTAACTCCGGTTATTCTTACTGCTTTTGGTAGAAGAGTTTGTGTGTCTCCCTTCTTTGAGTTGTGCTGTTGAAGGGTCGCTAGATGCCTGGGTTATTGTAGGCAGTGTTGGCAATGTTGGATTCCTTGGGTTGTGATTTTCCTTCTATTACTTTCTGTAGGGCTGGATTTGTGGCAACGTATTGTTTAAATTTGTTCTTATCCTGGAATGTCTTGTTTTCTCCATTGATAGTGAACGATAGCTTGGCTGGGTATAGTAGTTTGGGTTTGCATCCATGGTCTCTTAGTTTCTGTAGTACCTCTATCCAGGACCTTCTGGCTTTCATGGTTTCCATAGAGAAGTCAGGTGTAAGTCTGATCGGTTTACCTTTATAAGTTACTTGGCCTTTTTCCTTTGCAGCTCTTAATATTCTTTCTTTAATCTGTATATTTTGTGTTTTGATTATTATATGGCGAGGGGACGTTTTTTTTTTGATCCAGTCTGTTTGGTGTTCTGTATGCTTCTTGAATATTCAAAGGAATATCTTTCTTTATGTTGGGGAAGTTTTCTTCCATAATTTTGTTAAAAATGTTTTCTGGACCTTTGAGCTGTGCCTCTTCTCCTTCTTCTATCCCTATTATTCTTAGGTTTGGTCTTTTTATTGTGTCCCATATTTCCTGAATGTTTTGTGATGAGAATTTGTTGGTTTTGGTGTTTTCTTTGATCAGTCCGTTTATTTTCTCTATGTTGTCTTCAGAATCTGAGATTCTTTCTTCTATCTCTTGTATTCTATTGATTATGCTTGTTTCTGTAGTCTCTGCTCGTTGACCTATATTTGCCATATCCAGCTGGTCCTCAGTTTGTGTTTTCTTCCTTTCTTCCATTTCAGTTTTCAATTCTTGGACTGTTTCCATTACCTGTTTGATCGTTTTTTCTTGGCTTCCCAGGGTATCATTTATGTATTTACTCATTTCTTCAAACTTTTTGTTATACTTCTCATCCATTTCTATGAGGGCGTTTTTTACATGTTGTTTAAGGGACTCTATTGCTTTCAAAAAGTCAGTTTTTTCCTCTTCTCCTGTGTTAGGGTGTTCAAGTCCTTGTGTTGTAAGATCATTGGGTTCTGGTGTTTTCATGTTGTTTTTCAGATTGTTGGGTGAATTCTTGCCTTGACGTCTGCCCATCTCCTCTTACCGATGCTATCTATTGGGTTTGATTTAATTGTAGCGGGGCAATCTGCTCTCAGTGCAGGCTTCACTGTTTCTTGCCCGCACTATCCTGTATCCAGTGCCTCCGCCGCCCGGGCCTGCCTGCCGGTGCCTCTGCCGCCCGGAACTGTCTGTGCGCCGGTGCTTCCGCCGCCTAGGCCTGCCTGCCGGTTCCTCTGCCACCTGGGCCTGCCTGCCGGTGCCTCCGCCGCCCGGGCCTGCCTGCGCCCGGTGCTTCCGCCGCCTAGGCCTGCCTGCCGGTGCCTCTGCCACCCGGGCCTGACTGCCGGTGCCTCCGCCAGAAGGATAGAAGTTTAAAATTCCCCGGTCACAACTATGTGGATAATAACTTCCACAAGTAATGAGAATTGCCTGTACTTTTACTGAGACTAAACTCAGTTTGTCTAGCACATAATACATCGTCCCTGAAACAAGGTATTTTGCAAGAGTGAGAAAGTTTTTGCTCATAAGGTGACCAAAACTGAAGAGGGCTGGTCTAAGGATTAAAATCCACCGCTATAAGATCAAGTTTAGGGAATGTATAGGATGGAGAAAGAGGGTGGCCTGAGGTGGGGAGATGGTGATGCAGGTAATGAAAGGTGACGTCATTGGTGGTTTAATGGCCTCTGCAAATGCTTTTGTCTCTAACTCTCTTCAGAGCAACCATTTTGAAAATGGCTAACTTAGCATGATCTGTTGACTGTGGTTTGAGCCCTCTAACAAAAAAAAATTGTACAGTACCTACATGCAGACCCACATGAAGGGTCACTGGCTTCAAATTGTTCAAGATAGACAAAGCAGCCTCTATAATTCTGAAACTTAAAAATTCCTTATCATAGTGACCATACATTGCAGGTGTTGCTCATGACAAAGTTGACAGGTGTGTACCTTTGAGGTAGGTGACTCTAAAGTCAATGACAGAAGCTAACAAAAGAGGCCCACAAGACTGATCAGCAGGTAAAGATGTTTCCCAACAAACCTGGCAACCTGAGTTTGAGCCCCAACATATGTAAAGGTGGAGACTTTCTGTATACTGTCAACATTAGTACCTTACCAGGGAAAGGCTTTGCCATTTCCCTGAGCCGCACCTGGGGAAGGTTCCCCATTCCCATGGGTCTGAGGCACTGATGTCTGTGACATAGCTATGTCCTTGTCAACAGGACACATTCACTCAGGACTTTCTCCTCTCTTCACGTTTGTTATGCTTGATTTTTAAAAAGTTTAAGAGTAATAGTGTTTTTCTGGGTATGGTGGTAATCCCAGTAGCAGAAAAGTCAGAAGGAGCAAGATCATTTTGAATTCAAGGCTAACCTGGGCTACATGGTACATTTGATACCAGTTTGAATGACAGAACAAGACTTTTTCTTAAAGGGAAAATGAGGAGTTTGGAGGGTTCAGGGCAAAGGGGGTGGAAGAGGTAGACTAGAAGGAGGAGAAGATAGGAACAAAATATAAAGAAAAAGACAAAAGAGATAGAAATAAAACAATAATAACAACACCCACTATGTGCCTGCTGTGCCATGCATGTTATGACCCACTATGTGCCAGCTGTGCTATGCATCTGATTAGAACTTATGAAGCAGAGAAACCTGAATATTTTACCTGTGGAGAGCAAGGCACAGAAAGGTGAAGTGACTTGATCATATTCTCAAATAGTATTCCTATATTAGTTAATTGTTTGTTGCTGTGACCAAGGCAACTTATAGTAGAAAGAGATTGTTTGGAGCTTATGGAAGCTTGGAGTCCATGAAGGCAGAGTAGAGGCAGCAGACAGTAGGGGATTGGATCAGCAGCAGAGAGCTCACATATTGACTTACAATCAGGACACAGAGAGAGCTCAAAATGGCCTAAGTCTTTTGAAATCACAGAGTCTACCCCCTGTGACATACTTAATCCTCCTTAGCAGTCACCAACTGGGGACCAAGCATTCAAATACCCAGCACATATGGGGGACACCTCACTCAAACCCCTACATCTCCTTTATCACAAGCTGAGTCATGTCTGGTAAACATCTGTTAGATCATGTTTTATAGACGGCAGAAGCTACTTCTTATCCACTTTCTGACCTACAGGTGGCAACTAGGAACTCAATGGTCTTCCTGCAGACTCTCCACATCGCCTCCTCCATGTTTCCTCCCATCCACGACACCATTGGCTAATTATTTATTTAGGGAAGTAGTTCTCAGTCTTCCTGAACCCTTTAATTCAGTTCCTCATGTTGTGATCCCCAACCATAAAATCATTTTCATTGCTACTTTATAAATGCAAGTTTGCTACTGTTACAAATAGTAATTTAGGAGCTGGGCATGGTGGTGCACAAGTCCCAGCACTGGAGGCAGGGTAGAGCTCTCTGAGTTTGAGGCTAGTGTGGTCAGGGCTGTTACACAGAGAAACCTTGTCTTGAGAAAACAAAAACAAACAAACAAACAAACAAATAGAAAATCATAATTTAAATATTTGGGGGGATAGAGGTTTGTCAAAGTGATCATGACCCACAGTCTGAGAACTAGTGTTGCTTTAGGTCATTAACAACTCAAATGTCCTGAGTACTCAAGATTTCCAGTATGGAACCCAAGCTTTGGAAATAATTTAAACATACTGAGCTAAACCCAACAACCCATGTCACCTACTCTCCCAAGACTCTCCAAAGAAATGATCTTAAACTTCCGGGGTCTGTACGTCAGCATCACACTGTGATTCACTTCTACCTTGCTCTCTTGCTCTTATATCTCAACTTCTTGGCCTTGCTGAACCAGGGTAGCACTTTGTGCACAGAAAGTACCTAATAGTGATTATTTTTCCTTTTAAAACTTGTTAGTTTATTTCTTTATTTATTATATGGGCATGAGTGTATTCCCGTGTGTGTGTGTGTGTGTGTAAGTCGGAGAACAGCTTGTGGGAGTCATCGTTCTTTCCATAAGTAGGACCCTCGTCTTGAACTCATGTCATCTGCCTTAGCAGCAAGCGCCATTACCTCCTGAGCATTCACCCCTGATTATTTCTTAGCATGAGTCACTAAAAGAAGAGGGAAATAACATGAGTATTATGTAAATATATATTACATATAAACCTACAAATGTAGCTTACTTCATAAAATACAGGAGTTCTGAAAGAAAAATGTATGCTCACTGAGTTTTAAGCAAATTGCTTAAATGAAAACAGAATTATAATTGTTGAATAGGATACAATATTTTGGTGATGGCAAAACTTACCACCACGGATGAAGTTTTTTTCTATGTATAATTTTTTTGAGACGTACTCTTGCCATGCTTCCCCAACTGGGGTTGGAACTTGAAATCAAGCTGTCCTCGATACTCAGAGGCACCGGACTTATAATCCTGCACCACTGTACCAGGCTAATGTGGTTTACATTTTAAGTGAATCCAACAGTCTAGGTTTCAGATTGAAAAAAACCTAAGAGAAACTTTCCAGCCTGGGGGATAATATATATCTAGATGTTTAATATATACCTATATTTTGAGTTCCAGAAGAGAAGACAGAAAAGGTTATTTGAGGAAATAATGGTTGGTAATTTCTGAAATTGGATGAAAAATAAGTCTAACGATCCAAGAATCTCAAAGCCCTGGGCAGGAAAAGCAATAGAAAAACAAATTAAAGACTACTCAAATGCCACCAATTAAAATCAGTGGTAGAACGTCAATGTCCTACTTTTAGCTACTGGTCTTTAGTTTCTTTTTATCTAAAGAATTGGCAAACTAGTCATCTCGTGTGGTATTTTAAAGTATTAGAGATGATGTATTAAAAATGAAAAGAAGTACCTAGGAAAGCCCATGGTAGCTCTTAACACCAAGTTAATATTCCAATTGACTGGCTTCAAAGCCCAGCTCTAGTACTGAGGGACCTTTAGCAGGTTACATGAGCTTTCTATGTCTGATATTCACTTGGAAACTTGGATTATCATATTCTTACTGATTGTGACAGTTCAATGGATGCTGATGACATGATATAATACAGTTCTTAAAAATAGGACTCAGGGAATGTCCGGCCCTTTTGTTCAATAAGAAGTTAGCATTGCAAATTAGTGGTTTCTCTACATGACAAGGTGTATTAGTTATGGTTACAATTGCTTTGATGAAATACCATGACCAAGACAACTTGGAAGGGAAAAGGTTTATTTCAGTTTACACTTTCCAAGTGATAATCCATCAGTGAGAGAAGTCAAACCAGGAACTCAAACAGGGCAAACCCCTGGAGGCAGGAGCTAATTCAGAGACCACAGAGGAGTACTTGCTTACTAACTTGCTCCCCATGACTTGCTCATCCTCCTTCTTATTGAACTTGAGATGACCAGACCAAGGAAGGCACTGCCCATAATAGGCTGGGCCCTCCCCCACCAATCAATAATTAAGGAGACATTTTCTCTATTGATGTTTTCTCCTTTCAAATAACTCTAGTAAGTGTCAAGTTGATATAAAATGAGTCTGCACAAGAGCACACATGAATTCACAGCAACAGTGGCTGCCTGCATATGACCTATGCAAGATCCAGACAGTCAGTATTCCAGCACAGATAGGGGACAGTTTATTATACTCTACCACAAGATAAAAGTCTTTGGCCGTTTGATCACTGATCACTGCTCAGAGCAGGAGAGTCAGTTTTCTTCAGGTGTGTGGCTTCTTGAAGATTGTCAATGTTCCAGCAGACAATCCTACCCATGTTTACATGGACATCTTTAATTGGAATAAGTAGGTAAGAAAGGAAGGACTGAAGGAAAGGAGGGAGGAGAGAAAGAAGGAAGAATATAAGTTGGAGGAGGGTGTGGGTGAAAGGTCTAAAAGAAATTAGAGGGGGAAGAAAGGGAAGATAGAGTCAAAATACACTGTATATATGTATAAAATTCTCAAAGAACAAATAAAACTAATTTTAAAATAATTTAACAGTGCCATTTTAGCATTGTTGTAATGTCCCTGTCCCCATGTTGTGCCTCCTGCATTCCAATCCACCAGTGAGCACAGGATCCTCTGTTAAAGGTTGGTTCTGCTTTGGAGTAGGAAGAAACAAGCTTTACTTGGGGAACGAACTTGCACAAGCAGGCTGTATTCAATTTCTCGTTGGATTTCCTAAAGGAGAATCTCCTGCAGCTAAAGGTTTCTCTCTGGACTGCCAGTTCCTAAATAACCACTCTGAGGCTTGATATTAATGGCAAATTGTTTGGCTCAGGCTTATTATTAACTTGATCTTACAACTAAATCCATTTCTAACTGTCTATATTTTATCATGAGGCTTGTGGCTTGTTAACTCACAGAGTGCTTCTAAGGCTACTGCTGGCTTTCTCCCCTGACTCTTTCTTCTTTTTCCCTGTACTGTGTGGCTTTCCTGCCCTACAAGGCAACTTTACTCATCAACCAGTAAAAGCACCACAGATTCACAGTGTACAGAAGTGTATCCCACATCAGTCTACTGCTCAAATCAGCTTACTTTTTTGAATATGTTTGCTGACTAACTTTATGTCAACTTGACACAGGCTACAGTCATCTGACAGGAGGGGGTTTCAATTGAGAAAATGCCTTCATAAGATTGGGAAAGCCTGTAGAGTATATGTTTTGTGTTTTTTTTTTTGCACATACTAATTTTTTATTCATTTATTTATTTAATTATTAAAGATTTCTGCCTCCTCCCCACCACCGCCTCCCGTTTCCCTCCCCCTCCCCCAATCAAGTCCCCCTCCCTCATCAGCCCGAAGAGCAGTCAGGGTTCCCTCCCCTGTGGAAAGTCCAAGGACCTCCCACCTCCTTCCAGGTCTAGTAAGGTGAGCACCCAAACTGCCTAGGCTCCCACAAAGCCAGTACGTGCAGTAGGATCAAAACCCAGTGCCATTGTTCTTGACTTCTCAGCAGTCCTCATTGTCCGCTATGTTCAGCGAGTCCAGTTTTATCCCATGCTTTTTCAGACCCAGTCCAGCTGGCCTTGGTGAGTTCCCGATAGATCATCCCCATTGTCTCAGTATGTGGGTTCACCCCTCGCGGTCCTGAGTTCCTTGCTCGTGCTCTCTCTCTCTCTCTCCTTCTGCTCCTGATTTAAAATGGGGCACTGAGCTGAACAGAGAATTCTCAACAGAAGAAGTTCAAATGGCCAGAAGACACTTAAGATCATGCTCAACTTCATTAGCGATCAGGGAAATGCAAATCAAGACAACTTTAAGATACCATCTTACACCTGTCAGAATGGCTAAAATCAAAAACACCAATGATAGCCTTTGCTGGAGAGGTTGTGGAGTAAGGGTACACTCATCCATTGCTGGTGGGAATGCAAACTTGTGCAACCACTTTGGAAAGCAGTGTGGCGGTTTCTCAGGAAATTCGGGATCCACCTACCCCTAGAGTATATGTTCTTAATTAGTGATTGATATAGAGAGCCCAGTCCATTTTGGGTCCTGGGTTCTATAAGGAAGTAGGGGGAGCAAGCCAGTAATCAGTATCTCTCTATTGCTTCTACATCAGCTCCTGCTTCCAGGTTCCTGTACTGAGTTCCTGTCCTGACTTTCTTTAGTGATGGATTATGAATATCGCAGCATGAGCCAAATAAACACTCTCCTCTCCAACTTGTTTTTGGTCATGGTGTTTCATCATAGCAATAATAACCCATTATAAGACAAAAACTGGTACCAGGACAATGGGGTATTGCTATGACAGGCCTGATCGTGTTTTGGGAAAGATTGTGGGAAGACTTTGGAACTTTCGGCTAGGAAAGTCATTGAGTGCTTAGAGTTCAGTGGACTGTTCTTTAGGACCATAGAAGATAAGATGCGGAAAGCAGTGTAGATGATGGAGGCTTGGCTTGTGAAGTTCCAGAGGGAAGCAAAGATTTTTCCAGGCCGTTTATGTGAAGAATCTGGTGATTGGGCAGCTGGAACAGAATTAACTGTGATTAACAAGAGACCAGAAACACTTAGGTACAATTTACTGGGACAACAGATGCTGACCAGCAGGATCTAAGAAATCAATTAGCTGTGACTAAGGCCAGAGTCATGGAAGTGAAATCTGGGAAGTATTTCCTCAAAGTCAGTACATGCAAGCTTTGTTCAGAGGTGCCCAAGATTGTGCCTTGTTCTGGCATCCAAACTTGGTCATGCGTATGATTCTCCCAGATAGTCCTGGTTTTGAAGTCATGAAAGGGTCATGGAGAGCAGTTGAGGCTTGTCACTGTGAGAGGCCATGAGAGACGATTGGTGAAATTGCAGTCAGAATAGCAGGAGAAGCCTGAGGATTGAAGGACCATGGTGAAAACCCAAGAGAGATTATCGGTGAAAGTATAGGCAAGTTGCAGGAGAAGATTATGACATTTTGGAGATGTCAGTACCATGGGATGACCACCAAGAACAGCAGCAGCTGTGGAGTAGAGCTGACCTGAACTTAGAAGACAAACTATGTGTGCTACAGAGGGCAGAGGCAGAAAAGTGACCCCTGGAGGAAACTGGAAGATGGTGAGTGAATCCCAGATATCAGACATTGAATTATTTATTCCATTGGAGTATAGTTTTGTTTTGTTCAGGTTGTAACGATGCTCTGGTTCTTTCTTTATGAAGTAAGAAAGCATTTAATTTATCTTTTATTTCATAGGAGCCCACAGTTGAGAGACTTTGGATTTTTAAGAGAATTTGTATTTTATAGAGACTGAACTTATAAAGTCTTAAAATTGGTAAAGACTATGGGATTGATAAATTTGTAATATGTTTTATTTTTATAATACTTACTAATATGAGGTCTTGCGGATAAACAAAATAAGGAAATGTTATATCTTAAAAAGCATGTGTGTCAAGTTGACAAGGGCTCAGATGTGCTGGCAAATTTTATGTCAACACAGACTAGAGTCAGCTGAGTGGAGGGAACACCAACTGAGAAAATGACTCCATAACATTGGGCTGTAGGGAAGCTTTTAGAGAATTTTCTTAATGAGTAGTTGATGTGGAAGGGCCCAGTCACCCCTGGGCTAGTGGTCCTGGGTTCTATAAAAAATAGGCTGAGCAAGTCATGCGAAGCAAGCCAGTAAGCAGCACTCCTCCAGGGACTATGCATTAGCTCCTGCCTTCAGGTTCCTGCCCTGCTTGAGTATTCCTGTGCCAAAATAAGAAACAAAGCCATGGGATAATGCTCTTTTAACTGTAAGGATTTGTCACTCATATTGGTTTAATAAAATGCTGATTGGTCAGTAGCTAGGCAGGAAGTATAGGTGGGGCAACCAGACTAGAAGAATTCTGGAAAGAGGAAAGGTAGAAAGTCAGTCATCAGCCAGATGCAGAGAAAGCAAGATGAGAATGGCTTACTGAGAAAAGGTACCAAGTCAAGTGGCTAAACATAGTTAAGAATTATGGGTGAATTTAAGTCATAAGAGCTAGTTAGTAATATGCCTAAGCAATAGGCCAAATGGTTTATAATTAATATAAGCCTCTGTGTGTTTCTTTGGGACTTAATAGCTTCAGGACTGGATGGGACAAAAACTTCTATCTACAAATAGTGCCCAACACTTGGCAACTTCATCCACATAAAAACTGAGATAATTTGGGAAGGGTTTAGACAGGAAAAAAACAGAGTTCAGCATGGCTTCTTGGTAGCAGCATTTTCTTGGATAAACACTGTTTGCCGAAGTCAAGAAGAGGCACAGTTCCTTTAAAAGAGGCTTCCTGACTCAGGATTAGCAGCAAAAAACCTTGCAACTCTTTTAAGAGGTCCTGACACCAAACACTTAAATGGTGTTTATGAGCAACCAGTGGCATGCTTCTTGGTGGTGGCATGGACCTAGAAACTCCACAGAGTTGTGGCAATAAGTGTAGCTCCTGCCTATACCTTATCCATGAAGCTACACTCTCAAGAAGATAAGCATTGGGGTGGAAGCAGCTGACAAAGCTGCAGCTTTAATCCTAGCCCTGCTACTTAGCAGATTAAACACTCATGTGCTCAGAGAAGGACAGATATATATATATATATAATATATATATATATATATTAAACACAAATTCAGATGGATAACTAAAAACCTCTAAAAGGTTTATAGTGTGTTTAAAAATATGCATAGGCTTGGGAGAGAAAGGATAAAGAATAGATAAAGTCCTTTTAAAAAGAAATAGAATAGCCAGGAATGGTGGCATACACCTTTAATCCCGGCACTTGGGAGACAGAGGCAGGCAGATCTCTGTGAGTTCAAGGACAGCCTGGACTACAGAGTGAGATCCAGGATAGGCAAAGATACGCAGAGAAACCCTGTCTCAAAAAACCAAAAATTAAAAATAAAAGAAGTAGAGTTTTTTTTTCTTAAAAAAAAAGGCTATATAAAGATGGAAAATACACAAAGAATCTGAATACTGTATGTTATTATGTTGTCTTTGAATTGTTTGGTCATTGAGAAATGAATAACAGCTGCTAAGAAGCATTTAATTATAAATGCTGTGGAATTAATCCAACATGTATCTTTTTTTACCAAGCCATATGGCTAAACATAGACATGAATTATAGGTGAATTTAAGTCATGAGCTAGTTAGTAATAAGCCTGAGCAACAGACCAAACAGTTTATAATTAATATAAGCAAGCCTCTGTGTGTTTCTTTGAGACTGAATAGCTGCAGGACTGGGTGGGACAGAAACTTCTCTCTACATCTTTGTCTTAGTAAAAATAAAAATAACTCCTCAAAACAGAAACTTTAAAGGTAATGTTACTACCCTGCACCTTATAGCAATTGATTTTGTACCTATCAGTTCTCAGAAGCTTCAGTATTATAGGACTGGTTTGATATATTAGGTCATATTCATCCATTGAGACAAAATGTTCCCTTGATTTTTTCCTATTTAAAAATCAAAATTTTTCTTTACATGAGGAAAAAATAAAATAATAATTTATATAGAGAGACATCTGCCCTTCATTCTGTCACCAAAACACCAAAATCCATCTTGCATTGTCAGATTTGATACTTTAATAAGACCCTATAATCTTAAAAGACAAGAGAGTCTAATTCAATATGATCCTGCTCCATATGTCATTTTTAATTCATACCATTTCATGTCTTCATGTAGAAAGGTTTGGATCAATGTCCTGCCTCCCATTGACTCTGCCAATAGCACTGAGAGTCTTGCTTTGGAGGAAAGGATGTAAGCGCAGCATCACCTTCTGACCACACCTAGTAAGAGAAGACTGCTTGTTTTGCTGGTGAAATAAAAACTTGACTTCTAAAAAGCCTGTTGAAACTGACCCTCCATGAACGAAATACAACTGGCTCTTGGCATTGGCCCTCCTTCCCTAAAATATAGGAAAACTGTCTTAGTCAAGATCTTTTTTTTTTTTTATTTTTTGGTCCCCAGAATTGATAGCAGGTCAAGCTTGCTTGTGGGGGTAATGTGTTATTTGAAAAGTTACTGAATTCTCTCACAGAGCCTTGGAGTGACCAACCCTATTAAGCACCTGCATGCAGAGCTGGGAGTCAGCAGGATGGAGCTGCTGCTTTCTCTCTTTCTCATCCCTGTTTTTAGTGTGGCTCAGGGTGTCACTTTTTTGTCTGTCTTTGTTGACCAGTTTCTGCCATCTCGCTATTCATGGTAGGTCTGTGATCTGGTTCTCCCCATTACATTCTCTGAACCATTTCCACAGGTTCTCTGAGTTCCAGATCCTAGCCACTAGGCATGAAGCATCTTGGCTTAGCTCAGGGCAGAAGACCTCCGATAACCTAATAAGCACAGTCAGCATGTGTCTAGAGAATTTATAGGGAAGTATTGTGCTACATCAGCATGAATACTTAAGCCCCACTTCTGTGGGGAATTATAGGAAAATGATCAGAGAAAATAAATGTTCAGGATGTATCCCTGCAAACATTAAAACATAAAGCAAAGAGAACCAGCCCACAAATCACAATCCCAGAAAACCTAGACAACAATGAGGACTGTAAGAGAGACATACATGGATTTAATCTACATGGGTATTAGAAAAATACAAGATATCCTGAGCAAATTGGGAGCATGGGAACCTTGGGGAAGTATTGAAGGGGAGGGAGGAGGCAGAGAGGGGAGCAGAGAAAAATGTAGAGCTCAAGAAAATCAATTAAAAATAATTATTTTATATAATAATAGATATTAAAGATGATTTCCATAGTCTTCGAAGAATCCAGTCTTGTTACCTCCCCTGAGACACTGATGATAAGGAAAAGGTCCCACAGTCAATCCTGGCAGCCTGACAGGCATTTGTGGGTCAGCAGGAAACTTAAGAGCCGCCAGGTCTGTGGTCTTTGGAAAAACACAGCTCCCGTCTCTGGGTCTCCTGACTCTCCTTTCAATGGGCAGACAACAGTGTTTTGAGGAAATTCTTCCTGAAGTTAGTGGGAACTTGAGTCCAAACCTAAATATTAGCCAAAATAAAGTTTTATCTAGAACTTCGTACTGTTTGTTTTTTAAAGCATTAAAATTTATAGCTAAGCTGCAGTAGATTCAAAGTGTTGTACAGCATGTGCTAATTTTTGGAGATAATGCCCTGGGAATATGCAGAGGACCTGATAAAGCCTGAAGGCATTTCCATCTTGATGTGCTGACTTGATGGTGAGTTAAAACTTTCACCATGTTGTTCCAAATGTTGGTGAACATTCCTTGTATTTTTAGCTATCTGCCTCTTCCCCAAATTCTTGCTTAATTTATTCTCTTTCCTTATAACTTTCCACCTGTGATACACTCCTAGGAACTTCTAAAAATCATTTATTTAAAAGGGAGTAAAGAACTGGGGTACAGCTCATTCAATAAAACACTTACCTTGTAAATGTGAGGACCTGACCCCAGACCCCTGGAACCCACATAAAAAGGCAGGCATGGTATCATGCCTTTACAGTCTCAACAACAGCACAGTGAGAAGCAGAGACAGGCAAATTCCTGACAGATCAATGGCTGCCTAGTGTAACCTACTTGGCGAAGTTCCAGGCTATGAAAGACCTTGTCTTGAACTAGCTGTGAAAGGTGCCTGAAATAGCATGTGCGATTGTCTTCTGGCCTCCACATGCATGCACATACACACATGTTTACCTGAACACACACATGTACTCACCAATACACCAACATGCAATCTTATACACAGGCACACATAAACACATACACTCACACAAAACATATTTTATAGATATAGACAGAAATATGTGGAAATAAAAATGCATGATGTCTGAGATTTGCCTTTAAATATAAATACTTCAGCAAAGGAAAAATGGAATTTATAAAACTGGCATGTTAAGTTATAAATAATAGCATGGATATTAAAACATTTAATAAAAATAACAGTTTAATATTCTAAATATATAAAAAATATGTTCATCTACACAGAAATTGCTTAATATAAGAGTCCTTCCCTAAGTCCCTTCCCTTATGTCAGTGAGCATATTTATTTTTGAAAATTGTCAGGTCTGGGAATTCCTTACCTTCTGTGGCAGTCCCTTATCTAATGGTACAACTGTAACTATTTCACAATGCATTCTTTCAAACCTCTGTTGAAAACAATGTCATAACAAGTGTTGTTAATGTTCTTAGAGGACATAATAAAATGATGATAGGTGTCTTTTGCTAAATTTTTCTTTAGAAAATATCTTTTTTTATCTTTTCATTTATTTAGATGTGAAAGATATGACATCTGAAGTTTGTGCTTTAAAAAAATTAGAAAAAAGTTGCCTTCGGTTTAATAATTTTTAAGAAACTTAACAACAGTGGATATGGAGTAAAAGTAACCTGGGTTTTATTATAGCATTTTCATAAAGTTGTTTATGTTTTAGGGTTTTACAATTAGCCAGGTGTAGTGGTTCATGCCTATAGTCCCAGCATTTCAACAGCTGAGCCAAGAGAATAGCCTCGTTTAAATGCCATCCTGATCTACAGAGTGAGTGCCCAGCCAGCATGGAGACCATGTGAAAACAAACAACCAAAAATTTCTCAGATAAATTTTGTTTTATGAAATATATATATATTTATATATATAAATATAAATATATATATATATATATATATATATATATATATATATATATATATATATATATAAATAAACACTGATTAACAAGTAGCCAGGCAGGCAGGAAGTATAGGCTGGGCAACCAGGCAGGAAGTAGAGGTGGGGCAATAAGAATTCTGGGAAAAGGGAAGCTTCAGTCTGCAGTAGTGACCCAGTCGTCACAGAGGAAGCAAGATGTGACTGCCTCGCTGCAAAATGTACCAAGCCACAAGAATTATAGGCTAATATAAGTTATAAGAATTAGTTAATAAGAAGAGCCTGAGATACTGGGTCAATCAATTTATAATTGATGTAGACCTCTGTGTGGTTCTTTGGCACTGAATGACTGCAGGACCTGGCAGGACAGAAACCTCAGACAACATATGGTGACTTATTTCCCCATCATCCCTGAAGGTGCCTTGAGAGACTGACCCCTTTGCATAAATGGTGTCTGTCATCTCCCAATTCTCTTCTTATAGCAGACAGCAAATGTGTTCTAATTATATTCGCTATGGAGTCCCAGAGAGAGGCTCTGACTCAGGAAGTATTGGAGTGATGTCAGTGAACAGTAGAATAAGTGTCTCCTCCCACAAAGGTAACAGGAGTAAAATGACTTGTAAAAGGCCCCCGTCTGCCTTTCAGTGCTGAGCGCATGACCAACGGGTTGCAGTGAAGAGTCTGAACTCAAACTTCTTGTGGTGTACACGGACTTGCATGAATTCACGTGTGATATGTGTGGGTACCTGCAAAGGCTAGAAGGGGGCATCGGCTGCCCTAGACCCGGAGTTACAAGCAGTTATGAACTTCTTGATATGAGTGCTGGGAACCAAACACAGGTCCTTCGCAAAAGCAGTAAATGTTTTTGACTGCTCTGCCATCTTTCCAGATCAGATCTTGTGTTTTAACTAAGCAACTAGTCGGTGCTTTTAATTGGGAAGTTGAGTCCTCTAATGGTTAAGGTTAACACTGAGAGATTTTTTTCCTGGTTAGTCCATCTACTGTTGGAGAACAAGAGTGTCTCCCTTGTTCACCTTAGGTGTTCACTGACTTACATCACTAGATAGCTGATTCTTCCCTAGTCTCCATTAATTGATATGTCACTTCTCGTGGGGTTTACATTGCTGTGCTATGCTCTTCACTATACTCTTAGGCTGTAGTCGTCTTTCTTCCTCCTCTGTGTGTAGAATGCCTTTAAGTATCTTTGTCACATTAACCTGATGATCATCAAGTTTTAGTTTGTGCTATGTGAGAACATTTTTTGTTTCTCTAGCAACATTAAAAGCTATCTTCAGTGTATATGATAACCTTGCTTGGTAATTTACGTGCTAATGGGACACGAAACATTCTTATGTACCTTAACTTTCTGGATTTCTACAGAGGTCAGAGGTTCTGCTGTCGACTGCTGATAAGTTGGCTTTTTCTCTTCTTTTAGTGGTAGTATGGTTTTAACAGCTTGATGACAAGGTCTGTGAGATTCTTCTCTCATGCCTGTTAGGAGTTGAAAATGTCACTGATGCTTGAATGTCTGTATGTTTCCCTAAATTTGGGAAATTTAGATCTATAATTTCTTTGAACAATTTTTAAGCCCTTAGTTTATAGCTCCGCTACTTCTAGCCTATGGATTTGGGGAGCTTTGATTTTTCACTGTCCCAGAGTTCCTAGGAGCTTTGCTTTGACCACTGTTTTCTTAATTGCTCTTTAGATGTAGCAGGCCCTCAGCCTTCTCCTCCATTCTTCATATGTTTCCCGGTTAATCTTGCCTCCTGGTGATTCTTCCCACTGACTCTTTAATTTTCTGGCTCTTTGATTTCTAGCGTTTTTGTTTGATTCTTTTTCAGAGTCTCAATTTCCTTTCTGAATTGCTCCTCCACATTGTTGAATTTATCATTCATCTTGGCTAATTTTCTCATCTATGGTATTGATTTTATCAGCAGAATTGATTACCATACTTCATTCCTCTGCTTCTTTGAACCACCTTTAAAGTCATGGGGCATTGTTACCACTGGGAGCTTGAATTCTCCTCCTTGCATTCCAATCATTTTATTGTCTTTGGTTTCAGGCATTGCGAAGTTGGGGATGGGTTGGAAGGTTACATAGCTTTTGCCTTTTTATAATTTTGTGTTTCTAAATTGTGATTTGTGCATCTGTTGAGATGGTGTGTCTTTAAGTTTTCCCCTCCCCTGCTCTGTTTCATTTTATGTGTGCCTTGTTAGTGAATGATCTTCCTTGGGCTTAAGACCCTCCGAACTATTTAGAAGGGACAAGCAAAGAACAACAAATAAGAATAATTTGTGAGGGAGCCCAGTACTAAGATGAAATGAGAAACATTTGGAATACCCTGAGCATATCTCTAACAGCTCTGGGAAACAAAGGAACTGGGGTGTTGTTGAAAAGATTAAAGCTACAGAAAATTATAGTTATGAAGTAAAAGAAGTAGAAAGAATGGGATAATAGAAACTAAAAATGAGAAAGTGAGACTATGGGTTGGAGGTCAAATAAATAGCAGACAGAATAAAGCAAACTATGTGCGAGAAAGGAACACTCATAAAATCTAATTAACAATCGGAAGAAAACAAGCGGTTATACAAAGTAAAGATTAATGAAAAGTAAAGCGTGAAGTGAGATAAAAACAAAGTTGAAATGTAAAGCATCGGTCAATATCTCTTCCTTGCTGGGGTGGGTGTTTCTCCATTGTCACCCCAAACTCCAAGAAGTCTTCTAGACTGAACTCTGATAGTAGGAGCTTCCATAAATGCTTCCAGTTCAAATCTGTTTGTCCAGAATGGCTGGAATGCACAGCCTTGGGGTTGGTCAAGCAGGTTACCAGTTGAGTTGAAGTTTTGTTCAGGTATCAGCAAGGGCCAGCCCTTCTATAAGAGCTTCCAGCCCATGGTGTGGCATGCCACATCAAGATAATTTCTACCTGACCAGTCATTGTCTTTTCCTTGGTTTGGGTGACCATATTTTCCCCCACATAAATTTCAGTGTCCTAGGCTCTGAAGTGGCCATGCCCCTGCTTGAACCGACTTTGTGTATGGATGATCTCATCTGGTCAGTCTCAGGCTACTTTTCACCAGTATCTCATGGTCCTGAGAAGGTTTCCAACCATTGAGCTACCATTCAAGTCAGCTCCCGCGTTCTCGTGGTTGAGTGGTTCTCCAGACCTTCTGACTCTCCAGATACAATCAGTAGAGGGAGACTTAGGGCGTTTGAAGGCATGCTGGTGCTGAGTTTTCTTCTCTCCCCAGCAAAGAGGGGAATTTGATTTCAGAGTTTCCCTCTGAATCCGCCACCTCCTTTGCCCAGCATAATAAGAAGTGATTCAGTACTTGCTAGTTTCTCGCCATCGGCATCATGTAGCCTGTTTCTCATAGATACACATGGCGTTTCTTGCCATGTCCTTAAATCAAGGAGCAAGTGGCTGCTATGGTTTGATTGGAAACGTTTGCCATTAGCTTGTGTGTTTGATCACTGGGTCCCCAGCAAGTGATGTGTTTTGGAAGGTTGTAGAACCTGAAAGAATCGAAGCCTTACTGAGAAATATGTTATGGAAGTAGACATTGAGGCATCAGAGCCTGGCCCCATTTCCTGTCTATTCTCTGCCTCCATACTCCAGATGCAATGTGACCAACTGCCTCGTGCTCCGGCTGCCACCTCTTCCTGCACCATGGACCGTGTCCACTCAAAGTCCATCCCCCAATCAGCCCTTCTTCCCCTTAACTTATTTCTTGTCAGGATGTTGTCCCCAAAATGAGAAAACTACGGAATATGGTAGCCCTCTGGGGCCTCTTTTGTAAGAATGTTAATTCTATTCACAGCTCCAGCCCCGTGATGTCATCACCACTAATAATTAGCACACAGACGATGAGGGTACAGCATGTAAATTTGAGGGACACAAACATCCATACTACAACTCTTACAAACTCATATTCTTCATTATGATAAATTAATAGCAAAGGGCGATTAAAAAATTAATCTCCCACGAGAGGAATAATCAACTTTCTTCTACAATGAGAAATGAAGTAATTCTTCTCAGGCCTGATGGCGCAGCCCGGTCTTGCTAGCTTGTTGGAAGTCTGAGATAGAAGGACTGTAATCTCAGGAACTGCCTGACCTACTGAATGAGTTCAGGACTAGTAGGGGCAACTTAGTGGGATCCTGTCTCAAAACAAAAAGTAAAAACAAGGTTAGGGCTATAGCACAGTGGTAGCGTGCAGTCTAGCATGTGAAACCCTCGGTTCCATCTGCAGGGCAGCAAATGTAATTGCTATTGTTGTTATTTTCCTGACACAAATTTACAATATCATAGATAGAATTTTATTACATTTAGAAAGATAGATGGCATTTCTCCCCACTCAGTAAATGCTAAAAACCCATTTTTCTTTCTGAATCCAACTTTGCCGTTTAGATTGCATACTTTAATATCTGAAAGTTCTCAACCTGCAAGTGTGAATATCTTTATCTGCAAGATAAAAATCCGTATGAGCTAAAGAATAAAAGCTCACTTGGAAAGACTGTTTATACAAAGATTAAGAAAGGTTCCCCATGTTGCAAAGCCTGGGAGGATAGTCACAGAACTAGCTGCTAAAGGGATATGTGTGGCTCAGGGTGGCCTGCATGATGATGCAGGCAGACATCCTTCATATTACTGGAAAATTCTCATTCCCATATACAGCAAGCCAGGGAAATAAACAGAGCTTTGATCGATGGTTCCAGGAAAAGAATGTGCAATGCGGTGTAAGCACGTTCTTTGTTTGTTTTGCCTTCTGTGAGGGATGGCTCTGAGAAAGGCACCATGAGCTGGAGAGAATGCTGAGATTTGATTCTCAGTTTTCCTCTGGGAACCACAGAGCTCATTAGAATGGAGGAAGTCCTTGCAAACCCCGCCTATGCTCTTGGAGAGCTAAGGTTTTTGTTTTGTGTTATTTTGTTTTTCGGTCTCTCCAATAATCACTTCTCCCACTAAAAATTTAACAGATGCGCCTTCTCCAGTGAATTGCCACACAGCACACTGAGATCGAAACTGAAAACAACATTCACCTTGAATTTCATTGGGCCAAATAAGAATGACAGATCTCAAACCTGTCTAAAGGTGTTCCTCTCCTAGTCTTCTGCATCCTGGGAACTGGCTCCCCGTACCACCTAACTGTTTAAGGTAAAACCCGTAATTTTCCTTCTTTCCTGCAGTCAGCATCAATCTTATGAAACCATCTCAGGTCCAATTTTAAAACATCGTTCCAACTCACCCACTTCTCTCTCACACATGGTTACTGTCCTAAGTCCTGACTAATAGGTGCAAGGCTCTCTTGCCTCGCTGTAGTGCACTTTGCTGAGAAATTAGACTGATCTCCAGGGACCGTGGCATGTTCCCTACATCAATCCCTCTTCCCCAAAGTGTCTCATTGTGCATAGAATCCTAGCAATATATGAAGTCCTGGCCTATCGGGCCCTCACTTCTCTGTTTGACAACCTGTCTTCCATCCCACCCACTAGACAACAGCACACTTTCTAACCCTCTCATATGCCAATGTCACTGCCGCATTAGGGTTCTGAGTGTCTGACGTTCTCAGGTAATTTCAAGTCTCAGTTGAAAAAAAAAAAACAAACCTCAATGTTATCTTTAGTGATGGTTGCTCATCTTGTCTCTCACCTATAGTTTTGGTTATAATCATAGCATTTATTCCAAATATCATGTTTATGATATTTAAATAAATATTTAAATACCTTAACTATTTATGAGATATAACCTACATGGAAAGAAGCAGTTTTGTCCCTTTTTTTTCTCTACGTTCTCTAGAAGGCACTCATATATATTATACTCAAAAGCTGAATTCCTTTCAGGTCTAAATTTGTTGAGCCATGTATGAATGCCTTAAAAGTCATCCTTGCTTTCCCACAAGCATTTCTTCAGTGCCTTGACAGGTGCTAGATATGATTCCAGGATTGAGAGGCTTAAATCCTAATATCTTTCCTTTGCATATAATATAATACTTGGTGCTGGCCAGTTGGATATCTTTGGTAGGTTATGATTGACAGTGAATTATCAGGTCATTCTGCCTAGGTAAGAGTACCTCAGAGGATGTTTAATGTCTTAACAGTTTTTACTTCACTGGGAGGACACAAATAATTAATATATTAAAAGCTTAGATTTTTTCAATTAATAGAAGATCACTAATAATATGCAATTATATTTGACATATTATAACTAGCTTTAAAAAATAGTTTCAACATAGGACATGCCTTATTTATGGTCACAAAGTAAGCTCAGTATGCCAATAAAGTGGCTGATGACTGAGAAAATCTCTACTGCCGTAGGATACCACAGCAAGAAAGTAACCACAGATAAGACCAACTTAAAAGAAGCAGGATTTTAAAGAACCTGTTGAAATAGCCTACAGTAGGCAAGTATTTAATAGGCATCCACCTGAGTCAGTCATTCTGTTGGGCATGGAAATGCAGAGAAAACAAAGACACAAAAACTCAAGGCTTGTACCTCTTAACCTTTCTTTGAAAACTAACTACAAGTCATTTAAAAATGATTAATGCTCGCAGACCACTTAATATTTATAGAAATGTTCATGAAGTGGTGATAGCCCTTGTTTTTGAGACTATCCCAAGCTGGACTAGAGTTTAATACAGATTCCATGCTGGTCCTGAACTGACGGAATTCCTGCCTTAGTTTCTGCAATTCTGGGACTAGAAGCATGAGATATCATACCCAGGTATTATTTTTAAATTTCAGGAAGAGTCTGAAGAGGTGACTCAACAGTTAAGAGCACTAGCTGCTTTTTGCAGAGGACCTGGCTTCAGGTCCCAACATCTACAAGGTAGCTCCAGAGAATCTAACAACCTCTCCTTACCTCTACAGGCATCAAGAACACACCTGGTGCACATACATACATTCAGGCGAAACACTTATATACATGAAATAAAATCTAAGAAAGAAAATATTCAGGAAGCTACAGAGCTTGAGATGAAGTAGCAAGTCTGTAATGGTGAGCCTCGTAACTAGAGGAGCCGTAATCAGTACCACCAGCAAACCCCGCAACTAGATGACTCTGCTGTAAGCACCCAAGTTCTGCACCCCAACCTCATCTTGTCTTGCCTCTTGCCCTTCTTAAAGTTGACCCATTTAGTCTGCTTTCCACCCGACTTTTTTCCTACACTTAAAACTTTTGTTAACATCTCTATTCTCTTTTTTTGCCAGGAATCAGAAAAAGCTCTCTCTCCCTCTCTCTCATTCTCTCTCTTTCTCCCTCCCTCCCTCCCTCCCTCCCTCCCTCCCTCCCTCCCTCTCTCTCTCTCTCTCTCTCTCTCTCCCCTCTCTCTCTCCTCTCTCTTTCTCTTGTCTCTCTCAGTGTTTTGTGTATAATAACTCTCCTGCCCACTCCAAGTTTTATTAACAGCCACTGTCCATGGGCTGTGAAGACTGTCCAAATGGGCTGGTCATTTTGGTTGAACTCCTTCATTCAATAGAAAACTAGGACACATTCCTCACACAAATATCTTGGAAAATCCACTCTTATAGGAAAACAAAGCAGACTGGCAGCCACTGCAGTATTCCAAATCATGAGAAATAAGTTACAATGTAAATGCAAGACCATTATCTTTTCCAATAATCTAATTTGCCAAAGGGGCTCTACTCCTGAACAATGAGGAAGAGCTATGGCCGAGGTGCAGCCAACAGCTCACTCCACAGGATGAGCCACTTGGGGGGGAATTATAATTGCCATTTACAATGTTTCTAACTCTTCTGCTCTTCTCCCCCACCCCTCGACATTCTTTTAGGGGAGACATGGCTATGTGCATGCTTAAGTGTGTGTGTTCTTTCTTTACATTAGAAGGAAATGACTACACAACTGTACTTACTACAGATAAGAAAGTCAATTGGCTGATGGTTAAAAGCGCCACAATGGGCTGTAAATATTCCATTTCTCTTGAGTCACTTGGCACACTTCAACATTGTTCCCTAGACAATGCGTTTGTAACTAGAGTACTTGCCAGCTTAAGAGCCACATGTTATAAGTAAAACACTGGACTCTCCCTTGTCCTCCTAGAATAGAATCTACTTCCTGCTGGAAGTGGTGGAAGCCGTGATTGAATGTGCATTGTTGACATGGGCACAGCCAGGTCAAGACCAATGTCTCAGACCCTAGAAATAGAAAACACTTTCCTGGTGAGACTCAGAGGGATCTCAAAACTTCCCGTTGGTCCAGATGCGACAGTGTGTGACAGTGTGTGCAAAAGCTAGCAACTGCACATCCTCCTCCCAGATGTGAAGAGCCCGAGACTGCTGCCTCCAGTGACTATTAACTTCCCCCTCCTGCACCGTACACAATAAACACACTTAGGTTCCAGGTTACTGTGTAGCTGGGGCCACTCTATCAGAATGCACACAGCCTACCCAACCTGAGATTTGCTCTTCCTTTGTCTGGAGATCTGTCCTTTCTTCCTTCCCTTACTGCCCGACAAGGTTTCTGGGTCCAAGCTATACCAATTACATTAATTTCCATATAAAACCTGCTCAGACAAGCCCTTCTTCCTCTTGTCAGCATTTAGGCAAAGAGGGCATGAGAATTCTCATGGTGTGCTCCCCTCCCAGTTGGACTGCTGTTGTGTTCCCTCTGTGTGCCAACTCTTATTACCATCCTCTTTACTGTTTCATAGTATTTGGCTTGGGGTCTCTGAGGCCCAAGCATCACTGCTCGGCTATTGAGTTGTCCCCTTTTGCTGCTGTTGCCACCTGGGACTCTGTGGTTGTCTGGCTATGAATGCCCACCATCGAATGTCACCTGCAATGCACTCTGCACTACAGACTACTCTGTCAGGCGATCTATGTGCCGTTGATCTGCTTTTTACCTCTGCTGTGCAGAGCTCCAGCTCATAGAGGAAAACACTTACTATTTCATATTCCTCTATTTGTAAGGGAGAGGCGTCCATTCTCTACTGTTTGAATAGCTTGTTGTTGTGGTCTTAGCAGTTTGTCACTCCCTTGCCCACTTAGGACACTTGGGCAGCCTTGGGAGCTGGGTTAGGTAGGGTGGGCCCGTGTGTATCATTCTGTACACTGAACCGGTGCCCTCCTTATTTCACACTGGACTTGTCTGGCTGACCTGTAATCAGGCTGCAGTCCCTTTTCCCAAGGCATCCAGCATGCCTGCCTAGCTCTGATCCCACTTGCCCAGACCTCAGGAAGGTGGTACAATATTTGGCAGTATGTCACTTCTTCTTCTAACTTATGAGTATGAGAATCGACTAGCAACGGGTTGGATAGCAGAAGTGAGGCTGGATTTTGGGAAGAGTTGCTGCATGGTAGGCTGGAGATAATAGGAACCCCATGCTTTCTTCATCAAGCCAGTTGAGATATTGAAAGCTTCTGACTAGAAAAAAGGAAATGTGAATCACCAGATTGTGAGTTCACAGTCGATCAAATTGGGAAAGCAATGTTGCGGTTTAAAGGCAGAGCAAAACAGAAGCTCAAAGGCTGCTCACTTGGCTGTCATGGAGGGGAGACCACAGACAGGAAAAAAATCTATAGAAAAACAAAAGCAGCCACCATGTTAGCAAATAACCAATAGCAAGGGAGAGAGCCAAAGGCCTAGATATGCAACTCCTTCAGACGACCTGCCTCAGTTTTCCTCCTGCCGGGGCAAGCTAATCTCAGTGGGGCCTGGAGTCCTCCTTGGAAGAATAAAAAGCAGGTTGTATATGTCTGCTTTCTGTTGTTGTGATAAAACACCAGAAACAAAAGCAGCCTGTGGAAGAAATGCTTTATTTCAGCTCACGGCTCATGGAAGGCAGACATCTGGATGCAAAAACCGTAGCAGAGGCTCTGGCGGAACATTGTTTACAGGCCTGTTCCCCGTGGCTTGCTCAGCCTGCTTTCTTATTCTACCACTCCAATGGTAACCCCCCCGACACACACACACACACAACCCCCCCGACACACACACCACACACACACACACACACACACACACACTTTGATCATTAACAAAGACAATGTCCCGCATACTTCCCTGCAGACAATCCAAAGGAGTTTCTCATTTCAGGTCATCTCCTCAGATGACTCCAGTTTGTGTCAAGTTGACAAAATCAACCCAGGACATAGCTCAACTGGACACCACAAAAAGGAGAAAAGCAGTGCAGTGTGACTTAAGAGGCATTCCCTTTAGAACGATAGGATACTGCTATAGATAGATAGCTATGTGCATGTGTTTATAAAACTACACTGCCCAGGAGAAGACTGAGAACATTAAACTGTTCTAGAACCTAAGGTCATAGATCCAAAACAAGACTTATACATGACCTTTGTCACACCTACTATGAATAGATACATTAGTTAGGACTTTCATTGGTATTATGAACCCTGTTTTCCTTCATAAAATCTTAAAATTGAAAGTCCTTCAGTGAACAGCTTCTTAATAAGCAAATCAGGGATAAAAATAAAAACAGCTTATGCAGAAAGAGTGATTTGTGTACTTGGGTCCAACTTCTAGGTCCCTCATATTCCTAGATAGCCCCATAAAATATGAGGAATATTGCTTGCAGCCAGGTAATCTCCACATAGCTGTCCTAACGATTGAGGATGAGGGTGAAAGATGGTATTTCATATTCAGAAAGGCTTGTCATATCTGCATCATCTTGTAGCAGGAATCTGATTACATCTGTAGAAAAGGGAGCCTTCTGAGAAAGTCACAAAAGGAAAAATGAAGAAAACAAATATATTGAAGAGCTACAAAGAAAGGAAGGTCCTCAGATTGAAGCAGCCAAGACACTGGGAAAGCGTTCTCCAAGCTAAAACTGATGGAATAACCAATATGTTCAGGGTCTTGGAAGGACTATTCAACGACTCCAGGAGAGTTTGGAATGGAGTAAAGAAACCCAGTTTAAAAGCTGAGGAACAAGGAAACAACATAGATTCTTCTAGACCTTGCCCCTTAGTCCATTGCAAAGAGTGCTGAGCAGGAAAACATAAGAAAGAGTGGTCATAAAATATCGACTCTCGTAGATGGGCATGTGTGTGCCTGCAAGTTAGCTATACTATTGTGAATATTTAATCTATTTTTAATAATAAAAATGTGCTCAAGAATGGAAATAGATTACTATGCATTTCATCACTTGGCAGAAAAATGTTTTTCCATCAGCACAGAGGCCATGCTTCCGTCTATTGCTGTTTCAGTCAGCAATTGCGGCTCCACAGTAACCAGCTTCCTCCTCTAGCAGTAAGTAGCCTGGCCACTCAGGCCACTGTCTGGCGGAATTCTGTTCCCACAGGCACTGCTATGTTGCTGCTGCAGAATAACAGCTTTTAATTAAATCTCTATCATTCTTCTTTTCAAAAATACTCGGGAGTCAAAGGCTGAGGTGAAAAGCTACTAGAAAAAAAAGATGAGTAGCAACTAGCTGATTTTCTCTTTGCCAGCATCTCCGAAAGAGAGCATCATTTTGCTCTTCCAAACCAAAAAACAAACAAAACAATGCCACACAAGGTCCCTCCCTATCTCTATCATCCCACAGACTCCCTCTGATTCTTTACGATTACTTTCTGCCAACTAGCTGCTAACTCAGCCTCCTGACCCAAGGTTGATTTTATTTAATTAAGGTAAGTGCAAACGTGGGATCACAGTGTAACTGAATATCTTACAACAGAAAAAAACACTTACTAAATATGTTAATGTCAAAAATTCTCAGTTGGCAGGGCTGTGAGTACAAGGTCACCATTTCAGTGAAGGAGCTGATAAGAAGTATAGGAGCTGAATGAGCTTCTCCGTCTTCCAGGATGGCAGGTTTGACGGACTAGATGGGAGCCGAATACTTTAGCTTTTGTCATATCATTTGCCTGCGGTCTCTTCATTCATTCTATGATTTCCCCCTGCAAAGCATATTTCTCAAGCTTCTTTGTCATCTAGCTTCAGACTAGCTTGATTCACTGAAGGCACTGGGCGGGAAAGAAGTACCTAGGGCACCCCCTTTATTTGCTTTGCAGCTGACAGTGGCTGCTCTTCTCCTTGTGTAGGCGAAGATTGCTTGTTCATTTCCCAGACGCACTATCCAGAAAATCACACAGAAACTATATTAATTACAACACTGTTTGGCCAGTGACTCTAGTGTATTCTTAGCTAGCTCTTACATTTTAAATTAACCCATTTCTATCAATCTGTGTATCACTATGAGGTTGTGGTCTACTGGTAAGGTCCTCAGGCTTGGGCATGTCCTTCTTCAGTAGCTAAATGGCATCTCCCTGATTCCACCAACTCTCTCTCTCTCTCTCTCTCTCTCTCTCTCTCTCTCTCTCTCTCTCTCTCTCTCTCTCTCTCTCTCTCTCATGCTGTTCAGATTTCCTGCCTGGCTTCACTCTGCTAAGCCATTTGTCCAAACAGCTTTATTCACCAACCAATAAAAGCAAACACATATACAGAAGGATATCCCATATCTTCCCTTTTCTAATAATTAAAAAGTTTTAACTTTAACATAGTAAAATTATATAAAACAAAACAGGTATTAAGCAAGAATTACAGTTACTTTAGACTCACAAAAATAAAATAGATGATAAAATATTTTCTTTATTTTTCGAGACAGGGTTTCTCTGTAGCTTTGGAGCCTGTTCTGGCACTTGCTCTGTAGACCAGGGTGGCCTTGAACTCACAGAGATTTGCCTGCCCCTGCCTCCTGAGTGCTTGGATTAAAGGTGTGTGCCACACTGCCTGGTTATTTTCTTTAATTTTTGCCAAAAAAGGTTCCAAGACACATGGCTAACTTAAACAGGAATTATGGGTTAATAATATAAGTTACAAGAATTAGTTAATAAGAAGTCTGAGCTAATGGGCCAATCAGTTTATAACTAATGTATACCTCTATGTGATTCTTTGGGACTTAACAACTGCAGGACCGGAAAGGACAGAAAATCTTGGTCAACAAATGGTGCCCACATGGACAACTGCATTCACATAAAGCCTGAGAGAGCTTGGGAAGTTATTCTAGATAGAAAAGTATAGAGTTAAGCATGGCTTTTTGATAGCAGCACTTTCTCAGGTGGGCTCTGCTTGTTAGAGGCAAGCTCTTGTTTAAGATAGGCTTCCTAATTCAGCTTTAGCTGCAAAACCTTGTAACTCTTTTAAGAGGTCCTGCCACAAAACACTTAAATGGTGTTGATGAAAATCTGACCTCATGCTTTTTGGTGGTGGCAGGGACCTTGAAACGCCATAGAGTTGTGGAAATAAACATGGCTCCAGCTGGTACCACTGCCATGAGGCTGAAATTCAGAAGGCTAAGGAATAGGCTGGACCCAGTCATCTAAGCCATAGCTTTAATCTTAGTCATATTGCTTAGCAAATTAAAGGCTTGTATAGTCCAAAAAAAAGAGAGATATACAGTAAAGATAGATTCAAAAGAAAAGAAAACCTCTAAATGGTTTACAGTGTGTTTAAAAATATATGTAGGCTTGGAAGACAAAGGATAAAGTTCTTAGAATAAGAAAGAGAGTAATTGAGTGCAGTGGCACACACACCTTTAATCCCAGCACTTGGGAGACAGAGGCAGACAGATCTCTGTGAGTTCAAGGTGTGGTAGCACACACCTTTAATCTCAGCACTTGGGAGGCAAAGAGGCAGGCAGATCTCTGTGAGTTCAAGAACAGCCTGTTCTACAGAGTGAATTCCAGGACAGCCAAAGATACACAGAGAAACCTAGTCTCAATAAAACAAAAATTAAAAATAAAAATTAAAGGAATAGAGTTTAAAGTAAAGCCACATAAAGACGGAACATACACAGAGTGTCTGGATACTATATATTATTGTGTTGTCTTTGAATTGTTTGATGGCTGAGGAAGGAGAAGCAGCTGCTAAAAGACATTTGTTTACAAATGCTGAATTAATCTAAGATAGGTATTTTGGAAATACCTTGATTTCAAAATTGAAGTCAAAAGATATGTTATTTTGGAGAAGAGATTTTGTTTTCATTTCCACAGAAAATGAGAAGCTGTGGATTCATTCTGGATTAAGAAAAATAAGCTTTGATCAAGGAAGAACCCCCTGAGAAATCTCCAATAGGAGCAGATGGCTCAGATGTCTGAGTTCTACATTCAGAACAGATTCACGATTGCTGGTAGAGATGATCAAGCCTCACAGGATACTCCAGTCATGACTTGATCATAGTTCTAAATTTTCTTTAGGTCCCCATAAGATTATCAGTGTCCCCAATCAGCAGGAAGTATCTTGGAAAACTATGCCCACATTCCCCCCAAAAATGGACTACAGATAGTTTCCTTTGTTTAGAATGTTGGTTAGAAGTTGTTATGGATAATGGTCAGGAAGAAAGCTAAACAAGGGAGATTTGATTCAAAGTTCTTGTTTTAGAAAAAAAAAAGAGGGAATTACTGTGGGACAATGGTTTTTTATCCTGTCACTTATATTATTTTTAATAAAATATTGATTGGTCAGTAACCAGACAAGAAGTAAAGGCAGGGCGACCAGGCAGGAAGTAGAGGCATGGCAAGGAGAATGCTAAGAAGAGAGAAGTTTCAGTCTACAGCTGTGGCCCAGATGCAGAGGAAGCAAGATGTGACTGCCTCGCCAAATAAGGTACCAAGGATGTGGCTAACTCAGACAAGAGTTATAGGCTAAGTTATAAGAATTAGTTAAGCTGGCCTTGGTGAGCTCCCAATAGGTCGGCCCCACTGTCTCAGTGGTTGGGTGCACCCCTCATGGTCCTGACTTCCTTGTTCATGTTCTCTCTCCTTCTGCTCCTCATTATAACCTTGGGAGCTCAGTCCGGTGCTCCAGTGTGGGTCTCTGGCTCTATCTCCATCCATCGCTAGATGAAGGTTCTATGGCGATATGCAAGATATTCATCAGTATGATTATAGGATAGGTTCATTTCAGGTTCCCTATCCTCAGGTGCCCCAATGAACTAACTGGGGACATTGCCCTGGGCATCTGGTAGCCATTCCAAGTTCAGGTCTCTTGCCAACCCTTAGGTGGCTCCCTTACCTAAGGTATGAGTTTCCCTGCTCCCCTATTCAACCTTCCTTTATCCCCAATCACCCCGATTCCCCCAGTTCCCCTCATCTTCTGAAAAAACATGAAATAAAACCGGACTCTCTGAATGTGGCGGACAATGAGAGCTGACAAGAGGCCAAGGAGAATGGCACAGGAACTTTCATCTGGCGATAGATCGAGAGAGAGACAGAGACCCAATTTGGAGCAACGGTCTGAGCTCTTAAGGTCCAAATGAGGAGCAGAAGGAGGGAGAACATGAGCAAGGAAATCAGGACCACGAGGCGTGCACCCACCCACTGTGACAGTGAAACTGATCTATTGGGAGCTCTCCAAGGCCAGCTGGACTGGGACTGAATAAGCATGGGTTGAAACTGGACTCTCTGAACATGGCGGACAATGAAGGCTGATGAGAAGCCAAGGACAATGGCACTAGGTTTCGATCCTAATACATGAACTGGCTTTGTGGGAGCTTAGCCTGTTTGGATGCTCACCTTCCTGGGCCTGGATGGAAGTGGGAGGACCTTGGTCTTCCTGTAGGGCAGGGAATTTGGACTGCTCTTCAGTATCGAGAGGGAGGGGGAATGGTGTGGGGGGAGGAGAAGAGGAGTGGGGATGGGGGAGGGGAGTGGGGGGAGGGGGCAATGTGTGGGAGGAGGGGGAGGGGAATGGGAAACGGGGAGCAGATGGAAATTTTAATTAAAAAAGAATAAAAATAAATAAATAAAAAGAATTAGTTAATAAGAAGCCTGAGTTAATGGGCAAATTTTATGACTAATGTAGACCTCTGTGTGATTTTTTTGGGGACTTAATGGCTGCAGGACTTGGAGGGACAGAAAAACTTGATCAACATAAAAGACATAAGAACAAGCTTGACTTAGACAGCTGGAATTCTCAGTGGTATCGTCCATATCCTCTCTGGGTTTTTCAAAATTCTCAAGTGTCTTTCATTCATCATTCTGTCAAACAGCTGTGATAAAATAGGTACGTGTGTGTCTCTTTGTTTAGACAGAATTTCATTAGCTTCTTGCTAAGTGAGAAATGGGTCAGCATTTTCCTATTTCTACTTTTTCTTTTTTTAAATCTAAGTCTTAAGAAACTACGCTCACAAATAAGTATAGGATGAACATGATTTTTTTCTTTCAACTTGTGATTGTGTTCAAGGGACACAATACTCCACCGTCAAAAGGGATTTTCTTAGACTTATTTTTATTTTTCATTATGTGTCTGTGTATATATGCCACATGCATACAGGTCACCATGGAAACAGAAGATATTGTTGGCTCTCCTGGAGTTATTTAGTTACAGGAGGTTGTGAGCCACTCATTGAGGGTTCTAGAAACAGAGCACAGTTCCTTTGGAATAGTAGCAAGCATTCTTAACATATGAGCCACTTCTCTAGCCCACAAAAATATAACATATCACTGATGGTTACATTGGATCCTGGCTTGATGTTGTGTAGCATTTTTTAAAAACTGAATTAAAAGAAATAGTTATAACCTAGGCATTTGGCTCGTTAACTTTCCATAGATTTTTTTACTTATTTGTTTTTATGGGTATGGATGTTTTATCTACATGTATGTCTGTGTACCACATGTGCAATTGATACCCAAAGACAGTATCTGAGCTCCTGCAACTAGAGCTACAAATTGTTTACCATTGAACTACTTGAGAGTGGAACCCATGCCTTGTGGAAGACTAACCATTGCTCATAAGCACTGAGTCGTCTCTGCAGCTCCTGCTTTCTATAACTCTATTTGAGGAAAGATAATATTTATACACAGTTTGCATATTCTTATTGAGTATATCATTACTCTTAACTTATAAGACTCTTATTTAACTTGAGAAGGAAAAGAGAAACAATATAATATTTTGAATTATAGCATGTGTGTTAAGACAGATCTCACTAGACAGCCCTAGCTTCCCTAGAATGTAAACTAGGTTGGCCTCAATATGTAGATCAGGATAATCTTTTACTTAAATTAGTTCTCCTACCTCCCAAATACTGAGGCTTCAGATGTGAGTCAGCAAATCCAGTATGTTTCTGCAATGGTGTTATGGTTCTTAAAAATATTCTTATTCAATTACAAGCTTTACGTAAACCTTCACTATCTGGAAAGGCTGGGCTGACAGAGTCAGTCTATCCACTAATTTGGATCGAGGCTCACTTCCCAGCAGTCACAAATTCTCAGAAGAAATATGATTCTATTTGTATTGTAACAATTGTAGTAGTGTGTTCTTAACAAAGTACTTTTTTAAGACAGAAAAAATGATAGAGCATATTTTATAAAAATATACTACTAAAATTTCTTAGGATTAAACCACTATAGAGCTAATCAAAATCAACCCAGAAATGTTCTTAAGATAAGTTAGTATAAATATTGCTGATTTTCTACCTAATAAAAATATAACATTTTCTCAGTTTGTGTTATTTATGAAGCAAGAAGCAGAGTATAAAGACATGGTATTTGGCAAATATATTTTGGTACTTCACTTTGGGAGGAACTAAATAAGAATCAAATTTTTAGGTATATTCCCAATAGTGGTAATACTGGATCTTGGGGTAGGTTGATCCCAAATTTCCTGAGAAATCGCCACACTGATTTCCAAAGTGGTTGCACAAGTTTGCATTCCCACCAGCAATGAATGAGTGTGCCTCTTTCTCCACAACCTCGCCAGCAAAGGCTATCATTGGTGTTTTTGATTTTAGCCATTCTGACAGGTGTAAGATGGTATCTCAAAGTTGTTTTAATTTGCATTTCCCTTATCGCTAAGGAGGTTGAGCATGACCTTAAGTATCTTTTGGCCATTTGAATTTCTTCTGTTGAGAATTCTCTGTTCAGATCAGTGCCCCATTTTTTTATTGGGTTGATTAGCATTTTAAAGTCTAGTTTCTTGAGTTCTTTATATATTTTGGAGATCAGACCTTTGTCTGTTGCAGGGCTGGTGAAGATCTTCTCCCAGTCAGTGGGTTGCCTTTTTGTCTTAGTGACAGTGTCCTTTGCTTTACAGAAGCTACTCAGTTTCAGGAGGTCCCATTTATTCAATGTTGTCCTTAGAGATACCCCATCAAATGACAAAAGTATCTGTTCAACTATGTTCATAGCAGCATTGTTTGTAATAGCCAAAACCTGGAAACAACCTAGATGCCCTTCATTGGAGGAATGGATGAAGAAAATGTGGAATATATACATATTAGAGTACTACTCAGCAGTAAAAAACAATGACTTCTCGAATTTTGCATGCAAATGGATGGAAATAGAAAACACTATCCTGAGTGAGGTATCCCAGACCCAAAGAGAGGAACATGGGATGTACTCACTCATAATCGGTTTCTAGCCATAAATAAAAGACATTAAGCATATAATTTGTGATCCTAGAGAAGTTAAATAAGAAAGTGAACCCAAAGAAAATCATATAGTCATCCGCATGGAGAGGGGAAGTAGACAAGATTGCAGGGCAAAAACTGGGAACTTGTGGGTGAGGTGGCATGGGGCAAAGGGGAAATGGGATGAGAAACATGAGAAGGGGAGGATGGGAGGAGCTCGGGGGATTAGGATGGTTGGGATATAGGAAGGGAGGATACGGGAGCAGCGAAGTATATATCCTATCTAAGGGAGCCATCTTAGGGTTGGCAAGAGACTTGACTCTTGAGGGGTTCGCAGGTGTCCAGGAATATGTCCCCAGCTGGTACCTTGGGCAACTAAGGAGAGGGAACCTGAAATGACCCTATCCTATACTGATGAATATCTTGCATATCACCTTAGAACCTTCATCTGGCGATGGATCGAGGTAGAAACAGAGTCTCAATTTGGAGCAACGGTCTGAGCTCTTAAGGTCCAAATGAGGAGCAGAAGGAGGGAGAACATGAGCAAGGAAATCAGGACCACGAGGGATGCACCCACCCACTGTGACAGTGGAACTGATTTATTGGGAGCCCACCAAGGCCAGCTGGTCTGGGACTGAATAAGCATGGGTTGATTCTGGACTCTCTGAGCATGGCGGACAATGAAGGCAGATGAGAAGCCAAGGACAATGGCACTAGGTTTCGATCCTAATACATGAACTGGCTTTGTGGGAGCTTAGCCTGTTTAGACGCTCACCTTCCTGGACGTAGATAGAAGACCTTCGTCTTCCCGCAGGGCAGAGAATTTGGACTGCTCTTCAGTATCGAGAGGGAGGGGGAATGGTGTGGGGGGAGGAGAAGAGGAGTGGGGATAGGAGGAGGGGAGTGGGGGGAGGGGGCAATATTTGGGAGGAGGGGAGGGAAATGGGAAACGGGGAGCAGGTGGAAATTTTAATTAAAAAAGAATAAAAAATAAAAAAATAAAAAAAAAAGAAATTACTTACAGTTATTATATGGTGGTTACTAACATTTGAACTATGGTGTTAGGTGGCCTGGAGCAAATAAAACTGTGATCATGAAAATTCATGTGTATCAGAACAGTGCAGAGTAAAAATTGTTTATGACACACAAAAAAAAAAGAATCAAATTTTTAAAAGTAGAAGTAAATCCATTTATTAATTAATATTATCATCAAACTATACTTTTATACCTTATGAAAAAGCATGTACTATTGAAAATTAATCAAACTATTTGCCAACTAGCATGTTTTGTTATGAATGGGAAAAAGAAATATTTATGGGATGAACTAAAATACAGATTTACCGTGTTTGAAATAAACATTTTATAGATATTTTGGTAAAATGGTTATTTCTAAAAAGTAATATTTCTCATATCCCAAAGTAATCATGTAAGTTTTATTCAATTGATCTTGAATTTTTTGATGGTACTGTGAAATATTCCAGTTATATCTTTTGAATAAATAACAGCGACATTTACCACCCTGGATTTGGAAAGTATTCTCTGTTCTCAGTGGTATTTGTCATAAGGATAATTATGGAACATTGCTGCAACGAGCTTGCATTTTGGTATTGTAAAAGGTGCTTTGATGTCCAATCGTTTTTACTGTTTTGCTGTGTTCTTTAGGTACCTTTCCTCGTATGTAACAGATGGGGAACTGAGGAAATTGGTCGCCACTACTACTGTCCTATTCTGTTAACTATATGAATTCTGACTATGCCAAGGATGATGAAAATATCAAATTTTGAAGAACATGCTTTACTTTTAAAGAACTATTTTATCCTTTGAGATTATAGTATAACTACGTCATTTCCCCTTCCCCTTCCTGCCACTAAACCCTCCCATATATTACTCCTCATTGTTCTTTAAAATTCACAGCCTCTTTATCATTAATTTTGTTATATACATAATACATATACATATATACTTGTATTCCTAAATACATAGATACACCCAGCTCAGTCTGTATAATGTTGCTTGTATGTATGCGTTAGGGATGACCGTTTTTATTGGATAACCAATCAGTGTGCTCTTCCCTAGGAAACACTCTTTCTCCCACTCTCAGCATTCCTGATTTGCTAGCAGTTCTCTGTATAAGGTTGAGTCCTCATGGCTTTCCCCCATCCACCCTAGCATGTCTATTGCTGCTGTCTTTGGCTCATGTTTAGGCAATCCTGTCGCTGAGACTTTATGGGCGTGGTTTCAGACTTTACCGTGTGACACAGTCTCGCAGCAAATTCCCTGATCCTTTCACTTTTACAATTTTTCTTCTCTTCTGGAATCATCTTCGAGCCTTAGATGCAAGAGTGTGTTTGTAGATGTAACCTTTGGGACTACTTTGCATTTTGATTGATTTTCTGTAGTGGTCTCTACCTGTTGAAAAGACAAGTTTCCTTGAGGAGAGTTGAGAACTACACTTCTTATCTGTGGATATCAGAAAAACTACTTAGAAGATAGTTAGGCAGTGTGCTGACCTTGTACAGTGGCAGTTGTAGGTTCTTCTTCAAGGTCTATGAGCTCACTAGCCATGATTTCTCTCCTGTTGTGCAGGTCTTAAGTCCAAGTTCAGAGCTATCAGTTACCACCAGAGTATGAGCACTCAACTCCACCTTAGTGTTAACTTGTGCCGTGCTGTTCATTGCTGTTGTTCTGGGACCATGGCAGGAGCTCTGCTATATCCCTCCCCCACCACCCACTGAGCTGCTCTTATAGGCATTGCCCACCCCATGACTGACTGAAACTGTGAACCAAAATAAAATTGTCCTCCAGTCTTGGCATCATTCTGTGGCTGAGGTTGAAAACACCGACCAAGAGCGACTTAGGGAATGAATGAACATTTTTCAGCTAACAGATTTCATTGAGGGAAGTCTGGGAAGAAACTCAAGCAGGAATTTGAAGCAAAAGGTATGGAGGAAAGAGCTGCCTGTTAGCTCCCTCACTGTTTAGCTGGTTTCCTTATACAGCCCAGGACCACGGGCTCATGGAATTGTGCCATCAACAGTGTGCTGGACCCTCCTATATCAGTTACTAGTCAAGATAATATCTCAGACACGCCCATAGGCCAAGCTGATCTGGGGAAGGCTCTATTGAGAATCCTTTCTAAGATGCCTTCAGGATGTGCCAAGCTGACAATTAAGGCTAAGACACTTCTCCTAAGCTGTTTCCATTAGCTATTTTGTCACAACAATAAGAAAAGTCACGAAGATGCCAGGCTATGATCATTTGGTTGAACAAGAGCTCAGGCTCCTCTTTCAGAGAGCACTCTTGACATTTTTAGTCCAGAAAACATTTTACATGGATGAGAAGAAATGTTAACGTTTCTTCAGGTCAAAGTATGAACTCAAACTCCATTTCAGTTATGCAATTTTAGGCAAGAATACATGTAGACATTGGGGGCCTAGAACTGACTTACTAAGCCTAGAAAAGTCAGTATGGTCCAAGTTGAAGGTTTTTTGACTTTGTTTACTTCATACATGCCATGTCTGAGTCCAGCAAATGGCCCTGCATGTAGCTGGTGTTATCAGTGTGGCTACAACATATGTCTGTCCTCAGCACACTTGGCCTCTGTGTCGTGGTAGTTCCTACCTGTAATCTCAGCACTTTGGAAGGCTGAAGCAGGTGGTTCGCTGTGAATCTGAGACCAATCTGGGGTATAAAGTAAGACCCCTCAGCAAAACAAAACAAAGGAAAACAGAAGAAATAATGGAGTTCGGCAGGAAACTGGTTTCAGGCATGACTTGCAAGTTTGACCCCATAAATGACAGTGAGTAGTTCTATCCTCATATTGTTCCTAATTTGCCTTTAAAGACCTCTGCAACCACCCCTGCTGTGGTCCAGAGGACTGCTTTAAAGACCTCTGCAACCATCCCTGCTGTGGTCCAGAGGACTGCTTTAACTTGCTGCAACCATCCCTGCTGTGGTCCAGAGGATTGCTTTAACTTGCTGCAACCATCCCTGCTGTGGTCCAGAGGACTGCTTTAAAGACCTCGGCAACCATCCTTGCTGTGGTCCAGTGGACTGCTTTAAAGACCTTTGCAACCACCCCTGCTGTGGTCCAGTGAACTGCTTTAAATGCCTTGGTCACAGCCACTTCCTGACTTGGGTGTGAGCTAAACACTGCCCATTGTAAGGTGCCAAGGCACTTCCTTTGCAATACAATTAATGACCCCTTCTAGAGGTCATTACCTACATCATATTCACTATTCTGGGGGTTCGATTTATACACTGAGAAAAGAATATCTTTCAGATGTTAACCCAAATCATTTTTAATGATTTTTGGAATCTTATTCTAATTTTCAACCCATCAGAATTTTGTTAATGGCCAAAGTAATCCAATATATCAAACGTTCCTTTGAAATGGAAGTTTTAACACCACTTCTGTTTCTTCATTCACACATCAAATAGTAACTTCATAATTGTGTGTCCGGCTCTCATGATGTCAAAACAAAAACAAGTTAAAGGATTGTGAACAACAGACATGAGAGTAGATGAGTGGCTTCCAGGGCTGGCAGGGTAGGGGTGCCAGTGACACAGGGTGGCACAAGGCATTAGTGGTCCGAGAACAGTCCCAAGCCCAAAGGCAAACTCTTCCTGCAAAGGGTAAAAGATCACTATTTTAATAATGTTGCACGTGGAGAATCAACCATTAGCAAAAGGGGGGTTGTCTTTGAATTGGTTCACTCTGAAATACCTGGAAGACTTTAACAGCCCGCTCCCCCTTCCCCCGTTTTGAAATTGCCCTTCCATCATGAAGCTGAATGCCCTGGTGATCAAGAAAAGAGGGATAGAAGTCTGCAAAAGGAATAGGGGAGGGGAGGTTAAGAAAAAAGTGTAGAAAGTGAGGTGGCTCCTCCATTTTGGACTGACAGATAAGAAAAATAAGAATTTTATTAATGTTGGGTTATATTAAAGATTTGTATTAATTGCCCATGGGGAAAATCTGACCTACTGATTACTTTTGCAACTGAAGCTTTACTGGCATGCAGCCATGTCCATTCATTCCTGCATTAGCACCACAAAGCTGAGTTAAGGAATCATAACAGAGACCATCTGGTCATAAGACCTGACAGGCTACTGTCTGCCCCCTGCCCTTTTCTAAAGTTTTCTGCTGTTTGTGATGGTAAACATTTACAATCCCAGAACTCAGAAGGCTAAAGCAGGAAGTCTACCATGAGTTCTGGGTCTGTGTGGCTAGATAACTTGCTGATGTCTGGTTTAGTATGCCCTGCATGCACACTCCATGCAGCTAGTGAAGAAACAACCCCAGGTAAAGTCCTCCACTATATGGGGTGGCTGGAAATGGTTTCTGAGCCCTCATACATCTGGGGAAGGATGAAGAATTCATCTTTTAGCTATTTTCAAATAAGAACAGAGAAATCCGGAGAGTTGCTTCCCTAAGGTCATGCAAGCAAAAGACATTCTAATTTCTTGGTCAATTAGTTTTCACATCCCCTTTGTTTCTTCATGGATTGTATGGAACATTTCATCCAGCTTTTCCTTAAGGTAGGGGACAGTCTAAGTGGTTAACATGTACAAACTCAGCTATAGGCTTCTGATGCTCACCACTTGCCCATGTTAAAACCATACCTCATGCCACTGTCTCTTACCCAAAAAACTCTTATTCATCCAGCAGATTCAAACCAAATGCCATTGAACCACGAAGTCTTCTTGAAGAAACTTATATGATCATGTTCTTTCTGTTCTGTTTTCTATTTTCTTTAGAATAAAATTGGTTTTTGGGTTTGAGGCGGGGGCTGTCCTTGAACTCAGTATATAGTTGACAATGACCTTGAACCACTGATTCTCTTGCCTCCTCTACCTGTGGAGTGCTGGGATTGCAGGTTTGTGCCACCAGGTCCAGTTTATGTGAGGCTAGGATTGTGAAGCTTGGTAGCAAGGTATCAGCTGAGTTACATTCCCAGTCCAAAGCATTGCTTTGAGTCAGGCATGGTGGGTGGCTTGTGCCTGTAATTTCAGGCTGAACCCAGACTGAATAGAGAGGCAGGTGAAAGGATCACCAGCTTCAGCGGAGCTTCAGCTGCATAGTGAATTCCAGATCAGGCTGGACCACACATGACTGCCTCAAAGGCAGTCAAAATGTTAAATAAATAAATAAATAAATAAATAAATAAATAAATAAATAAATAAGGAAATTGGTAATTGTTGCTTATACCTACCCTGGCTGAGATCATTTTGTATAAGACCCTGAAATGCAAAATTGGATAGTTCTCCTGTGTTTGTTTTATTTGTTTGTTTTTACGAACACACATTTTGGTGGTGTAGGGGGAGGCCCTAAATAGGATAGCTATCTCTATAGCATTTCTCAAACTGGCATTCCATACAAAATATCCAGACAAATGCTGAATATAGTATTTCCCTTTTCATTCCTCACTAAGTAATTTGAGACATACTAAGCAAAATCTGCAGGCGGCCTTTCTGCTGAACATTCCAAATAGACCACACTTCATTGACTACAAGTCCAAAATAGGTGTTTTAGGAGTTGCAATGTAGCTTGATGGTAGAGCACTTGCCTAATATGTACAGGACACTGGGTTCAATCATCAAGACAAGAAGGAAAGATGAAGGTTCATACTGATGCCCTTCATAAGTTTCTACGGGCATATAAATGCCCCCTATTCTGAGTCAAAATGGCTGCTCCCATCACTTGCTGTCTCTACCCCGAGAGAGGGGAGAAATTAGAACTCTCATTATGTCCCTAAATCCTACTTAATCTCTGCTTTGACAGGTACATAGTTAGTCACCTCCTAGGAGTCCAAGGGCATTAACTATTCTGTAAAAATTGTTGAGTATAGTTTGTGGAATGGAACACATTTTCCATAAGAGGAAGCTATTATCCTGACTGATTGTTTTAATCTCCCTCATTACCTTAAAGACCATAAAGACGAGGACCGAGTCATGTTTCTTTGTACCCTCCTAGCAATTAGAGCATTGTCTGACTCAGAGTTGGCTTAATAAATGTTTATTGAAGAAATGAAGTTGTTTATTCCACATTTTTCTTTTTCCTATGCCCTGTGGACCCCATTTGGTTAGAGTAATAATTGTCATTTGAAACAAGCACTTATATCATCAATCTAAATTCCACTAAAAATGCAACCTAGTATACATAGGAGAAACAGAGTTTGAAAATCCCTCTTATTTGTATCTAGTACTTTCGAGTTCCCATTCCAAACCTGATCAGACCATTGGCCAAGGCGTGATCTCTGTCTACATTGTCACATAGATATGAAGTTAGATTAGCGATACTTCTGTGAACCCTGTTAAGTTTCCTGTGCAACTTCAGGTTCCTCCAAGCAGGGCTGGAGTTAAGCAGCCATTGCTCTCATCGAGGTGGTACTGGAAATTAGAAATTCTTCAGCGCCCCCTGGGAGTAGGAAATAGCACAACCCACGCTTGAAACTAAGCCCACAAGAGCAGCGCCCATAGCAAATGCCTCCCCTCACCCTTGCATCCCTGGGTGCTGTCCAAGAGAAATTTTTCAGTAATTAATATCCTCTCATTTTAGGAGCTGCTATAGACATGCAGCTACTTAGCACTTGAGGTATGACTCTTGCCAGGAAGAACTGAATCCACTTAGTATCAATGACTTTAAGTAGTCATACGAGGTCAGGAGAGGATTTTGAAGACAAAGCTAAACAAGTGAGACCCATTGGTCCTATGCAAGTGCCTCAGTTTCTAAGTCAGAAACATATTATTAATAACATGAATCGGTTATGTTTTCATGAAGATTTTTTGTAATCTGTGACAAATTATTACAAATATTGGATAGTAAAACAGTACAAATGCATTCTCTTAGAGTTCTTAAGTCAGAAGTTAGTTTTTATAGGTCTAAAATCAGGTTTAATAAATTCTTGGGGTTCTAGGAAAGGCTCTCTCAGTTTCTAGAGGAGGCTATACCCTTGGCATTGTTCATCATTCCTGGTCAGATGCACACCTACATAGTCCAGAAAATTTTCCCCATGTAAAGCATCCAGAATAGGAAGATGGAGAAGAGTGTCATGAAACACTGCCATCGATATTTGACATTACTGTTACAAACATGAACACGTGGCAGCTACAGATACCTGCAGAACACTGAACCTTCTGTTCTCCATCACAGATCAAGAAGCTGCCCATAAGGCCACATCCCTCTCTGAAGAGCCAATGATTTATAATGGTTGCTTGAGGAAGAGGTCATCAAATGGCATTGCTATTGATAGATTAGGTAGGATGAAAAAATGCTTCCAGGGAAAGGTAAGTGGGTATAAGTAACAGGAGGTGCATTAATTAAAATACACTCGTGTGAAACTGTCAATAATGAAACAAGCAAGGAGAAAGTTCCTTAATTAAGTCACTTCTACAAAATTGCTTTTGTCCAACAAGTTAACATTCACTAATAGGCATTAGGACCTGGATATTTCTGGAAGGTATTATTATTTATGCTGTTGCAAATAAATACTGCCACAAAAATGTCATGTATTTTATTGATGCTATGAAAATCCCTAACTTCCCACTTGAGGTCACAATATTTGATCTATTTCTATATAAGCAGTTGGAAAAGTGGTGATTTGACAAATTTTGAACTTGTGGAAGACAGTTTTTGGAGAAAATGGTGTTTTCCCAGAAATAAATTGATATAGAGTTCAATACTCTTTTGGGTTCAGTTTTCATCAGCAAGGGGAGGTGGAAATCTCTCTCCTCCTCCTGGGAAATGCATCCAATTGTCCTCATTTGTGGAGCGATTTCTGGTTACTGAAAGGCCCAAATTACTTTACTAATTCAAATATTTGGGAAAGGTAAAGAAAATGTTACACCATTGAATTTTCAGGTATGTGTAAGAGAAACAAACAAAAAACAAAACATCACTAACTCAAGGCAAATGTGTCCAGAGGACCAGGAAAGGATGCTGAAAATAATGTGTGAGGGGTGAGCAGAAACTCACTTGGAATAAGTGAATAGCATGTGTGCCTCATATGAAATCGAAAGTCATTTATAAGTTTTCTTTTAAGTCTGAGCCTCATTTGTAAGTTTTCTTCTACATCTGAGCCTCCTTTTTATAGGCAAAGAAACCAAGGCTTGGAAACTAATCTAAAAATCACAAATTTATGGAAACTTCTTAGGTATTTTGGGATCTGCAGAGACCGAAAGGGTGGCAGAAGGTTGGTGTGAAGGTAAGCACCTGTAATCCTAGCTACTAGGGAGACAGAGGCACCGCCTGGGCTATGTTTAGCAAAACCTTATGTCTAAAGATGGAGAGAAAGGAAGGGGAAAGGAAGTTGAGGAAATGGAAGACAGAAGAGAACAGGACTGCACAGTGAGGAGCAGATGGTAGTGCCCTGTGCACTGCTGTTTTCTCTCTGACTCCCCTGTGCATAGCGCAGGAAGTATAGGCTCTGCATCCTATATGCCGGAAGAGAGTCACTGTGGTCTTCAGGTGCACCCCGACTCCTGTAAGAGGAAGACAGGCTGCAGATATGTTACGAGAAGTAGTAGAGAAGGCAGCCTGGCCAAGACCAAACAAACATGGCTGTCGTATCAGCCTTTAAAAGCAAGTCCAGAAAAGTAGGTCTCTGGTGGACCCCAGCCACAAGGGGAGTTTCTGGCAGAGTACCTGGTTTATAATAAATGAAGATTCCCCCAAAGCAAAACCATAGACATGTGAGAAACAATTAAAGTCATGGTTTTGTAAAATAATGATTCTTCTAATTAAAAGATAATTATTGGATTTGTGAGTGATACCTTATAAAAGTTAAAAATTGGGTATATTTGTCTGAAATGCTTGGAACCAAAAGTGGTAGTTGCCCTAACTCTTTTGAGACAGTGCAGTGTAACACAAATTTAAAATTATTTTATGATTATCTAGCAATATTCTCACTGTGTCTCTTTTCTGATAGAAAAAATAACCTTGAGTGTTGTCAAAACTATATGCCATAATAGGTTACAACTATGAGCCAATACAATTTTGGGAAAGAACTATTTATATATACATATAAAAATGACTTCTAAAGAAACATATCCAGTTCTCATGATTGACTGACCTCTGAGAATTGAAATTGACAAACAAGATTATGGGAATTCATGTTGGAGTCTGTTTCCATATTTCTCACATTGTGATTTTGCAATGAGTATAACAGTACTACATGTATTTGTGTATATATAGTATATTAATTATTTTTCTTATGGCTACACAAAACATCTAACAAAAACAATTTAAGGGAGGAAGGACTTATGTAGGCTCACCGAGAGTACAGGTCAAAATGGCTGGGAAATTGGGGAGGCAGACTTGGAGTGTCTGGTCATGTTGCCTCTAGAGTCCCGAAGCAGATAGTGATGGATGTTCACGCTTAGCTAGATTTCTGCTTTTTATTCAGTCTGAGATCCAAACCCATAGAACAGTGCTACCCAAATTTAAGATGGGTCTTTCTGCCTTCATTAACCTAATAGAGATAATCCTTCAGAGGCACACTGTCTTAGTCAGGGTTTCTATTGTGAAAAGATACCATGACCACATGGTTATAAGGAAAACGTTTAATTGGAAGACAGTGACTCCCTCACAGTTTCGGAGGTTCAGTTCATGATCGTCATGGTGGGGAGCATGGCAGCGTGCAAGCAGATGAGCTGCTGGAAGATTACCTGAGAGACCTGCTACTTCTTGCAAGCAATAGAAAAATGGTCTGAGGATTACACTGAGCAAAGCTTGAGAAAAAGAGACCTCAAAACCCCACAGTGACACACTTCCTCCAACAAGGCCATGCCTACTCCAACAATCTCACACCTCCTAATAATGCGACTCCTAATGAATTTATGGGGGTCAATTACATTCAAACTACCACACATACCCAGAGGCTTGTGGTGGGTCTAGATTCAAGTTCACAGTCAATATACAAATTTCTTCATCAGAAACTACCATATCCAATGTTCTCAAAAGCATCAAAGCTTGACAGAGTTAAGATCTCCCCAGGTCAGAATCATTGAGGAGAAAGTAGTTCTGAATTCACTAAGGAAAGAAATGGTCTGTGTTGACATGCATGGAATCAAACACAGTGCATCAAGCTGGACACAGTGGTGCACATTTGTAATTCCAGCTGCAGGAGGCATAGGCAGCATTATTGACAAAAGTTTCAGGCTAGCAAGGTCTATGTAGACTGTTACAGGTCAGAGATGGTTAGACAGTGTAAACTCATCTTTTAAAAACCACATTGTATCAAGCAGTCCCTATTGTAAAGATTCAATGTACAAACCTAAGTTGATCTTGTCCATGTTTTACTTCTAGTAAATCCTGTTTTAGTTAGGGTTTCTATTGCTCTGAAGAGGAACCATGACCACAGCAACTTGTCTAAATGAAAACATTTAATTGGGGTGGCTTACAATTTCAGAGATGTAGTCATGTGGGGAAACATGGTGGAATGCAGATAGACATGGTGCTGGAGAAGGAGCTGAGAGTTCTACATCTTGATCTGCAGGCAACAGGAAGCGAACTGTGTCACTGGCTGTAGCTTGAGCATAGAAGACCTCAAAGCCTGCCCCACTGACTGACATACTTCCTCAACAAGGCCACACCTACTCCAAAAAGCCATACCTTCTAGTAGTGCCACTCCCTTTCAGGGCCATTTTCTTTCAAACAACTACCTTCTACTCCCTGACCCTCACAAAGCATCCAATAAGAAGTGGAAACTCAGAAAAGTTTAGTGATAGCATGACACAGTGAGCCCAGGCTTTGGCAGGTTTTGGAGGTTCTGCTACTCTGTAGTCACTAACATGAAGCAATGGGGGCAATGCTCCTGTAGGCTTTGGGAGTGACTCACTAGTCACAGGGTCAAAACAAGTCACTCCACTCTGTTAGCTGGTAAGCAAGAAAAAATATCAGAACCCAGTTATGAACCATATAAATTTACCTTTAAAAATCTCCACCACAAGTGTCTTTCATTCATTTGTGATTCTTCTGTTGAGAATTGTCTGTTTAGATTTGTACCCCATTTTTTAATTGGATTATTTGGTATTTTCATACCCAGTTGCTTGAGTTCTTTTTCTATTTTGGAGATCAGTCCTCTGTCTGATTTGGGGTCGGTGAAGATATTTTCCCATCCACTAGACTGCCCTTTTGTCTTATTGACTGTGTTTTTTTTTTCCTTACAGAAGCTTCTCAGCTTCAGAAGGTCCCATTTATTTATTGTTGTTCTCAGTGTCTGTGATACTGATGTTGTATTTAGGAAGTGGTCTCCTGTGTCCATGAATTTAAGACTACTTCCCATTTTTTTCTTTTATGAGGTTCAGTGTGACTGAACATACTTAGACAGCTAAATCCACTTAAAACATGAGAGAGTTTGAGAAGTAATTCTAGACACAAAAGACCAGAGTTAAGCTTCTTGGTAGCAGCATTTTCTTGGGTAGGCTCTGTTTGCTAGAGGCAAGCACATCTCATTTAAGGGAAGCTTCCTGACTCAGCTTTAGCTGCAAAAAAATTGCAGCTCTTTTAAGAGGCCCTGCCACAAAACACTTAAATGGTCTTTTTGAATAGCTGACAGAATTTGTTGAAGGTGCTTTCCTTTTTCCATTGTATAATTTTAGCTTCTTTGTCAAAACTCAGGTGTTTATGAGTGTACTGATTAATACCAGAGTCTTCTATTTGATTCCATTGGTTCTCCTGTCTGTTTTAAAGTCAATACCTAGTTGTTTTTATTACTGTGGCTCTATAAAAGAGCTTAATGTCAGGTATGGTGATGCCTCCAGAATTTCCTTTATTGTACAGGATTGTTTTGGCTATCTTGGATTTTTTGTTTTTCCAGATGAAGCTAAGTATTGTTCTTTTGAGGTTTGTTAAGAATTGTGCTTGGATTTTGATGGGAATTGCATTGAATCTGTACATTGCTTTTGGTTAGATTGCCATTTTTTTTAATGTAGATCCTACCTTTCCAAGAGCATGGGAGATTTTTCTATTATCTGATATCTTCTTCAATTTATTTCTTCAAAGATATAAAATTCTTGTTGTACAGGGCTTTCACTTCATTGGTCAGTGTTATCCCAAGATATTTTAAGGTATTTGTGGCTACTGTAATTGGCAATGGTTCTCTGATTTCTTTCTCAGTCCCTTTATCATTTGTATATAGGAGGGCTGCTGATTTTTTTTTTTTGAGTTGATCTTGTATTCTGCCACATTACTAAAGGTGTTTATCAGCTATTGGAGTTCCCTCATAGACGTTTTGGGATCACCTATGTTACTATCATATCATTTGCAAAAAGTAAAAGTTTGAATTCTTCCTTTATAATTTGTCTCCTTTTGATCTCCTTTTGTTGTCTTATTCTAGCTAGTACTATGTTGAATAGATAATGAGAGAGTGGACAGCCTTGTCTTGTTCCTATTTTAGTGAATTCGCTTTGAGTTTCTTTCCATTTAATTTGATGTTGACTGTCTGCTTGCTGTATATTGCTTTTATTATGTTTAGACATGTTTTTTGTATCCCTTTTCTCCAAGACCTTTACCATGAAGTTGTGTTGGATTTTCCTGAATGCTGCTTTTTCAGCATCTAATGAGATAATCTGTAAAGCAGAGGATAACCAACTTATAATCCACAACCCCAAGAAATTAGAAAGCAAGGAGACCCCCTAAGAGAAACATACATAGATTCCTCCTGGAATGGGGAAATGGACAGGATCCCCTGAGAAAATTGGGAGCTTGCGGGTAGGCGGAGAAGGAAGAGCAGAAGGGGGAAAGAAAGAGAGAAAGGGAGTGGGGAGAACGTGAAAGAACAAGGAAATGGTTCAAATGGGGGAAGGACAGAGAGGGAGAGCAAGGACAGAGATATCTTCATTGAGGGAGCCATTATGGGACTAGCAAGAAACTTGGCACTAGGGAAATTCCCAGGAAACCACAAGGATGACCCCAGCAAAGACCCTAAGCAATAGTGAACAGGGTGCGTGAACTGGCCTTCCCCTGTAATCAAATGGATGAATACCTTAATTGTCATCATAGAACCTTCATCCAGCGACTGCTGGAAACAGATGCAGAGATCCACTGTGAAGCACTAGGCTGAGCTCCTGGAGTCCAGTCCAAGAGAGGGAGGAGCGATAATATGAGTAAAGGGGTCAAGGTCATGATGGGGATTCCCACAGAAAAAGATGACCTGAGCTAGTGGGAGCTCACTGACAGTGCAGGGCTGGGGACCAGCATAGGACCAAACTAGGCCTTCTAAATGTGGGTGACAGTTGTGTGGCTGGGGCAGTCTGTGGGGTCACTGGCAGTGGGAGAGAATTTATCCCCACTGCTTGAACTGGGTGTTTGGAGCCTATTCTCTTAGGAAGGATGCCTAGCTCAGCCTTGTATAGTGGGGAGGGCCTTGGTCCTGCCTCAAAGCTATGTGCTAGACTTTGTTGACTCCCCATGAGAAGCCTTATCCTCTCTGAGGAGTAGATGGGGATGGGGTGGGAAGAAGGCAGGGGGAGAGGAGGGGAGAAAAGTGGGAAATGGGATTGGTATGTAAAATGAGAAAAGATTGGGTTTTTTTTTTCAAAAATAAGTTGATTAATTAAAAAAATCATCACCTTAAATTCAGACTGGACATTATCCAAGTCAAAACAATCTAATGAAAAGGAGAAAGATTAGGATGAGAGAGTTAGAAGCCTAGAAGAGCGAGCTAGAAATGAGGATTGAGATGGGCTCGGCTGAGGGTCATGAATTTAGACAGAATCACAGCTCTCCCATCACCTGTCTTACTGCATTTAAGGAATGTGGACAAAACAAATCAATAAGGTTCTAAATTTAGAATCAATAAAATTCTAAAGCCATCTGCAAACATGTACCAATTGGTTATCCAATATCAAATGTTCATTTCTGAAAACATGCATGCAAGTAACATAACACAGCCTGAGCAGTTATTATTAGGAATATGTATGTATCTAAATATACATATAGGAATGTGGTAATACTAAATGGGAAAAAAAGAGATCATGATTTTGAACAAGATCAAGGTAGGATATTTGGGAGACTTTGGAGGGAGAAAAGGGAATTCCAGATAGACCTAACCTAGTAAAAGGCTTTTTTGGAACAAAATAAGATAAAAATCAAAGACTTTTTGAAAACATTATCTTAAACATCAAATCCATTTGCTAGTTTTTGTAACTCTCACAAGAAACATAACGAAAATCGTGTGCTCTAAGAAGAGGCTTCTATAGAGATAAGACCACGGCTTTGGAACCAAGAGTCCTGAATTCAAAACTTAGTGCCAGCAGTTAAGGCAACTCTATGCAGCTTACCGTAAAAGCACAGAACCTGTGCTGAAGTGATACCATAAAAGCTTTTACTTAGATGAGGAGGCTAAAGAGATGGCTCAGCCATTAAAAGCACATCCTTCTCTTCTAAGACAAGAAGAGTTCAGTTTCTAGAACTCAAATTAGGTGACTCATATCCACCTGTAACTCCATCGCCAGGCACCTGACACTGTCTTTCTGCCTCCACAAAGGGCACTCATTCATGTGTGTCATACACACATAAGCATAAATAAAAATAAATCTTTAAAATACGATTAATTAGATGAGTGTAAAATGCATTCAGCACCTAGAAAACGTTTTCTTCCCTCGAGAGTTTGAAGACACACACACACAGAGAAAGATGAATACCTTAGGATGTTTCATAAACACAAAAGCAAAACATGTGTCCTGGCAATGCCCCAAAGCTGCTTTTCTTGGTGGCATAAGCTGTGCTCAAGGATGGTGAGGAATGGGAACTCCTATAAACCCAGCCCTTTGCACATTCCAGCAAAGCACTACATCCTGTTGTTTAATTATACATTACTGTGACTCCCCTCTAAAATACAGTGAACAAACTTTAGCTTCACTCTTATAGAAGAGCAGGGTTGTCTATCTCCAGTGTGGGAACTAAGAAAGACAAAGAGTGTTGTAATAGGAGCGGCAGGGCTGCGTCCCCGGCACCCGGCCGCCCGCATGGCTTATGCCCCAAAATAATTACACAGAAACTGTATTCTTTTAATCACTGCCTGGCCCATTAGTTCCAGCCTCTTATTGGCTAGCTCTTACATATTGATCTAACCCATTTCTAATATTCTGTGTAGCCCACGAGCTGGCTTACCAGGAAAGATCTTAACCTGCGTCTGTCTGGAGAGAGAGAATCATGGCGACTCTCTGACTCGGCTTCTTTCTCCCAGCATTCTGTTCTGTCTACTCCGCCTACCTAATTTTCTGTCCTATTAAAGGGGCCAAGGCAGTTTCTTTATTACTTAACCAATGAAACAACAGATAGAAAGATGACCCACCTCCATCATTTCCCCTTTTTCTGTTTAAACAAAAAATGGCTTTCACTTTAACATAGTAAAATTACATATAACAAAATAGTTATCAAGCAAGAATTACAGTTACAATATTTATATCTACTTTATCTTTTATCATAACTAAGGAAAACTATAACTATTTAATTCTTCAACTCCATCAAAGACTCCAGAAGGATATAATATTACCTAAGTAAACAAGAAATAAGAAAACTCTCGAAATGACAGAGACATCTTGCTGCCTGGACAGTCACTCAAAGTTCCTCTGTACCGTTGGGGCATCCATCTTCAGCCTACAGGCCCATAGAATTCAGCAGACATTTCCATGAAGCAGGAAATTTCAAAGACAGTTCAGTCACTATCTGCTGTGTCCTGCAGAATGTCTCGTAGACTCTTTTATAAATCAGGAACCCCGAAAGACCATCTCACCTTTAGGCAAGTTCAGCAGTCCTCTCTCTGCGGGTTCTTTGTGTCCAGTTTATGCATCAGTCCAGGCAAGAGCAGTTTCTTGCCCAAATGGCTATCAAACTCCATAAGGAGCCTCTTTGATGCCCATCTTCCTCTTGAAGTAACTGGTACTGCCAGGAGATGTGTCTCATTGTCATGAAAAACCCTAAGTTATTAAAATATTTTAAATGCCATATTCTGCAGTCTTTGAAAGATATGAAGAATACCTATGTAATTGAAATATGTCTCCATATATCCAGAAAATCTAACTAACATGACTACAAACTTGACTATTATCGATGATTATCCATTAACAACCTATATACATTACATTTTTTTAATATTTATTTATTTATTATTTATACAATATTCTGTCTGTGCGTATGTCTGCAGGCCAGAAGAGGGCACCAGACCTCTTTACAGATGGTTGTAAGCCACCATGTGGTTGCCGGGAATTGAACTCAGGACCTTTGGAAGAGCAGGCAATGCTCTTAACCACTGAGCCATCTCTCCAGCCCCCTACATTACATTTTTTAATGAACTATACAATCACAATACCTTAATCAAGATTAGAAATACATATACTTATAACAAAATTGACCTTAAAAATCATACCAATGCAAATTATTCATATCTATATCATATCCCCCTTTAAATGTAAAAGAACATTTATAAACAATATTTGGGAATATGGGCGCAGTTATTTCTCTCCAAACTGCTTCCTGCTGAATGGGGGCGTCGTTAACTAGGTCTTTCATGGTATAACCTGTGTGCCAGGGTCATCTCAGTTGGCAGTTGAATGAAGTAATTTTCTGAAGGTGTTCACAGCAACCTTTCAGGAGGGCGTGGTCTATCATACCATATTGGGAAAGACGCAATCCACAGAGTCTCATCCTCTGTGAAAACAAAAGAAGACCCTCTCCAAAGCATCATATCCTTAGACCCATATTCTGAAATCATAATACCCTTATATCCATTCTGGTTTAGCTTGGCAGCCCATATAATGAAATGTCTCTCTGCAGTTAGCTCCTTTACAGTCAAAAATTTTAAAGAAAACACAATAATACAAAGTATCCAGACTCTGTGAATTTTCCATTTTTATGTGGCTTATTTTTCTTTATTTCTTTTAATCTATAACTACCTGTACTCTGTCTCTTTAAAGACTTTACCCTTTTTTTAAGACATTAACTTTATTCTTTATATATATATTTTTCTCTCTCTCAAGCCTACGTACATTCATCCAACAGTGTCTGAAACAGTTCTATTGTGAATCTGTAATTTTTTTTTTTTCAGGAGCATTTCTTAAAATGTTAAGCAGTTCTTAAAAACTTAAGTTGCACCATGTAGGGGTAATACGGTACTGCCTGTGTCCTTCCCAGTCGAAACCTTAACTGTGCTGTTATTATGGTAATTATGGTAGTTCCTGCCTGAGACCAGCACATTTCAGCATGGCGGAGCTGAGCCCTCCTGCCTCAGAGCCATTTGGTGCCTCTGGCCACACACAGTTCCAGGCACACAGCAGTCCACATTGCCATCAAGCAAGCCATAGCAATTTACTCCAAATGCTCCATTCAAAAGCTCTGTCTCCAGCAGGAGCCAGACAGAGATCGCGATGGCGGCACAGCCCAGAAAGCCGGCATTTTAAAACAGCCAGTTTTTTCCTGTTGCTGAGTCAGGACAATTTCTTTGCCGCACGCAACCCATAAACAGCAAAAAGCTGTCTTAAATTTTCTCTGTGTCCTTTTTAAGCCCTCTCAGGTTTTACGTGGAGTTCATTAGCACGTTGGGTGCCACTCTGTTGTAATATGAATGGCAGGGCTGCATCCCCGGCACCCGGCCGCCCGCATGGCTTATGCCCCAAAATAATTACACAGAAACTGTATTCTTTTAATCACTGCCTGGCCCATTAGTTCCAGCCTCTTATTGGCTAGCTCTTACATATTGATCTAACCCATTTCTAATATTCTGTGTAGCCCACGAGCTGGCTTACCAGGAAAGATCTTAACCTGCGTCTGTCTGGAGAGAGAGAATCATGGCGACTCTCTGACTCGGCTTCTTTCTCCCAGCATTCTGTTCTGTCTACTCCGCCTACCTAATTTTCTGTCCTATTAAAGGGGCCAAGGCAGTTTCTTTATTACTTAACCAATGAAACAACAGATAGAAAGATGACCCACCTCCATCAAAAGAGGTAATAGAAAGTTTTTTATTATTATTATTTCTTAAGAGTGGATGGGAGCCTTGCCCTCTTCAGACACTCAATGCATTAGGCAAGGTTGGGAAATGAGGACTGAGGATCTTAGCCAGCGCCACTGGTTGGAGACTTGCCATATCCTCCACCCCCAAATCTCTCCATAACTTTCAGAGGATCTAAGTGGCCTAGAAGTTGTGAGAACTAGAAAATGGGGTCAGGAGACCTGCATTCTGAGAATAACATGTTATATGACCTTGAGCCACCATTTTCTCATCCAGCTACAATAGTCAGAAGCTAGTTTATAGACTTAAGGATAAGTTCCTGCTTCTCATGATCCACTTATTTTTTCTTTTTAGCTATGTTTTTCTTATGTATTCCTTTGATTGCACCTTAAGCACTCTGGTGCTATGCTTTAAGCTCTGACTTCAAAAGGACTTATCATCTAGCAGACTTTGGAAACTCCCATAAACTCTTTAACCTCAATCTCATCATCCCTGAATGATACCAAACGGTCGATGGAGCTATTGCAGAAGCTCACAGGCAGTGCTTAGCAAATTTTAAAAAGTGTCTTTATTTACTGTTGATATTATCTCTCCAAAATGTCTTTGCAGTCACTCCTTTCTTATGACTTTGCTTCAACTCTTACAGCCTTGACCTAAATATCTAGGAATGCATTTTTTTTATTTTCAATACGTGTTGCTTATGTGTGTGTGTGCACACGGCCACATGCCACGTGTGTGAGTGGAAGCCATAGGTCAAGCCATGGAAGTTAGTTCTCTCGGTCTACCATGTGTGTTTCAGAGATCAAACGCACGTCACCAGGCTTAGCAGCAACCTAAGCTACCTTGTCAGTAGTCCCCAAATGTATTTTCTTTGTTGTCACCAAATGAAAATGAAATGTTTTAAGTATTTATGTGGTTGTACTTGAACAAGCGTGCTGAGTACAAGCAAGGAACTCTTGCTGGTTACTTCCTTTTGATGAGGTAAAGCAATGGATTATGAGCTATGGTGCCTAGACAGAAAGTCAGTTCTTTACTACTTCAAGGTTCTCATTATAAGATTGGTTTTCATTTAATATTATAAATAGCCAAACAGGGGGGTGGGGTGGGTGTTTCATTCCACCCCCTACCATGGAGTCACCTGGCATAATCTCCATGATATTTAATTTCCAGATATGAGAAAACTGCCCATATACAAGATCTATTGGTAAAGGCTTGTAATCCCACCTACTCTTCAAACAGGCTGAGGCAGGAGGATTACAAGTTTTAAGGCTTACCTGACCTCTAGGGCAAGTTCAAGGTCATTCAGACGTTCTGCGGCACAAGAATAAAGGGTACGGGTGAGAGCAGCTTGTGAAGCAGCTCAATAGAAACGCAATGCCCAGTACAGGTCTGGGGATTTAGGAACAAAGTCTGACCACTCAATCGGTATTAGAAGCTTCTGATATGAAAGACACGCAGTGTGAGCTGACTTTAATCCATAAGACACGGGTTCTTTCTAGGACTCAAATGGTTGTAATGGGGTTCTCTTCCTCCAGAAGAAACAGTCAAACAAAAAAAGCAACCCACACTTTTATCTTGTGAGAACTGGCAGGATAAAGAGGAGGCTCATAGTCTCCCTGCCATTGTTTCCAAGGCTGAAGCCCAAGTAGAGAAAGCTGGGTCTTCATAGTCATTCTGCCCCTAAACTACCATGCTTCCTGAACCTTCTCTGTGGGTCAATAGAGACCTCTGATCAATGCAGATGCTGTTTTTGTCTTCCACGTATGGTCTGGTTATGACAGAGGCACAGTAGCTGGTAAGCAATTTGTGTCAGAACTCCAGGCCTCTTACCTGTGACCATCATAGTCCAAAACATACAGCAAGTGCTATTCAACTTTTTGTCCTCAAAGATATTATTTCTTAGTCAATCCATATTTTCCCATTAGCGGTGCCTCAGTCAGCAATCAAGCACAAACCCAGGAAAGACAGGAGCTGTTTTATTCAGTAGTTCGTCTCCACAGCCCTAGATGGAACTAGAAACTCTGTAGGTGGGCAAGAAAGTCTTGGATTTCACTAGAACTTTCAGGATTCCTGTGCTAGGAGCTCCTGTTCTCCTCAGTAACACAGGAAGAAATATCTGTTCGTCTCTCAAAGACCACTGGACTCCTAAGCACTACAGGAATTTATCAGAAGACGATGAACTGAAACCAATACTCTTGGTCAAGAACGAACAATCAGTTCAAACTCTGCCTACTGTCAGTTTTTGTATGTAAGATTTACAGAAACACAGCCCGCCTATTTGTTTACATGGGGTCGATAGCGGCTTTCCAACTGCTGTAACGAAGCTGAGTAGTTACAACCATCTGGCTTACAAGGCCAAAAAATGTTTGCTTTCTGACATTTCACAGAAAAAAACTTGCTGACCTCTCCTCCAGTTTAAACTGCAAGACTTCAAGCACCTCTGTCTGAAAAGAAAAAGGGAAAAATTCTCAAGCTCTGGAAAAATACTATTTCTTGATACTGTACTACTAAGAAACAGTTTTGATATGATCTGTATGAATATGTAAATGCACAACATTTTTCTACATTTAATTCTCTCAACAGCTGGGTGAAGTAAGCAGGCAATTTTAGCCTTGTTTCACAAATGGAGGAATTTTAAAAAAAAAAAGTACCATGTGCTAAGAGAGAAATTGTGTTAAACTGGGTATTGTAGCACATGCCTATAAGAGGAGAAGGAGTATAAAGTCATCCTCAGCTACATATGAGTTCAAGGCTAGCCTGGGCAACATAAGACCATGTCATGAGAAAAAACAATGAGAGAAAAGAGCAAGGAGGAGAGTGTAAGAGGGGCAGAAGGAAGGAGGGAAATTAATTTAAAGCTGGAATCAAATCTAGTTCTTTCCATGATACTCAATAATTGAACAATACCTATAACTTCTGCCCTGCATCCCTCTTCTTTCTCCACTATGATGCTGATTCCGAGTCTTCAACGGCTTTGCAGAGTTCTGCTTCCTACATTTTCCATCCTGGAGGCACGTAGTTCCCACCACCTAGCAGTTTACTTATTTAAGCTTTTTTTTCAGTCCTGATATAGAATTGTATTGTCTCTGCTCCAAAGCCTGTTTGCAGAATGGACAAACTATGACAGCCCATGTTTCCCTCAGGAAGCTTTCATTGTTGACACACCCATATGGGAAGACAAGGCATTGGTGTAGTCTCAAAACACAAACTTGGATTTGGTAATTTTGGAAGAAAAGGAATCCACATTTCTAATAAACTCCAGGCACTGTGGACTTGGCTAATCTGGCCCCAATCGACTGGCTATTGGCAAGTAAACTCTTGCAAGTGGAACCATTTGGGAGTTTCTGTGCAGTTAAACATGCCACAAGACTCTAATTTTCTAACAAGGATTTTGTTGTTCTCCTGAAGGCAATGCCTTTTCCTGTCTTCCTCATTGCGTCTTTTCTTTTAAACTCAAGTGTACTTTTTCATCTACTCCTGATAGCCATGACCATATTATCAGGTACAGAGTCAAGCAGCACAAACACAGGACGGAGTCAGTATATCGGATTGGAGTTTGGACTGCAGTTCTAAAAGCTGTACCAAAGTAGAGATTTTACAGAGCCTTGGGTCTCAGTTTCCTCGGCTTCAAAACGATGTGGTTGTCTGCCTTAAATGACCTTTAAAATAGCGTAAGACACCCAGAGTCCATAATGCTAAAGGCAGTAACAAGCATAGCAAAAAGAAATAATACGAGTGCTGCCACCTTTGGGTGGAACATGTAACTTCACCTGTATCACACCCAACTTTCTCAACCTGACATCTTGCCAAACTTCCATCTCCTGTCGCCCCAATGCCTACTTAATGCTTATTCCACAGGATTACCATTCATAGTGATTTTTCCTCAACATGGAAGTTCAGAAATAAGCATAGTGAGTTTGATTTTGATATCATTGTCCCTTTACATATATTGAAATTTTACAGCCTAATTAAATGATTTATGCACTCCCCCTTCATTTTCATGACTTCCATGGTTTCAGAAAAATTGAAGTACACTGATTTATAGTGCATTTGAATTGAATTATTAGTTAATAACTGAACACTCTCAAGAATGCACCACTGAGGAACAGAAGAAAAGTAATGGCTTTGGATTAAAATGGACCTCATTTTGGCCATTCTCCCTTCTCACTGTAGTCTTTGGCAAGTCTCTCAACTACCCTGTGCCATGTATTTCCACGTTTCTCTAATCTAATTCCCTTTGTTGCTGAAGAGTCAAAAATAATAATAATGTAATCAGGGCCTTGACAAGGTCGGTAGAGCAGCCAGTGCAAAGCAGGCTGTGAAGTTGGAACACTGGTGTCAGTGTCTGCCTGCTCCCTTTTATGACTGAGCATTGCTATGGGAATTTCTACTCATTATGTCTTCAGTGGAGGTGAAAACTGTCTGAGATTTGTTGAGGATTAAATTGCTGTGGGCTAGACTGTGTCACCCCAATATCCACATGCTGAAGCCCTGACTCGGAACATGACATGAGACTGTATCTGGAGGAAGCTGTGAGGGGGTGATTAAAGATAACATGGCTGTAGGGGTGTGCCTCTGATCCAATAGGATTATTGCTCTAATAAGAAGAGAAATTAGATATTAATGTATGTTCTCTGTGGTGGCTTGAATGTAATTGGCCCCGATAGGCTCATAGAGAGCTGCGCTGTTAGGAGGTGTGGCCTTGTTGGAGTAGGTGTGGCATTATTGGAGGAGGTGTGTCTCAGTTCACTTCCTGTTGCCTGTGGAGCAAGATGTAGAACTTGGAGCTACCTCTCCAGCACTGTGTCTGCCCACATGTTACCTTGCTTCCTGTCATGATGACAATGGACCAAACCTCTGAAACCGTAAGCCAGTCCCAATTAAATGTTTTCCTTTATAAGAGTTGCTTTGCTCATGGTGTCTCTTCATAGCAATAGAAACCCTACGACATACTCCATCACCTCATCCATCGCTGAGGGTATGAAAAGCACATTAGAATGTGTTTGTCTATACTTCAAAAAGAATCCTTACTGAATATCAGCAATCACCATGTGGAGAACTAGATTTTTGACTTTCAGTCTCCAGAACTTTAAAACAAACAAACAAACAAAAAAAAGGGCCTTTCTATTGTTTAAGCCATCAGTTTGTAAAATTTTGGAACACCTTCCCAAACTGACATATATATCTGAACAGGACTTCTTTTGGGACACCAACCAGCTCCCAAATCATGACACAGAGATGAATTATTAGTTATGAATGCTTGGCATTAGCTTAGGCTTGCTAGTCCTTATAGCTTAACCCATTTCTCTTTATCTGCACTTTTTCCTTAGGGCTTTTTACCTTTCTTTTTTTCTGTATATCTTACTTTCTCTGCTTCTTGTTTCTGGCTGACTGGATTCTGGCTCCTCTTTCTCCCTCGTTCTCTCCTTCTTCTCCTCTTGTTCTTCTTGAACCTAGATTTTTTTTCTATTTATTCTCTCTGCATGCCAGCTCTGTCTAGCCTTCTCTCAGCCTAGATATTGACTGTTTAACTCTTACAAGACCAATCAGGTACTTTATGCAGGCAAGGCGCAACAAATGCAACACATCTTTACATAACTAAATAAATGCAGAATTAACAAATGTAGCACAACTTTATTTCATTAACAAAGGCATCAGAAATAAATGTAACACACCTTTACACAGCTAAAGTAATATTCTGCAGCATAAACAAATATAACAATCTTTGCATAATTAAATATTCCACAACATAGAACTAAATGTATATAAATCCTGACTAGGGTTTGGAAAAATATCATTTTTCTTCTCTCCTATTCATCCCTATCCTGATATAAAATGTTAAATTTATTGTAAATATGAGCTCATTTTCATCTGGATACCAAAATAAACACAGGGCAATTTCTTGCATCTTGCCAACAAGCTTGCACCTACACAATTTCTTCCAAGTGTACAATGACTTCAGATGTGGAAATAATTGTGAAGGAATAGAACTCACGTGCAAGAAAAGTGTAGCTGGGAATTTCCACTGACATCTGCACATGGCATTCAGAAGGAAGACACCCGGAAGACCCACAGTATTGGCAGCCATGGCAAAGCATAGAAACCAGCAAGTTTGGGCTTATAACCCACAGGTGGATTACAGTTCTCCATAATCATTCTCTTATCAATGGATATGGCTGTGGTGCGAATATTAACATCATCAGTCATAAAAATAAGTGCTAAGATCAATATTTTTTAAAGATATTCTAACAGCATTCTTCGCTCCCAATTACTTTCCAACTCTATTTTTGACCTCTTCTTTTCGTGACCATTTCCCCCAGCTCACTCAATTGTCTGCTCATGCTAATGGGGGTCTCTCACCTCTCTTTGCTTTTTAATCTAAGAGCCCCCCCCCCACTCCCTACATCTGTGATTGCAAAACAGTATTTCTCTGTGAGTTTTTTCACGTTCTGGTATGCTCTATGTCACAAGACACTAACGACACTAACCAGTCCTGGTTCTGGACTGTCATTCCAAAGATGTTTGGAAAGATGTCTCCTTGCAGAGTGAAGTCACACAAAGTTATGTTCCACAGACCTGGGGTCTTTCTCCTCTGTTGTAACCCATGCATGTGCAATCATCTGCCATCCCATACACTGCTCTGGAAGCATTAGGAATAAGGCAGCGCTCATTTTAAGTTGCCATCCTAGCACTCAGAAATAGAGGCAGGAAAATAGTGTATTCAAGACCAGCCTGGGCTACATAGCATGTTCTGGACTAGCAGAGACTACATAGTGAAACTCTTTCTCAAAACATAAACAAAAACAAAATAATGTAAAATCCCAGTGCAATGAAGAGTACATGGACCCTTAACAGAGACCTCGGGCCTTCATCCATCCGTGGACCTGGAATAGATGTTAGCTCATAGGTAAATCTTGCACACATCTCGGTTCTTGACATTTACTCTTTTATTTATTTATTTATTAAAGATTTCTGCCTCCTCCCTGCCACCGCCTCCCATTTCCCTCCCCCTCCCCCAATCAAGTCCCCCTCCCTCGTCAGCCCTAAGAGCAGTCAGGGTTCCCTGCCCTGTGGGAAGTTCAAGGACCTCCCACCTCCTTCCAGGTCTAGTAAGGTGAGCATCCAAACTGCCTAGGCTCCCACAAAGCCAGTACGTGCAGTAGGATCAAAACCCAGTGCCATTGTTCTTGACTTCTCAGCAGTCCTCATTGTCTGCTATGTTAAGCGAGTCCGGTTTTATCCCATGCTTTTTCAGACCCAGGCCAGCTGGCCTTGGTGAGTTCCCGATAGATCATCCCCATTGTCTCAGTATGTGGGTGCACCCCTCGTGGTCCTGAGTTCCTTGCTCGTATTCTCTCTCCTTCTGCTCCTGATTTGGACCTTGGGATTTCAGTCCCGTGCTCCAATGTGGGTCTCTGTTTCTATCTCCTTTCATCGCCTGATGAAGGTTAATATCCAGGAGGATGACTATATGTTTTTCTTTGGGTTCACCTTTTAATTTAACTTCTCTAGGATCACGAATTATAGGCTCAATGTCCTTTATTTATGGCTAGAAACCAATTATGAGTGAGTACATCCCATGTTCCTCTTTTTGGGTCTGGCTTACCTCACTCAGGATAGTGTTTTCTATTTCCGCCCATTTGCATGCAAAATTCAAGAAGTCATTGTTTTTTACTGCTGAGTAGTACTCTAATATGTATATATTCCATACTTTCTTCATCCATTCTTCTATTGAACGGCATCTCTTAACTTTCAGATGGTACTCTCAGCTTTCAAAGCTTACTTCCAGCCAGACATTGAAGTTTACACCTATAGCCCCAGTACGCAGGAGCCTGAGAAAAGTAAGATAGGATCACTTTGAGGCCTACCGAGGCAGCATAGTAAGCTCTGGGTTGTCCTGGACTACATCCTGGAGACCTTGTCTCCAAAGATTCATTGATTTAATTTAAATTAAAACTTAAAGTTTGTATCAAATACTTCTACACAAAGATGTCCTGCTTTTCTTCTCCTCCTCACTTTAAAATAAAGATGGTAATAATATAAGATTTTACCCATTTGGATTATTTTTAAAGTTGATATACTCACCCCATAAGAGCTATAATCATTAGCTGTTGATATTCATTATTCTATACCTTCAGGGGAATTTATGAAAAGTAGTGAGTTAGGAGATGACAGATCCAACTCAAGTCCCACTTCTACTGCTTCTACCTCTGGCTAGCTCTATGACTTTAGAGTAATATCAGGCCTGTGAAGAAGACACAGCTAGTTACAGTGGCATATGCCTATGATCACAGCACCTGGAAACTTGTGAGGCATGAGCTCAAAACTAACCTGGGCTACTTGGTCAAACCCTGTCACCAAAAGGGGGGCATTATGAATCTTACCATTTTGAGGATGTTCTAGAAATGTATATGATGGACATAAAGCACATAATGTATAATAAGGGTTCAAATCAGCGTGAGGTGAATTTATTGTACTACCTCCCGTTTGTATGTTACTAAGGTGTACTACTTATATCTATCAGCTAGGAGTTTGTAGCACAATGCCTGTTCTACGCACGCTATGGGCTACGGTATGGTTGCTGAATTGCGCAAGGGCCTGGAGATTGAAAGAGAGAGAGAGAGAGAGAGAGAGAGAGAGAGAGAGAGAGAGAGGAGAATGCCCTAAGAATGCCCTTTTTATTGAGTTCCAGGGCAGCTTATATAGGGTCTCCTTGACTAATGGCCGTGCCCTAACTCTCAGCTATAAGCACACCAGAAACCACTCCCCTGCCATCAGGAACATCTGAGGGTCTCATGCTCAGAGCAGCTGCAAGCATAGGAAAACAAGTTGTTTACTCTGGTGGGCAGGGGGTCACAGGAAATTCAAGGTCTGGGACCCACAGTCCCCAACAGTAGTTACGTTGGGAAGAAAAGCTCTAGTGGGAAGCCGGGCATAATGGTGTATGTCTTTAACCCCCAAAGCAGGTAGATCTCTGTGAATTTGAGGCCAGCCTGCTCTTTTTTATTTTATTTTTTTATTCAATTTACATACCGACTATTGTTCCCCCTCCCTCCCCTCTTCCCCCTCACTCACACCTCCCCCAAACCCCCACCCATTCCTCAGAGAGGGTAAGGTCTCCCATGGGGAGTCAACTAAGCCTGGCATATTGAGTTGAGGCAAGACCAAGTCCCTCTTCACTACATTAAGACAGAGGAAGGTATCCCATTATAGTAAATGGCTCCAAAAAGTTAGTTCATGCACCAGGGATAAATCCTGGTCCCACTGCCAGGGACCCCACAAACAGGCCAAAGCACACAACTGTCACCCACATTCAGAGGGCCTATTCTAACCCCATGCAGTCTCCTCAGCTGTCAGTCCAGAGTCCATGAGCTCCCACTAGCTAAGGTCAGCTGTCTCTGTGGCTTTTCCCATCATGCTCTTGCCCAATTTGGTCATATAATCCCTCCTCCCCTCTTCGATTGGATTCCAGGAGCTCAAGGCCAGCCTGTTCTACACAGTGAGTAATGGGCCATCCAGGGCTACAATAGTGAAAACTTGTCTTCAAAAAAGGAAGGAAGGAGGGAGGGAGGGAGGGAGGGAGGGAGGAAGGAAGGAAGGAAGGAAGGAAGGAAGGAAGGAAGGAAGGAAGGAAGGAAGGAAGGAAAAAGAAGGAAGGAAGAAAAAGGAGAAAAAGAAGGAAGGAAGGAAAAGGAAAGAAGAAAGGAAGAAAAAGAAAAGAAAGAAGGAAGAAAAAAGAAAGAAGGAAAAGGAAGGAAGAAAGGAAGAAAAAGGAAAGAAAGAAGGAAGGAAAAGGAAGGAAGGAAGGCAGGCAAAGAAAGAACTCCAGTGAATTCATCTTGATGGCCCTCAAACAACACAAAGTAGCCAATTTTTGAAAAATGCATATTGAGTTCAGGCGTGGAAGTACACACCTGTAATCCCAGCATGCAGCAGGTAGAAACAGAAGGATCAAGACCAAGTTTGAAGCCAGCCTAGTTACACAAGTTCAGGCCATCCAGGACTACACAGGGAAACCCTCCGCAACAGACACACACACACACACACACACTGACCACTTACTGATGTATGGCCAAACTCTGTTGTGTGTGTTGGGGGTCCATCAGAGGTGAATCATGCATACCACAGACAGAAAGCATCCAAATGCTTACATTTCAATTTTTTTATTTGTTTGTTTTAAATTGGCACATAAAAAAAGATAGTTTTGGAGATTATAATTGAGAAAATAAATTTGCTTACATAATCTGAACCAAAATGGAAAACTGCTATGTCAAGTAAGGTTAATTGATTATTATATTTAATTCTTCCTTTTGTATTGTTTATTTTTTATGTGCATGTGTTTGAGTATATGTATGTACACCATGAGCATTTAAGAGCCCAGAGAAGTCAGAAGAGGACACCATCGGATCCCCTGAAACTGCGTTGCAGGAGGTCATGAGCCTCCACGTGGTGTTGGGAATAGAGTCTGGATCCTCTGCACGAGCAAGGAGCACTCTCAACCACGGAGGCATTTCTCCAGCCCCAATACTTAACTTCTTTAAAACAGTGTTATTTTCTCTATTTTGAGTATTGACTTAACAACGGCAAGAGAGTCATAGACAGCTTCTTAAAGACTTATTTTTTAAAAAATATTTATTTATTTATTCATTATGGATACAATATTCTGTCTGTGTGTATGTCTGCAGGCCAGAAGAGGGCACCAGAACTCATTACAGATGGTTATAAGCCACCATGTGGTTGCTGGGAATTGAACTCAGGACCTTTGGAAGAGCAGGCAATGCTCTTAACCACTGAGCCATCTCTCCAGCCCCCAAGACTTATTTTTTATGTGTATTTTTCTGTGCTAGTTGAAATATAAGAGCACCATGTGTACACAGGTCACTGCAGAAGCCAGAAGAGGCCTCTGGGTCCCCCTGGAAAAAAAAAAAAAAAAAAAAAAAAACAGAGTTACAGGAAGTTGTAAAGTTGTTTGAAATTGGTGATGGGAACTGAACCATGTCCTCTGGTTCAGTAAGAACTCTAATTGCTGAGCCATTTCTCCTGCCCCCAACCACAGACCATTTAAGGTTTTCTTTCCTTGTTACATGACTGAGTTGATTTGCATAACCTCTTACAGTCTCGTTATTCATAAATGCTATGTAACTGCCCTTTTTCTTATGCAAGCAAACATCTCACACACTTGTCTTCTGTTCCCCTGTGCATAAGAGTCAAGTCTCTCATTCGAATATGGTTAGTGAACTCAACTCCTTGCCAGACTTTTGGCATCTTGCACCATCTAAAAGGTCTCAGCATTGTAAGTGTAGGAAGGGTGGGATCGTCCCAATGATATCACACTTTCATGGAATGAATAGGGTTTTCTCAGATAACAGCTCATTTTGAAACACACCAGCCAGAAGGGAAGGACCAATTTCAGAAAATCAACAGCCCAGTACCCACTCATTCAATCATAGGCCTCGGGGCCCGGAGAAAATCATCTTGCTAAACCGTGGCTTCAAATGCTCTAACATTATGCAAAATGCATTGCTATCTCCCCGAGAGGTGTCTAGGAAGACAGAAACATAGTCATAATTGTAATTGTATTTGCAACCAGAAAAAATGAGTGCAGGGATATGTCAAAGGGGTTTTTCCTCTCCCTTAACACCACTCTGTACGAGAGACAGCAGCAGCCTCAGATACGGCCTGTACTTTTTCTTGATAGGACCCTATTGACAATAGAATGTCCTTTCTGTGTTTATTTTTTTATTAGCTCAATCAACACAGAACATAAGCAAGAGTAGACCCAAACCTCATTTTATTTGTGCAAGGGAACGACAACAGTTGTCCAGGGAGTCAGCGTATTTCTAATACCTCATGACAGAAAGAAAAGCGAGAGCCGTACAAATGCCAGGCCCTGCAGTCTTCTCCAGCCTGCACGTAGTCCCCATCAAGTCTTGCAATAGGCTATTTCCAGACAAAAGACATCACACAAGCATTACCTGAACCGAAATGAAACACTTCTGTTCGATGTTAAGGACCGGTATCATCACATCCTGACAGATGGATCTTAAACAGATCTCAGAGTCGGAGGTAGGTTCTCCTGGGACAGACATGGTGGCACACTTCAGGAGTCCCAGGGAAAAGAACCACAGTTTTCTTTCAGGCGGCTTTGACAAAAAACAAAACTTCATTTCTAACCCTGATAGTTCTATGTCGGGTGCCACTCATTAGCAGGCAGCAAGGAGCTTCCTGCAGTCACCAACTTTCGTTTGTTTTCCAAATGTTGGAAAATTAAAATTGTAAACTTTCCTATTAACAAAGAATGTACTCTAGCGAAACTCCTTTGTGTCGACAAACCTCAGAAATGGATGCAGAAGCATGGAAGCAACCGGGAGAGAATGAGAAACTTGAAATTATCTTAATTCATCCATCTTGCCAGCGTAGGCAAGGGTAGGAGCGGAGGAAGCTGCTGCTGAGATGCAAGCTCTCCTTACCGTTTGTGGTCCTCCCTTCCTCCACTTCAGTTTGCCAAAGGACCAACACGTTTCCTTGCTTCATCCAAACTAATTTTGTTTCTTTCTCTGAAGCAACTTTCCAGGGAACTTGATACACGGAGTTCCATTGTTTCAAATATTTCGGCTCCCTTGAGGTGGTTTTGTAATGACAATGAAGATAATTCCCTTCAGGCTTCTCTTTGAGAAGTCCTTCTGGGTAAAGAAATGTGCTCTGGCCTCGGATGGGACCATGCTTCTGTATCGTAGAACTTGTCACACTGTCCTGATTTGTTTCCCTCACAGGACTATAAGTTGCTTGGTAAAAATGAACTGTGTTTTAGTTACTTTGAAAATTCTAGGGCCTGGTACAGTATTGGGGATAGAATGAACCGTTGTTAAACATCTGTGCCACCTGGGGGTACAGTTCACTAGCACAGCGTGTGCCTAGCCTGTGGAAGGTCCTATGCTTGGACGCCAGCTCCACAGAAAGAAGGAAAACAAAATCTTTGATGACCATTTCGGCAGTACATGCATAAAAAGCTGTAGTGACTAGGGAAGGTTAGCGTGGCCTCTCTGCCAGAATGACACACAAATTCATGACCAGGACCTGTTCTTCAGTGAAAAAAGCCAGACTCAGAGTCCTGTGAGATGACTCAGCAGGCAAAGGCACCTAAAAAATCTGTTTGATCCCCAGGACCCACATGGTAGAATCAGAGAACTACTTTCTACAAGCTGTCCTCAGATCTCCACATATGTGCTATGGTAGGCTCATGCATATGTTCATGTGTACACACACATATAAAACAAAACAAACAAATGCATAAGGCAAATACTGTGTGTTTCCCCTCATATGCAGAACCAAAATGTAAAGTTACATGCATGTATGTGGGTATTTGTCTCTTTATATGGGTGTGTTCGTAGGTCACAAAACTAGGAAGAGAGAAAGACAGCATAAGGGAGATAGGATACGAAAACAACAATGGAACACATGTAACAGGAAGTCTCAAGTTGGGGCTTCACTGCGAGTAGAAAGGGAGCCAGCTGGAAAAGGACATGGGAAACAAAGGCTGGCAGTGGAAGAGGGCAATGGATGAAGACACAGCATAACTGTAGATGCATGAAGATGTTATTATAAAGTTCATTACCTTGTATTCTAGGCTGAAAAGTAATTTTAAAACTGAAAACTTTTTTTTCTAGAAAACAAAAATAAAAACAAACACACAACAACAACAAAGGTTAGAAGCAAGTGAGATTGCAGAACAGGTAAACGTTGTTGCCACTTAAGCCTGATTACTTTAGTTCAAGTACCATAACCCATGTTGGAAGGAGAGAAATGGCTCCCTAAGATCATCCTCTAATACCCACAGACATCCACAGGCACACATCACCATCCCCAATACACACATTAGAAGAAACAAGTCATATTAAAAAAAAAAAAAAAAAAAAAGCATAGTCTCATGTGTCTCAGACTGTCCTCTGCTTACCCGAGGATGACCTTGAACTTCAGAATCTTTTGCATTTACCTCTAGAATGCTGGGATTACAGGCATGGGCCACTGGCTAGCTTAAGTGTGGAAACCGAATCAAGTACTTTGTGCATGCTAGGTGAGCACTCTACCAACTGAGCTAAACATCTAAGCTAAAGAAAAATAATAAAACATCATCACATCCTCCCTCTAACCTCCCTTGCTCTCTCTCAAATTCATGGCCTCTTTGTCTTCATTGCTGTTGGTGGTGATGGTGGTGGGAGTCACGGTACGGTGTGTGTTTGTGGGTGTGTGTTCCTAATATATAAACACACCCTGTTCTGTATGTATAATGTTGCCTGTATATACATGATTTCAGATTGACCACTTGATATTGGATAACCAATTTGGTGACACTTCCTTGGGGAAGACTGTTTCTCCTGCTCTCAACGCTCCTTAGTCGCCTGTAGTTCTTTGCCTGGTTGAGACCCTGTTAGAGAGATTTCCCTCTTCTGTGCTAGAGTGTCTGTTCTTATCGTCCTGGCAATCTACAGTACAATGGCTGTATCTCAGACTCCAGGCAGCAGAAAGATTGCAAAAGAGAGACTGCTTGCTCCCCTTTTCTCTGCCATCATGTGCCCGACACCTGACTCACCTCCTCGCCGTGTGACTTTTCTGAATCAAGTGATTCCTGATCAAGAAACAAAATCCCATCCTACTCTCCAACAAACTCAGATGAAAATTGGTGACAAAGATCAGGCCCAGCTCCAAGTGGACACGGGAGGAGAACAAAGCTGGGTATGTAGGGTTCACACCCAGTGGCAGGAGAGTTTACGCTCAGTCGTGATCATCCACCGATCCCATCCAACGACTGTTAATCCCAAATGGTGGCCATTTATCCATCCTCCCCAATGGCACTGACCATGTTTAACCTCTGGAGATTTGGTCTTGTTTAAATTGGGGATCTGATTTGTTTCTTATCTGTTTTTCATGAGCAAATCATTTGGTTCCATAATAAAATATGAAAAACCATTCTAGGAGAGAAGAAAAAAAATGAAAGGCAATTTATTTCTTGGGAAGTTAACCCATTAAACTCTTAGGGAGACTGATTTTAGCATTGTGCTAGTACTGTACAAACATTGTTCTCTGGCAAATACTGATTGAAGGATACACACACACACACACATGTATATATATATATGCAGAAATTCTTTTTTCTACTTAGGCAATTTCTGTGAACCTTAAATAATTTTGACAGAAAAATATTTTTAAATATTTCTAAATAAAATAACTTCATGTAACATTAATTTCCTATAAATTATTCAAAATATTAGCATAGTTTTAAAAATTAATCAGTTGAGCTGTTTTCTCTTAAAGAAGAGTGTATTATGTCTTTTGATAGTCTCCTAGGGAGATGTAGACAGCGGTTTATTTGCCCTTCTGCCCGTTCTCCAAAGACATTTGTAGATTGGTTTTCCTTTTTGTATAAAGATAATCCACAAGCTAGGTCTGATGGTACATGCCTGTAATCCTAGCACTAAGGAGTTAGAGGCAGGAGGATTAGGAGTTGTACAGAAGCCTCAGCTATATAGTAAGTTCAAGGCCAGCGTGGGATGCATGAGACCCTGTCTCAAGAAAAGAGAAGGAGAAAGGGAAAAAAAAGCTTTTTATAAGAAAAAGGTTTGTTTTTTTTCTTTCCATTTGTTATCCGAGGAGAAGAATCAGGCTTTAGAAAATACACATTCTAAAAGCAACCTATTCATGTCAACATTAGCTTCCGAGACAGCCATCCCAGCACTCAGGAGGAGGCCGAGTGGATCTCTGTGTGTCCCAGGCCAGCATGGTTTACAGGGAGAGAGGGAGAAAGGAAGAGAAAGAGATACCAAACTAAATCCTTCCAAAGGTCCCTTACCCATGCTTCATTCAGGGTCCACAAACAGGATTTCCTGGAATAATACTATCACTTTCTGAGTCTAGGACTCAGATTTGACATTGGGTCAAATCCCATTCTCATAGGGCTAGGGGTTGGAGGTGACTCTCTTCGCCCTCTTTCCTTGGAATATGTGTCAAGACTGTATGAGGAGAAACAAGGCATAGCGGAGAGAAGCCAGGCCTGAAGATGGGGATATGATGAGACTGAACAGCAGAGCCATCTTCCCCCTTGAAGCAACGTCTGACTGATCTTTACCTGGCTGAGTCCTACAAGGTCTTTTTGTTATTAACCTCTTCTCAGAGGCCGTTTCTCCCTCCTCCACCCTTAGCATGCACAGCTACTGTATTACAACTCCTCCTCCACACTCCATTAGCGGCGTGACTGTCCTCTCTCAGGATCTATGGCACATAAACTGTAGTTACTGGCTCACCTGCTTGCCTTCCTCTTTTGGCTGTGATTGCATCCTTGAGGGTAGTGAGGACAGGTTATTCTCCCCAACTATCTGCAGGGAGAATTTGTGAAGAAAACAAAATATTGGAGTATAGGAAGGGCTCGAGGGACCAATTTCTTCTCAACCAAAAATTCTATCTGTGATCACGAATTTTCCTGATGTTTTATTTCCCCCTGAATTGTTTGGGCTGGTGTTGCAGCTGAGGTGGTAGAATTCTATGCACGAAGCCCTGTGTTCAATTCCCAGTACCCTGGGAACTGGGCGTGGTGACACGTGACACACGCTTTCAATCCCAAGGCTTAGGAGATGGAAGCAGGATAATCAGATGTTCAAGACCTTGGCTATGTAGTGAATTGGGGGTCAGCCTGAAAGTGAATTCTTTTTTATCAATATAAAATGAAAGCTTTGCATTAAACTAATTGAATGTTTAGTTTAAATATATAAACATCACAATAATCTCGGGAAGATTTGAAAGCTGTATTTCCTAAGAAGATTTATCTACAACCCATTCGTTGTAGTTTGTTGCCAAACAATCCAAGTTTTTGATGATCATGAACTCTTTTGGGTGGTAGGGTGGTTATGAGAAACAGAGAATCTTGCTGTGTGGCTTTAGGTAGCCTCAAACTGTGTAGCCAGGCTGATCTCGAACTCAGTCAACTTTTTGCCTTAGACATTACTGGGTGTTTTTCTACCCAGAATGGTTTCACCTTTGGCTGCAGAGGAGACAACTTGTGTTCTCTGTGATTTCCCAAACTGAGCAAAACTCCCATCCCTAGGATGCTCTTTATCTGCCACTTTGAAGACGAAAACTGCCTCTGCGGTGTTCACCTACACAGAACAGATGTTTCAGTTGGCTTTACATACACAAGCAATTCTCCCCAATCAAGACTTGCTCCCACCAGTGTGCTTAATTAATACGGCAGCTAATTAACAGCTGTTTATTGAAGAGCAGGCCCGCCGCCAAGGCTTGAAGATACAACAGCAAAGAAAGAGATGGGATCCCTGCCTTCAAGAGACTCGGGTAATTCAGGGAGTATGATCACGGTGATTGATGATAAACATCCCAGCATAGTTAAGTGATAGCCGAGGTAATAGAAAAAGGATTTCCTTTCTGGAGAAAATCACAGTTAGGTCTTTTCCTGGCGTGCAGCCAGGAAAAGCTCCAGTTGTAAGGCTTACTGCTGGAAAGACTGTGGTAATTAGGTAAACCAAGTGCTACCAACGGATCTCCAGGGCTATGGGACTAGCTACACTCTGAAACGGCATGAGCAGCTGCGAGATTTCACCTATAACCTACGAAAGAACTCGATTATTTGGCACAAAAGGAGCCTCCCCCTCCCCCCATTAATCTCTAAGGAGAAAAGATGTTAATATAGGTAATGAAACCAAAACAACTAGTTGAAAGTAGGGCACATTTATTTTTCTGACAACCCAAGAGGAGTAACTCATCTGAAGTGCACCACATGTGTGAGCGCTTACCACGCGGCTCACGCCGAATGTGAAGTCACTCCTTGCATGCTTCGGCTTTTACGTATTCAAGCGCCAACCTGTACTGTTAGTTACACGTCTCCTTTAAGTCAATTCACAGTTTTATTTAAGTTTGATGTCACTGTGAATGGAAAAAAAAACCAAAAATTATTCTTCTAACATCACAAAGATGGATACAGAAAATCAGACAATACTTACATTCTAGCTGGGCGTTATTGTCTGGTGAAGACTACCAAAAACACAGCTTTCCTTTTTAAAAACTATGAATTGTCATAGAGTGATACCATGTACACACACACATACACACACACACACACGCACGCACACACATACACACACACACGCATGCGCCCACACACATACACACACATGCACGCACACACACAGAAAGAGAAAGAGGGAGCTGTGGGATGGGTAAAAGGAGCTAGAGGCTGTCCAGGGCTAGAAGGAAGCATTTTCTCCAAAGTTACTAAAGGAAATTAGAAGGAACGTGTTTCTCCCTTAGTGATACCATGTTGTTTGTCTGTCCACACATCACCTAACACAAGGAAGAAGCCACCCTTCGTGGTGTAACAAACTTGTGACCTTGAGAATGTCTCCTGCTCTTAAGTGTCCCCATTCCCTGGGGCACACTCTATATGTGAGGACAGAGACATGGTTTGAAGTGCACTGCTAAGTTACTTAGTACAGGGCAGCCACTACTTCCCATTTTTTAAACCCTAGGCCAGATCCTCCCTCCCTGTTCTGTAACAGATACTTGTTAGCCTCCCCTTCTGTGGCCTAGAAATGCTCTCTCTTTTATTGAAAATAGATTCTTCTCTCATATAATACATCCCAACCACATTTTCCCCTCTCTCCATTTCTCACAGCCCTCCCCAACCTCCCTTCTCCCCCAGATCTGCTCCCCCCTCCGTATCCCCTTCAGAAAGAAGCAAGTGTCCAAGAGATGACAGTCAAACAGGGCAAAACCAGGTACATTAAGACAAGGAAAAAGCCCTCATATCAAGGCTGGACAAAGCAACTCTAAGGGAGGCAAAGAGTCTCAAAAACAGTCAAAAAAAAAAAAAAAAAGAGATACACCTATTACCACTGTTAGGAGTTCCCACAAAAACATCAACCTGACAGTTATAACAAAAGCACAGAGGACCTGGTGCAGACCCATGCAGGCCCTGTGCTTGCTGTTTCAGTCTCTGTGAGCCCTTGGGAGGCCTGCTTAGTAGATTAGATGGACCATATTTCCCAGGTGTCCCCTGTCTCCTCTGACTCCTACAATCTCTCCTCCCCCTCTTCTGCAGGACTGTCAGATCTCTGAGGAGAGGGACCTGATGGAGACCCCCAATTAGGGCTCTCTTTCCACATGATGTCTGGCTGTGGATCTCTGAACCTGTTCTGATCTGCTGCTGGAGGAAGCTTCCCTGATGATGATGATGCTATGAGTACAGCAGAATATCATTAGGAGTCAATGATTCCTCGGGTGGCAGTGGCGCACACCTTTAAGCCCAGCACTCGGGAGACAGAGGCAGGAGGATCTCTGTGAGTTCAGGGCCAGTCTGGTCTACAAGAGCTAGTTTCAGGACAGGCTCCAAAGCCACAGAGAAACCCAGTCCCAAAAAGCCAAAAAAAAAAAAAAAAAAAAAACCAGGAAAACTGTAGTAAGCATTTAGACATAGCTGATGACATCATTAATATAGAGGATGGAGAGATGACTGGCTTCATGGTTAGGCGTGTGCACTGATTACAGAGGACCCGAGTTCCATTCTCTGTATTCACATTACGCAGCTTACGACCACCTCTATCTCTAACTTGGGGGGGGGGCACCTTACACCATTGGCCTCTGTGAACACCTATATTCATGACTCTACATAGACATGCACATATGCATTTTAAAATATTAAAAATATATCTTAAAGAAAATATCGATTGTAGAGGCAAATACTGATCAGATGCTACACTCTTTGGAATGCTTACAAATACAGTATATTATCACCTCATTTACCAGGTTAGTACCTGCTTCTATTATTTGATTTGATGTCCTTTAGATCCACCTCCAGTCCTATCCTAATACAAGACACATGATGTGCTACCATGGGTCAAGACATTTCCAGGACATACGAGTTTGTGACGAGCATGAAACCACTGAAAAGGCCCTGAGTTCTTGATGAAGCTGAGAGGGAAACTGGAAGCATCCGCTCTGTGTTCCGAGGCTCTCTGCTTTTGTGGTAGGCTTGCTCAATTTTTCTCTGTAGTATCCTTTTTAGCTTTGTTCTGGCAAGGAATTAGTCATAATTTAATATAAGTAAAAGATAATGATCCCTTTAATCCATCTTAATTGTTTATGAAAGACTATTTAGTTCCGGATGTTCAAATGTTATTGTTTGCCTTAATCTGTGATTAAAACTATGCATAGAATGTCTATGATTTCAGAAAGAGCACTCCCTCTTGTGGAAGCAGCTGTTTCTGCAGTCAGTTCTTAGGCATTCGTGTTCCTGGATAATTAGAAACACATTTCATAAGCAAGTGACAGAAATTCAGAGAGAACACATGAACTTAGCTGTGTTTGTATCTGGCTATTTCCTCGGTCAGACCCAGTACCCAGGTCTGCTGTCTCCAACTGAGACCTTCTCTTCCACAAGGTAGAAGTTTGGGGAATGTACTCACTGGTAGGATTCTTCCTCTCTCACTCACCCCACTTTCTGCTGCCATCCTTTGGGCATTTTTTCTCCAGGTGAACTCATCGTGGTGTATTTTCTCTGTGATATTTAACTGTTTCCCAGAGAGGACTCCCTCATATCCTGCAGCAGGTCTGAGGTACAGTAGGGACTCTCTTCATCCTTGTGGAAACAGCGTCTTTGTTTCATCCCTGAGATGCTGCCTGTTGTCTAATTCTCTTCCATTTGGCTTATTGTGAAAACAAATAAGGCCTTATTCAGAGCATAAGCAGGTTCAGAAAGCACAAATTGCAACCTGGCTTCCCAGAAAGGTAAGAATTGTAATTGCTGCAGATGTGTTATAATGCTCTTGAACCTGCTACTCAGAATGTGTTTGTGGACTAGGATCACCAACACCACCTGGATGACCCCTAAAATACCTTGACAACTTAAGATAGGCATTCCAGGGTCTGAGGGTGGTACAGTGCTTGCTTAGACGGCACAGGACCCTGGCACTACGACCCACCCCCAATAAAAGCACGTGCTCTGATTTAAGAAGTCTAGGTTGAGGCATTCTCACAAGCTTTTAGCTCATGTTGATGCCACTGGGACACGAATTTCTCACAGTCTAACAAGAGAACAGGGCAAACTAAGTTTCCCATGCAAAAGCCAAGGATGGTGACTCATGCCTGCAATCACAGTACTTGTGACTGGGAGGCAAAGGCAAAGGAATCAGGAGTTCAAGGTCATCTTCAGCTATGTAGTCAAATGAGGGGGTTGTTTAAAAATGTTACAGACTCCAATTGTAATATACAAGCTCCAATTGTTGGTTGCACAGACTGGGTACAAATTGGAAGTTATTCATCAGGGCCTGAAGAGATGGCTTGTTGGTCAAAAACTCTTATTGCTCTTCCACAGAACCTGAGTTCTGTCCCCAGCACCCACATTAGGGAGCTCACAACTGCCTGAAACTTTGTTCCAAGGGATCCAACACTCTCTTCTGGCCTCTATAGGCGCTGGCACACATGTGGCATTCACTTACATACACACCTAACCATAATAAAAATAAGTATTTCCTCCCCCCAAAAAAAGTTTTCGTCAAAACAAAGTCAATGATAAGCTCATAAACTCAAAAGAAAGCCACCACCAACCTCCCAACCCAGTCAATTAAACTATATTCAGCTCTGTTTAGACTTTAGTCAGAAGTTAAATAGGACCAACGACATTAATTCTTGGATCCCAAAATACACTCATTACATGTCACATATCTTACCTTTATGCCTATCACATAACTGCCAACAAAAAACAAGACGTTTCTTCATGGATTAAAGTCCAATGACAACAGCTTAACACATGCAACCTGCATTATTTTCTGCAGATAAATCCATAGCTTGCCACGATACCAAAGACCTTCCTCCAATAGTGGCCTCCGTCAATCTGTGCCTGAATTGGCTATAAGTCAAAGAAAATTCAGGAAGTAACATAGTTTACTAGAATAAACAGCATCGTGGTACCTTACAGGATAGCCAGTGTGGAAAAGAAAGCTGAACACTGCAAAAGGAATCAAACACCGTACCATGATTCTGCTGCCATCTCAATAAAAACAATGCTTGTAATTGCTCTCAACTGTTTTAACTAACTTGAATGTGAAAACATACTTGCCATACTTAAAATATGTATTAGCGAATCATGAGCCATTGCCTACGTTTCAGTCGTCTATGATGCCTGAAAATAGATGAGTTGACTTTGGAAACAACCAATCACTTCTTAATATTATGTATTAATTCTTTGATATTTCACAGGGTGTATTGTGATCCTGTTCACCCCCACCTCCTCCCTAACCCCACCATTTTTGTCCTCTTCCTCTTCTTCTTCTTTCCCAAGAGACTCTATCACAGCAGATGTCCTGGTCTCCTGGCTCTTAGAATCTTTCTGCCTCCTCTTCCTAAATGCTTCCTGAGCCTTAGTATAAGGGTTGGGTTGTAAATGTACTCACTAGGGAAAGGCATCTCACAATCGGTTGACCTCTGCACTTTGACTGGCTGTGGAATGGTCTGTATTTATTGCATAAAGGAAGCTTCTTTGATAAGGAATAAACTACACTTACCTATGGGCATAAGGATAAATATTTAGAATGATGTTAGAGCGTACACTGGTTTGGGAAAGTGGCTGTAGTAGGTTCTTCCCTAGATTCCAAGGCCTCGCTAGCCATGGGTACTCAGCTGGGCTTACTACTGTATGAGGCATGAGTTTTCTTACACTGAGCAGGCCTTACATACAATTAGGTAGTTGCTGGTTACACCCAGGCTATAAATACCACTATTGTGCCTTGCAGAATATTCTGGTAATTGTTGGAATTTGTAAGCACTGAAGCTGGGTAGATCATTGATTTTCTCCCTTGGAAGCTTACATAGATTTCTGAGGTATAGGAGAGCTAGTCTTCAAGGAAGAGGCTTCCAGCTCCGATCAAGAGCAGTTCCACCAAGACCTGTGCCTAAAGCATATAGTGTCTTCCGCGACAGGGTCTCACCTTCTTTGTTGGAAGGTACCAAAGGACAACAGCCTATATTATTTTGGTGGTCTCTTGGACTCCCCTGATGAGTAAATACAAAGGTTTTCCAATTTGGGCACTATGGCTATGGCTTTTGTTAGATAAGTTTATATACAGTTTTGGAGTGAAGCGCTGTCACCCCAAGTGGTGTAATTTCAATGAATCTCTCTCTCTCTCTCTCTCTCTCTCTCTCTCTCTCTCTCTCTCTCTCTCTGTGTGTGTGTGTGTGTGTGTGTGTGTGTGTGTGTGATCCCAGAATCCCAGCAAAGCCTCTAGGGTTGTGTTATAGCAAGTGCCCTGGAAATAGAGCAGTATGAGAAGCTGTATCAACTCAGCAAGCTAGAAAGGACTGGACACAGGGAGAGGTGACCAATGATACAGTTACGACAGGGATTCTGCTGATCTCATGGAAAGTTCTGGAACAGAAATGGCCATTCAGAAATGCCCCCAAATAGAGGCAAAAGGCTAAGCATTGTTACCTCTGCAATCATGAGAAATGAACTTGAACAGCAGAGAAACCTTGATGAGGCAACTACCTTGGCTGAGGCAATTCCCAAGAGAGACTGCAGTGTGAATGGTACCTACAGTATCCAAACATGTTGTAAGGAAGCCAAGGGATTGAGTGCCTTGGGCTTCTCATCTGGGTTGCACATCGCAGCATCCACTACAGAGATGCATTGCAAAAGGTCCTTGCTGCTTCCTCAACCCTGATGATATCTTTCTGTGGTTGAAGCTGCTGTCTTACAGCAACTGCAGAATCATCTGGAATGGATTTTAAAATGCTTCCACCAAATTCTTACTCTCTGATTGAACTGATTGTAAGTACAATCATGGTTAAGTCACCCATGCCTACTTAAATACTCATTCTTAATCCGAAGGGCAGTAATGTCTCTTAACATGTGAGGTGCGTCGGGATTACACTTGGTTGGCCTGGGACAAAACTATGGTGAACAGTGCTTTCAGCACCTCCTGCTCCAAAGGGATTAGTTGTAAATGGAAATCTCTGTCCTGCTTGGTGTCACCACTGTTTTCAGCCCCAACGAAATACACAGAGGCTTATATTAATTATGAACTGTTTGGTCTATTAACTCAGGCTTATTATTAACTATCTCTTACAACTTAAATAGACCCATAATTCTTGTCTATGTGTAGCCACGAGGCTTGGTGCCTTTTCTCAGTGCAGCATTCTCGTCTTGCTTCCTCTATGTCTGACTGGTGACTGCATCCTGCCTTTCCTCCTCCCAGAATTCTCCTAGTCTGCTTGCCTCACCTATACTTCCTGCCTGGCTACTGGCCAGTCAGCATTTTATTAAACCAATACGATTGACAGATCATTACAGTGTATAAGAGCATTATCCCACAGCAAGTAGTCACAGATGGCTAAGTTGTGTGAGGGAGGAAGGAGCCAATGTATAAACATATGCACTCTGCCTCCCTCACACTGCCACCTCCTTGGACTTTGCTGAATAGTTTTATTGGCCAAGCTCTAAACCTTTGAAGCTTGTAGTTTGTTTCTTTTTCTTTCTTCTTATTTTTGGTTCAAGGTCTGCCTTCGGTCCTAGTACAAAAGATGCTTTTATTCATCTAGCTCTTATGATCCTAAAAATGTTGGCTGAAGTATAGAGTAGTGAGCACAGAATAAACATTTAGTGAGTTGCATTCAAACGACCCCACCCAAACATGCTACCAGCCACAAAAATTAAAATTCCACCAATGTACACTCTCCTCTAGGATATTGCCGCCATAGGATGCTCTTTTAGTGACTTCAGGTAAAGCGATTATATGTTTATGTGTTTACTAGAACTTGAGAAATTTCAAAATTTAGAAATTGAAAATATTACCCCTCACTTATTAATCAACATAATGGTATGCTTTAACTCTGCCCCATTTACTGCTTAGCTTCAACAATTACCAATATATATTCAACTTTTTCCACTAAAAACCACAATTTCTCTTCTCTGCCCCTGAGATCTACCTTCTTTTTGAACAACTCCCATATGCATCTTTTAATCCATAAATACTTTGGAAGAGGCTTACTTTTTAGTGCCTGTCAGTATTACTAATTTTTTGACACATCTGCAGAGTGATGTGGACTTTAAGTCACAAATGAAAGACTGCAGGATTATCATCCTATGGGTAATTTTAGGCACTTAGTATATACTTGCTGCTTAAGGAAGAAAATAAAACTTCTTGAGATGTTTTAATTCTGTATGTGCACACACACATACTTGGTAGATAAATAAAGGCAAGAAACAAAAGCACATCATTTGCTCTAGTAGATCTTGGGTCTTTGAGGGAGGACAAGAGGCCTAAGTTTTGGAAAATTCTTAATATTTTTATTACTGTATATACACATGTTTGGCATACATGTGACTGTAAGTATGTCTGTGTTACCCTGTATGGATCATATTAAAGATGTGCACTATCACATCCGACTTTGTGTGTGTGTCTGTTCTTGGTTCTAACTTGGGTCAGGCTTGTGTGGCACATGTTTTGAACTATGAACCCATTTCATTGGCTCCTGGAAAAAAGTTTACTTCTTAGCACAGGCATCTTGACCTGAACTCTGCAGATCTATTGCCAAATCCTGCAGGAATTAAAGTTCTGGGTAGTATCAAGAACTATGAAACTCCTATATCATATTGCATATTAATGTCCAGATGCTCGTCCTTAGAAATTATCTAGTCAGCTTTCCTAAGGGAGACATTTAGCATCACACCAACGTGTGAGTACAGTCAGAATTTCCAAAATGAATCAGAGCAGGAAGGGCAGCTGGTCTACTCATCTGTAAACCCTTTGGTAGCCTGCACCAGCACCTCTGCCTTGAATCCATAGTTCATCTAGGGAAATTCTCAGTAAACGCTGAATGGGAGGGGACGTATGTACCTGGAAATAAACTAGAAGGCATAGCTTCAGAAGGTAGTTCAATACCACTGTCCCCACATAGTTGTGAGTGGTTGTGGTAGAACATAAAAAAGAAAGAAATTGATAGCACACTAACAAAACAAATTATAGATTTTTTTTTCTTATTTAAAACATACGGTTCAATTACAACCCTTTAAAAAAACATACAAAGGAAAAGTGAAATACCATCCCCACACAGGACCATGCTCAGGGGTATTGTGGCTGTTTAATACTTCTAGTCGGTATTTTAATAAAAGTAAGGTTTATTCATTTTGTTGCAAAGCTACTATATGATATACCACGTTAAAACACTTCTTATAAGTCAGTTTATTTTATCCTCACAGTAAATTTGTGAAGTCTATTCTGGATTTAGTCTCCCTTTAGAGATAAAGATGCAGAGTGAAAACATTTAAAGAATGTAGCCAAGGCCACACAGACACCACCAAAGCAGGTCTGGAAGTTTAATCTGAGTGGTGTTATTTCAGAGTCCATGGTGTCCTGCATTCTTCACCGGTGTAGATACTTGGGCACCAATATGATTTCACTCAGAGTCAGATCCTCTCGGCAGCAGGACAAAGACATCTGGGTGTGTTAGCTCCATCCTGTAATCCCAGCCCTTGGAGGTGGACTCAGCAAACTCAAGATTATCTTTAGCTGTATAGCAACTTTGAGGTCAATTAGAGTATATAAGACCCTGTCTTATAGTGGAAAAAAAAAAGTAATATGACGAATGTTTAGAAGATCTCTTAAGCTATTTCTGGACTATGTGAGGCTCACTCTGTGTGAAGTCCTTTAACACTCATCTTTGATGAGCAGAGCTCAGCTTCTCTACGGGTGTCCAAGTACCATTATCTGTCACATCCTCCCCAAATGACAGAGAGTAATGACTTTACATGTGTGTATTATGTGTGTATGTGTGCTTATATTACATATAAACAATACCCTTTTGTGTCTGTGAAATAAATGAGGAGTTCAAAATAACACATTTCAAATAGATAAGCAAAATTAACAAAAATATTAAAATACAATAAAAATGTATCTGTTTTATGTATCAATGTGTATGTATGCATATATGTGTAAATATATATTTGCATGTGTATACATAAAAAAGTGTAATTGACATTGTTGAGAGGAAAAGGAGAGTGGATATGGAAAAATAATTATTGGGGGCTAGAAGTATTAAGGAGGCTGTAAAATACACTATATTGCTTTATATAAAAAATGTATACTTCTTTGAGAGGAAAATCATTTCATTTTTTATGTACATCCATCTCTACCTTTAAAGTAATTAAAATTTGAAATAAAGGATGTGCCATAAACTTTAGGAAATCATGAATTTTCTATAAACTATACTGTAATTGCTATTCCATTTTATTTTTATCTTGGAAGATCGGGAGAAAATTCTATATTTAAATTCTGTGATAAGAATTTCTAGTCTTGTCTTTATTTTGACCATTTATAAATGCTTTAACAGTGAATGACATGCCCTCATATCCATGGCCTGTCTTCAAGTCCCAGAAGGTCTTTGCCTTCGTTGATATTACAGCTGAGATATTTGAACAAAACGGTTGTTTCGTCCATATTTGCAGGGGGATACATTAAGAGAAAAGAAGACTGAAGATTGCAAAGTAGTCTATGCTGAATTATGTGCTGCAGCGCAGGCTTACACAGATTCCTTCAATTTTGCATAGGCTTGTACTTCCTTCGTGCATACTTGAGCCTCCAAACTGTCTTTTCTTTAAATAATGCAGGGAAGAAATTAAATAATTAAAGTTGCAGCTAAGAAGTATTAAAGACTTTCAGCCAGAAAGGGGGGTAAAGTGAAAGGAAAGAAATGGATATTTCTAGAGGAAATGATGTGAACCCTTTCAGGGTGTCTCACTTTGAGGGGAAACCCTCGGAATTAGAGCTGAGCGATTTGGGGAAACGGACTCCCTTCTTGGATGGAAGTTCGGGATCTTCACTGCTGGTTATTTAGTTTTAATAAGACTCCAGGGATTAGAGCTTAGACTGTACTGTTTCAATTTAAAAAGCATTTTCTTTTTGAGTCGGGGTCTCACTATGTAGTGCAATCTGACCTTGAACTCACAGCGATTCTCCTGACTCAACTTCTCAAGTGCTAAAATTGTAAGCACGTGTCACCACACTTGGCTCAAGGAAATGTTAATTACTTACTTTGCTTCATTACTTATTTTGAGACAAGCTCTTACTTCGTAGTCCAGACCAGACCAGAACTGTGTAACCCAGACTGGCCTTAAGCATGTTGAAAGGTTCTCTCACCCCACCCTCTGCAGTACTGGGATTACATGTGTGAGCCACCAGACTCAAGTTACTTTATAGACCCATTGTTCTGAATGCTTGAATTGATTGGAACTTGTTCCTGGCCTCTGATTATTACAGGATCCCCCATTTGCATTTTACAGACTATTGGAAAACTGGGCATCAGACGAAAACCCTTGTGGGGAAGGTTCCAGGCATCCTGATTTTCTTCCCAAACCTAGTCTGCTGCATATACTTAAAACTGGGAGATAACAGATTTTAGATGTCTGAAGGAGCAAAGCATTCCTTAGCTTCTCTTCCACCTTGCTCTAATCTAATTACGAGCCCAGGCCTCACACTTTGCTCAGAGTTGACTGTTAAAGCTTAAAGGGAGTCCTGAAGTCTTACAGAATCCGATTGATTGAAGACAGATAATATTCAGCCTAGATAACATTGATTAAAAGTAAAATAAATAAATAAGCCAACAAAGCAAGATGAAACTTCCTTAAATTCTCCAGATCCCTTGGGAAAGTCTCTGAGAAGTGTCCCAGATATTTGAATCGTGCAATGATATCACTCAAATCCAATCCCGAGAGTCTGGCCTTTCAAACGTATTTCAGGTTCTTTCTTCCTCTGCACAGAATTCCTCAACTGCTTCAGCAGTAGCTTCTTTGATGACCTTTCTGGGTGACTTCTCACTTGAAGTTAGCATTTGGCATTGACAATTTGAGAACCTGGTACTATACCAATTTAAGCATTAAATGTTAATAGCTTAAACCTTTAGAAAATGTGAATTCTTATGTTAGTCGTTGAGTTAGCGCTGACTGACTGACTGGCTGGTAGCTGCATAGTTGGATGTGTGGATGGGTGTATGGATGGGTGAATGGATGAGTGGACAGACAGATGGATGAATAAATAGACAATTGAAGTAACTAGATAATTAGTAAGCATGGTAGATTTGGGGAATTCTATGGCTAGAGTGGAAATGATCCAATTCGCCACATTTATTGGACCACTTAACTTGTTAAAGTTCCCTGTCTGGTCCCCTTAGGATGTGCCTAATTTTGAGACCTAAAAGTTGTGAGTTAATTCTTAGGAAAATATCTAACACACACGCAGCCTTTATTTCTGATACTCCCCGAAGTATTTTTACAACAGTGAAAAATTATAAACAATTTAAATGCCTAATAGAAGAGCTTACTAAATTATTATGTATCTACCCAACTGAGTATGGTCATTAAAATGATAATTACAAAGGCTGTAGAGACATATTTATAACATGTATTATGTGAAAACACGCAGGATATAAAGTATATGTGTGCTGAGTTTACAAGGTTATAAAGACATGCTTTGTTCAGCTTGCCTCTAAAAAGGAATATCTAGACATGAAAAGAGCTGTGTTTTAGCAGGGGAAATGTTGTATTTCTCTTCTTTTTAAACTACTGTAAATATATTTCTATTATTTCATTCTGATGAAAATGAGGGTGGCAAAAGTCAGAGTGGGGAAATATTTTAGAATAATGTGAAGTGAAAATTTAAATTTTCCATAAAGGGAAGAAGATGACATTAAACACACCCCATCACAAACATTTACTCATTATTATATTATTATTATTATTATTATTATTGTTATTGTTGTTGTTGCTATTGTGGCTGGGTCTTCTATATTCTAGACTGGCCTCAAATTCTCCAGCATAGGATGACCTTGAACTTCTGAATTTCCTGCTTCCACTTCATGAGTGTTTGAATTATGGGCATCATTTTGAGTCTTTTTGCTTCATTATCACAGTTCTATTAATAGTTAGGCATATTAGGCATGTGCAAGTATGTTTGTGGTATGGAGGAGTCAGGGTTTAAAAAATGTCACAATGGGAAAACTGATCTGCCAACAGGAGCCACTACAGAATAAACATGTTCTTGAAATCTTCCAAAGGCTCTTTTTATAACAGCATCCACCATAATGAATGCCAGCAGACATCTCCGTTGTTTCTCTTAAACATGGGGTTTCATCATGAGGAGTATTTCACAATCCAACTCATCAGCCCATCTGTAGGATCTGAGTAATTAGCAACTCAATTCCACTTTCAGCCTTGACACTTCTGGGCAGGGTTGATTTGGATATCCATCTGGGAAGAGAAAGAAGGATTTACTGGACTCTGAGGTGGAGAGAGATGAGGGGGAGAGGTGGGAAGAAACTGCCTTCTAGTGACAGACATGGAGAGGCTAGGAGGGGAGTCTCTAGACCCTTCTTCTCAAATGACAACAGAACTTTCCCACTAAGTGACTGGTGAGCACAGAGATGAAACAGAAGTTCCTTTAGGGAGCTTATCTTGGTAGAGGGATGGTGAATTTGGAGTTCACGATTCAGAAAGCATGAGTTACAGTCCAACCACCATCACTCACTTGCTGTGTGTAGGTGGACAAACAATTCCACTAAGCCGGTTTCCATTGCTCTAGAGAAACTGGTAGCTATGAGAGCGTTAAAATAACGACCATGTCTCTGTTAATCTCACGTGTCACTGTGAAGAGCAAATGTGATAGCAACTGGAAAGGACTTTGAAAAGTTTATGTGAAAGCTGTCATTGTGCTCTGTGGGCATTAATCGTCAGAGTCAGGCAGGGTTATTCTTTATCCAAAGCCATTTGCCTTCGCCCTTAAATTTCAGCTTAGTCAGCTTCCCCCTTTTCTCATCTAAATGTTTTTGGGAGAATTTTGCTTTGAGTTGGCATGGCAGAAAGAGCCTGTTCCTATGTGAACGCTACTTGGCAGGGAGTTTATCATTAAACACATAGAGAACAAATAACAGGAAAAACTGCCTAGAAAGCCCAGTGGAGGTAAAAGGGCTACAAGATAATAGAATATTGATTAGATAATTTGCCTCGGTGTCATTAGTTTCCACATATAACCCCAACCGCTTCTGAAAGAATTAATCTGCTAAACCCACAACTCCCCCAGAACACACTTGGGCAGAAAAATTGTTTTCTCAAGTGTGCAAGGTGTTAATGGCAACATCAATTCCATAAAGATCCAGGTCTTTTATGCAGCCAACACTGTGGCCCTGATTTGTTAAGGTCCTTTGGTTAGCCACTGTCTTTACTACCAATTTTACTTTCCTGCTCCACCTTATGTCTACTATGCCACTTCTTTGCATCCTGAAGTCTAAACTTCACCCATCCCTTAAGATCTTTTCCTAATACTGTTTGCCCCAGTTTTACAGAATGTCAGTGTTCTGCATTGCTGACATTTTCCAAAAAATTCTTTTCATTTTTCATGTTGTTGCCAAAATGTCAACATGCAAATAGTTCACGAACTTGCCAACTTGTATCTGTGCGGACGCACACAAAAGGACTACGATGGCAGGATCAGAAGTGATAACGGGTGACGAATGGATTTCCTGCTTTCCTGCCGTGGTTTCAATCTTTGCTCACCCCTCACAGTTTAGTGTCTTTCTGGAACTTGAAACATGTTCTCACTTTTAAATAAATAAGCAAAGAGTCGTAGGAGAGAGAGTTCTCCGTCCCCGAAGGCAAGCTGTGTCGTGGCACAGTGTGATCCGGAAATTCAATCTCAGCTTCACTGACAGAGGCAATATTCAGCCTTTGTAGAAGCAATTTACATTCTAGCCTTATTTAACATATCTATGAAACAAGAGAACGTTGTTCATATTTGGAGAACAATTAAAGAAAGTCCGCCTTTGCCTTTAATCACTCCTTAGACTCTTGGCTCATGAATTGCGAGGGAAGTCAAATTAAGTTACTGGACTTAAAGAGTAGCACTTGCCAGGTTTCATATTAGAATATGATTTCCTCCCTGTCTTTATGCAATATCTATTTTTGAGTAATGATAGGATCTTATAAATATCAATGAAGAATATCATGCACTTTCAGAAATCTGAAGTCTGAGCTTTCTGCTGAATGTATTCCACTGCTTTTTAGGAAAAACAACCTTATTGGTAAGTTATTCTCAAGTGTAAGATAACCATTTGAAAACAGAACTTTGCTGCCGTTCTTGGTGTATAAAGTGGTCGCCATAAGTCTCAGCTGAACGCCTCGTCCAGGAAACGGCTACTGAGAGGGTTGGCTCTTGAGGACAAATGGCTTTATTGTGAATCTAAAAACCATGGGAACAAAGAGGTTTACATTTTGCTTGTGTAGTATTAGAAGTCTCAGATGAGGGCCTGGAGCTTTGCAGCAACAACAAGAAGAAGAAGACTGTGCAGTGCTTGAGTAATAACTACAACCTGCAGTTATACCACAGAGGTGGGATGGATTGTGCCCCCATACAATGATAGTGATCTACACAGTTTCGAAAGTGATCGAACATAACAGAGTCACACGTCATGTGATGTCATCTCAGCTCAGCTCCCCCAGATAACAATATGCTCATAAATTTAAAGGGAGCTGAAAAATGAATGTCACCGGTTAGGTGGTAGCCATTACCACACCATAGCACAATGCATTCCTCATGTTTTGGATGCTGCTGGCCTAAGAAAGCACTACATTCCAGGTGTATAAAAGTAGAGCACATGCAGTTATATGCTGTCAGAGCTTTCCAATTTAATAATAACTAGGTTACCTGCTTATGCACATACTATATTTTTATTGTTATTTTAGATTATTCCTTCAAATTATTTAATGAGAAGTTTATTGAAGAACAATGTCATGTTATGCCAGCATTAGCTTCATATATCTCTTGTTTACCCTATGTTGTGGTTTGAATGCAAATTGTCTTCATTGGCTCATGAGTTTGAATATTTGAACCCCAGCTGGTCATGCTGTCCTGGAACATTGTGAAATCTTTAGGAGGTAGAGTTCTCACTGGAAGCAGTGAGCCATTAGGGTGGGACTTGCAGGTTTGATAGCTGGGCACCATTCCTGTCCATGCTCTGCTTCTTGCTTAGCTGAGATTTGAGGAAGTGACAATTTCTAGCTCCACACTCCTGCAACCTGGAGCCATCCACCATGGGTACCTTCTGCTCTGGGATGCACTGGGTTCTCTCAAACTGTGAGCCACAACAAAGCTTTCTTTCTCAGAGTTGCTTCTTATCAGGCATTGGGTCAACAGGCACCGAGAAAAGGAATAAAGATGCTGTGTCTTTTGATTGTGCTGAGGGGCTACAGCAAGTGAGCAACCTGGAGTGTGTACATTTGGGTCAGTTTCCTCTTCACAAATGCCTTAAGGCTGCAGTGTGGGAAGGGATATGTTTGTACTTATAAAATGGATTTTCTTAGTCTATCTTGTTTCTGATTAGCATTTCGAAGTCACAGTGAGTGTGTATCATTTTAGAATTTCTCACTTGGGGACCAATGAATGAGAGTATTCCCTTAGAATGTGTTCTAATTCCTAAGGCATTTTAGCTTCATCTTCCCAATAAGACCATGTTGTTGAATTGGTTGTTATTAAAGACCTGATTCTCCGGGAGAAACCAGAGAATAAAAAAGACAATTAAATATTTAAAAAGACAGACTCCAGAGCCATTACAGAGAGAGCAAATCTTTAACCCCGAACTTCAGACTTGGGGAAGGAGAACTACTGTAAGTTCCACAAAAGCCTGGCTAAAGAGTGAAGCCATCTTGAAAAGAGAAAGAGAATGGGGTGGGGCTTACTCTTGTTGGAGCGCTCCTGCCATTGCCTTGTGGACCTTGTCTTTCTGATGGGTAAAATCTCAGGCTCTAAAGCCGTTCCTTTCATTTCCTCCATCCTTTCCCTGACCACTTTACCACCAATTAGAGACTCAAGGAAGGTGGGAGCACAGTAACCCCATCCGCCACTTCCATCATGAAGGGGACAGTTGCTGTGGGACCAGCTAGATGGAAACCAGAAGCTAGGAAAAGACACTCAAGCTGTCTCATTTCTTTCCTGTTTGAGAGAAATAACTCATCCACAACCTTCACACTTCCTGTTCCAATCGGAAAGCTGTGTAAGTTAGCACATCAAAGATGACCTCAGAGGCACCAAATGTGTTGGTATCACATTAAGGAATGAAAACACGGACTTCCTTTTGGATTAATTTGACCAAGAGTGAGCCCAAATGAATCACTCTTTTTTCTCCTGTGTGTTCTATCTGTACTTTGTGATTACTGACCCGTCTGTGTCTGTTTGTCTTTTTGCTGTCCCCAACAAAGAGTTTTGTTCTGGATTTATTAAACATCACACACACACATGGCATGGAAAAAGAATGGAAGATTTTTACAGAAATTTTTAACAAGAATTTTACTCAGGGAGAAGTCATTTTACTGACCCCAACCAATTCAAATAGCAAACATGACCACAAACAGACCCAACACATTCTCTCTAATATGAATGGCGGATATCTGTTGTATAATGTGCTTCCAATATGTTGGCCGCTTTTAGCAAGCAATTACCACATCCATACATACTTATATTACTCTGGGTCGGGGATATGAAACAGTATGTAGCTTAAATTAAAGCTATGCATTGGCTGAGGTTGTAAACGCTCATTACATGGGCAATCCAAGGCATAGTAAGGCTGGTTACATTGTTCTCTTCAAGGCCCCTTAAACTTGAATAGGCTGGGTAGCCTAGCAGGTTAAGACAAAATGACCCAGGAGGTATCATTAGCTTTGCTGCCACATCTTCCTAAAGTTCAGTATTTTTTTGGTGTAGGGGGGATCTCTACAGATATTGTCATGAAACCGTATCACCACCGAAAGCTTCCTGAGGATCAGTTTGTCACTGCAGGCTTTAAATGCTTAGAGAAGGTAGTCAACAATGCCCTTTTAAGTCAACTTCGAACATGTTAAAGAAATAACTCAGGCTTCCTAAGGCTTGCAGGATGTGTCCCTTCTTAAGATCACAGAATATATATTTCTGTAGTAAATGTGACAGCAAGCTTCGAGCTAACCTTTGTCTTGGGGATGTTATGCATCGTGGATCATATTTTTAAAGCAGCGTTGGTTCAACACCTGAGACGTCTGAGGGGAAGTCAAATGTCTGTTTTCCTGATTGTGTTTGTTTGGCTAGCCTGAGTATATATGAGGCTAATGTTAATTCTAGTTCATAGCACACTATTGTCATTGACTAATGTAGCCTTTTCTCTGTTTTATTTGTATTATTCTTCCATCTAACTTATTTTTCTCTGATTAGATTACTGTCTTTCAAAGTGGCTTTCTATTGAACTTGTGATTTTATCTATTAAATAAAATTGGATGATGTGCTATCTAAGGTCCCCTTCAACTTTGATATTCTGTGAATGATCCTGGGACTTGAAATATATTTGGCTCAGCGCCTGGCATATGACAAATGCCTAATAGATGTGGCTTATTTGCATAACTTATTACTATTACCATTATTAAATCTGATGAATTTTTATTACTCTCCCTGAATTTCACATATTCGAAAGCTGTTTGGGATCACGTGACTGGGTGACTCTTCCACTGAGCTGTAAAATATACAGCTCCATTTTTTCTCCTTGGTCAGCTCCAAAGTATCCATTATGAATTTATCATTGACTTACAAAATTTAAGCCTAGAAGGAATTTAAAGGTTAATTTTCATCTGGGAAGACAGGAAGCATCCTATAATGCAGAGCCTTCCCAGAATAATTCCAGTGTGCAATGTCAAGATACGCCCTTATGGAGTTCTTGTTTACTTTGACACTGCTGCTTAGAGTCCACGTAATGTTTATTTTAGGTCTTGGCGGAGAGGCCAAACACTAGTGGGGCCTCATTGTGAAGTCATATCTTATAGGTATTATAAGACAGGGTAACAGTGTAAAACTGTCTGACTTCACACCATATGGCAGTTATCGAGGGAATATCTATGGTCAGATCTTAAGGTGCTATTCTTTGCATACAAAAAAGGCAGTGTTCATCCACCTTGGACGTGGACTGCCTGTCTCTAGTCAGGAATGGTGTACTAGCCACCATTATGCCATCAGCTCCCTTTCCCTTTAGTTTCTGAGTATTTGTTATAAAGCTGACTGTCACAACCAGCACGTACCTAAAGGTACAAAATAAACCAGTCCTCTTCTCTAGCTGTTGGTCCTTATCTGAAATCTGCATTCCTGACCCAGGGAGACTCCGCTCAAGGATGTGAAGGAGCTAATGAAGACTCTAAATCAGGTGAAAGTGTCTTTATTAAAAGACAGAGATGTCATATAGATACATTTATTTGTTGTGTGTGTATGCGTATGTGGTGTGTGTGCATGCATGGTGTCTGTGTGTGTCTGTGTGATTCTTGTGAGGGTTAGAGGATACCTTGCTGGAGTGGAGTTCTCTCCTTTCATCATGTGGGCCCTGGGGGTTGAACTCAGGTTTCCGGGTGTGGTGGTAAATACCATCTCATCAGCTGGACATTTTTTTAAAATATACTTATATCAAAGAGTAAAAATATGTTCTTTAAGAAACTAAACCTTGGTGCAAGTATTGACTAAGTGATTTCCCCCAATTTCTACCTTTGTCGTGTTTGGGTATGCCAGGCAGGACACACATGTGGAACGCAAGAGTGTTAGTGAAGAAACGTAAACACAGAAAAAGAAAATTAATAGTGAGCAGTTTTGTCACACTAGGGAAACAATGTTTAGCCCTCAGGAGACTTGGGCATTCCTCTTTATTTCATTCACAAGCTCAAACCCAGAGGCAACAGGGCCTTCAAGAGAAGTGTTTTTTATTTGTTTGTTTGCTTGCTTGCTTATTTTTTGGTGCATGTGTGCTGTTGAGAGACTTCCAGAGTCCTAGAGAGAAATCTCAAGGCCATGCTTCAAACTTGACTCTCAAAGTACTTTGAGCTGTGAGCCCTCTCCTGCTGAACAAGGTCAGACAAGTCCTTTTGCCCCACAGAGAGTGAATCCCCCCAATTCTGTCCCTTATGGACTTGCTGAGAATAGATCTTCAGTGAGCTCCTCTTGCTCTCTCTGGAGCTCAGCCACTTTGACCAGCCTAGCTGCAGAAGCTCAGGGTTGCAGTTAGCAGTTGACAGACCAATCTCTCTCCCTCTCTCCCTGCCCTTTACTCTGTAGTTCAAGGTGTGGGGGTTAAGAGCTGTGTCCAAAGGGACTGGTGAGTAGCCAGACTACATCAACACTCTAAAACCAAGCAGAGTGCCTATGTTTCTCCCTTTACAAAAACAACGGGAATAACAATGAACCACATTTACTCTTGAAAATTCTGAGCCTAAATTCCACTAATATTTTGTGTGTGTCCGTCCGTCCCCCCCATCACAATGTTCAGCACAATGTGAGAAGAACCATACCAAATCCTCATACAGATGTGTTAAACCAGCCAAATAAACCAATCAATAGATACACATCCTTCTGAAAAGGGTATCCATTTTTCTCATCTACCTTTGACATGCAATATAGGGATAATGTTATTTTGAGTTTGTCAGATTCAAAATTATAGCATGTTTATACAATATGCAAAATGCCATAAAATGCCACGGCACTAGTAGAATTAAGTTTGCAGGTATGCTTCACATAATAAAATCATCCTGCAATGGGTTAATCTCAGACACATTCAACTAGTGTTTAGGCAGAAAGATAAGGAATGGGAGAAGAGGGGAAAGGGAGGTGGGGATTCAGGATAGTCAGTCCTTTTAAGGCCAAGCGAACCATTTCATGAGGTCTAATTTTTCTTTTTTACAGTAAGCAACTCTTTGGCCCCTCACCTGCAATAAGACAGTGTGGTTGGAGAAGCTTGAAGAGGCCCAGCAGGGTTCCCTGCTTTGTCTGAAGTCATTGTGCTTTAACACAGACGCGGGATTTCATCGGACTTTCTCTGTGATCCTTTTTGTAGTATCATCCTTCACCGTTCCCAAGTCATGTTTGGAAAGTTGGAAAACTCCCTTTGATGAGGAAGATGAAGCCCATTCCACGAATGGCCACTCCCTTGGAACCGACACTTGCCCATCCTCTACTATTCAGATATCCCTAGAGCTATCTTTTCTCATTTCGAGCCTGGGATTTCACTCTCCTGTGATGCTGTGGCTGAGTATCAGAGTATCTCTAAAGTCAGCAGGCGACAGACTTGGCTTTGGCTTTTGTAAAAGTGGATAAGACTTTAACTGTCCTGTGTGGCAGCTTCTCCCAGGAGCAGAACGTGCAAAATAAACAGTTGCTGAAAAGCATAAAGAATCAGTCGAGTGAAAATCTCGAGTTATTTGTTCAGCAATTGAGACACCAGTGACCTTAAAATGCTTAGTACAAGATGTTTAGAGCCGGTATGAATGAATCTTTGCCATGCTTCCGTCTTATCATCGTGTAAATCTTAGACTTTCCAGAGTAGTGGCAAATTAATTCAAATCCATACCGGTGGAGAGAGAAGAATAGAAACCAAGACCCTATGGGTGCTCTCTTCTCAGCTCTTTGGGGCGATTGGGCTTTGCTGTCCCCAACCCTAGAGGTTACAGTGGGGAGAATCGGGAGGCGCTAGGACCTGGGTGGCGCCTGGCTGAGTCGGGCTCGTGGAGGCGGAGGAGTGGAGGAGGGAGGGGAGGGAAAGGAGGGGTGCTCCGGGGGCGGGGGGAAGTCATTTATGCGGAGCGGGCGCCGCTACCGTCGCCACTCACAGTCGCCGCGCGCTGCTCAGAGCCTGAGGGAGCGCAGCGAGCGAGCGGGCGAGAGAGCAAGCGAGTAGCGGGGGCGCCTGGTCGTTGTCTGAGCTCGGGCCGGTCGTCTCCACCGCGCTCCAGGGCCCCCCGAGAGGAACAAGAGGCAGCCGAAGAGTGCAGGAGCGGAGCCCCAAGAGCCCGCGGCGGAGGCGCCAGTCCCACTCCACCTCCTCCTGTGCCAGCCGGGGAGTGCTCGCCCACCGCCCCGCCGGCCCAGAGCCTGTAGCCCGGGTCCCCGCTGTCCCAGGGATGGTCTAGGAGCCTGCAAGGGGCTCGCAGCTCCTCTCCCGGACTCTCTGCCTCCTACCGACCGCTCCCCGGTTGCGCGCCCCGCCGGCCCAGGCCGGAGAAGTTAGTTGTGCGCGCCGCTTAGCGCGCGAGCCAGCAGCCCGGCGAGCGAAGCTGCGAGGTGCCGGGACCATGGGCTGGGGTTGGAGGAGCCGCTGCTGCTGCCCCGGACGGCGGGACCTGCTGTGCGTGCTGGCGCTGCTCGCCGGCTGCCTGCTCCCAGTGTGCCGGACGCGCGTCTACACCAACCACTGGGCAGTGAAGATCGCCGGCGGCTTCGCGGAGGCCGACCGCATAGCCAGCAAGTACGGATTCATCAACGTAGGACAGGTAACCCAATTCCCGGTGACTCAGGCACTGCACCTAGAAACTGTTGGGGACTTCTTGTCCCCTTTCCTTGGACCCCTCCCCCTTTTCCAGATGTACTTCTGCAACTGCGGCCCGAACTCCGGGGCGATGCTCTCTCCCGGTCCTTGCACAATCACACGCATGCCCCGAAGTTGCTGGGATCCCTGTTTAATTTGTTTTTTATAAGCTGTGCGGGACAGGTAGGGTCTTTGGAAAATCTGGAGTGCCTCTGCCCTGACTCAGACTCGCCTTGGACCTTTGGACAGTCCGGGAAGGCTACTAGCTTGAGGAAACACCCCTGCGAGTAATCGTGGCAGGGAAGGTAGAAACCTTTGCGAGGCCAAAGAGTGAGAACGCCTCTGGACCCAACTAGGAGGGGGGAAAGCCTGGATTAACCTCTTGGGCCACAGAACTGCTGGGCTCTGGTGAGCCTGGAGCGCTTCAACTGGAGCTGGGGTGGGAGGAGAGAGGAAGGGGGCGGGACACCAGAAGGGAAGCACGAATTTAGAGGGGTCCTGGCTGCTGGTTCGCCTGGCTGGGATCCAAATGTGGGCCCCCCGGAGCTGGGTGGGGAGGAACCTGGGAGACCTTGAAAGCCACTGGCTGGGTTCCGCTAGGGGAACTTCGGAATCTTCTATTGGGATGGAACGTGAGGTACCCTGTTGCAGCGTGTCGCAGGAATGTTTTGATGAGGTGCCTTGGTGGGTTTTCGATCCATTCGCTATCCTGAGGGAAATGCCAATACATTTTTATGGGACCCTGGCCAGCGCTACCGATTTGTATTCTGGCCTAAAAGCCCTGGATTTTGTCCTCTTTCCTATGTCCCTACCAGAAACAGGACTGGAGAGTGCTCTGTAAGTGCCCCTCCTAAGGACCTCACAACTTTGAGACTGATCCAAGGAGGGAGTCCTGTTGTAGCTCAAATGGGGTTGAGTGTAAAACCCAAGGGCCACAGGGGCGTTTTGGAGTGTTCCAATGGTGCTTCGAGACCACGGGGCTCCTAGGAAGGTAACCATTGGTGTTGATGAAGCGAGAGAGCACAGATGATTTCTGAGACCATTTCGTTTGAACTCCATGCGTGCGTGCGGCTCTGGCCACTGGGGGAAAATCGACTGGGGGAATGAACTCCTTTGCCTGCTTCTAGAAATAAACTGGGGAGGAGCTGTGTGCATACAGAGGACAGAGAGGGAGGTGTTGCTCTTTACCCTCCCGGAGGAGGGAGGATGTATTCCAGAGAAGCCAGTGGAGGGCTGAGACCAGGGCAAGGGGCATGGTTTATGTCCCTGTCGCTTCTTTGGGTCCCCTGAAGAAGTTAGAACACCCAGTCAGATTTTGTTGCCCGGAGTGCCTGCCACCTGCAGGAGAATTACCTCTTGGGGTTCTATTGACCTCTTCTGTGAAAGAAACACGGGGTCCATTCAGGTCTTTTAACCAAACCTTACAGTTTAGCACCGAATAAATCTCAGTAGTGCCTACAGGAATGCTAACAGACATAAAGAACACATCTGTCCAATCTTTCAGGAGACATTTTCAGTTCGGCCAACATTAAGCATCTTCTTTGCCAGCCACATTTGGAGGCTAAGTTCTCAAAGCCATACTTCTTCAAAAACAACCGTGGTGCATAATGGGCATAAAACAGACCAGGACACTGGGACAGGAGACTGACCCCAACTGTACAGCCATGATTGGAATCTAAGACTCTGGTCCAGGATGGCTCCTTTGGGGATCTTGTTGCTTAAAGAATCCTTCTATCCAGTGTGCAGAAGGAAAGAGTAAAATCTCCCTTTCCCTGAATTCTAGTTGGTAGCTCAGTAGACTGGGGCCAAATATCCAGTCAGTGCTCACTAATATTTGCTTAGAAGGACCTGGACTTGTTGATAATGGGAGGTTTCTTAACTTGCAAGGGTAGAGAGACACTTCTGTCCTCCTGGACTCAGAATTGAGCTAAGATTGCAGAGTCCAGTGGCCTCTAGTGAGAGGGCAGCACTGTTCTCTCATCCGCTTTGAACAAGCAAACATGTCAGTGTCCTATAACCTCTTCTGACTTTTTACAAATGTCTTTATAGCAAAGAGCCACGGCTTTCCATGTCAAAAGTAAAACCAAGGAAGTTTATATACATGCCACTAACTACTATTTACTGTAGTTTTTACAATCCCATTGTGGAAATAAAGCTCTCCCAGGAGTTACAGAGGAGCGCTGAATTGCTGCAATAACTATTGTGAAAAGATCTGCTATTGTACAGAGTAAAACATTTTCAGGCAAATCAAAGGAGCACAAAGCTTTTGGCTTAGGCGGGGTAAATTGAGTTCCTGTGTGCACACCATCATGACACTGTAAAGGGACAGAATGTATTTCGTATTCACCCTTTACTGCACTGACCTTTTAACACTTTGGCCATCCTTCTGTGATTCTTTCTTTCCAGCAATAAACAAGCCATGTTTCAGCTTAGGGCAGTAAATAATTTGCCAATGTTTCTGGAATGTTTTCATGTTTTGTGCTGGGGGTCCGGGGAGTTCGCTCATGTATCACAAATTCGATCAAGAACTTGTTTATTATTTCTGAAGTCATTTATGATCATGGCAGCATGTATATGTATATATTCAGTATGATATTCTAGGCGAGGAAAGTAGTGAATTTTTACCATGGTAAAGCTACAGTGTTGACTGCCTACTTAGACTATCAATGCAGTGTTTTGTGTAGCATGTTAGCATTTAAGGGTAAGATTTCTGGCCTGGAGATTTCTGCAGAAAAGTGAAGGTGGATCTCTTTTCTTTTCCGGGAAGATAAGACATACAGAGTAATGGGAGAAGCAATCAAACAAGCAAAAAGGATCTCTAGAAGGGAGCAGTAATGGAGGGTTGTCTTGCCTCTGGTTAAGGAGATAGCATTATGTTTTCTTAGGTTTTATGAATGGTTTATGTTTAAAACTCTGAAGTGATGCCTAGCTATAGTTATTGCTAGTGGTTGTTCTTGTGTCAGCATATATCAAGTTTTGCTTGCTATGTTGGCTGTGGGATACCTGGAGTTGGCAAGCTGAGCTCTGAATAGGAGCCCCTGGAGTATCTAGAACTACCAACCCATAATGGGGTGCCGCAGGGTAGGTGATATGCATGACTGTTGGCGTGCCTGGGGTAAGAAGAAGCAGCCTTTGTCCACTGCCACTAATTGTATCCTCCGAGTCTTTGAGTTAACAGCCTACTGGTTAGGGAATGGAAATATAAAGGAATAAGGTCAGGTACATATTATTAATTGTTGGTAGACGAGATCTGTATAGAGAGGAATGAATTTCTCGTTAATTGAATCTGGGAGAAGATCTCTTGTGAACAGATGGTTTGCGGTGCGCAGTTGCTGTATTTATCCTTCTATGAATTGCCTATAATCATTGATTCCAAGCCGGAGATTACCAATAGCAGCCCTCCTCACCACCAGCCATGTCATGTTTTCGAGCAGGTTTCCAGAGGGGTAAAGCCAGCTGGAAGCTATCCTGAGATTTGCTTTACAGGGGACTCCCCCAGTAAGCATGTGGGTGTGGAGACTGCAGAGGCCACTAGCGGGAAAGTCACTGAACTTAAGGGCACCCCTGTGCCTCTGTCTGTAAGATGATAAACCTTGAGATAACAGAGCAGGGTCGCTATGCGCTGCTCAGCACACAGGCTTGTAGTAAAACGTTCCTTGAATTCGAATCAGAGGGGACAGGTTGAAATAAGTGAGACCTAACTGTTATTTAGATATGGTGAAAGGAGGACTTTTTATTTTTAATGGAAGATATGTAGATGTCAAGGGAAGTAGATCTTCCATGGCTGAGTTAGGTGAGTTTTGTACACGAGGAGAGTGATTTTCTATTTCATTTAAAACTGTTTCAAAAACAGTTTTATGTTGGACTTAAACGATGAGAGCCGATGGCCCTGGATGGTACCATCTTCCCTTATTTACCTTTGCTTGAGATGGAAGGGAGGAAAGGGCCGTTTGTAGAGAATGAGGGCTGGGGATGGAGCTTAGTTGATAGAATTGTACGAAGAGCTGAGTGCAGTTCCTAGTACCCCATAAAGTAGGCACACTGGTGTACGGATTGGGAGTTCAAGGTCATCCTCATCTATATCGTGAATTTGAGGCCAATCTGGGCTACATGAGATCCTCTCTGAAACTGAAAATACTGAAGGATAATTATATCATATTTATGTATATTATAAAGTATTTTGCATTAGCATATTGTGTTTAATCACATTTGAATTGAAATGTTAAGACTGAATGTTATTTGTACACGTAAACTCAGAATGATTTTCCAGATAGGTAGGAAATGATCTTGAGCGGGAAGAACCTTGTTCAAAGATGCTGCTGCCTGGTTTCCTGGTTAATTTTGGCCTGTGAATAATAGGATTCTTAAATGCTGACAAGTATCAGAGAGTGAGTTCTGGGTATTCATGGCTAGCCCGATAGGCTGTATGCAAATGGACTAAGTTTCCCTGGTAAATCTGTAGGCATGTTGTAAGCGGGAGAGTAGATGCATGGCTAATCCCATCTGATCCCTATGTGATACATCTGGCCTTGCACAGGATAGCTCTTCACAGCCAAGAACCTCAGCCCTGCCTTGGCTAGCTGCTCTCACGTGACATGTTTCTCATGATAGACTGAACCAGAACAGGGAAACCTGGACTAGAAAAAGCCATCAAAGGCCGTAGCCTGACGATGATGGAGTGTGTGTGGGAGTCTCTTGTCTTAACCTCATAGACAAAGAATGGCTTCTATGAGGCCTTTGGGGTTCTGCTTAGCTTTAGAAAAACATTTCTGTGAGCCCCAAAGCCATTGAATTTGCCTTATCACAATCTCTCATGGGCTTTGTTCCAGAGGTTTTAGCTTTAAAGGTCAGCCAAAGAAGCAGGATAGTATGCTGGGAAAATGTCCACAGAAAGGGAGTCCTGACCCAGAGACACCCCTTGGGATGGGAGGGGTATTTGTGTTATTCGTTCAAGTCCTGTGAGGTAGAGTCTGGATTCTTCCCAAGGCTGAAGCGTCTCCAGGTATTGTTTTGCCTGGCGATCACATCACTCAACTCATGCAGGTTGGTTTGATGACAAGCTGCCTTTGGCTTCCCGTGTCATAAACATGAATGCCTCTGGACATTCATGCATGCTGGAAGATAGTCGGTGCTTATGTGTTTGTCCATTTTGGGTTTTATAAAAATAAACACTGCACAGTTAAGGATGAAATTACTTGTGCAGTGTTCTTGTTAGTTTCTGCAGAGCACAGCCCTACATCTGAGAGTACCAAAGACAGCAATTAATATCAATAAACGTGTTGATTGAATGAATCCTGAGAGAAAAATGAAAGCAGAAAGAAAACAAGAGTAGAGGTGTGTGTGTGTGTGTGTGTGTGTGTGTGTGTGTGTGTGTGTTCGTTCCTTTGCTTAACTGACCTGGCCCTGGTCCTTGTTTATAAAGTAGGGCACCGCTGTTCAGCTCATTTAGGGGGTTGCTGTTAAAATCAGGAGCACTGATAATGAAGATGGATATTTGGCTAAAATAGTGCACCAAGAGCATTTTACGCTCTGTAAGGACCCTAGAGAATGACAAGACCTGCTCACAGGAAAACGGATGAACATTGTGGTTACTGGGAGTCCTGTGGAGCGGAACAGTTGTGATTTTCCAAATTTCTGTGGTCTCTCTTCAGGATGTAATCAGGGACAAAAGGCAGAGGAGCCAGTATTGTGCCTGATTTCCCTAAGAAGAGACTGGGGGCTACCTAAGCTTTTGCCTGAGAGCCATGAATACCATCTCTTGGTTGGACAGGCAGGCCTGGTGTTTACCAATTATATATAAGGCTTACAAGACTTTTTGTTTCAATAATCAAACTAACAGCCTTTAAGTTTAACACCGCTGTGAATGTACATGAAAGGATCATGGGGAAGTAAAGCTTGGAACATTGGAAGCCTAAAAGAAGGCACAGGGAACCATTTCAGGTACGGGTGTCCAGAACCCAACCACTGTCACTTAAACACACGAACTGGCAAACAGATGAATACACAAAGGGAGTTTATTAGTTGAGATAGATCTATATGTCTTAGTTCACAGTTCTGAGAACATGAGGTGAAGTTCTTTGACAGAATTTTATTTATGTGCTCTATACTTTTTTTTTTCATAGCAAAGTCTATTCTGATGTAAACTAATTGCATTAACGACAGTGTTATTTTGTCTTATTACGGAAATAGTAGTGAGTTTGACCCTAGGCATGTTCCCAGTCCAGACAAACATGTATCTAAGGCAGTTCAGCACGTGTGCCTCAGGGTCAGTTCGTAGGCATTTGTGTACCTTCTTCATGTGAAGAACTGTCAGTTTTGGAACCTCCAGCCAAGTGATTTTGTTTTTAAAGAGTGATTGTGGGCTTGTCTAGCTCAGCAGCCAGAGGGGATGGTAATGGCTGTGATTTCTTCATTTCCCCAAGTGCGCTTCATTCTCAGGCAACTGTTGTCTACACAACATCAGAACTCACGTGAGCCTTAGTAATTCTTCTACCCAGTGGTGGCATTGAAACCCCAGAAGGGATATAGTGTGTTCTGACCATGGAATGGGGTCACGTCCCCCACATTTGGGCCAGCTGTTTGTCCAAGGGGACAGTGGTTAATGGGTGGGTCATCTTGGGCCACATGTCTAGCTTTGAAGTGCGGGAAATGTTTATCTCTGCGAGGCAGTCCAACATTTGGGGAGGGGCCGTTCCCTAAAGGAAAATGAAATTCTATTACTAGAATAAGAGAAAACAGATGTGGGACAGGGAATGACCCCACTACTGATATGATTATATAATGCCATGAATGCCTAGGCTCTTTCCAACATTACTGGTGAGGATTCGTTATATGGATGTTCTGTGAGGAGCGAATAAAACACATGTTGCTTCACAACCATGTAAGTCTCCCCAGATTGGGAGATTGGGAGACATTTTCTGAGACTAGGGATTTTTACTTACAACTATCATTTGGTGGAGCAGTGGTGATCTGCCCAGTTAGTATGGTCCAGCAGCGCCTGGGGAGTATTCATAATGGACTGGAGGAAGCAGAGAATAGTAAAGGTTATTATTAATAATGAAATTGGAAAGATTTGTGAGTTCCTGTGGAAGTATACTCAGGTTTTGGTGACTAAACAGAAGTGAGGTTTGAGGGAGAAAGAAGGATGTCAGTGCAGCTGCAATTATCGCCTCGGGACCTGGAGAATGTGGACTCATTTGTACCATTTGGGCAGTCTCCGACAGCATTTTCAAGGAGAGAAATATAGATTAAGCCTTAGTTTTAAGGAATTTTGTTTAATGTATGTTCTAAGGTACACAGCATCATGTTTTGGCAGGTGAGTATGTATGTATGCATGCATATATGTATGTATGTATGTGTGTGTATGTGTATCTCTCTCTACAAATATAGATGTGTATACACATAATGGTAACTAAAGAGAAGCAAGCAATTTTGTCATTTTTCACATCTCTTCAGAGCCCTTTAATTTGTTTATTAAAATTATTTTATTTATAAAAATTGTGTTTGGTTGTGCCTGTGTGGGTGCATATGAATGCAGGTGCCTGCAGAAGGCAGAGGCTTCAAGTTCATTGGGACCTGAAGTTACAGGTGATTGACAGCTGTCCAACATGAGTGCTGGGGACTGAACTTGGCTTATCCAAGAGCCGTACGTACTATGACCCACTGAGTCATCTCTTCAGCCTATTTATTGTTTGACGAGTACCTAAAATCTAGTCGTTTAGCTGGTTTTCAGTGAACAATACCATATTATTCCTTTAGTGTTTATGTTGTGCATCAAATCCCTAAATCTTTCTCATCTTATAGAACGCTGCTCTTTTTGACCTAGGCCTATCAGTTCCTCTTCCTTCTAAACTGTGGTACCTACCATTCTACTGTTTCTGAATAGCTGGCTTTTCTTCCTTCAGATTCTAGAATACAGCTGAGGTCCTCTGCATTAGGTAGAACTTTCCAGGGGGTGGCAGAGTATTTAGCCCAGGCAAGAAGTAAGGATCCCTGCAGACAGACTTTACCCCTCACGCAGCTTCACATGAACTATGGAAGTGTGTAGCAAGGGTGCTGTGGAAATGAATCACCAAGGTAAGACCCATGGCTAGAAAAGGGGGCCTGTGAATATAAGAGGGATGGATGTTCTCATTCAGTCAGCAAGGGAGGAAGGCGGTGGATGAAGGGGAGAACAGAGTGTGGGCTAAGATCTCCCGAAAGAGAGGATGTGTCTGCCCAGCCCAGCTCTGCAGCAGTGAGGTGTGCTGTCAAGAGAATCCAGCGGGATGAGAATGAGCGGTAGTGGGGTCTCCAGAGTTCTTAGCAAGTGCTCTGTTGACAGTGTAGGGAAGTTGGGTTGCGAGGGCTTGCAAGGCAAGGACAAAACTGTTACCCGCATTCTGCCCCTGACTTTTCTATATGCCTGTCTTCTCCCTCCATCTTTTTCTCATCAAGATACTGTAGTTAGGACATAGATCCAGGACCAAGGACCTTTGAGCCCTAATGCCATTGCTTCTAAGCTGGAGGATTCTAGGCAATCACCTTAAGCTTTTGGTGCCTCAATTTCCTCATGTGTGAAAGGAGATAATGTTATTCCTCCTCACAGGATTGCTGCAAGGGTTAAAATAGCACCCAACACGTTACATTATTAAGAAATAATAAATGTCACTTCATTTTTTATTAAAAGTTGTTTTAACTCCCATTTACTCATTTTCCTCCACCAATTTCTTTTCATGGGTGCTCTTCCTCTCAAACATGTTAGAAAAGAAATGATGACCAACCCGTGTGTGTGTGTGTGTGTGTGGTGTATGTGTACATGTGTGTATGTACATGTGCATATTTCTACTTTTATCCTTTCACTAGCCAGTGAGCTCCTTGTGCTTCATATAGTTTTGTGCTTCATTTATGCTACGTTTATGTCCCCAGCAGCCAGAACAATGCAAAGCATAGTGCGATAGATGGGAGGCACAAAGAGCTTAGGTAGAAGGATGCATTTAAGGAAGGGAGAGAGATGTTGGTGCCTGGGTTCTCGCAGGAATGGAAGGTGAATGGCAAATAAGAGGTGCTTCTGTTGGGATGGAGAGGAAGTGATCCCATCAGCCCCTGAACAGGCGAAGCGCACCTACGGAGCAGTAGGGACTGTGTGGAAGTGAAGTCTAGATGCTCCAGTGTTTAAAATATTTTTAGGAAAGTCATAAAAAAAAGGGCCACTGTAAAATGGATTTCCAAATAGGAACATGGTTTTTTGGTGCTTGCACTTATTGCTCAGTAGGTATTGATTAAACAGACGAGTAAAAGAAATGAACCATTGATTGGTTTTGCATCATTTTGTTCTTCATATCAGAGAGGTAGAATTTACCAGGTTAGAGGGAAGGCAAAAATAGAGTCTGTGGAACTAGGGAGCAGTAGTTCCTGGACACAGGAATAGTCTTGAAATGACTGAGCAGTGTCTGGATGGAGAGGTAGCTGATAGGGACAAAGGATCGGGATGGATATAGGGCTGTAAATTCAAAAACACACAGATGGCTAGTTCAATAGGATAATAACTAGAGTCATTCCAGAGGGGCTTTGTTGTTGTTGTTGTTTATTTGAAACAGGGTCTCTGTCTGTCCTGACTGGTCTGGAGCTTGGAGTAATCCTCCTGCTTCTGGATCTGCAGTGATGGAATTAGAAGCATGAGCCACTATGCCCCACCCCAGATGGTTTTTAAGGGGCTACCTATAGCAGTTCTGTTTGACGATGAGATCCAAGGTAGGGTCCAGGTGGGTGGCCAGAGAGAGAAGGGGGGAGGGAGAGAGAGAGAGAGAGAGAGAGAGAGAGAGAGAGAGAGAGAGAGAGAGAGAGAGAGAGAGAGAAACAGCGGAGAGCTGGTGAGTTGGGAGGCATCAATAAATGGAGGCTGTGGAGCTGGAGAGAGTGATCAGCGTGGGTAAGATGAGGATTGAAGTGATTTGTGCTGGTATACCCACTGGGCTGGGGAACACTAAGGTTTCCTCGCATTTCAATTCTCCCTGGATAGCTGTAGGCGTTATCTCTGCTTTTCACTACTGTGTGCTATTATTTGCACTGCAGGTCCTGTACCAACTTAAGGGACAAAGACAGACACACAGGTGATTGCTTTCAATTTCCAATGTGTTTTTTTTTTCTTATTTGACTTAAAAACTGAGGATTGCATTGAACACTCGATATAGAAGAAACAGGGTACACAGAGACCGTAAAAGCAGAAATAATACTTAAAGCTGATTTCTTTGTTCTTTCGGTGTTATGACTTCTCCTGGGAGACATGAACAAATGTCTCTTCACCCCAGGTAGGGCACACATGACAAACCAAAGAAGCTGGTCTATTTCCGTCTGTTTTATTGAGCCATGAGCTTATTGGAGTCACTTATAGGAACATGAGTGAAGGGTTATTTGCAGGAGTGTGGATGACTCCTGGACAGCTGCATCACCCCACCAGAAAGCCCATCCTAGCATGGGTGACCACTAAAGAGAACTGCATCCCTGAAGCTCCCTGTTGCAAGGAGCCGCTGCTTGTTCATTCCTACCACCCGGCTAGCTTTGACACAAAATAATCACACAGAAACTATATTAGTTAAAACATTGCTTGGCCCATTAGCTCTAGCTTTTTATTGGCTAACTCTTACACATTAATTTAACCCATCTCTATTAATCTGTACATCACTACGAGGTCGTGGCCTACCAGCAAAGTTTGAGCATGTCAATCTTCAGTGGTGGATTGATGGCGTCCCTCTGACTCTGCCCTTCTTTCTCCCAGCATTCAGTTCTGTCTTCCCTGCCTACCTAAGTTCTGCCCTATCAACAGGCTGAGGCAGTTTCTTTATTCATTAATGGTAATCACAGCACACAGAGGGGACTCCCACATCAGCTTCCTTTACAACATCCAGACAGGTCCGGTAGACGGCCCTCTCTCTGACTTCTTACTGCTCGGGGAAGTGTTTTATGAACCTTGTAACTCTTGTGGGTTTCATTAGCTTCTTGAGTGTCATGGGCCTGTTCTTCTTTTCAGAAAGGACCAGTTCAGCTTGGAGGCAATAGCTGTATAATGTTTGGTTTTGAGAGACAAGGACTTGGAGTGGAGTTCAAGATTGCCTGCTTTTCATTACCGAGCCCAGGCTGGCCTCAAACTCATAGTGATCCTCCTGTGTCTGCCTCCCAAGTGTTGGGGTTGCAGGTCAGGTGTATTCTACCTGAAAGAATGAATTTTTAAGTGATATGTACTATGTCATATGTACTCTGCTCCAGCTTAGGAAGTCGTATAGTCTGCTTTCCATCGCTGAATTATGGTAGATAATTATAATTCATTTGCATGTCACAAGCCTGACCTTTATATACATATTTTATGTAGCACAGTGGAGCAGAATTCTGAACGTGTTACTTTATGTATTCTTGTTCTGAGTTTTACTGCCTGTAGGATATGGATTTTAAATTTATTTATAGAGTGTTCTTTCTGTAATGTAGGACCATTTTTCCATGTCAGATGGGTAATATGCTGACATCAAAACAAGGTATGAGAGAGGAAAGTCACAAAATGATGTGGGCATCTATCTAATCATTGTTCTTATGAGTCCGCAAAGATATGTAGTAGATAACATTCTCAGATTGCTCTATATGGTAGACTAATCTGGTTTGCATTTGTATCTTAATCTCCATGTTAATTTAGAGCTAGAATTGCAAAGGAAACATTAGGTTCCTAGTGTAATTTTCTGTGTGTTATCTGAGTGCTTAATTCTCTATTGGGAAAACTATATTTGAATGCCATGCCCGCACTGAAACTCAGATTTGTTAAAAGTAAGTCTTTCCGTTATGCTTTTTCCCAGTATTTCTCTCTTTCTCTCTCTCCCTCTCTTTTTCTCCCTCCCTCTTTTTCCCTCCCTCTCTCCCTCTCTCTTTCTCCCTCCCTGTCTCTCCCTCCCTCTCTCCCCCTCCCCCCCCCACACACGGGGAGTATGTATCTGTGTGTGTGTGTGTGTGTTAGGGATGAGGTTGGTCACATACATGAGTTTCAAAGCTCTCTAAGGAAAAATGATGGGGCTGATTTTTTTTTGCAATAATATTCATACATAAAAGATTTGATATTTTTCTATACTAAGACACTGGTACAGCTGTGAAAATATAGCATTCTCTCCATATTGATGTTCCCAGGCTTGTGTCTTGTTTTCTCTAATTAAAGTTTCTCAACTGAGATAAAACTTGGTCATGCACACTAGTTAGAGATAATCCCAGAGCCTTTAATGTTGTAGGCAGATATTCATAAGTGCAAAATAAGAAGGGTACTGATTGCTTGTGCTGGTGTTCCTGGAAGGTTTAAGGGGGCCCTTCTTTGGGCACAATGCATTACTGAGGAAATTAAGGTCCCCTCTTTGGGTTTAGTCTCATTAATAAAAGAATTTAAAAATGGACTCAGGGGAAGCTCAAGAATGATTTTTATTAGAGTTGGGAAGTAAACAGCAGGGCAGGCAAGCTGTAAACTGTGGCAGATTTAGAAGTGTGTTGAGGGGGATTGGGAGAGGAATCTGCAGGGGGAGAAGGGAGGAGGCCAGTCATGGCTTCTGAGTTAGGTTAGCATGTTCAGCAGTGGAGGTCTACAAGCACCTCTGTGGTGGAAAGGGAAGAGAGCTTGAAGGGCTAGAGAAAACATGCTTCAGTGTTGGCCAGTGTCTGAAAGAAAGGTGGGAAAGAAAAAGTTACGCTCTTTTGAGTAAGGACGAAGAAAATTGGATGGAGTTAACAGAGGTTCATGGCCATTTCCCAAGGTTTTGTAAGTGACTTTTGGTGTCTTCTTAATCTAAACTACCCAGTAAATTTTCACCTTTTATCCCTTATCACCAGGACTGTTGTAGCTGCACTAAACTCTCTTACACATGTGTGCGCGCACATGTGTGTGAGGGTGCGTGTGTGTTTGTGTGTGTGTTGGGGATGGGAGTGACAGTAAGCATAAATTTCAATGCTTTCTAAGAAAAAAATGGCAGACTACTTAGGATTTGCTACAGGAACCTTGAAAATGCTATGCTAAATGAGACAATCATACTATTCTGTTTATGCAAAATTCACATTTACAAATCTGTTGAAGCAGAAGGGAAAACCTGATGAGGAATGCTAATCAAAATGCCTTCTAATTGATTGCTACGTCCTCCTATTTTCTGAGAGAGGGTCACATATCCCAGTCCGACCTCAAACATTGTCGCACAGGATAGTCCTGAACTCCAGATCCTCTGGATGCTACCTCCCAAGTGCTGGGATTTACAGTCATTTGACACTATGTATAGCGTATTTTTTTTTTCAATATCTCTGGATCAAACCACTGGGTATCTATCTATTGCTGAGATAAAAGTCAGTGACCAAAAGCAGTGTGGGGAGGAAAGGGTTTCGTTAAGTTTACTTTAGATTGGGAGGTGGCAAACTATAAACCGCAGGGACATAAGGAAAATAACCTGTAAGTGCTGCTAGAAAGCAAAATGCATCAGTAGGTTTAAAAAGTGAGTGTCTTTGGGACAGCTGGTCAGACAGGTTCATGCAGGAGGAAGGGGTGGATTGAGTACCTGAATGTTAGGAGGGAGCTATCCGTAAGGCTGCCTGCAGTGAGGTGGGGTCTATGCAGAGGAGATTGCACATGGAACCATCCCAAGGAGGAGGCCAGGTCGTGTAAGTGGACCAAACCTAACGAGGAAGCTGTGGTGGAGCTTGAGATGGCTGTTAATGCTTCTTTGTTCTGAAGTCACCAGTAGCTGTGGTACCTGATACATCAAGACAACTGTGTTGTCTTTTCCTGATTTCTTCCCACTTGTCTTGAAATACTTGCACCATTTGTCCTTCCTACTCCGCCTTATAAGAAAGCCAGACTGAGCATGGCTCCCTAGATGCGCCCCCCACTTTCCTGCCTCTGTACCTGTCTTTATACTCAGAATGTTCATCTGACCGTTGCTTCTGGAAATTATATGTCATCTCAAAGTCACTTTTTTTATCTACCCTGGAAGTATAGTTAAAAATAATGTATAGGCAAAATTGCTGTGAGCTTTCTAACTAATCTATCCTTATTGTGCTTCTCTTCGGGGATTTAGTACGGTGAGTTCTAATTCCTTGGTGTTCCTCTCATGGGGCCCCAATTATGACTCTATAGTTCATAGAGACAGTCATTATATTGTTTGAATCCTAAAACATTTACAGATATGCGATTTGTGCAAAATAAATCTGAACACTAGAGAACATTTATAAAAAAATATCTATACCCCAGCCCATGAGGAACACTAGTTAGGCCATAATATATTTGATAAAGGGGTGGAGTAAAAAATCAGTGATGTGGGACTTTAAAACTCAGGCTTCCTAGAAAATAGCCCAACACTTTTCTCTTACTGTTTCCGACCTTGGTGTCATCCTCAGGGTCATTCTATCTGATTTTTGACTCTTGGGAGCATTGTTTGTGTGACAAAATACTTAGTATGACAGTATCTGAGTCCTGAGAGCCAGGTCCCAGTTCACCCTGGGAACAGGCTTGCTTCTCCATGAATCTCAGTGAGTCCTAAGAGCCTGCTAGCTCTGATAATTGTCCTGAAAATGGCAGTGGAGTCTTGCATCTGCTGGAGCCATACAAACTAGCACAGAATCTTCCTAGGAAAGAACGGGCTGGTGGTAAGAAATCAGTTTCAGGTCACAAGCAGACCCCTGTTTGTGCAGAAGCAGCAGAACGGTGAAAATATGCAGATCTATCATATTCCAAGGTCCCTAAAGCTCACTGAAAGATAAGCGGTGAGATCTTGTGATGGTCCTAAACACAGGGCAGGGCCAACCAGGATTGGCCATTTTGAAGGCCAAAACTCTGAAGTTAAATCTGCATGAGAGGGAGGATTGGATTGCAGACTCCAGAACAAACAGACATAAATTAGCCCTGTAGCTTAGACCGTAAGGAGTGGCTTCTGAAATATCCTGGGAGATAGGAAACAAACTCAGGACAAATAGAACAAACATTCGTTGGGAGTTAACTCCCTTTAATTACAGAAAGAACATTCTCTTGGTTGAGTGACATGGCCAGACGCCAGTCCCTCGACTGAGATGGTCTCCCCATTTGACCTACCCAGGGGTGTTAAGTTCCAAGGCCCCAAATGTCCAGGCCTTTGGGCTCAGGCAGAGAGAAGGAAAGCTGAGTGGCTTTCCGGGTTCTCCAAAAGAGAGATAGGAGTGAGTTTTCTCATGGGATGTGTGATTTAAGAGTAGAACCATTTCTTCCTCTGATGTGCAAAGATTCTTTCACTCTGTTCAGACTTATGTCAGCCTTACCCTGGCCCAGTCTCCTCTCCCAGTGAGAGCTGATGCCTTCCACCTCTCTTGTCCATTCAGTGTTCACAATGTCATTCGCCCTATGTTTTCCTTCTTCGCACATGGACTGCCATGTCCATTTTCAGGGTCGGAACACTGTCAGGCTCACATCCTGCCTCTTTGCTAGGACCACTTTCATGGATTCGATTATCTGTGGCTAAAACCTCTTGTTTTTAAACTATTACCAAACCTTGCATGGTTTTAATTGGCATCTGACATTTTTATCAGGAAGGCAAGCTGTCTTTTTTGTTTTCTTTCTTTCTGTGATTTTTTCTTCCCTCGTGTGTGTGTGTGTGTGTGTGTGTGTGTGTGTGTGTGTGTGTCTGTACAGTAGTACGGGTTATGAACCCAGGGCATTGTCTATCTGGGCGAGTATACTATCGCTAAGCTATATCAGATGTTTTGCTGTTTTTTATTTTGAGACAGGATCTCACTAAGCAGCCCTAGCTGGCCTTGAATTCATTCTATACCCATGGAAGATCTTTTTTTTTAATTAATTAATTTATTTATTAAAGATTTCTGCCTCCTCCCTGCCACCACCTCCCATTTCCCTCCCCCTCCCACAATCAAGTCCCCCTCCATTGTCAGCCTGAAGAACAATCAGGGTTCCCTGCCCTGTGGGAAGTCCAAGGACCACCCACCTCCATTCCGGTCTAGTAAGGTGAGCATCCAAACTGTCTAGGCTCCCAGAAAGCAAGTATGTGCAGTAGGATCAAAAACCCATTGCCATTGTTCTTGAGTTCTCAGTAGTCCTCATTGTCTGCTATGTTCAACGAGTCCGGTTTTATTCCATGCTTTTTCAGACCCAGGCCAGCTGGCCTTGGTGAGTTCCCGATAGAATATCCCCATTGTCTCAGTGTGTAGGTGCCCCCTCGTGGTCCTGAGTTTCTTGCTCGTGCTCTTTCTCCTTTTGCTCCTGATTTGGACCTTGAGATTTCAGTCCGGTGCTCCAATGTGGGTCTCTGTCTCTGTCTCCTTTCATCGCCTGATGAAGGTTAATATTCAGGAGGATGCCTATATGTTTTTCTTTGGGTTCACCTTCTTATTTAGCTTCTCTAGGATCACGAATTATATGCTCAATGTCCTTTATTTATGGCTAGCCCATGGAAGATCTTGAACTTAGGACCCTCCTGCCTCATCCTCCTGAGGTCTCGTCCAGCTAGTAATTTCTTTAAAGCCAGGGTTTCTGTCTGGTCTATCTTCAAATGCCATATGGAACTCAGAAGGGTGCTCAGAAGTTAAAATGTCCTCAGCAATGTGTTCTGAAGTGGGTAGATGTTAAATCAGGGAGTGAGAAAGACCACCGCAGCCATTGCTGCCCACGGTGGGAGAACTTACTGATTCCCAGAGTTACGTGTGCACAAGCGACTTCAGTTGGCAGATGAAGTGTGAGCAGAAGTGACACCTGTCCCTTCATTAACAGTCAGTGGGTGGCTCCTGGTGATGGTCATCTGCCTGGGTGTCTGGCAGACCTCCAGGCGGAGGATGCTTCATTAGCCTGAGTCCTTGAGGGGGTCTCACGAGGAGCAAGGGCACAGCGGACGTATGACCCAAGCTCGGGATAAACTTTGTGGTTCCAATTGTTTTGTTTCTTGGGTCATTTCTTGTTGCAGTGGAACCTGGTTCATCCAGATTAGCACAAAAGTCCAATCTTAATAGGTTTCTTCTTAGTCATATACAAAGTATAGATGTGTCATAGAAGGACAAGAAAGGATTGACACAAGAACCCTGTGGTTTTAGGGCAAGTCCTAAGTGATCCACGTTAGTAACTACGTGCTTCCCAAACCAGAAAATCAGGAGACAGATGAGTAGGTCTTTGCACATATGTGGTCACATGATTCCCTTGTTTAGAGGAGATTTGTACTCCCTCAAAGGAGCGTGGGAGACCCTGGAGCTCAGTTGCTCTAAGCTGCTTTGCCACCATCTTACAACACTAAGATTTGAAGTGTGAGTTCAAACATAACTGTCAATGACGGGTAAAGCTGTTCAGAAGTTCAGGGCTTTCCTTTTCCCGTTTGGGTAGGCAAGCATTTAATGCGTTAGAGGTTGTCTTTCATTTTCCACTATCAAATGCAAATTTTTATTAATTTAAAAAATTTTGTCCCTGTAAGTGCCATCTGAGGCCAAAGGGTCATTAGAGCCTGGGAATTCAAGGCCACTCTGCGCTATGACAAGTCAGCTCAGGAGAAAGACTGTTGAATAGAGGGCAGGACAGTCTTGCTGCTTGCCCACAGCTCCTGCCTGTGACTTCCCAGAGACCTTACTGCCTTGTCAGAGCTGTGAAACCCTCTGCTGCAGAATCTACTTCAGTTTGTGGTCCCTTCCCAGGGTCGGCAGTGGGGTAGGGGGTAGGGGTTTGCTCTCAGGCTTGCAGAACTGGCTTCACAGCATGTGGGACCTTGCATTCCCTGATTTACGTGATGTAGACACAGTAGGGAATATCTGAGATGTAAAACGCGATGGCCTGAGTCTTCAACTGTTGAATGGAGTCCAAAGCAGCAGATTTTTCTTCTTTGGCAAGACAGAGCTGAAGCAATGTGCAGGGATTTGGTTTGCCGATCCCCAATCTGCTGAAAACTGCAGTAACTTAAAGCGGGGGTGGGTGTGGTGGGGGCGGGGGCCGTGCATAAGTGCTTTTTAATGTGGAAAATACTCCAGAGATCACGTGGCTTACTGTCTTAGGCAAGCTAAATACTGCGAGGCTTCACTTTTGTTTTGTTTTGTTTTTTTTAGTTGGCTAACTGCATGTGGATATATGTATCCCCATACTCTTTCATTAAGAAGGTTTTATTTTGTTCAAGCAAAACCCGAAAAGAAAGAAAGGCAGTATTGAACCCTGAAAGGTTTTTTGGTTGCTCTAGCCCCTAGGGTGGGGAGGCCATCTCTTGCCAGCCTACATTGATTTCAGTTTAAGGTTTTCCCTCGGCTATCCTTCTGTCTCACATTCCTTGAAAATGTTTTCGAATAGCCACACTATGCTGCAGGCCATCCCAAGCAGAGTTCATTAGCCCTGCCCTTGGGAACTTTTATACTCATAGGTGCAGTTTATCTTCTTGCTTCAGAATAAATTACTAAGAGCTCCTTGGCTTTAAAATCACAATCCCTATTTCTTTTGGGGCTTTGAGTTAGTTGGTAGATTCTTTAGCATTTACTTGGTCCTGGGGCCTGGCTAACCTAAGATGACTTTTCTGGTGTGTCTAGGGATTGCTATGTTAGTGTGCGAATCCTTCTCATATTTCTGTTTGTGTTTTGTTTGCTAACATCCCATAGATCAAAGCAAGTCATAGTACCAATAAACTTCAAGAAATGGAGATAGAAGTTTCATCTCTTGGTAAGGGGAGATACAACTAATTGTATCCACATTTTCTAATGTATCAAGGAGGCTGCTGTAGTTAATTAAGATAGGAAACCAAGGTATGCCAGGTGATGGTAAGTGCTAAGGATGGAAAACGGTGGGGGGAGCTGGGAAAGTAGTGCATTCTTGTAGTTTAAGCTCTTGGGAAGTGGACCCAGGCAGATCAGGAGTTTAAGGCCAGCCTGGGTTATAGGAGATGTTGGAGTGAAAGGAAGGAAAGTAGGGATGGAGGGATGGAGGGAACAAGGAAGGAAAGAAGATGCAAACTAATCAGAGAAGGGAGAAAATAAATCAAAGGCAGGGAAAGGGGACTAGCTGGAAAAATCATTCAATTGCAAATGGTTGATTAAGAAAATGTCAAGGAGAGGGTGTCTTAGGGTTTTACTGCTGTGAAGGGACACCATGATTATTGCAACTCTTATAAAGGGAAAATTGTAATTGATACTGGCTTACTGTTTCAGAGGTTTAGTTTGTTATCATCGTGGTGGGGAGCATGGTGGCACACAGGCAAGGCAGGATTTTCTACATCCAGATTCTACATACAGCAGGAAGAGAGAATGGCACTGGGCCTGGCTTGAGCATTTGAAACCTCAAAGCCCACTCCCAGTGACATACTTCCTCTAAGAAGGCCACGCCTATTCCCACAAGTCCACAAGCCCTAGTCCTTTCAAATAATGCCAGTTCCTATGAGCCTGTGAGGCCAGTTTCATTCAAACCACCACAGAAGGTGAGTATGTCATACACATATGTGAAATGAAGGTCATAGGCCCCAGAGTTATCTTAGATGAATTGGGAGAAGCCACCCAGAATGAGCACAGGTGTGGTAGAGGATGATGTGGGGTCAAGCAGCTGAGCTGGGAAGTATGGTGCAGCCCCTCCTGTAAGTGCTGTTTCTCCCATTTTAGTGCATTTCAGTTTTGCTGAGATGCTGGTTCTGATTTAGTAGAGCTGAGATGTACTCAGAGAACTTTTCTAGTAAGCTCTCATCTGTAGCACTGCTGTTGCTGGGAGTGGTCCTGCGATTTTCCCTGAGTAAGGAGGGTGGTCTTTAGGATGCTCTCATGTAGTAGGAGCTGCGGGCTGCATTCCCAGCGCCCAGCGGCCCGCACGGTTAGCTTTACCCGAAATAATTACATGGAAACTGTATTCTTTTGAACACTGCCTGGTCCATTAGTTCCAGCCTCTTATTGGCTAGCTCTTACATACTGATCTAACCCATTTCTAATAATCTGTGTAACACCACAAGGTGGCTTACCAGGAAAGATCTTAACCTGCGTCTGTCTGGAGTGGGAGAATCATGGCGACTGACTGACTCGGCTTCTTTCTCCCAGCATTCTGTCTGTCTACTCCACCTACCTAACTTTCTGTCCTATCAGGGACAAGGCAGTCTCTTTATTTAACCAATGAAATTAACACAAAACAGAAGACTCTCCCCCATCACTCTCATTAGGTCCTTGTTTAGAATATTTAAATCCAGACGTGTCGTATGAAGGGATGACATTCTCACAGTCCTCTGTGCAGAACACTGAGTGTTGCTTGTGAAAACTACTATCACTGGGATATATTTTTCACCCAGAGAGCTTTTTGGTTTTCTTTGTTGTGAACAATAACAACAGGACCAAGGCCTGGGTTTGTGTTTGTCCGAGTTTTCTGCCAGGTTTGTTCCAGAACACACCTGCTCTGTCTCCTTGCATTCATTCAAATCCAGGCGACTGGAGTCTTCTCACTTAGCCCTTTTTTCCCTCTGGTCCTTGCTCCAGTGTCCCAGTGGCTCTCAGTCCTGACTGTCCATTTCAAATACCTGGTGCTTTTTAAAGATACCATCTGAACTGGTCTTGATGGGCTGCCCATCTTGTCTGCGGTTTTGCTTTCTGATGCTTCAGTTATATCTTGGTCAACCTTGGTCTAAATATATTAAGTGGAAAATTCCAAAAGTAAAAAGCATCATGGGTTTTGAGGAACTTATTACAGTATGTTAAGCATTGCATCCTTTTGTTATTAACTTTAGAAATCTCTTACTGTGCCTAATTTGTAAATGGAGCTTACTATACATATGTGTTATAGGAAACCACAGTGTATACACAGTTAGACCATCTGTCCTCTCATGCGTTCACCAGGGGGCTTTGAACTACCTCTGTGGGAGGCGGAACATGATTTACAAGTCATGCTAAGACACAGTGTGCTACCACCCTTTCCCTCCATCCACTCTGGTCTCTTTCCTTGCCATCCAAACACATGAATCATTAGCTGATTTTCAACTCTACTACATTTTGCGTTGAGATAGTCTGGTGGTTGCGTAATTACAATCTTTTGTATTTGACACGGGGAAGATCTACAAATAGAAGACCATGAGTAAGCATCTGGTGATGTTTTCTATCACGCATTTATATTTTCCTATTATTGGCTCTAAGTGGTCCTATCCATACACCAGCTCACTAAGAATACTTTAGTGTCTTACCCAGGATACAAGGGCCCTGGAAACAGCCTCAAAAGTCAGCTGCTTCTGTGTTGCATATTTCTCTTCTTCCCCAATGAGCTTGCATGCAGATGGTTTTGTGTCCTGGCTGGACTGGAATACAGTGTGCGTTTGAGAATGCTAATCTTATGTATCTCAGTAGGAAGTAGTCCACACTATGCATCTCAGGTTGGGGCTCCACTTCACCTCTTTAAAAACAACTGCCCCTTCATTATGGGGTCTAGGTGACATCTTTTTAGCATGGTTATATTTTGGTGTTACATTTAAGCATTTGTGGGCTTTTTTTGTGGATTTTTTTTTGACATTTATTTGTTTTGTAACATACCAGGAGCCTCTGAACCTCTCCTGAATCTTTCCCAGGGCCATCTGATTCCTAAGAGACGGCCTCCTTCATGTTTAAATGCAGTTTGTATGTGTAGACCTTATTTCAGAATCCTGACATATTGCTTGCTTGTTTTTGTGAGACAGTCTCTTCTTTACCTCCAGCTGATGTAGGATTCACTCTGTTCCCCAGGCTAACTCCAAACCCCTGATAGTCCTTCTCCCTAAGTGTTGGGGTTACAGGTCTGAATTAGCATACCTGGCTTCCTATTAAGAGTTCCTTGATATTTTTAACTAGAGTTGTAAAAGGAAATTAGAGTACTAAATAATTGGAGTTGCAAAACTATTATCAGTGAATTGTGTCACAATTGGCTGTATCATCATGTACCAGGGATGGCTTGTGTATGACACTGATTTGTAATATACTTAAACTAATTATTAACTCAATCAGATAGATTGACTTGAATGTTATCATAAAGGGCTCTGAGATGTGACTATGACCAAGTTCCATAAATTTTATTGCTTGACTATTACTGGATCTAGTGATTCCAATAAGGCATTGCCTTTTGCTCCCACACCACCACAGTAGATAAGGTTGTTATGTACAATTGGGAGGAGAGTGTGTGTGTTTTAATTAATAGCAATTGATTTGTTTTGAAATAAAGTTCCTTTCAATAGTCTATAACTTTGGAAGAACCCCGGTATTATTCTCCTAAAATGCCAATACCCTTAGGTAGTTAGACTCTTCTGGTTTATTATAGTTGAGAGAAATAAAATCACTTAGACCAGTGCTTCTCAGCCTTACTAATGCTATGGCCCTTTAATACAGACCCTCATGTTGTGGTGACCCCCAACTATAAAATTGTTTTCATGGCTGTTTCATAACTATAACTTTGCTACTGTTATGAATTACAATGCAAATATTTTTAGAGATAGAGGTTTGCCAATGGGGTTGAGACCCACAGGTTGAGAACCATATTATAAAATGTAGAAACTGGAACCTCAAAAAGAGGTACAAATGGTTCACTGCCCCGATATTTAACAGACTTCACTGAACGTGCCTTACTAAAAATGGTCAAGTTAGCCTGCAATCCCAGTGCATGGGATGTAGAGACAGGAAAATCAGAAGTTCAAAGTTATCCTCAGCTGTGTGATAAGTTTGACACTGTCTGGCCTACTGTCTTAAAGCACAACAAAATGGAGCAACGACAAAACCCAAAGAATGGCAAATGAAAGTGTTTAGAAGCCTCTCTGATGCTCTAGGTCCTTTGTTAGCTGTATACTTACATTCTCACCAAATGGCTCATTGTGTAAACCTGACGGCCTAGCTCAAAGCCCAGAACTCAAGGCAGAAGGAGAGACCAGCTTCTGAAAGGTTATCCTGTGACCTCCACACGTGAACTCACACACATCAGAAAACACAATAATAAACAAATAAAAATCATCCACATGTGAATTCACACACATCGTAGGCACACAATCATAGTAAATAAATAAGAGTAACTTAAAAAAAAAGAATCCCACTGTTAACTTTTGCATTTCTAACAGCTTCCATTTCTTTAGGAGTTTTGTGTATTCTGGGCATGAGTTGGTATTGTCTGAAGGTTTGCACTGGAGGTCTAAGGCACTTGAGCAAACACCTCCATTTTGAGGGTAGTACTGTTTCCTGGGTCTGTGGAAATCTAACTCTTCTCCTTTCATTTGACTCCTATAATATGGTAATTTCCCCCGACTTTGGTACAGGAACGTGGTTTAAGGATAGTTCACAACTCTCCCCTGATAACTGTGTGTGATAAGCTAAGAAACTGATCACGTGCTTACTGGCCTGCCCATCTTCTTGATCCCTTGGACTTCTTTCCTGGGAAAATCAGAGGGTTCATTGTTGTGGAGGCGGCTGTCATCTTTTCTTTTGCATGTAGGAATAGGACCCTACTACTATCACGGGGTGCAGACTTCAGGTCTAAAGACCTGAGATGGTCTCACGTGGCTTGCGAAAGCAACAGAAAAGGCGCGAGACGGCATCCATCATGGCGAGCAGTAGAAGTTCTGTTTAGAGATCTGTATTGCAGCCTCTAATGTAGCAGGCTAGAGACCGCACTGTGGCTGATGGAGAAATTCAGTTTACCATGATACATGTTTGAAATGGGAGTGAGTGCTTGTAGCTGCAGGAACCGTTCTCCACCCCAGGTCTTTATCACTGTGGTTTATTGGGGCTTTAAATCTGTTTCACAATTTGGTTACAGAACTTTGGCATGAGGGTGGAAGTTCTGCTCTTCCTTTAAATTCCTTGCGTCTACGCTGGACATGCAATTCAGCAATATCCAGTGTTTTGAACATTAGCGCAGTTTGCGGATTCATCCCCAATCCCATGGAAGCCTCAGATAGCAGCCTAATAGCTGTTAAATGAACTTGCTTTTTCTCCATTTATCTAGATATGAGGTGTTTGTCCAGATAAGCATATGTCTTCAGTTAACTGCAAAAATGTGTAAACATTGCAATGATTCTTTTGGTTAAACACTGTATTGAGTTTATCTTTTATGTCAACAGTAAGTACTTAGGAATGATAGAAGAGAGATACTTAAAACTCAATCTACAAGGCCAAATACATTTTCTTATTCTGACTTTCGTGTAGATAGATACAAACATTTGCTTAGTGGTATGATGGTTATTTAAGGTCTCTTTTTATGTATTTAATATGTCATGACCAAGCCAGCTGCTGAGATAAAAGGTCAATGGGCAGCTTATGTTAAGAAAATAATAAATAAGTAAATAAAAGTTGGGCACTTGATCCAGGCATAGGAATTGCTGAGATAAGATAGTAATCTGGTTAGTAATCACGTTGAAGTTGAACCTTCAGGAAAAGCCGGGATGTGACTCAAAGTAGGAGCTACAGTATTCTCTAAGTTTTGCTTAAAATAGTGAAAACAGCCCCGAATGTGGTGTCAGAAACATTTTGTTGCTATCTGTGGTTCCTGCTGTAAATGTAGGTCAGTGAGAAAATGTCGTGGGCATCCATTCTATTGTGTGGGAAGTGGAGACACTAATCCTTTCACGGTCTCTTTCCACTCACTGCCTGGGTAGGTAGCCACTGTGTCAGGGGCTGTGGAGTGGATGCTCCCAGTAGACCAGCGTTCTCAGGCTGTGGAGTGGATGCTCCCAGTAGACCTGCGTTCTCAGGCTGTGGAGTGGATGCTCCCAGTAGACCAGTGTCCTCAGGCTGTGGAGTGGATGCTCCCAGTAGACCAGCGTTCTCAGACTATGGAGTGGATGCTCCCAGCACACCAGTGTTCTCAGGCTGTGGAGTGGATGCTCCCAGCAGACCAGCGTTCTCAAACGGAAGGAGACAAACAGCTTGAGCAGGGAAAGCAACCTGGAAAGGCCACTTGGGAGATGAGAAAAGACTTTGGCTTCTGAGGAAATGAGAGGCACGGTCTGAACTCTGAGAAGGAAATGAGAGCTGGCTGCACAGGGACTTCCTTCTGGGTGGAGCAGCAAGAACTTAGGCCCAGAGGCTGAGGAGGAGATCTGTGGGGCTGCAAGGGTAGAGAGGGAAAGTGAAGGCCTTAGGAGGTAATGATCTGAAGGCAAATGGCAGGAGATCTGGTAGCCTCTCTTAAACCAAGTAAAAGCAAGTTTGGTCATTTCATAAACGTAGAAAGTAAGCATGTTTTATAAAATGGTGTGATATTGTCTTTTAAGTTTCATTTTTATTGTGTTGATTTAATTGTTTTCAGTGTTGGGAATAGAATACAGGATCTTATACATAAGAGTACTCTAGTGCTGAGCAGAATCCCCAGCCATCTGAACATCATGTTATATAAACCAATGGAAGAGCCCTTCAAAGATGGGTAGTTTGTGTTGCTGTTAAATATGATAGGATAGTTAGAAAGAAGAACAAACATGGCCTGATGTGTTATTTGCCCTGATGATGGGATGGTAAATGATTTCACCTTCTTGAAACAGCATCTCACTATGTGTCTGTGACTGGGCTTGAACTGACACCATTTGCCTGGTTTCCCAGTACTCATGTCATAGGTCTTTGTATAGTCTTTTGCTACCGTGCTTGGCTTAGTGGCAGGATTCCTAGAGTAACCAATTGTAGATGGTGCTGAAACAAATGACCCCAAACATTGGCATTAAGAATTTGGAAGAGGATGTGTGTATAGATGTGAGGTGTCAAAAGATCTCTCTTGCTAATATTATACCTAAACGGATGTTCAAAAGCATTTTTTAAAGCCTGTATCCCCTGAAGAATCATGGGAAATAGCATCAGATGGAATCTGGGTGGCTGATTACCAAAGTAGATTGATTGTTCCCCTGTATAGAGCTATAGGAATTCATATTCTATGATTAACTGTGACTAGACAGTGAAACAGGGTTCCAAAGAAACAATGATAATTTAATGCAGATAAAGCTTTGGGTTTGATGAGGTCTTATTAGATCTGATGGAAACATTTCTCTGCTAAAAGGTACTCCTGAAGAGATCAACACATTTTACTTGAAAGAGGAAGAGAAGTATGTTCTGAATTGTATGGTTTGAAGTTGAAAAACTTAAAATTGAGAAGTAGAAGGTATAGTCCAGTTCTCATGGAGAGTCCAATGGCCCTGGGAGGGCAACTTCAGTCTTTCATACGCTTCGTGATGCCTGGGGCGTCACCTATGGATTCCAGCTCCAACCTGTGCTGTTATGTTGATCCAATGAATCAAATTTTTATCAAGATGCCCGTACTATGCTTTCTGGTACTGTTTGTTTGTTTTCAATACAGGGTTTTTCTGTGTAGCTATGTCTGTCCTGGAACTCACTCTGTAGACCAGGTAGTCCTTGAACTCAGGGATCCCCAGCCTCTGCCTCCTGAGTGCTGGGATTAAAGGCATGTACTGCTGACTTTCTGGTAGTGTTAACATTAGTAATGTTTTCACTTATCTCCCAGAGTTGAACTTGGATAAAGCTCATGCTGAAATACAATTTTATTTTAAGTGTAGATTGGGGTGAGTGGTAAAGTGAATAAAACCAGAGGGTAGTAAAGGCGGGGAGAGGAGGAACTAGGGAGATGGCTCAGCGGATGAAATGCTGGACAAGTGTGCGGGCCTGAATGTGCCTCTCTAGAACCCACATAGAGCACCTGGACCCAAGTGAACCTACAGCCAGATGGGAAGGGGAGATAGCCCGGAAAGCTCACCAGCTCACCAGCCTCACATAGGCAGTGGGGAACAAGAGGAGACTTAGTCTCCAACAAGGTGCAAAGGTAGGACCAATGTTAGGAATGTTCTCTTACAGCTATGCATGTACCATGACACATTTGCATCCGAAACCATACACAGAAACATATGCAATCACATATATGTACATACTGTATACATATACACGACGCTTACATTTTTTTAAGGTACAAATGGGCAAACGTGGAGCACATTTATACATTTGACTGACCAGTCCAGAGTAGCCAGCACTGCCTGCCTTCTGTTATGAGTATTGAACAGTCACTCGCTCATTGGTGCCATATCCTTGTCTCTTGACCTGAGTTGACTGAGCCCAGGGTGACTAGATTCTGGGGGGCTGTGCATGCCTTTCTGCCACCCCATGGGGATCAGTGTTGTTGTCATGGTGCTGTTGGTCCTGACTCTGTCCCGACTTACAGACTTTTCCTTGCTTTCAAGTCAGTTATGTTAGGTATATGGCCAGTCCCTCTTAGGAGCCTCCTCATCTTTTCTTTTCACTCCCAAAATTGCCAGCCATTTCCTTTTTCAGTTCTCATCGTGTTGCATAATCAGCCACATTTTGCTGTGAGGAGAGCAGTATTTTACTGAGAGTTGTTGAGATATTCACTTCATTCCACAGAATGGGGTGGTTTACATGCCGCGCATGATTCTCAGGACTGTTTGAAGGGTGTGGATCCGGTGCTGAAGAGGCCGCCATGGCTGTAAGAAAGCTTTTCAACTGAATAAAGCTGATTTGATGATATCAGATATCTAAGCAAACAACTTCACTTTCTGCTTTTGCATCTGCCGCATGATATCAACCAGCTCCCTCTGTAAGTGCGGCTTTTCCCGATGGAGTTTCTGTGAAAATATCAAATTTACTGAAGGATCATTTGCATGGAGTATTATTGTATAATGTGATGGTTGTTGACAAGTGTGTATAGTGCTCTAACCACCTCCACGATAAAGACAGAGAACGATAGCCTGGAAATTTTCCCAGTGCTGCCTTGCAGTCGGCCTCCTGTCCTGGGGGCATCTGTTAACCTGTTTTCTGGTCTGTTTTGCCTTTCAGAGGATACTTCTTTGGTCCAAGACATATCTTTGTTTTTACTCATATCCTTAGGGCTAAGAACTACCCCCCCTCCAGTTCAGGCCATAGAAATTACAGTTTCTCTCCTCTATGGCAGACCACTATCAGTTCCAGACTCCTAGTGCTGGCTGCGGAAACTCCAGCCCAGCCCTATGGTAAGACTCCTGTTCAAAGAGGTCTGTCCCATGCCTGGGCGAAATACGTGTTGCAGAGAGTCTACATAGAATCTGGACAAAAGACCTTCTAGCCCCCCCCCCTTGCCTGTCAACATTTGATTATACCCCTTTGTCCATTCATGTATTTACACGGTTGTCCAGGCATCAGCCATAATGATGCAATAAAATCTGCACAAAACCCAATAGGACAGGACTCGTAGAGCTTCCGGATAGCAGAGTACATGTGGGTTCCTAGAGGGTGGTGCTCCCACAGAACATGGGTGCTTCGTGAGGCTTCCCATAGATCCTCCTTGCATCTCTCCAGCTAATATCCCTTATAATAAACTAGTCAACTCAGTTTCCTCAAGTTCTGAGAGCTACTGTAGCAGATTAATAAGTGCTGAGGGGGAAATTCTGGGACCCCAGATTGTCAGTCGATTAGGTCTTGGGACTGGCACCTGAGGTTTGGGGCAGGACAGTTTTGAGGGCTGAACCCTGATATATCGGATCTTACACCGCCTCCAGTTCACTGGTGCAAGACTATACCTCACTCAGGAGGCCCCCAGTTGGTGGCTGCTGCCAAATCACTTGCTTCCTTGCTGGTGGGAGAGGGTCCCACACATGTTGAGCCACAGAAGTTGTGTGGTGAGTGTGAGGGTAGAGGAGGAATGGCCTGTTTTAACTTGTTTATTAATTATACAAAATAATAGATTCATTGTGTTTTTGCCGTGAACAGTTTGTATCTCCTGACCCACCTTCCCATCTTTTTCCCACCTGCTCTTCTCTGTTGTCCCCTTCCATGCCCAGTTGTTCCCTTTTGGCTTTTATGTCACCCTCTCTCACTTCCTTTAAACCCACCTCCCCCCACCATGGCCTTTTGTACTGGCTAGTTTTATGTTAACTTGCTACAAAACTAGAGTCATCAGAGAGGAGGGAACCTTAATTGAGAAAAGGCCTCTCTAAGATTGGGCTGTAGGCAGACCTGTGGGGCATTTTCTTATTAGTGATCGATGGGGGAGGGTCCAGGCTGTTGTGCTTGGTTCCACTCCTGGTCTGGTAGTCCTGGCTGGTGGTCCTTGCTCCCCATGGTTGAGTAAGCCTTGGGGAGCAAGTTCGTAAGCATCCATGGCCTCTGCATCAACCCCTGCATCCAGATTCTTGCCCTGTGTGAGTTTCTGCCTTCACTTCTTTTGATGATGGATGGTTTTCTGGAATTGTGACTGAGAAAACCCTTTCTTCCCTGGATTGCTTTTAGTCATGGTGTTTCGTCACAGCAATAGTAACTGTAACTAAGACACCCTAGTAGCTTCTTGGCTGTCATGTACCCTCACATCCACATATACATACTTGTGAAAATGAAGAGCTAGGTCTGTATATCGGAGTGAAGATGCCGTATTTGTTTCCAGTCTGTGTTACTTTACTTAATAATTTCCAAATCCATTTTCCAATTAAATAAAATTTCATTGTGTATGTATCCAATGTTTTTATTACCCAATCATCTGTTGATAGACATATAGACTGAGTCTATTTTCACATGCTTGTAAATATAATATCAATAAAAAAGGGTATACAAGTATCTCTGTTGTAAGATTTTAGAGTGCTTTGGGTATATGCCCAGAGTCAATGCAACCCCAGTTAAAATTCCAATAACATTCTTTACAGAACTATAAAAAAAAACAAAACAATCATTCAATTCCTGAAAGACCTGAATAGCCAAAGCAACTCTAAGCAGAGAGAACACTGCTGTAAGTATCATAGTACTTAACTTCAAATTATATTACAGAGCCATAGTGATGAAGACACCATGATTCTGGTACACAAAGAGAACTGTAGACCATTGAAACACAATAAAGGGTCTTGAAAAAAAACCCATACACTTATAGTTACATAATATTGATACATGTCTCAAAAACATGCTCCGAAAATACCCACCCAATTAAAAAAAAAAATGATGCTGCCAAAGCTGAATGTCTACCTGTAGAAGAAGGAAATTTGATCCACACCTCTCATTTGACTATACTTAAAATCTAATACTTGGAAATTAATAAAGGAAAACACAAGGCTTGTTTTTTTTTTGTTTTTTTTTGATTCAGTCATATCAGTAAAACAATACAGTGTGCAGTCCTATGTGAGTTTGGCTTCTTTTGGGTCTCAGACTCATTCCTGATGAGCTAGAGATCATGGATTCTCCTTAATGACTAGTACTGCCAATTTTTATGGAGGTACCAATTTGCTTATTCACCAAGCTTGAAGGCATTGGGTTATTTAAAGATTTTGGTATTTATGGCTGAAAGTGCTATAACATTCATGTACAATGTTTTAAATGACTATGGGGTTTTTATTTATTTATTTTTCTAGGGCAATACTTAGAAGAAAGATTTTTAGGATTTATGAAGTAAGATGAAGATTTAGTTTCATAAAAGCTACCTTGAACTTTTCTAGGTGTCCCCAGTGGCAGGAGCAGTGTCTCACCTCACCCCCCACCCCCAATTCCTCACCGTTATTTGCTCTTGCCATTTTATGATAAACTTTGGTCTATTCTAATAGTTCTGTGTCTACGACAGCTTGAATTAATAGGACAGGCCAGAGCTGCTACCACTGGCTGGACCCCAGGAGCTGTGCAGATAGAAGTTCCCAGGTGACACTTGCTCCCACCCCGTGCTACCACTGCACTGCACTGCATTGCTGCTCTGCTCTGTCCTGGCCTCCCCTAGGGGTCACCTCTGTGAAGTTCCAGTTCTACCTGTTCTCAGGAAGGACCCAAGTATGGATGCATGAGACGCCTCTGAACGGCTTTAACAGAAACGGGTCTCTCCTAGTAGGTTTTTAAAACTCGAGATGACAAGGTGTGGCGAGGCCATCAACTGCCCTGCCTAGCCTCACGTTTCAGTCTATCATATTTTACATTCTCACAGCTGTTACACAGCCAGTCTTCCCCTTTATGGAGAAAATGCTTTATTTAAAGTGTTGTAGTCGGCCAGTAAGAAAGCCTAGTGGGCAAAAGCATTTGCTGTGCAAGCCTGCTAACCTGAGTTCCAGCCCCCAAACTTACATAAAGCTTGTGAGCATGTTTTCTCTACTTCCATCATGTGGGTCCTGAGGGTTGAACTCATGTTATCAATGTCGTCAGACTTAACCACGCAAGTGCTATTACCTACAGAGCCATCTCACTGTCCCAGTAGAAGACATCTATCTATCTGTCTATCTATCTATCTATCTATCTATCTATCTATCTATCTATCTATCTATCTATCTATCATCTATATATCTATCATCTATCTATACATTTGCAAGAAATTTGTTCTTAATTCAGATTGTTCAAGTCTAGAGACTTGGCATTAGTGATTTTCGTTGTTGTTTTGTTTTGTTTCTGTGTCCACCTACTGTACTAATGGATGGTCAGAGTTTAGTCCTAGTTTTAAAGGCAGACAAACTGTTCCAGAGATTAGCTGTAGCAATATTTCTGCCTGTTAAACTATGTGCTTTTTCTGTTTGTTTCCATGTGCATGCGTTTCCAATTTCTACAGTGATCACTAATGACACCAGTAATAGACAGCGTGCTGATCTCTCATGGACTCTCTTTGTCTTGAGCCAGTCTCAGTAAGAGTTTCTCCTCCACACCCCCACACCCACCATGTGTGTGTGTATAAGTCTGATTGCATGTGCCTTGGAAGAGGGTGTCCAATCCCCTGGAGGTGGAGTTACAGGTGATTGTGAGTCACCTTAGTATGGGTGCAGGAACCAGACTCAGGTCATCTGTAAGAACAGTAAGCTTCCTTAAGCACCAAGCCATCTCCAGTCTAAAAATAGACTTAAATTAAAAAAAAAAGACTAAGTATAGTATTATTAAATGTTCTTTTTGGAAGAACGTAGTTTGAAGATTATTTTATATTAAGACCACAATTATTCATTTTAGAGAAATCGTTGCAGAAAATGAATGAGAGGTTATTTCCAGGTCATTCCTAAATAACTGTTACAAACATGTTGGGGGTTGAATGTTAAACTCATTCCTCTTCAGTGCACAAGTATGAAAATTTATTTGAGCTGTCTTGGGTGAAATATTCCGATTTGGTAGTGCAAACATAAATTTCAGACTTGGAGCTGACAGAACTTGGGTTGATGGAAGCCCGTCAAAGTTCTCTCTACACTGGCAGGACTTTGCATGGTTCCCTCGTCTGTGGTGTCTTGGGATCTGTGCTTGGCATGTAGTAACACTCAATAAATAAATGACTGTCTAGACAGGCTATAATTGTGTGGCGTATAGAAAGTGAAACAGCATTCCAAACAAATGCAAATTTCTACCCTTTACTTCTAGGAAATTAAAATATAGAATGGTGAAGAACCACATTTAAAAGCATATATAAAAGACTGTCCGGTACGCTCTGCTAAAAATATTCACTTTTGAACCATTTTGCCAGAAATATCAGCCGAGGGAGGTTATGGTGTCATTGACTCCATCCTGGCTGCACAGTGCTGGAGTTGACATGTGTTATGTTCTTGGCTCCAAGCTTTCTGCAGAGACATCCCAGATGTTGGCTTTTCTGGGAGAAGCAACCTGCAAAGGCTTGTTACCCAAGGCAAAACAGAGAAGAAACGTGGATGTTCAGCTGGGAACAGGAAAGGTCCAGTGAGCTATGCTTGCTATCTGCCTGAAGAGAGAGTATTCTCTGGTTCTTGACACAGGCTTAAGCAAGTGGATTTATAGTGGTCACTGGGAATAACTTTCTAAAAGTTATACTGTCCCAGAAAATACAGTACTTTGTGGGTTATGAAGAGTATGCTCTTGTGTATAGGATAAAAAATCAGACCAGACATCTGCTGTGCTGCTTAATCCTGGTCAATTTGACACAGCTAGAGTCATCTGGGAAGAAGAAACCTCAACTGGAAATTGCCTCCATAAGTTGGCCTATGGGCATGTCTGCAGAGCATCTTCTTGATTAATGGTTCATGTCGGAGGGCCTAGCCCACTGTGGATGGTGCCATGTCTGAATTGTATAGAAGGTAGCTGAATGAGCCATAGCATACAGCCAGTAAGCAATGTTCCTCCATGCTCTCTGCTTTAATTCATGACTCCAGGTTCCTTGAGTTCCTGCCTTGACTTCCCTCAGTGATGGAGTGTGACCTGGAGTTGTAAGATGAAGTAAACCCTTTCCTTCCTAAGCTGGTTTTGGTCATGGTGTTTATCACAGCAATAGAAAGCAAACTGGGCCACTGAGGGCTTTCCTAGCTCCAAGATTCTGTGCTTTGGGGGTAAAGCATATCATTTGTGTATGGTAGAACAAACTGTGGATTGCTCCCTTGATCTTGGAAAACCTGATGCTTCTTCTTGTCTTGGTTTCCTTGGTGAGAATTGTTATGTGTTTCTTGTGTGTACAGCTTGATGTTTATATTTGTTAGCCTGCTTTCAACATGGATTATGAGGGCTTAGGTTCTTCCTACGGGCAGCTTGGGGACAAAGGAATGAAACCTCATGCTGGCTAGTGAGGGTAAAAGGAGCTGGGATGGGATAAGTGTGTCTGCGGAGATGGGTGCAGCTTCCCAAAACCCCACGAATAACTGTCAGCTACAATCAGAGTGCTAGGACTTGGCATGTGGCTCAGTAGAGTGTTTGCCTAGCATGCATGACGTTCTGGGTTTGATCTCCAGCACCTCATAAACTGGGTGTGGTAGTGCTCACTGTAATCCCAGTTCTTGAGAGGAGGAGTCAAGAAGTTCAAGGCCATCCTTTGGGTATGTAGGGAGTTTGTGGTCACCCTGGGTCAAAAATCAAAGTGCTCTGATTAGGAAATATTAGATTTTAAAGTCGGATTGACGTGGCATTCAAAGCCTTGCATAGATACTTCCTCCTTTGGCCATGTTACTTAATCTCTCCTTGGCTTTAAGCTCAATTTCATTGTCTACAACGTTAGAATAGTTCTTTTCCTTTGCTGGGCTCTGGAGCCGGAGAAGGTGGATGCAGTACAGGGAATCCTTCAGTAAGTACCAGATGTCCTAATGTCTTTGTTATGTGATGGTTTTGCATCATTCACAGGAGCTGGGTTATAGCACATTTGGTAGAGTACTTACCTCCTATGCAGGAAGCCTTGGGTTTGATCCCCAGCACTGCATAAACTGGGTTCAGAATCCCAGCAGGAAGGAAGATCAGAAGTTCAGGGTCATCCTCAAGCTACAGAGAGAGTTTGAGGCCACCCTGAACTAAGGAAAACGAAAAACCATTTCTAGTCCGTTACTCCAGGAAAGGTACCTACTTTGAGATTCTGCTTATTTGGAGATGAAACAAGATGATGCTAAAGCCCAGGACAAAACACCTGGTCATGTTTAAGCTCATAACTGTATTGCCACAGCTACTTGGAAATTGATAACCGAATACCCAGGGAGTCCTGAAAGCTACGATGTTGCTGTTGTTTTTGTTTTCTTTGCTTTATGTCTAGAAGCCACTTATGAGTAAGTACATATTATATTTGTCTTTCTAGTTCTGGGTTACCTTACCAAATATGTTTTTTTCTAGATACATTCATTTGTATGCAAATTTCAAGATGTCATTATTTTTTACTGCTGTGTAGTACTTCATTGTATAAATATACCACTTTGGTTGAGGTGCATCTAGGTTGTTTCCAGGTTCTGGCTATGACAAACGATGCTGCTATGAACATAGTTGAGCATATTACTTATGGTATGATTGAGCATACTTCGGGTATATGTCCAACAGTGGTATTGCTGGGTCTTGAAGTAGGTTGTTTTCTAATTTTCTGAGAAATCACCATATTGATTTCCAAAGTGGGTGTACAAGTTTGCACTCCCTCCAGCAATGCAGGAGCATTTCCTTTACCCCACATCCTCTCCAGTATAATCTGTCATCAGTGTTTTTGATCTTGGCCATTCTTACAGGTGTAAGATGGAATCTCAGAGTTGTTTTGTTTTGTATTTCTCTGATGACTAACGATGTTGAACATTTCCTTAAGTGTCTTCCTGCCATTTTAGATTCATCTGTTGAGAGTTCTCTGTTTAGGTCTGTACCCCATTTTTTATTGGCTTATTTATTCTTTTGATGTCAAGTTTCTTGAATTTTTTTGTATATTTTGGAGATTAGCCCTCTGTCTGATGTAGAGTTAGTGAAGATCTTTTCCCATTCTATAGGTTGCTGTTTGTCTTATTGACCGTGTCCTTTGCTTTATAGAAGCTTCTCAGTTTCAGGAGGTCCCATTTATTAATTGTTGCTCTCAGTGTCTTTGCTGCTGGGGTTATATTTGGGAAGTGGTCTTCTGTGCCCATGCATTCAGGTGTACTTCCTAATTTCTCTTCTATGAGGTTCAGTGTGTTTGGCTTTATGTTGAGGTCTTTGATCCATTTGAACTTGAGTTTTATGCATGGTGATAGATATGGATCTATTTTCATTCAACATGTTGATATTTAGTTATGCCAGCACCATTTGTTAAATATGGTTTCCTTTTTCCATTTTATATTCTTTTTGCTTATTTGTCAAAAATCAGGTGTTCGTAGGTGTCTGGGTTGACATCCAGTCTTTGATTCGATTCCATTGGTCCTCCTGTTTTTATGCCAGTACCAGGCTGTTTTCAGTACTGTAGCTCTGTAGTAGCGTTTGAAGTCAGGGATTGTGATGCCTCCAGAAGTTCCTTTGTTGTACAGGATAGGATTGTTATGACTATCTTGGGTTTTTGTTTTTTCATATGAAGTTGAGCATTGTTCTTTTGAGGTCTGTGAAGAATTTTTGGGGGGGATTTTGATGGGCATTGCATTGAATCTGCAGGTTGCTTTTGGTAAAATTGCCATTTTTACTATGTTAATTCTACCTACCCAAGAGTATGGGAGATCTTTCCATTTTCTGATGTCTTCTTCAATTTCTTTCTTCAAGATTTTAAAGTTTCGTCATACAAGTCTTCCACTTGTTTGGTTAGAGTTACTTGTGGCTATTGTAAAGGATGATGTTTCTCTGATTTCTTTTTCAGCCCATTTATAAAGGAGGGCTACTAATTTTTTTTGAGTTAATCTTGTATCCTGCTTACTGAAAGTGTTTATCAGCTATAGGAGTTCCTTGGTAGAATTTTTGGGATCACTTATGTATACTATCATATCATCAGCAAATAGTGAGAGTTTAACTTTTTTCCAACTTGTATTCCCTTGATCTCCTTTTGTTGTCTTATTGTTCTAGGTAGAATCTCAAGTACTATATTGAATAGACATGGAGAGAGTGAACAACCTTGTCTTGTTCCTGAATTCAGTGGGATCGCTTTGAGTTTCTCTCTGTTTAGCTTGATCATGGCTTTTTTGTTTGCTGTATATTGCCTTTATTTGGGTATGTTCCTTGTATCCCTGTTCTCTTCAAGATTTTTATCTTGAAGGAGTGTTGAATTTGTCAAAGGTGTTTTTAGCATCTAATGAGATGAATATGTTGTGTTTTTTTCTTTCAGTTTGTTTATATAGTGGATTACGTTAATAGATTTTATATGTTTGCCCATTTTAGGAGTTTAATTTGTGGGACAGAGGTATAATAAATTACTTTTCAAAAAGGAAATGGAGACTTTGAAGAAGTCTCTTAACTGAAGAGATAAGAACAAAAACCAGGCAGACAGGTAGCCCAGAAGAAATGATAGATTTATCAAGTTGCTTCTAACTGGGTGACTGCCTGCCCTGGTTTGCCTGGCACTGTCCAGTTTGTCACATGCAGAGCATGTATTAGGCCTGGGCAGGCTTCTGCAAGGTGAGGGCTTCTTCTGCAGAAATAGAAACCATTCGTAGGGAGATACTGTGCCAATAGGTTTTCACTGTGAGTATGGATGAGTGTTTTGGTGGCTAGTGATCTGTGGAAGGGCACTTAGATCTTTACTAGGAGCCAAGCCAGCATGTAAGTAGGGCCCAGCACTGCCCATTTGTTGCCATATCTTACCTGTGATAGGAGGAGTCAGGGACATGGGGAAGCTGTCAGGAAAAGCTTAGACAATTATAAATAAATGGACTCATTTATTTTGCTTCATTCATACGTCCATTCATACATTCAGATGTGCCTGGAGAAACCAAGACACTGAGTTCTATAGTCAGTCATTCACACCTTATTTTTAAATAGTTTGGAAAATCTTTCTCCAGAATATGCTTTGTTATAGATAGTATAGTTATAAGAAAATTCTGAGAGGCTGCTACTAAAGGCAACACTTTCAAAGGCTTGGGAGAGTTAGGAACAAAGGATGAAGTTCATCTTAGCAGAGTTGGTTGCTAGGCGGAAAACAATGTGGACATCTGTGCAGAACGTGAGCGTCCAGGGCCAAGGCCATTCCTCTTTCTCCTTTATACAGTGGTGTGCATAGTTGGGCCCTGATGTAGCTCATTTGTTCCTGATAAATTTATAGTGTCCCTGCATCAATTATATAATGTCCCCTCTTTTGGTCCTTGTTGCTCTTACATGACATAAACAGAGTCATCTTTTATCTTACATTGCCCCAAAGGACCTAGATGGAAACTTGTTTATAGATGTTACTGGTTTTGCTTTCATGTTTTTTTTAATAACTCTCAACGTGCTACAACATTTTTCTTCTTAATGTTTATTAAATGTCCTCAGCAGGCTCAGTCCTATCAAAAGAACATAAAAGACACAATTCATGCCAATAAGGGACATCCATATTAATAAATGAGAAATAAATATGCTTATATATGTATGCATTTTTTTCTTGGAAAGCGATGGATTGCTTTATTTAGATGAGACAAAGTAGTTGGATGAATGCACTCAGTTCCTTCTGCTGCTGGTTTGCAAACAACAGCGTTTCAAAACCCACAGTTGTAGCAATCACATGACTTTGGCAGAACTGGTACTCCAGTTATGGCCAAATGAAACCATTTTTTGTTGAAATCAGCCTCAGTCGGCTAAACCTACTAGAGACCAAACAATATGGCGCTCTATTGTATGTGATTTTCCCAATTCAGTGACTGTGGTGTTAGATCCTTCCGCAAGCTCTTCTGTGATCCTCTTTGTGTTGAACTGTAAACAGACACATTGCAACCTCCGTGGAGCATGCAGGCAGATGGGGGTGCTGGTTATAGACTGATACTTGTGCCAATCAGTGTTAAACTCCAGGCACATCTTAGGATTCCCTGATGATACAATGGAGCTGTGACCTCATTTGAGGCGTGGCATAAGGGATGAGAAAGAGGGTTTGAGTGTGAGAAAATGGAGGTAGTGAGGGTGCTGTTGGTAGAGGTGTCAGCACCCATGGCTTAGTCATGGAACTGAAGGTCTGTGGCCAGCATGGCTGGAATCCAGGAAATGGGGAGAAGGTGAGACTGCAGAGGAGAGCCAGGCCAGATCCTGCAGCCCTGAGTATATTCATTCAGTGAGTTAGCCAAAGTGTAACCAACCATTCCTGTGTAAGTGTACTTACTGTGAGCCTCCAATTCTGATTGGCTTTTAGAAACAAATTCATAAAAAAGTATTATGTATAGCTATTATTATTTAAGGACCAAAGTAGCCATGAAAGGACTTTAGGCAGGGGTATGATGTAGCCTAGCATCCAGGTTGCATTTGTAAGGATCATTCTAGTATCATCTGACATAAAAAGTATTTGAGGCGTACAGGTGGTACAGTTGCATGAGAAGATCAGAAGCACCCTTTCACCTGCACGATAGCAAGGTGGACATGGCAGGTCATCCAGGAGCTTGTGGCCTGTTTTTGTCAATAGCCCGTGGCTCTGGAGCTATGCAATAGAGCATCTCTGAACTGACTGTGTAGATGCATAGCTAGTTTTAAAGAAGTTCCAGTCTGTCCAGTTCGGAGTTGTCAGAGGAGCCTACTACAAAGAATGGATCTATGGTCCACTAATTTGGAAGGTGTTTATGTTAATAAATAGAGTGGAAACAAGCCTGATAGTGGTGGTCCACTCCTTTAATCCCAACTCCTAGAGGACAAAGGAAGGCAGATCTTGGCGAGTTAAAGAATAGCCTGGTCTACAAAGTGAGTTCCAGGATAGCCAGGACTGTTACAAAGAGAAACCCTATCTTGGAAAAACAAAAATAAAAACAAAAACAAAAGAGTGGAAACAACAGGGAGAGTCAAGCTTTCGGTATTGCCTTGGATTTTCATAGTCATACCCTGGTCCACTATTGGAAAGCTAAGGGATTAGAAAGCTACTCTATGTTGTCACCACAGGTACAACTCTTAGACTCTCTGCAGTTTCTTGCCGGCTTACCAAAACAAGTATGGCAAAATAAACAAGCAAAATAAGACAAAGTACTATTACCCATAATATTCCAGAAAATGCTCAGACAGTTGGGAAGCAGATGCTAAGACCTCTGACACAGTGAGCAGGTCCTTCAAGAACAGCCCTGATGATGTTTGATTTTACTTCATGCCTGGCCAGTACACTCTGTACCATGTCTGGTCATGTGCTACATAAGGTGAGCTTAGCATCTTAGCTGTGCACTTGAGAAGGCCATTCACAGAGTCCATGACGGAACCAAACGAAGCTCACCCTGATGTTAGTGGATCGTTACCAAGCTCATCACACTTAATCCCAGCAGTATGTGTTTGGGTATTCCTAGAACCCTGGGGTCCTCCATTGGTCAATTAGAACTAATGATATTTAGCTTCCAGAACTCTTGGGAATTAAGCTAAATATGATAATATGTAGGAGAGGAAGAAGATGCCTGACAAAAATTCCGCTTTTAAAGGCGTGCGCCACCAAAAGAGGCAGGCGAATCTCTGTGAGTTCAAGTCCAGCCTGGTCTACAAGAGCTAGTTCCAGGATAGGCTCCAAAACCACAGAGAAACCCTGTCTCGAAAAACCAAAAAAAAAAAAAAAAAAAAAAATTCCGCTTTTAGTAAATGAGGCGTGAACCAAAAAAATTAATTTGCATCACTGCCCAGCTTTGTAAACTCAGAATCCCCCAAGAGGAACAGTATTGTTTATGGCTGTATGGTTTGGTGGCCTGGGTAGAAGTAGCCTTTTTACTGTCTACATGGAACTTAAAGAGTGTATGCCCTGGAAAAATGACTGGAATATATGTGTATTTTATTTCAGTTTTTTAATTAAAAATGCATATATTTTTATTCTCTGAGAATTTTATACATATATACAATGTATTTTGACTGTATTTTGATCATATTCGCCCAGACTCCCTCTTCCCACCTCCTCCTAGATCCACCCCTACTCCCCTTACTCCTCCCAATTTTGTGACCTGTTTTTTGTTTGTTTGTTTGTTTGTTTGTTTTTTAAAATAACCAACCAATAATCAAATTTATGCTGCTCATATGTTCACATACATGGGACCATCCGCTGGATGACCAGACTCTTACAGAAACTGACTTCCTAATAACTGCCCACTGAGAGGCGGAGTTTGGGCATGTCTTTCCCTTTCATGCTGGAATGTGACCTGGCTTAATCTTGGGCAACAGCTCCTGCGAGTTTACTAGGAAAGCTTTTCTTTCACTGGAAGACAGTGATTTGTTCTGGTTTTTCCTGACCTCTGGCTCTTGGAATTTTTTATTTCCTCTTCTGCGATGGTGCCTGAGCTTTGGGAGAATTGGATATGATAAAGACTGCCCATCTGTAGCTGTGCTCTCCATAGATCCTTCCTCTCTGGACTTGTACCATTTTGAGTTTCTACATCAACCCTTGTCCACCTCTCAAAGAAGCTTCTCTACTTCTTTTTGATTTTTAATGAGTTTTAAAAATCATAATAAAAAACTACATGCATAAACAATGAAAGGAAGGTCCCTCTTGTTTTTTTTAATTTTATCTTAAAATATTCTTACAACTATAAATCCTTCCTTTTTCCTCTTTGCATTAATTGGGCCACATAATAGTTACCTAGGGTGTGTACTTTTCTTAATTCTTAACTCACTGTATCATGGACTTGGAATTATTTTTATTTGTATAGAATTAATGACCTCTTGTTGACAGCTGAGTGTTTTGAACATTTGTGAAGTTTACTCTGACAGCTGTCCATAGGCGACTATCTGCAGAAAAGACCTGTAGACATAGGTGGGGTCCATGGTTAGATGCATCCTCAAATGGCATCTCATCTTATACTTTTGACCAATCTGGTAGAACCACCCTTGCTGCCGACATACCTACAGCACTGTGCCATCAACGCTTAGTTTTTGCCAATGAGGGCTGGGAAGTGAAGAGCTAATGACAGTGTGGGCCAGAAGTAATCCTGACAAGGAACGAGGGGTGAAAGATGAACCAGAAACATTGAGAGAGGGGAAGCTAGTAGGCTTCCAACAGTGATGGCGTGCCAAGCAGTGACTGGACTAGACACCTCATGTTCTAACACTTATTCCATACCAAGCCACAAATAGTCTCTTTAAAACCTCATGTATGTGTGCACACATGTGTGCCTCAGTACATGTGGGACCTCAGCGGACAACCCTGGCTTGAGGCAGGTTCTCTTGTGCACTCCGGTGTATGCTATTCTATCTAACCCAGGAGCTTCTGGGGTTCTCTTGTCTCTGCAGCTCTTCTCACTGTGGAGGCGCTAGAATTACAGATGTGCACTACAGCAGCTGCCTTTGTGGGATTCAAACTCAGGATCTTATGCTTTCCTGAGAAGTTCTTTCTGCACTGAACCCATCTCCTTAGCTCCCCCTAAGCCTGTGTACTTTGATGACCAGTGTCTGCCTCCACTGCCTCCTGTGAGCTTCTCAGTTTTCTACTGAGCAAACTAACATGCAAAGAGGCTGAGTGATTCATCCAAGGTCCAAAATCAACTGAAGTTGAGACAGCAGATCCAGTTGACAACTTCTCGTATGTTGGTTTAGCCTGCGATTTCAGTCTACACTGGAAAGGTCTCAGTGGGTTTGAATGCATCCTCAGGATGAGTTCTACCCACAGTTGGAGCTTAATGATTGGGTTGAATCCAGCCATTTCCTGTACCACAGAGTTTCTTTGTATGGGAGTGGTTTTGTGACCGGGTCTCATGTAGCCCAGGCTTTCCTTGAATTCACCATGTGCCCAAGGCTGACTTGAACTCCTGATCTTCGCGTCTGTACTATGCCTGCTTATGGTCAATTCTTCAAGGTTCCTCCCGAGGAAATATGTGTTCTTTCCACCAAACTACTATATTTACTTAAGGAGAACTTCACAAGCTATGTGTAATAAAAAGCTTAAGACTTTTGTTCAGAAAATTATGTAGTCACTCTTGAATTTGACTCTTAAAACTTCAACATTTTAACACCTTTCGTGATATCCTCCTGAGCAGGCCCAGAAGTGGGGCTGTGACCCGTGACCTATTCCTGCTCCCCTTGCTCAGGACCGCTGAGATGGAGGACTCACTGGGACGTCCTTGGCACTATATTTCACTTACTTTTGAGTCATCTGTATTGGTCAGGGCCTTTTCCACTTGAATCAAAGCTGTGGGGCTTTGGACTTTCTCTTGAGTTTTAATGATAGTGCGATGTCCCAAGTTCCAAAAGGAGACAATGTCAAAATGACACCGAACATGTGGTAGAGACGTGACAAGGACACCGGCCTGAGAAAACAACCCACAGTTTATAATGAAAAAAAAAAAAAACCTGGGCCAATAATGTTTTAGTTAAGAAAGCCCAAGGTCTACATTGTACCAGCTGGAAAACATCTTCACAGTGGTCATTCCTTCAGTGCAGAGCCATGAGTGTCTAGAGAATTAGGCATTTATTGTATTTGCCTGAAGCAAGGAAAGTGTCACTGTTAAAGAATGGAATATGAGCGCTGCAGTGGTCTTAGAAATTAACTAGCCCAAAATCCAATTTTCCAGAAAAGAAAACACAGGCTCAAGAGTACATGCTCTTTAGCTGGGGTGTCAGCTGAAATGAGACACGAGGCACGAGTTTTGCCTGTGTGGCTGGGTGATCCACAGCATGTATGCGTATGTGGGTGCGGGTGCGTGCGCACACACGCATATAGGTATACAAAGAGGTCAGAATCGACCTCCCTCAATTGTTCTGTAATTCAAATTTATTCATGTGTGATTGTATGTAGGGGTGAGGAGTACATGTGTGTCACAGTGTGTGTAGGGATACCAGAGGGCAAATTTGTAGACTTATTTCTTTTCTTTCACCTTTATGTGGGTTCTAGGTACCAAATTCCAGTAGCTGAGCTTTCAAGGCAAGGTGTCTTCAGTGAGTCTTTCTGTGTCTGTCTCCACCTTATTTGAGACAGGGTCGCTCAGGGAACCTGGAGCTCGCTGATCAGCTAGAATAGCTGCCTAGTTGGCCAGCAGGTCTCGGGGATCTTCCTGTCTCTGCATTCCTTTTCCGAGCAGCTGGGTTATATATATTGGCCCCCTCGCTTGTACTTTGGTGCTGGGACTCCAGATTCGTGTCCTCATGTTATGTGCCAAGCACTTTACCAACCCCTTCACTATGAGAACACAGTTGTTGAATGTTTTGTTCATTTCTTTATCAAAGTGGACTGGGCATACTTTCATACCTACTGGTTTTAACTGAGAAAGAATACAAACGAGAAAATGAAATCATGTTAAGAGACGAGAATAAAGTAGATAAAAGCATTTATCCCCGGAAGCTGAACTCAAAGATTGTTCTAGAAGCTACTGCTTCACTTGAGGGCTGTGCCTCCTGTCTCCTGATCTAAGTAGTGCTGCTATCTCTGAGAATAATCAGCTGCGTAAGACATGTTTCAAATTAACTGTGTAAATAACCCATCAATGCCCTTCACTGTCCGTCTCTCAGCAAACAGAATGCAATGTTTTTTTATAACTAGAGAGCTATTTGACTTTTTCCCTCTTCCCCACATTTGGATATAGACTGATATAGCATTACTTAAAATGCTGCATATAAATTAAACATTAAACAGGCGATATGGAGAAGCTAACTGCCCCAATAGAATCTTTAGTTCTGCAGTCACTGCCTGAAGGACACTCATATTTCATATCGGGTGTCCTTCTTTTGAAAAGTGACCACCAAGGTTCAAGTGACATTTAAGTATATCAGGCAGCTGCATAATTTATGGGGCTTTTTGTTTTGTGTTCTTATTTTAATGAAAAACAAGGAAGCAGGCTGTCCTCAGACATTAACATGTTCCCCTGTGCTTTCCCCTGCCTGTCTCTGCAGATCGGCGCACTGAAGGACTACTATCACTTCTACCATAGTAGGACCTTTAAAAGGTCTGTTCTCTCGAGCAGAGGAACCCACAGTTTCATCTCCATGGAACCAAAGGTAAGGAAAACCAATTGGATGGGGACCAAGAAGTCATGCTCCTGCATTTTTCATTGGTGATAACACAAGGAGCCCGTGACCAAGCCCGAGGCTCCTGTTTCTAGATCTGTCACAGTATCCTTTGGTTCAGTATCTGCTCTCGGGCAACACTATTCAATGGCTAGATTTTTATTGACCTGCCACTGGCGTCCCACATGTGGAGAGGCTCAGGGTTAGCCCTAGATATGAGCTTTTATGCAGGATGGTGAGAGGCTGCTGCTTGAGAACACAGATCAATTAAACGTGTCTAAAGGAAGACTATGTCATCTCTCATCTGCATGCAGCGTGAGGTCCTCTGAGCTCCATGGGTGACTTCTCCCTGCTAGTACTCTTAAGTCAAAATTGGCTTCCAGTAAGACTTGCTGTTTTTCTTGGCATGGATAGTCTTGAAGCAGACTGTGTCTGGGAGAGAAAGCATGCTTGAACCCTTTGGGGCAAAAGCCAGCTCCCACTTTTAGGGGGGCCGTCTAATATCTTTCTTGCACCTGGTCTTTTTTGAGCCGTATAACAGTGTTCTCCTGGGAGACCCTAGCAGGAAGTAGTGACAAATACAGGTCTCCCATGTGATGACATGAGGTGGTTTGGCATGAGATGTGGGAACTGATAAATATTGGGTACAAACTAAGAGAAGACAACCAAGACACTGACATCAAGTTAAATAGCTGTCTTTATTAATTAAGTAGGAGGCAGGAACTGACCTCTGTAGAATTAGCTCTCCCAGACGTGCTAAATAACGGAGAAGGAGAGACAGCTCTGCCAGCTTGCCTTAGGCCCTTTGTGGGTTCCTGGTATATAATTCAGTGATTAGGTTATTTTGCCTCTTTCCCTCCATTGTGATTTTGGTCTGCCATAGAACTCATTCTCAAATAGATTGAGAATCAGGCCCCTACCAGCAAGCATAACAGCCTCAGCTAGAGGCTCTTGGAAAATTATATTCCTTGTTAAAAATGCTCTTATGTGAATTTTTGTGCAATTCAGCGTGTGGTTTGGAGTCTTGCCTTCTGTTATGGGCCATGGTTTACTCCGTGTCTCAGTCAAGGTTTTTGTGGCTATGAAGAGACACCATGACCATGGTAACTCTTAGGAAAGAAAGCATTTAATTAAAGCTGGCTTACAGTTTAGAGGTTTAGTTCATTATCTTGGTGGTGTGAAGCATTGGGGCATGCAGGCAGACATAATGCTGGAGAGATAGCTGAGAGTTCTATATCCGGACAGGCTGGCAGCAAGAAGACAGAGAGTGACACTGGGCTTGACTTCAGCATTTGAAACCCCAAGACCCACCCCTTACTGACGCACTTCCTTAAACAAGGCCACACATTGCAATAGTGCCACTCCCTGTGCATTTACGGGGAGCATTTTTATTAAGTCACCACACTCTGTTTAATTTTTCCTTGAAATATTACCTTAGGATATTATGGCACAGTGTTCTTGACTGAAATTATATCTCGGGTAGTTAGAAAAATCACATTTCTTTCAGGCTCTTCCTTTTGTGTGGTATAGTAGCCTGTGGATAATGTGTACATATTTATTTCTATTTAGACTATTTTTCTAGAAAAGTAGTATGTTGGGACAGTTTGAATTTGCTACGTTTTAAAAGCAAAGTCACGGTTCTTTCGTCTGTTAAGCAACTATCTTGAACTTTGGCAATTAGCATGAATTTTCTTTCAAACCTCATGTGCAAAGTCCACATGCGTTTGAAAAGTTGGCTTGAGAATTAGGAACGGAATGTGACGAGACTGTTTACCTGAGGAAGGATTTACCGAATAAGGAGCAATTCCCATTCTTAATGTTATCTTAGGCATCATGGTTTTCTTATCTCTGTGTATGAAATAGTTTGTGTATGATCCAGCAGAAACCTTGGATCCTGGGACATTCAGTACCTGAATGTCACCCTTCTCACCCAGTCCAGGGGTGCAAGGCCAGTTAAGTCAGCCCAGAGGCAGCTGTGCGGTTCTGTTCTTCCTCAATTAAAGGAATACCCAAGAGTAGGGCTAGGCCTGAATCTCTACCCCTGCAGTTCTGCGCATGACTACCACTCATACTACCACAAAGGTGGGGTTCCCTACCCTTTCCATTGTATTTCTGTTGCCCATCGGTTCGCTGACTATTTCCTGAGCCCCAGTATCTCCAGCCCCATGTCAGGCTCCCAGGTATCTGTTGGTGTCTCCCAGAGAAGCTTTCAGGGACCCTCAGGATAGGCTGGTGCTTCTCAGCGTTGGGGTTTGTGGGGAAAGGAGATAGAAGGCATTGTTTGCCCCCTCCAACCCCCTCAACAAGCTTAGGCTCAATTGGCAATATTTTTTCCCCTCTTCAAAGTTAATTAAACAAACAAAACAAAACTCACCAACCTTTTAAAAAATTAGCATGAAGCTGTAAAAATAGCTTTCCAGATGCTCCATGCTTTCCACTCTCCCTTCTCTTCTTATTTGTCTACATACGTGCACATTCACACACATACACATGGGTATTTGCAGACTGAGTTACAAATATGTTCCTTCCTGAGGTTTGTGTTTTTTTCTCCCAACAGCATTAAATAAGTAAACAACTCAACTATGCATTCATTAAACATGAGGGTATTCTACACTGTAATCATAAATGCAATAATGGAAGTCTGGATATCAACATTGACTCAGTGTTGTTATCTAATATACAGACTTTACATTCTGGTGCTTTCTTCTGTGGTCCAGGATCACCTTGAGATGTCATGTCTCCCAAGTCCTCTTCACTCTGTTATACTCTTCAGCTTTCTCTGCTTTGGAAGGGTATACGCCAATAGCGTAATGCAGTACATTTTATGTCGGCTGTGCTGTCCTTCTGATTGGATTCAAGTTCCATAGGAATGCTGTTGGCCCCATGGTGCTGGGTGCAGACACCCCTTTCTCTGCACCGTCTAGGGGGCTCAGGATGCTTGCTTGTCCTGTTGTAGACACCAACTTTAACTCTGTTGTTGGGGTGGGCTCTCTACTTTAAAACTCCTGTTTTCACTCAGTTTGGATGTGCCTGATAATCTGAGCACTTAGGAAGCTGAGGCAGAAGGATCATGATTTTGAGGACAGCCTTGGGTACATAGAATGATTCTGCCTTAAAATAAGTAAATAAATATAGCTGTTTTTCCTTTTTTTCTTTTTTAAAATTTCCTGACTGCTTTTTTTTAAAAATTATTTTTATTGAGCTATACTTTTTTTCCCTGCTTCCCTCCCTTCCCCCCTTTCTCTTTCTACCCTCTCCTGTGACCCTGCACACTCCCAATTTACTCAGGAGATCTTGTCTTTTTCTCCTTCCAATATAGTGTTTTCCTTTCCTTAATCAGTAAGTACTTAATAAAATTTTTGTCAAAATACATTTAAAGACACACACACACAATTTACTTAGCACATGGTTTTGAAGACCAAATAAACATTCCAGTGTCATCTCTGATAAGGATTCCCCATAGTTGTGTCACTGTGTTGATGGCATGATGGTGAGAGTGTGTATGAGAGATTTTTCAAGGGCAAGACAGGAAGCCAGCGAGTAGGCCAGGCAGGCTCTTTTAAAATAGCACTCTTGTGGGACTTACTTATCTCTCCCAGAAAACCCTCCCCCCTTAAACATCCCCTTAGTGACCAGACTTTCAGTTCATGCACCCTTTGAAACAAACCACACCCAAGCCATAGCACTATGCAAATTTCCATGTGCATCTACTCTCTCCATTCTGGGTTGGCCTGATGAGAGTGTAGAATGAATGGACCAGCATGCCAGGTACTCCTTAAAGTCTGGTGCGTGCTTGGTGTGCCAGGGCAGAGTCACATCTGTGGCATGGGGCCATGGGAAATGGCTTTGTGGATGACACTGGAGATGCTAACTTCATGTTACTTTTAACTACCACCTTTTCAAGAAAGGGAAAATAGCAGGCTGAATTGCAGGGCACACACACACACCAAACAGACTGGCTTTGTTTGCTCTACTAAATTGCATGGCTACTTATGACTTTACTTAGGGGGTTCCGAAGAAGGAAAGACCAAAGTAGCAACCTGATGAGAATAAACCTCTCGATGCTAAGGAAGTTGTGTGGTCAGTGAGGGCACATGAGCCTGAGAGCAAGAATAGCCTTGATTCCCACATGTTAACTTTACGTTGTGATTATCATTTTAAATGACAGGGACTCGCAGACTTCTGAGAGGACAGCACTTGTATAATCATAACACAGCCTGACAAGAAGCACTGGCACATTTTACAGTAGTGGGGTAGAAAGCCTTCCATTCTTCTGTGTTGTGTGTGTGTGTATTATGCACACATGTGTGAAGGCATGTTTAACCCTGCTTGTGTATGTAGAAGTCAAAGGCCAATGTGCTGTCTTCCTCTCTTCCTTTCTTCCTTCCTTAGTTTTTGAGATGGTATCTCATTGAATCCAGAACTTGTTATTTTGGTCTTTGTTTTGATTTGTTTTTGCTAGACTTTTTGGCCATTTCTTCACGACTTTACCCACATGAGGGCCTAAGGCATCATCCTCATTTTTCTTTCTGAGTGATCAATCTTCCTTCCGAGAGCCAAGCTCTTCTTGAAACAAAAGACTACTCCCACTCCTGGACCTTTTTCTTTTTAAGTATTTAATTTTTGAATTATGTGTAGATGTGTGTATTTGTGTGTGGGTCTGTGCAAGTGCCCACAGCACCCAGAGATTGGATACCATGGAGCCAGTGTTACAGGTGGTTGTGAACTACCCTTACATCATGGAAGCCAGACTGGGTCCTCGGTAAGAGGTGTACCAACACTTAAATGTGCAACCACCTCTCCAGTCCCTCTCAGAGTTTATTAATTCATCCGTGTATCCATCTTTGCCAGCTACAGTTCAAAGTTATAAAAGCCTGCATTCAGATCCCTGGTACCTATATAAAAGGCAAGTATAGTGTCAGTAACCCCAATATTGGGGTGGGTAGAGATAGCAGAACCCAGGAGCTTTCTGGCCAGCAAGTCTGGTCCAAACAGCAAGCTCTTGATTCAAGGAACAACGGTCTCAAAAACTGAGGTAGAGAACAGTAAAGTAGGGAGGCACCATCAGCAGGACCTGATGTAACGGCGGCTCATTCATCCTTCTGTTGTCCAGGCCTATGTAGGGTGGACTCAGTGAGCAGGGAAGATAATGTTTTCTCATTTTCCTTTTCTTTATCAAGAAATAGAAAATCTTAAGTCACACATTTTCAAAAGAAGTAGCACTTACTGAGTTAAGTCAATGTAAGTCAAGTATGAACTGCCTTTAAATTAACTCCCCATACTCTATGGGAACAGCTTTCTTTCTTCATATATCTTTTGTCTTTCCTTTTTCTAATTCTTTTCTTATCTTTAGGTTTAGGGTGAGAAGGTGTTCTTTCTTCTTAAGTCATGCGTCAGGAGGTCCTCATCACATGGATGACTGCATGTCCCATGGAGAACTGCTCAGAGGATGTCATGAAATCACAGGCCTCTTGCTTCCACTCCTGTCTCTTTCCTATGCTAGACAGGCCTAGCTTCCACTGTTCTCTTAAAGAGTGTTTCCAGATCTGTTTGAGTGTGATAACCACGTTCACAGGAAATGCGGCCAAATGCCGCTGTATTGGAAGAGATTGAAAATGTTAGCTTTAGTCTGCTTACCTTTCATTTCTACACACTGTGTCTAGTTATATTTTCCTGAATCATGCAGGGTGGTACTTCAATGGTGACGCAACAGCTCGTGACTATGTGAGCCCTTGACTTGTGCTGCTGGAGAAGAACTTGTCTCTGGGTCAGTGTGGCCCAGGATGGAGTTCCAAGCTTGAATTCATAGGCATCCTGCCTGTTTGCTACATTTGTACATAAGCCATTTCCTCTGATAAGAGCTAAGCATTCAAGCATTGTCTAAGAGTGAGGGGGCTGGAAGAAGGGAGGCCAGAAGAAATGAAGGGTAAACTAGTGGGAGAAGAAAAATTCAAGTTCCTCTGTGTTCCAGCTTGCTGTCTTCCCTGATCTGAGTTTCAGATGTGTGCTCTCCTTTTTTATTTTTTATTTTTGCCTCAAGATTGACAACTGCACCTCTCGACACAGTCTGGAAAAGTTGCACAGATCAACTTTGTGTCTGCCAATTCCCTTTTCACCCTAGATTCATTATATAATTCTAGAAAACTCTTTCACCGTCTGTTGATCGTTAAGTGACCCATGGCCACCGGCATATCAGTTAGCTCTATTCTCAACCTGGGAAGAATTCTCCAATACATTAAATGCATGCAATAAGTTGTCCACATACTTGATCTCCCAGGGGACTTTGTAGATAAAAAAACCTGCAGGAAGAAGTAAGTACACCCACACACCTGAGGTCAGCTTCATAAACTGCAGTGTTTGTTTGTTTGCCAGAAATTAATTTTCCATCTGCGCTGGTGTTCCAGTGACTTGTGTGTGTTTGTGTGTGTACATGGTGTGTGCGTGGTGTTGGGTGGTGTGTGTGTGTCCTGTGTGTGTGTTGTGGGATGTGGGGTGCAGTGTATGTGTGTGTGTGTGTGTGTGTGTGTGTGTGTGTCCTGTGTGTGTGTTGTGGGATGTGGGGTGCAGTGTATGTGTGTGTGTGTGTGTCCTGTGTGTGTAGTTTGGGATGTGTGTGTGGTGTGGGGTGTGTGAGGGTTGTGTGTATGTGTGTTTATGTGTGTGGTGTGGGATGTGTGTATGTAGTGTGTGTAGTATGTGTGGTGTGTGTATGTTTTTTTTTTTGTTTTGTTTTGTTTTTGTTTTTTTCGAGACAGGGTTTCTCTGTAGCTTTGGAGCCTGTCCTGGAACTCCCTTTGTAGACCAGGCTGGCCTCGAACTCACAGAGATCCACCTGCCTCTGCCTCCCGAGTGCTGGGATTAAAGGTGTGCGCCACCACCGCCCGGCTTGGTGTGTGTATGTTTGTGGTGTAGTGTGGAATGTGTGTGTGTGTGTATGTGTATGGCGTGGTGTGTGTGTGGTGTGGGGTGTGTGTGTGTTTGTGGTGTAGTGTGGAATGTGTGGGGTGTATGTATGTGTGTGGCGTGGTGTGTGTGGTATGTGTGGGTGGTCGGTGTCCCACTTTCTATTTTAAATGTGATAATGACATAATAGCTTGTCTTCTGTAGATGATTTTATAAGTCTCAGAACATTGCCTCGATTTGTGCTCACTCAGCTTTGGAGTGATCTGGGATGTGCTGGAGTTAGTGGCTTTGGCTTTGTATTTCCACAAGGCGCGAGTGGCTGTGTTGTCTTGGGACAAGGACCAGAGGTTTTGTGTTGCCTGACAGTCTCCTCCCATCATTCTTTGCACCAGGGAAAGAAAGTCTTGAGAAACACCTTGGAAGCGCATGGAGAAGCCGCACGGTTGGTGTCATGTGCAGAGAGTGTTTGAGGAAACCTGTCTTGTATAAGGCTTTGTGCTGTACCCCACTTTACCAGCTACGAAATGTAATCATGCTAGCAACCCCTGTCTTTAGCTTTTCAAAGCATTTCTGAGTCTTTGAAACGGCCCATTCTCCCGGGAGAAGCTTGTCAGCTATACCTTTGCAGCGCAAGAAGATAGCCAGGAGTGCGGGAGGGACATGAGGAGCTTGGTGGGTGCAGAGTTCGCTGTGTTCTCCACCTCCCCCCTTTCTGTCTTGCTCCCTCCCTTCCTGTCTTGTTTCCAGGTCTCCCAGATATCTGGACAGACAGAACACAGAGGGTCAAATTGTGCATTTTGTGGATAGTTGAGGGGAAAGCTGAGCTCACAGCCAGAATCCCTGATGGACGGGCAGGAATAAAAAAAAGACTTCTCGGCCATTTTGGCAAGACTGCCAAGTACTTATAAAAGGGTGCTTGGGGATGGAGATTTTGTTTGCAGGGTCATATCCGATGCTTACAATGTGAGTGCAGGCAACAAGGTGTGAGAAGGCATGGGAGGAAATCTGGGCACATGGAAAGATCAAGATTAATCTGGGCAAGGTCCAGATCTCACTATGGAGCCCTGGCTGAGCCACCCCTGTGGTTGGGAAGGAGCAGCTGTGCAGCTGCAAGGCCCTGCACTCACCCTTGCGGCCAGTGCCAAGGCACCTGTAATTCTCCTTTAATACCGATTCCCTGTGTTCCATGTGGACAAGGCATTCAAAATTGGTAACTATTTCTGTGAGCCAAAGGAAGCAGAATGAGAAGGTTGCCCCCACTTGTGAGCCCTCAGGTTGGCTCTAAGGATTCAAAAAAAAAAAAAAAGCACAAATGATAGTTCCCAACACTCTTGTGCTTTGCTTTGTTCAGACTCTGCTCCATAGTGGGGCTCAAACATGGTTTCCCTCTGTATCTTAGGACTTTAGTTGGAATTCTTATAATTCTGGAGAGAGCAAACCCACAGGCTAACCAGACATTGAACTAATGTCTTCTAGGAGTATGTAGACAGGCAACAGGTCACTCAGGGCCACCTTAGCCAAAAGAGCTGGGTGACTGTGTTCCTTCCAACCTCCCACTAGCTCTGCACGAAGACCTCCTGGTACCCTGGAAGAAAGGCTTAGCATGTGAGGAGCAGGCAGATAATTCAAAGACAAAAGATGGAAAGGGAAAGCATTGGAAGCTGTTATGGGGAAGGCAGGGATTCAGTGAGGAAGGGTTGCGCAGTCCTCTCTGCTGTGTGAAGGAAAGTTACCAGCTCTAAAACCTGCTTATTTTTCATAGTTGATGAAATATTTCTAAGATGTTAAAAACATCATGTTTGGCCGCTAGATCTCGCTATGTAGCCCTGGCTGAGCTGGAGAGTCACAACTATCTTAAAAACCCAAAGCAGCCAGCCTGGTCTACAAGAGCTAGTTCCAGGACAGGAACCAAAAGCTACAGAGAAACCCTGTCTCGAAAAATCCAAAAATAAATAAATAAATAAATAAATAAATAAATAAATAAATAAATAAAAACCCAAAGCATCTTAAAATGTCTAAAAGGTAGAATAATAGAACTTTGACAGTTTTTGATTGGGGTTATGGAAAGAATTTTTATTGTATCTGGTCCGTTGACATCTTAGGACAAATTATAAAAGCAGAAATAAGCAAATAGGGGATGCATGGGTCCCACACAGAAAAGCCCCATACCAGCCAAAACCCAGAACCACTTCAATTGTCTGGCCAAGGAGAGAAACCACTCCAATCAGGCATTTACCACAATATAGCAAGTGATGCATTTTTTTTTCTGTGCACAGATTTCTCAAAGGTCAACCAATTCCTATAGTACAAAAAAGAGAGCATTTGGATTTTCATTCTATCTGTGAAGGGTGAGCTCTTAGATTCTATCAAATTCTTATGTTTGAAGTATCAGCATTGCTCAGGCATGTCCTTAAGTCCATGACAGAATAAAATAGCATGAGTTCTACATGTAAGAAAAGATAAAAATGTCGGTTAAATCCTAAATGATGATATGTCTAGACATACGGATAGTGAAAGATCTACAAAACCATTTGCAAAGTTTACAAACAATATGCCAGAAGAATGGCAGATACATTCTGATAGAATTAAAAAATGATTTGTCAGTGTTTGACTATAGTTATGTATAGAATATACTTGAAAATGTAAATAAAATGACTCTTATCTTTTCTTTAAAAAAAAACGAGACCTGCCTTTCACTTGACCCCATGCCCCATCATTTGCTCCATTTTGAGATTTGCCGTACACTCTGTGGCCGTATTTCTCAGCATTCCTTCTTCTTCTTCTTCTTCTTCTTCTTCTTCTTCTTCTTCTTCTTCTTCTTCTTCTTCTTCTTCTTCTTCTCCTTCTCCTCCTCCTCCTCCTCCTCCTCCTCCTCCTCCTCCTCCTCCTCCTCCTCCTCCTCCTCCTCCTTCTTATCTCTTTAGAAGTTTCCATGGGAAGAAAGAGAGAAGAAGCGACAGTGAGGAATGACTGCTTATGTTCTGCCCTGGCCAATTAGCTTAGCTAGGTTGCATGTCATTTACAAGGGGGGAAAAAGTTGGGGCTATGGCAATCATTAGACTTTGGTGATGGGTCTTAGTCTTGATTTACTTCCTCTCCTTCATGCCAACTTTGGAGAGGCCAGGATCTAGTCAGCACTATTTTCTCTCATCTTTATGCTGAGATTTTTAGTTAACTCTAAATAATATATTCACTGAACATCTTTATTCAATTGATTAATTCTATCAAAAGCATAAAAGGGCACGTACAGAATTGTACATTTTTATCTATCACTATGGCCCCACAAACTTTTTCCTTCCTTGTAGTTGGTGCCGTGATCAGTGTAGTTACCAAAGACAGCAGGGCAGTCATTCTTGAGTGTTTTCTCTGTGCTGCCTCTAGAATCATCCATTGGTGTGCTTTGCTGTGCCAGTATACTTTATCTTGGAGCTGTGACTCTGTGTGCCTTCCTCCTCTGCATGGACATCAGCGAGTTTCATCCGCACCATCCTTGGCCTAGTTTGCCACCATCGCCTTGCCTTCTGCTTTTGTCTGCAGTCCTTGTCAGGCAATCAGCTGCCAAGGATATCACTGTGACTGAGCTTTCCAGTGACTCTCCATTGACCTCAAAATAAAATCCCACTTCTTAAAAATGATCTTCCAGGGGTTCTGTGACCTGCTTTCTTCCTAATCTTTTAAACTTTCTTTGTGCTCAATACACTGAACCTCATCTTTCTATGTCACTTTACGTCTCTCAATACTTAAAACCCTTCCCCCCCATTCACCACGCCTAATGTATGCTTTCTTTGTTTTTTGCATAGTGTATGACTCTTCCTTCTTCTTTTTCTTTTCTTCCTTGTTCCCCCTCACCTCTTTCTTCTCTCTGCCTCCTCTTTTGTTTTGTTTTATTCTGTTTATTGGGACAGTGTCCCACTATAGAGCCTTGGTGGACCTGGAGCTCACTCTGTAGAATAACCTAGCCTTGAATTCATAGAGATCAACATTCCTCTACCTCCTGAGCACTGGGATTAAAGGCATATGCTATCACATCTAGGACTAATACAGTACTTATAGTCCAGGCTGGCCTCCTTGACCTCGCTATGTAGAGGGGGATGATTTGAACCTTCCTGTCTCTCCCTCCCAAGTGCTGGAATTCTGGGTTCGCATTCTTCATGTTAAAGTCTATGTTGCTTCCTTTGGATGATTTTTTCTCATAAAGATTGCTAAAGTAGATCCTTAATCTCACAATCTGACTTCAACACATTAATGTCTTTTATATACCTACCTAGATATAAAACTGTATTATTTTTTTCTTTGGTGTTTTGTTGTTTGTGTTCAGGGTATAAATGCAAGGCAGACCAGAGTCCCCTGTCTCTTATTAACTAGAATATTCCAGTGACCTGGAACCCTGTGTGCTATGTGGACACCTTCAGTAGAATGAGGAAATAGAGAGCGTGCTATTGTATTGTTTATAAAGGAAGATGAGCGATGGAGGTGGTAGGAAAATTGGGAGTTGTAATTTCCTCTTAAATCATCTTCTGATGGCATACAGGCCGCAGTTTCATTTTAAGTGTGGACATGCGCAGTCATTAGAGAAACACTGGTAGAAAGGGATGGAGCCTTGGCTGGATTCTGGAAGTCTACATTCTGCTCTTCCCTTTACTACCAGCTAGAGCTGCTATTAGCATGTCACTTCTCATTGGTCTTACTTCTCTTGTAAAATCAAGGAGCTATTTCCTAAGGTTCATTTCAAACCATTAATAAGCATCTTGACTGGGTGTCATTTGGGATTTTTCTATGAGCCCACGTTGCCATCAGATGTATATTTTTCTTATTGCCTGTTCTACCTCATTTCTGAACATCTTCCATCTACTTCTCTCTATTTTTAGAATATTTGTTATCATATTCAACTCCATTTGTAGATAGGCTTGTCAAGAACTGGTTTTACATTTAGACTGGAGATTAACCTATTTCGTTTGAAGGTGGGTGTAGACTCTAGAGGCAAGCTTTACCTATCAGCTATGGACTTTTTAAGAAGCAGTGAGCCCTGTAGCTTGTCGCTGTTGTGATACAAGAGTATGCTAACAAAGCAGTAATTAGTCTTGTGGGCTGATGTGCCCGGGGTTCTTGAGGAGTGCAGTCCAGAGTGGTCAAACACCACAATAATCTTCCTTACTTGCTTGCTGTAATGATAACTATTTTCTGGCTTCCTGCCTGAACTTTCTGTAGCCAAGGTGAACACTGTGTGGCAAAAGACTAGGTGAAGCCCAGGGTACAGCTCAGTGCCTTATTTGTCCTCGGCTTTCCAAAATGGCCAAGGCAAAAGCAAAGGGACAAACGGTTGATTGGCTGTGGGCCGGCTTTCTTGTTCCCAGGAGATTTGGAAATAGAAGCATGTAGTTTGGCTTTTGGGGAAAAGCGAACATTTTCTAAAAGTCACCTGCAACTGAACACATTTTTAAGACATCTGACCGTGGAAATTACAAGTTAGAAATATTTCAGAAGCTGGTGGCAGAGCTAGTAGAGGAACTAGGAGAGGCCAAAATGAAATCAGACAGAAACAAGGGTGGATGTGGAAGATGAAAATTATTAGTGGCTATGCTGCTTCTCTGGTCTGTCCACTGGCAAAGTTAAACAAGCTTTGATCTTCAGTCATGAGTTCTGAAGCTCAGTACGCCTTTCTCAGGTAAGAAACTGGACAGTGTCCTCAGGCCAAACCCTTAACTCCCCAGATAAAAGGCAGTTCTTGTTCTAGAGATAAATATTCTAGTAATGTCACTTAGGATGTGGCATGCTTTTTAGACTTACTTCTTGGACTAGAGGGAATGAGGAGATAATCTTCAACTCATCTATCACAGCCAGGAAAGGATGGGGATTTTCTGAACATTGGGAAAGCCACAGTTCCCTGGAAACAAGAGAACAGCCCGAGGGCCAACCAAACATTTGCCTCTGTGCCTTCTCCTTGCCCATTTTGGAAGGCTTATGGTGTGCAAGGCACTGGGCTATTCCCTGGCTGAGGTTGCTAGGACTTCACCTATTCTCTTCCACACCAAGCTCATCTTGGCTACAGAAGTTCAGGTAGGGTGCCAGAAACTAGTCTTCAACATCAGTCTGTATGCATACACAACGCTGTCCCACTGTGAAGCTACAACTCTAAAGCACCAACTTGTAGGAAGCCTTCACGTAAAATAACTCCGAGTTTATATCTACCAAAGAAAATAACAGTTTTTTAGTTGGGTCTCTCTCAAATGCAAGACAGGACATGCTTTTGCTAAAACATTCACCATTTATCGTAAATTCAACTTTAACTCAGCACCGTGCATTGCTATTTAGTAAATACAGCAACTTCAATTTACACCTAAATCATTTTAAGATTAAAGGTAGGGAAAATAGACCAAAGGCTGAGAAACACAGCTGACAATAAGGACTCTGTAAATCTCAGTATCCATGACAACAGTAAGTCGGTAGATGTCTCTTATTCCTCTCTCAGGAAATGTGCCTTGAAAATATCATTACTATGAAGGAATGTGATGGAATAACCATAATTATTTTCCCATGTATTCTATGATGGGGCCTTTAGATTGGTTTCTTACTTCTAATAGGACCCATAATATCAAGTCCCCTCTGACAGTGACTTCTTTCTGTTTTGTTTAGGAGAAAGAAAAACTCATTTGTTACTTTGTGAAACCTTTTTCATATACTATTGCTCTGCTCACTCAATCTTTAGGTTCCTGGGGGTCAGAGGCAGGCTACCGCTGCTGGTGGTTGGCAGCTTGCTGGAGTTACCCTGGGAGCTGCTGCAAAAGTGTCATTTGAAATGAAAGAATTTATCAGCTTTGTCATCAGCCGTCACCTTTCAGATTATATGATTGGAGGGGAAGCAACCATTTTAAGATTTGTAGATTTCGGAAAGCACATAAGTAACTCTGTTGTCACACACCCCTTCAGAGGAGGTTGTTCAGGTTCCATAGACTTGAGTCCTAGTTGGCAGCCAGCACTCACTAATAGGATCTGGGTCAGGAATCTGGCCTGGCATCAAGCCTGTGATGGCTGAATTGCCCTGAGAAGGCAAAGGCACCTATGAACAGCAAGATATGGGGATAAAAAGATGAGTCACCAGTGCAGAGAGCTGGCTGCTCTTAGTTTCATGTCTGTACAGCTTAGATTTTAGAGAACTTTGCATTACATAATTGGAAATTAAAGTTAGCAATACCTTTTCCCTAGTTGCCGGTTTCGGTACCTGGATGATGTGTGAATTCAATGGCAGAGAACTAGAGGCATTCTGAACAAGATAATTTTCCCTCGTAGGCAGTAGGCAAGCAGAGCTCAAGTTTGGGGTCACATCTGAATGAGATCCACAGTTGAATAGCTCTATATGTATCAGCATCCCTGTAAAGACAAATGCTCCCCTAGCATGGCTCTATGAAGATGAGTGCAGGGTCTTCGCAGAGGAATAATAGGCCTTTCAAAGTACACAAAACTGTAAGTCCATTTCAGTGCCATGCATGGTCATCAACTACAGCTCAACTTCAGCAAAATGTCCATTGTTGAAGATTCACACTCAAGTGTCTAGCCACTCGGAGTTTGGGCATGCTTGTGTTTCTGACAGACACAGACAGCAAATGCTCCTTCAAGTCCATTCCTACCTAGTTGTTTTCAAACAGAGCCAGTCTCTGTCTGAAGTTTTTGTCCACTACTTGGTAGTAAATGTGAGAGAGGCTTATATATATTTTTAAATGGTTTGGTTAATTTGTAGACAGTAAAATTGGCTTTGATATGTTGTATTGAAATTTGATGAGTAATGTGTGATGGCCACCACAATGAAGACAAAATGATGTCCCATTTCCTCAGTATTCACAGGGATGAGTATTTGTTTCTCATCAGCTTTTTTTGCCCACATCTCTCGGTGGCTCTAATTTGTGCCCCTTCCCTGTAGTTGTCCATTTTATGGAGGGCAGATGAAGAGAGCCTTGCCGTCTGTAGTCTTTTCAGTCTGGGAACTTGGGTTTGATGGACCATCTCTGAGATTTTTATTCAGGAGATTGTATATGCAAAGTCTGTTATTTTCTTTCCTGTTCTGCTGAGTGGTGGTGTGTGCCACAGGTTGACTATCCATTTACAAGTTGAAGGACAAGTTTCGGTTGGTGATTATGAGTGTAGCAGATATAACCTGAACATCATTAGTCCTAAATGTGCTATCACATGGACTTACACCTTTGTTTATAAATTCTCAAACCGATGACCACATACAAGTGGTGACCAGGAGAATGAATTCTATGATGTAGAGAAAACCATGAAATTTGCAGCTAATAAACAGGTTGATAATCTGTATTATGTTTTCTTTTTTATTTTGATTTGGGAACCTGAAAAATATTATTAACTGCTATGATTTCATCATCCAAAATATTTTGATCATGGAGGACTTGTTTTCCCCAACTGGGCTCAGAGCCTACATTTTTCTTTTATTTTTTAGACATTTAATTATTTGTGGGTGTTCTATTGTGGGTGCATAGAGGTCAAAGGACAACCCATGGGAGTTGGTTTCTTCTTTCCATCGTATTCCTGGGGACTGATCTCAGGTTTCCAGTCTTGGCAGCAAGTGTCTTTACCCACTAAGCTATTTTGCTGGCCCAAAGAGCTGACAATCTTCTTTCCTGGGCAAGACACATATTTTAAATTTCTATTCTCATCTTAACAGAAAGTAGCCATGGTCTGTCCTTTAAGTACTATGGTTTGATGGTAAGGAAGAAAAACAATACAATTTGGAAAAAGAGTATTAGGATAAGAAACAGCAACCACTAATAAATATTCCATGGTGTTGCTATGTGTCCCATGGTTACACCAGATCAAATTGCTTAGCCATAAGTCTGATTGATGCAGGCTTTAGTTGAAAGGCAGATGGGGGGGGGGTGACTTTCATCATCAGGTTGTGGTTCTGCTTTGGCTGGAGAGCCAATGCCCAGTGCAAAAGGCAGTTGCCAGGTGTCTACTGGGCAAACATTTGTCTCTTGCTTCTTGCATTCCTATGGAAGCAGACAGTGTGATTGTTTTCTCTATTCTTTACATGTATGTCTAGGTGTGTGCAACCCCCACCCCGTCTGCACTTAACTGTTGTATGCATTTATACCAGTGTTGATTATATTTCATTCTGTTCATATATTCTGTTATCCCACAGAAAGACATTAAGTATTTATCAAAGCCCCATACTTTTGAACTTGTAATGCAAAATAATCAGACCTTGGTGAAAGAAAGAACACGGTACAAGATGGGTGAAGAATGGCGCTCCAGTTTCACTGTATGGTTTCAGTGCATCACCAAAGCTTCCCTGTCTGCTTTATTTCTGAAAGCAGCAACTTCAGCTTTGAGGTAGTGATCAAGGATGAGGAGACTGTCATTAGAAAATTTGCATTTGCACAGGAAGGTGTTGTCGTGATAAACTTCATACACATGGACACCATGGGGCATCTGAATATGTTAATCGATGGTGTTGTATGTGCGATTAACCAGTTCCTACATACATAGAAAGCCAAGCATGAAAATATGCCAGGCATTTCCTGGTAGAATCAGGCCTGTTTCTTCCCCTGTGTAGGCCCCGTGCTCATCTTCTTTGAGCAGCTCCAGGAAGCATTCTTCTTTATAGATGTGCTGATATTCTCTGATATTCATGTTAGGTTCATCAGTCACTTCAACACTTCAGTAGCGTCAATAATCTGTCTTTGTGTTTGTAAGCTTCCACACTGCTTATGAATTTACAAGCACCCAAGTTGGCGAATGAGTATCCTGAGAGGGATTGGAAGTGCAGCCTTGGATGTCCCTCTCCCTCACTCCCAGTCCTATGGAAACTGATGAAGAGCCAAGGAAGACACAGAGGTACTTTATCCTTGTTATCGTGATAGCTGGGTGCATAGTTATCGAGTTACAGTGCTGTGGCTTCTTTCAAGATCAAATTTGCTCATAATTGCAACTGTTACAATGACAATTTATTAGACTTTAAACTCCGTGGCTCTCCAGAATGCCAGTCTTAATGGAGAGAAATGAGAGTTCAGCTGCATGGATCAAGTAGCTTTAGACCTCACAAACAGAAAAGAAAGATGAGCATGTTTCATGGAGACCTCCGCCAGACACCCTAGTCAGTACCCAAGGGTCGTGTGGCCTGAAGATCTCTGCTTTAGCTCTTGAGCTTTCGCTGTGGAGACCAGATCAGTTCCGTGCTTGCGTGGAGAAAGGAGCACTGTGAGACAGACAGCTCACTGAAGTCCTTTCTTGGTGGTTTCCCACACATCTCTTTGAAACATTGTTTGGATATTCTTTCTGAATCATGCCACATTTGTTTCTGTTTGAAGTCTTTAAAAAGATCTGGAAACGTTTCAGGTCTTCAGAAAACATGAGTGCATCGTGATGAAAGACTCTGTGGTTCATAGATACTAGGCATATAATTTGAAGGGGAAACTAGTACTTTTCAGTCATCTACTGTATACTAGGCATGAGCTGTCATTCATAAACATTGTGTCACTTAGAACACTTACGGGTTTTAAGAAGTCCTACTCTAGAAGAAGCTGGAGTCAGGGAAGTTAATGACTCAGCAAGGCAGTTGGTGTTACCCCCTAAGGTAGGCTACTGTTTGCATTTGTTTTGCTTCTTTCTGACAAACAATAAAAGCTAGTAATAAAGGAAGATGACTGACAGACCCATGGACAGTGGTTGTCTGTTCTTCCCTGGATGCTTGCCTATTGCTGTCATCAGGAATGATATAGTCACTTTCAATCTACCCCACCACACACACACACACACACACACACACACACACACCAGGAAGTGTATGACCAACAGGCTACTTTAGAGCAAACAAGTGGTCATTGATGACACTGAGAAGACAACAGTGCCAAAAGATAGAAATGTGACAAATAAGAATAGCCAAACTATACAAGACACTACCAGATTCACCTACAAGAGGCCAGCTTTGTATTTGTATTCAGAACCTGCGTGGTGATGGCAAAACAGCTGGCAATGGTGCATAATTCCATGGGTCATACAAAGAAAAAAGAGACCAAACAGAGCTCTGCAAGGCCTGTGTATGGAGGACCCCAAGGAAACAGTGGAAAGAAAACAAGAAATACTGGCATAGGGAAGAACAAACAGTCACCAGCCTCCCCCTTTCAACAATTTACATATAATTCTAAATAGCTTAAAATGTAAACTTTAGTGTTATAATGTAGTATAACTCAATTAGGGGACAACTGATTGGAGCTGGGCACTATAGCACCATCACTGGAATGAAATGAGAACGCTCTTGTTGGCCAAACCCTATAACGCTGTTGATACACTCATTCAGTCTATCATGGCCTTTTCTCTCCGTCTTGCTCCCTAAGGAGAGACATTTACTATAAACTGACTATATTCATTTGAATTTAAAGTCATGCCAATGAAAGAGTTATTGTCAGACCCATTTGAGCTTTACAGACCCACCCACCCCCATTCCAAGTAGACAAACACAAACATTCAATACATTTTAAAACTCTTGGTCACTATAAGAAGTCATTTCTGTTATTAATCTTCCCAATGTGGGGATGGGTAAACAAAGGCCCTAAGAAGAAAGCTAACTTGCTCAAGGCATAGTTGATTGGTCACTAAGTTTTCCAGGATGCTCCCTGGTGACCACTGCACTACATTGCCTCCAACACTTTAGTTATTCTTACAGTTGCCTGCCTGCATGCTTTATATTCAAGTAGCCCCCATTTGATAGCAGTTTGAGCGAGTGTTTCTGAGTGGCCCCGTTCATTGCTTCCTGGTTAATAGACATTTGGATTTGGACACCACAGTGTCCTTTCTAATTCTCAGTGTGAGCACATACGCTGTCTCAGCCTTTACTTAACCTTCAGGATATTATCAAACTTAATCCTCCTGATAACCCATGGAGTAGGTAACTGTTATTACCGTCATTTTCTAGATAAACCATGGAGGACTAGAAGGTTAGGCAACCCACTCAGGTCATAGGGCAGCTAAACCTTGTGGCTAGGGAGGCAGTCCTGATTGGTTATATGCCAAAGCCCAGGCAAGCCCTTTGTCACCTGCCTGATAATCTCCCATGGCAACCTCTGTGCCAATTTCAAATGTCTCGTCACACATCATTCAAGTATTTCCTTAAAGATTCAAGGACCAAATAGAATGCCTTAAACTCACCTTCTTGGAAAGCTGAGAGGATTATGAAAGAATTGCTGTATGATTTAAGATAGGAACTTTGTAGAAATTGGAATGTTGTGTACAAGTCAGCGAAGATCAATTAAGAAGGAAGGTAAACATTTCTGAGGTGCCAAAATCAATCCTGGCTCTTCCTGACGATCTGCCCTTTGCCGAAACCATCTTCTCCATGTCCCTGCCATCTGTTCTCATTCCCCCCACACCGCCAGCGCTCCTTCCCAGTACTTTTATACTGATACTTAAAGGCTTCATGCACAAGGTTGAAAGACCAATAATAACATAAAATATCGTATCTGCTCCTAATATTTATAGTTTGGAGAAATCAAAGCATAAGGGGTAAAATACCCAGGATGACACTTCAGACCTGAGGTGGGGAAACTCTCCCAGGGTGCCTTCCGGAACTCTAGCTTCAGCCGTGGACCTCCCATCGGCCTGCTTTTCAGGCTTCACTCAGATGATCCAACCTCCATCCCAAGGCTATTGATAATGCCTGCCTCTCTGGGTGAAGCTCCCCGGCTTGATACTGCGCCTTGTGAATCACAGGACTCTCGATCTGGTGTTGACAGAGGGATTGGTGGCAGCCAGTGAGTATGATGACTTCTGCTCTTGGCTCTTTGGGATGCCTGTGTGGGTGGTCCTATGTGCCTTAGTTTCTCCATCTGTTTTAGTGGAAAGGATCATAACATTCTTGGAGATCACAGAATGGAATGTGCTGTGTAAACACCAGGCACTGTTGTTACAATAAACAGCAAATTAGTGACTCTAGCTTGAGTTTCCTGCACTCGGTGACTTGTGTGTGAATTTCCCAGAGATTCAGAAATTGTCTCTAGGAAAGCAACAACAACATCGACAACAACAACTGTGACAACAATGACAGCTACAACAACAATGACGACAACTGTGACAACGACAACTACAACAATAACGATGTTGGCAATAACAACAATGACAAAGATGGCAACATATTTTCTAACAGAAACAATTTTGGGATTTGAGTTGGTACCTGGTGAAATACATACTCCTGCCTCTCTGTGGAAAGCTGACCTGTGACCACAGATGGAGCTGTCATTCTCCTAGTGAGGCTGCTCCCTCGCATCTGCCTCGAGGGATTTAAATTGTCTCATTTCTTGCTTTCTATTTTTCATTGTTATAGACATGTATTTCCCAACTTGAAGCATTCCATTGGAATCTATTGGAGTGTTGTTGGCATTTTCTGTTTAGCAAGAAGTGGAAAAATGAGAATATTTGATAGCGTGGCTGCCTAACAGAAACCATCAAACAGGTGTAGAGAGCATTGCTTTTCAGAGAGTGTGGACAGCAGAATGCTTTTTGTTCTAGGCGTTTCCATTTTGAGAGATTCTGTTTCCATTTAGTGGCCCACCAAAGCATTCAAGAGTGGCTAAACCTGTCCTCCCCTCACCTCAGAGCGCTGGCTTAAAACACAAAATAAGGGGCAATGGCTTCAAGCCCCGGTGCCCCCATCTCAATCCTGTCCTGCTCCGTGTTCAGTCACTCCTTGGGAACAGTAAAATCCACTTGCTGTGACCTTGTCAAGCAGTCAGATGAGATCAAACTACTTTATAAATATAAAAAGATTGGTCAGAAATCAATCGGGGTCTAAAATCTGGAAAATTATTTAGCTTAAAAATGATGGCTTCCAGATAGCTAACCTCCTGAAACAGGCCTGGGATGAGCTCAGCCTTTGACCTACTTCTTACAGCACTCAGGACCTGACCTCTGGCATTTCCTGACCCAGTTGGAACAGATTTCAGGGGTAGAGTGGGTTTATTGGAGCACTTTACTCTGTATACTGAGTAGTGATTGACCCATCCCGCCCAGCTGTAAGCAACAGATGGAAGAAATTGTCTTTTCTAAGTACCAGAGAGTATCCATTGGCTACAGCTTGGAGACAGCCTGGTTCAAAGGAAGGACATGAGCCTTGAAGGCCAAAATGTACATTCAGGACACAGGCTTCTGCTGAGGGAAGATTCTGGCATCGCGGCCCTCTGGGCTTCTTGCTTCTGTATGTAGCACTGTTTTAAAGATCAAGCAGGGTAACGCCGGTGGAACTTTTCCCTAGAACATGCCTGTCCTTTTATTTAGATTTAGAAATACTCATTCATATTCTCCCTGTCTCTCAGTCTGTCTCTGTCAGTGAACATTTAGAAAGATGGTTTCAACTCTATGAGGGAAAATTTTCTTCTATAACAAATGAAAATGACATTAGTAATAAGTAGTGGGATGAAGGTTACACAGGTTAACTTTTGCTAAAATATCATTATACACTCTAAACTATATTTATTCATTCATTCACTTAACTAATCATACTTCAGTATTTATTTTGTAATCTAGCAGGGGACTGTTAGTACAGAATAGATAGACAGGAAGTTGATGGTTTGGGCACACTGTTTTATACATGAAAGAAGTGATCCCATAACATGGGGGGCACACTGAGAATGAGTGTAGCATACTTGTAGAATACAAGGTGCCTTGGAGGGGAAGAGACTGTTGGAGGATTCCTGAGGAGCAGAAGGTTGTGAATAGATAAGACAGTTGAAGTGACACAAAACCATTGGAAGAAGACTGGAGAAGTTTCAGCTGTAACAGAATTGCACTGTCGTGGACACATGTCATTATGGAGTTTAGGTGTGTGTATTGGGTGAGGGTAGAAGGAGCAGGCTGATAGGGTAGCTGCCTATCCTTGAAATCATATCACAAAGTGTTGCTTAGTCCATGCTCATAAGTTTGTACCTCATTACGCTTGTTCGGGGCATTATCATATGATATAGAATATCTTGTATTAGACAAGATTGCCACTGAACCTTCATGAGCCACACATAGGATCCTATGTGTGAGCGGTGTCATGCCTGGGCAGATGGTCCTGGGGTGTATAAGAAAGCAAACTGAGCAAGCCACGGAGAACAAGCTAGTAGGCAGTGTTTCCCATTCCTCCTTGGCTTCTGCTTATGTTCCTGCCTCCAGGCTCCTATTCTGACTTCCCTTCATGATGGATTCATTATAAACTAAAGGTGAAATAAACCCTTTGCTCCCCAAGTTGCTTTTGTCAAGGTGTTTATTACAGCAGTAGAAATATAACTAAGACACTTAGCAGTACTCATGGAAGTCAGCTTCAATTGGTCTTGTGTCAGATTGGTCAACTGAAAAAACCATTTGTTGGGAGCTGTCCACAGCATTGTGCTGCATGCCACAGAGAACTGGAGATGAGGAAGTGATGGAGAAGGACAATGTTATTTGTTCAGTGGATCTGTACTAGTTCTAAGTGCTTTATTTGAACTGACTCATTTAAACAGTCTAAAGCCCTCTGGGGTGGATATTGTAATTTTTAACTTCTAAATAGTTCAGAAAGAGCTTAGTTCATGCTGTAATCTCAGTCCTGTACTTTGAGGGAGATGTATTTACCACTCACCATATGTAAGGCAGATTTGGACAGGGAAGGAGGTTGAGAAAATAATGTTGATCCAGGGTCCTTTCCAGCTATAAAATAAAAATAAAACCGAAATCCGTCTTCCTTTGCCTACATTTCTTAAATCATAGGTCAGGAGAATCAATCAGCACAATCTTGGCATTTTAACAAGCTGGGGAATTGAGGAGGAAATGAAAGATTGGAGTGGGAGGAGAACAGGATTAGTCTGAAACACCAGAGGTCAGGGCAGCCAATAGTGTGGGGACTTCTGACTGAGTGCAAACTCTGAAGCTCTGTGGGCAGTTAATCCTTGAAAGGAAGTGGGGCTAGGGAAGCAATTGATAGAGACTGTCAGGGAAGGAAACTAATTTTGATAATCAGGGAAACAGAGGGAACATGGTTGTGAGGAAAAGGGCATGAACAATAAAAAGACCAGAGGAAACTTTGACACTCCAAATACTGTGAATTAAATTTTGATATTCAGGCCCTTTTGTGCTTTTTATTTGTCACAAGGCTGGCTCTGTTTATATTTCTTAAAATTATACATATGGAAGAGGAAGCCAGCATTGAGCACTAGCCATCCTGGGCCTCCCATCATTTCTGTTCAGTCCCTCAAGGCAGTGACTTTCCAATTGCCTGCTAGGAGCACAGTTCTACCATAAATTATAATATTCCTGAACAGGTGAGCAGGGAATACAAGCTTGAGTTTGACTCATAATCATCCCAATCAAATTCAGGACATCTGGTCAACTGTGCTGAATATAGATCTGTCCATCATCAAGTTCATGGTTGACCCATAAAGGCATTGGAGATAAATATACAATCACATAGTATGTAAAGTGGGGAGGGGTCACATGACACCAGCAACAAACAAAAGAACTAAGTGCCCCTGATTCTACCAGTTATTACCGCTACTAGGCTGAACTGAGCCCTGGAGATTGAGCTGAGGCTGAAGTCCAGGCCTCCCAGCTCTGTTTGGTCCCCTTTTCCAGGCTCATCTGGTCACTCTCCATGAGAAGGACACAGAATTCCACTACTTCAAAGAACTGATTAAAATACCAGAGAACATCCAAGAAATTTAGGGCAATCCAAACAGTTGGTACAACCAGCACTTTCTTTACAATTACTTTATGAAATATTTGATAATTTAAATTCATTTTCTCATCTAATCAATCAAATTGGGTTCTTAAGGAGAGCAGCCGCTCATCACACGCCACTGTGGGCTTGGCACATAGTCCATCTGAGGAAAACTGGAGTTTTGATTTTACTTACTTTCATTGACTTTCTATCTGACTCAAATGTTATTAAGAAATGCTTAATCTCCTAGACATGTAAATTTACTATTTCAATGTCTCATGAAATCTAAATTCAGAGAAAATATTTCCAGTGGAATTTCTGCATCCAAATTGAGATGTGCTATAAGTGTATGTATGTCTAAGTTTGATGACTTGGTACCAAAATAGATTTCATTAATCACTCCTATATTACTTATATGTTATGGTGATGATATTTTGCTTATAGTTAATTAACTAAAGAATATTACTAATAATCTCATTTGCTTTTTATCTATAAATGTAATTATTAGCAAAGTTAAAATAACATGTGTCTTAAATTCTCTTTTTGCTCAGTAAAACTGATTCAATAATTAATTATCTATAGTGCCCCCACCACTTACTTTCTGAAGTGGTGTCGGTAAGGTAGCTACCCCCTGGGGGTATAATAGGCTTTCAGTGGAGGGACGAAAAATAGGCATAAATAATCCACATTTTGCTAAGTACTAGCAAGCAATTATATGGGGTGCTGCATGAGTAAGTGGGGGTGGGAGACTACATTTGGAGTGTCTAAGAAAACTCACTGGGTTTGACGGATCCGACTGTATTGGTGCAGAAAGTCGGAAGACATGATGCAAGGTTTCTCTGTCACAGAGGCTTCTTAGGATTAATACATCCTTAAGGCATGTAGTGTTTCTTTGGCTCCTTTGTAGACTTCTTCAGCCACTAGGTCAAAACGATTAAAAAAAAAAAAAAGGGCCTGGCTTGAGACTAGGCATGGCAACTTAGAAGTGTGATCCATCTGGGCCGGAGGGCTAGGCAATCAATGAGCAAATGGCGTGAGAGCTCATTGGCAGATTCATCACCGTGCTGCCAGCTGGACTTTGAGGGTAGGAATGTGAGAGGGTGGTTCTTCCAGAAGAATCAAAGCACTTTCCTTTTGACAGCTGGCGTGCTGCAGAATGTATAACGCAGCTTTTAAACTGTGGTTTTTCTGGTGTTCCCAGCTCTGCCATGCCATGAACGTAGAAATGGTCATGGCGCATTACGATAGTGAATGTTATTTGCCCATTGAGCTCTCAGTGGCAACTTGACAGTTAGCCAACAGCCAGGATTTGGGGGGAGGTCGCATAATTTGGCCCATCTGCAGACAGTGGCCAAATCAGTAGGTGTCAAGGAGCTGCTAAGACATTATACCTGAATGGCTGGCTAAGCCGAAATGGCAATAACAGAGATGATAGGGGGCAGCAGAGGCCCGATGGGCTTCCCCCATGTCCTGTCTTGCTTCATCAGAGCTGGCACGTGTGATGGCTCATCACATGGGCTCTGAAGTCAAGTCTTGTCTGAATTCAGCCTTGCTAATTACTAGCTGTGGGAACATGGGCAAAAAAAAAAAAAATTCAGTCATCGTGAGTCCAGTTTCCTCTTCCATAATGATGTCATTTACGTGATGCCAACCAAAGTCCTGAGACTTTTATGGGGATTAAAGTACTCAATAAATTGTAGCTATTATTGTTGTTGGCATTGTACTCATTATTGCTTTTATTTTCTTAGTATTTAAAATTAAAGTTAGACGACCAGAGTGGGCTCAGAGGTTAGAGTTTGGGGACGCTTTAGCCCACACAGCCAAGTGGGATGATCTAGTAACACACCACTCAAGGGAAAAATAACATAATCTTGGCTCTTTTAGACAGCAGACTTTGGCAAACCCATGAAAATCACAGCTTTCCTCTAAAATTATTCTCAAATTTCCAATTCTAACAATTTAGATTTACAGTGAAAAATCTAAGGGGCTTTTGTGTTTAAAATAAGCAGCTTAGAAGAAGAACTCTAGAGGCATCATCACCTGAGCCATTTTGTTGACAGTCTCTACCACAGACAGCATCATGACATTCAGTTTTTCTTGGTTCTTGGCCAGCATAAGGAGGTATAGACTTCATGCCCGGCAGATGCTGGGGGGTAGTGTAAGAACAGTTGTTGAGTCCAATTTAGTTGTTTTGTTTAAGAATACTGTGTGTGTGTGTGTGTGTGTGTGTGTGTGTGTGTATAAGAAATAACCGTAATTAGAAGTAGATTTACATCATATTCTATCATATTCTGCACATCTTTATAATTATATCTGTTAACATTTCTGAATCTCATTTTCCTTTTTTTTCTGGAAAATGAAAATAATATCCAGCTGCTTCTTCTGTTCAGGGGATTAAAGGCTATGGAGATAGAGTACTTATAGCCCCTTGTGGTTCTTCATGAACAAATCCAGTGACACAGAAGTCCACTATGTTTCTCTGTTTTGTGACATGTCTAGTTGGATACGTGGCTTAAGATAGACTTGTCTTAGATTTCAGAAAAATATAACCTATAATCTATGCTTATGTGGGTCAGACCAAAGCTGATAAAATTTTTTTACTTAAGGTTCAAGCAAGTTGGGGTTCAAAGAATTCCTTTTATTGCAGTGTTTTTTTTTTTCCACTTACTGAGTTTTTCCCTCCTGCCCATGACAGTGAATATTTACATTTCTTGATTAATGTACTTGAAAACTTTGAGACTGTTCTTAGAACTTTCTAATATTATCTCAGTATATTCACATATATTAAACACACCTTGAGATAAAAGCAATGAGTTAGTATAGTTGCAAAAAAAAAATGCAGTGATGTATAGTAGTATGTTTGGTCCAGCTCACCAGGGCTACCTCCCTTCATGAAGCCCAGAAGGGGTGCTCAGCATCTGGTAGTATTTGTCCATGTTACTTGATGGTTACTGACTGTATGCCTATTTATGATATAAATATGGAATAATGGCCACAGATGCCAATGAATGACTAACATCAATAGAATTTCAGCTTGATGAGTGCCAGTGTTAATGTAGGGTTCATTTCAACCTCACAGAATAATCATGAATTCATTGTGTATCTGTTGCTTACATGCAATAAGAACATTTCCTCATGGCCCCATATTAAAATTAATAGTCTACTGTCACAATTTAAGAAAACAGAGTTTATTTTAAATAATTTTAAAATTTCTCTTCTTGCCTGTGTTCAAGGGATTGCTAATCCCTTTTGGCTCAAGTGTCACACTGAAATGGTATAGAATATAGGTCAAAGAACAAGGCATGACAGGAGTAGATGCTTCCTGCCATACACATGTTATTACACAGTCACCGGGATTCAAGTACCTCGTTTGAAGTTGAAAGGTGAGGCCTGGATTATCACTAGGATTCCTACCTAAAGAGCAAAGAGTCTACTGTAGAATACAAAAGGCCACCAGCCAGAGTTTTGCACAGACCACTGCTAAAGTGCCATGTCAGCTGGGAGTCTCCTGAGAAACAGGTTTTCTGTATATGTATAAGAATTGGAGTTATGAATGAGGAATTGGCACCTTGATTGTGGAGGCCACAATGTAGTATCACCTGCCTTTTTCTACATAGAGACTCAAGGTAGCTGGTGGTCTGACTCCAGTCCAAATGTCTGAGAAGACTGAGAGCCACTAGTGCAACTATCTGCCCAAACAGAGGCCTCAGCCTCTGTGCCCCAGCTCTGAGCACAGAAGGGATGAGATATCTTTCCTTGACGTTTTTTTTTTTTGTTTGTTTTTTTTTTTTTTTTGCCTTTCTAAGACCATTAATAGATATAATGGTACCCATGCACTCAGAAGCAGGGGTGGGTATCCTTTGAATGGAATTGAATTCATTGATTCAAATTTTAGTGTGCAGAAATGCTCTCACAGTTGCAACCAGGGCTAAAACTTAGTGTAGATACCCTGAGCCTAGTCAGGTTGACACACAAAATGGTGCATGCTTATGGGTGAATCTTTTAGTACAGTTATGTTTCCCATTCTTAAATTTATGAATGATTTTATGAATTTATGAATGATATTATGACTCATGGATAAAGAAGTCTGGCTGTTTGTTGGAGACATGGTTTCACTCTGTAGCCTAGGTTGGCTTGGAACTCAAGCTGATTCTTATGTCTCAGCCTTCCAAGTCCTTGGACTACAGATGTGCTCTTCTATACCTGGTCTTGTTCTTTCCTGATTTCATTTGCTGATGCCAGAAGAACAGAGGCTTCTTCAGGGAAACCGTATCTCAAATTCTGCATCTTCAGGTCTACCGGCCATGAGTGTCAGTGTGCTTATGTTTAGGAAACAGTCTGTGGCATAAGAACTGGGGAAGAAACATTGGGAGGACATCAGAGGCAGAGTGAGGAGGATGGAGGTAATGTGGGGTGTGACTGTGTGCAAGTAGATAAAAAAAAAAGGGTCTCATCTCTGCTATCAGGGTGTTGTCCCAACAATGCTGCGCTGGTCTCTCACCTCAAAGCCCTGAAGGTATGACAGAAAAAGGAGCCATCTCTCCCAAGGTTCTTACAGAAGCCATTCTTTTTGGTTTTTCAAGACAGGGTTTCTCTGTAGCGTTGATGCGCATCCTGGAACTAGCTCTTGTAGACCAGACTGGCCTCGAACTCACAGAGAACCACCTGCCTCTGCCTCCTGAGTGCTGGGATTAGAGGCGTGTGCCACCACTGCCTGGCTTAGAAGCCATTCTTGACAGACTGCTTACTTGTGGAAACTAGCCAAAATGTTGTTAGATACTTCTTATAGTAGTAGTGGGGTACAAACCTCCATCTACTTACATTGTACGATCCAGAAGGGAAAAAAATGACATGACAGCTGTCGCAGTTTTCCCTCCATCAATAACAGCTTTACAAAGCTAATTGTAAATACGTTATTTATTGGTTACATTGTCGGGGGAGAGAACAGTTCACCATTTCAAGCTTGTGCGTGTATTCTTTTGAAAGAAAATCCTTCTTACTGCTATAGAGGTGAATATTTTCTTTAGTGGTTATACAGATTTCAACAATTTAATTAATTGCAGCTGACTGACCCATGTTATGACTCTGTTGTGCCCCCTTCACCTATCAATAAGCATAAAGTTGGCTCCTGACTTATAACAATTCATTACGCTTAGAATTGCGCTTAGTATTTCTGACTTCAGATGGTACAAATGTGGAAAATGTGGAGTGTGTGTGTGTGTGTTCTGTAGAAGCCATTCTTGCATTCTTGAAATTTGATCTCTTCCTAGCAATGTTAAGTATGGCACTTTTGGTTCACGCTGGGAGAGGTTGAATGGAGCCACAGCCTACAGTCAGTCTTAGGGTCCCAGGGGAAATGATAGATGTTCCATCACGTGCAGTGTTGCTGTGCTGTGTGGCCACAGTGTTCTGTAGATTAGGCACAGGGTATGAATTTTCACTTAAGAAATCTTCATTATATGATGGCTTAATAGAGACCTAATCCCCTTTTTAACTGAGAGCATCTTCAAACAACAGGAACCTATTGTGTGCCCTGTAATTTGTGTCTCAGAGCACACGTAACTGTGGCTTCCAGGAATTCCATTACTCCATTCGTTGTTGCAGGCTCCAACTGAAAACCTAGTAGTGCCTTTGCATGGCTCTGATCCCCTCGCTGTGGCCAATCCAGGGTCTTGATCTATGGAGAGCCTCTTTAGTCTTGCTGCAACTAAATGCAGGCAATTTTTTTTTTCCTGTGACGCTTAGAAACAACCATGATCACTTTAGTGGTACAGGTTTCCCAGAGTCCTGTTGGATGAGGGTTAGCATCCCATTTTCTGTATGGAAGAACAGCTTCACAGAACTCAGTGTGCTGTCAAGAATGTGCTATAGCTTCTAGAAGGTTTCCTGATAAAAACATTTTTGAAGAAAGAGTAGCCTAGGACAGTCTCCTGTTGTTCCAAGTCTATGAGTACCTCTAGGGCAGATATCAGCACTTTAGTTAAAGACAACTGTCCAAATTGGCTTCCTAGCTGTAGGAAGCCAGAAGTATTTCAGTACAACACCTTTGCTAAAGTAGTGCCTGGCATCTAACAGGGGCTCCATAAATGGGCGTCAAATTAGGTTGATCTGAAGACATGGTAAAGAACAACTATATTACACAAGTCCTGTGAACAACTGGTTTCAGAAACTGGGACAGATCATGTAAGGCCTTGACTGTAAGCCTCACTATATTATAATATTCTTCATGTATAAACTGGTAAATTCATTCATTTAGCAAATACAGTGTGCCTCTGTTACTATCTAGGACAATGGTTCTCAACCCATGGGTTGTGATTTCTTTGGGAGCTGTGTATCAGATATACTGTATATCAGATATTTACATTGCAGATCATAACAGTAGCAAATTACAGTTATGTAGTAGCAACAAAATAAATTTTATATTTGGGACCACCACAGCATGATGACTGTATTAAAGGGTTGCAGCATTAGTAACCACTAATCAAGGTTGTCCATCAAATACTAGAGACACAGATATAATAACATAGTTCCTTTCTTCTCAGGGTGCATGCTTCAGGAATAACCTAGACAGGAAAATGGTCAAAGTGCTTTTAGTGATGGGTGTAGGAGAAATAAGCATGGGTTGATCTGGAAACCCCTTCGATAGAAAACATGGTAAGATAAAAAAAAATACTTATGAGTTCCTGCAGCTTGAATTAAGGAAAAGGAAATAAGAAAGAATCAATCTGTATGGAAAAACAGCTCAGGGCTTATTAAAGATGTTAGCAAAAAGGTTATAGGGAAATGTGTCCAAGTTAAGGTTATGGCTTTGGAAATGCTGACAAGGAATCATCCTGCTCTATCTATCAGGCTTCTCAATTCCCCATTGCTGTCAGGACCATTAGATAAATGTTCTGGAATCACTTTGCAGTCTTAATATTTAGTTATTTACATTATTATGGACATCATTATGTACATGATGTGACCTTGGTAATCTCCAAGATATGTGAGTCTCTCTGCAGACTGCCTGGCAGTGCATTTCTGTGGAGGGTCACCATGGCCTTCCCATATGGATTCAATATTAATACCACTTATTCTAGAGTGACTGCTGATTACTCTGCAAGAAAGACAAAATGGTAGGAAGTTTGTTTTCATAAAACAAGTGTGAAAATTAGCATGGTTATTTTGTCATGTGTAGTCTGTCTAGATATTACATGCTGGTGTGTGTGCACACACGTGTGCATGTGTCAGTGAAGATGTGTGCATTGGATGACACTTGTGTGGAAGTCACAGGACAGCCTCACTTTCCACTATGTCTAGGTTGGGTCCCTTGCTCACTATTGTATATGGCAGGCTAGCTGGCTGGCAAGCTTCAGGGGATACTTCTGCCTCTGCCTTCATCAGGAGTACAGATGTGTGCTAGTGTGTCCAACTCTATGTCAGTTCCAAGGATCCAAACTCCAGCCCATATACTTGCATGGTAACTGCTTTATCCACTAAACTACCCTCCCTACTTCTCCATCTCCCCTCATCCCTTTTTTCTTTTTCCTTGTCTCCTTTCTTTGAGACAAATCTCGCTGTGCAGCCCTGGCTTAATTTGAGGACTGGAGAGAAAGTGATCTGGGATGATTGACATTCCTCACATTATCTCACTCACCTGGCTCCACCCCTAAGCTTAACTATGAACACTGACTGGATAGTACCGGTGTCCTGACTTCTGGCATCTTTATAAAATCAGCTTCATTGTCATACCCTGGTCAACTGAGAATGGGCTCAAGCCTGTATTTCTTTGTTTAATTAATGGTGTGAACTCCATGATCGGCATAGGCTGGCACACAGTACTCCCCCATGCTTTCCTGGTTGCTATCTATCACTGCACCGGGAAGTGCGCTCAGTATTGGGTGAGAATTAGCTGGATTAGTCTTCTCTATTAGTTGCCTTGCTACATGTAGATGCTGGGTAACTTGGATGAGGTCATCCTGCTTTCTCGAAGTTGAACAAGATTTCTCAGCACAGGTACTCAGACTCTTCTCAGGCCCTTAAACAACCCAGAGAAAGAAAGCAAAAGAGCAAACATACTTTCCAGACTCTTGGAAGACAAAGAAAATTATTCTATGCCGCATTGGGATTTGAGTTCGTGAATGTTTATCACAAAGCCAAAGCATGAATACTGATATAGCCACTATTTTAAAAGTTACTATTTAAAAAATTGCTGTTTTCCAAATACTCTGACTTCCAATGATAAAGAAATTACTAGACATAAAATGTTCACAAATGTAACTATTTGATTTTTTTGTGTATGTTTTTCGAAATGAAAATTTTCAATCCATACCTCCCAAAAAAAACCTTCCTGTACCATGAAGAGACTAAGGCACAGCATAGTTAAGTGGCTTGATTACATTGGGGTTAGTGACCTGAAACTAGAACCCAGCAAAGCAAAGCCATGTCAGGTTATTGTCCATAGAACAGTGGCTCCTTCTGAAATGCTATTCTCAGCTGATGAAATGGACGAGGGATACTGGGTTTCCCTCTCCATTGAGACATCTCTGGTGTGGGAGAATGGTCTGTATTCTGTCAATTATATTTTAAATAAATGCTGATTGGCCAGTAGCCAGGCAGGAAGTATAGGTGGGACAAACAGACAGGAATTAGAAGTGGGTCAATGAGAACAGGTATGAATTCTGGGAAGAAGGAAGTTCCCTCCACAGTCGTGACCCTGCCACAGAAGAAGCAAGATGTGACTGCCTTGCTGATAAGATACCGAGCCACGTGGCTAGCATAGACAAAAATAATGGGCTAATATAAGTTATAAGAGCTAATAAGAAGCCAGAGCTAATGGGCCAATCAATTTAAAACTAATGTAGAACTCTGTGTGATTACTTTGGAACTTAACTATTGTGGGAACTGGGCAGAAAACATAGACAACACATCCCAGCATCTCAATGCCTGTAGATCAACTTGTTAGTGGTGTCAAACATTTTACTAGAGGCTTTACTGGCAGTGGATGGGGAAGAAAAGGGGGGAAAGTGGCTTACACTTGAGCTTTTATCTCCAGGAAAGGTATTGGGGGGGGGACCTCTATCACTCAACTGTCAGCATTTTCAAATGCTTAAGAGACATATTCAATGTGCAAACCACAAAGTATTATCTGAGGAGTAAAGAATAAAAACCTGACACAGACGAAGGGATCCTTAGGCACAGACTTGGCAGTAGTGACAGAAACACTTTCTCCTGCAAGGGCATTTTCTGACTTGTAATTTAAGAACACATAAAGTTCAAGGCCTGAAGAGTTTCCAAATTCAAAACAAAACAAAACAACACCCCTTAGAACTAAAATCCTTAGTTACCCAGCTACTCTGAACTAGTCAGAATCAACAAGATGAGACAAAGATAGACATGAAAGACACAGACTGTAGGAATCAGGCTCACAGACTAATCTGCCAGTTCCTTTACTGGAAAACAGCAAATAAATACATTTATTCTTTAAATCGTTATGGGGTGCACACTCTGGGCAAGATGCAGCATAGCTTCTATAGAGACACTGCCCTCACCTGCTGGATTGCCTGATTCTAAACAGAGCCCCTACCTTGTACCAGTAGTTGGGTTTTCATCCTTCACTGTGCTTAAGTCTCCTCGAGCTGCTACGTATCACACTGAATGATGTCTCTTAGAAGTGCCCCCTGCAGGTACTAGAATTTTGACAGTCCCTTCTCATGTTTCTAAGACTTAATAGTATTTCTGGGAACTCTGGCCAAGGTCATCTCTCATACCAGTGTCAAAGATCTGAATGTGCCAGGGTGGAGTTCCTTGGAGGGATAGAGGGGTGAGGATGGAGAGAATTGGTGACAACCCTCCATACTCCCTTGCTCAACTCTGAGCTCCCACGTGTAGTATCCAACACAGTAACATAGTTGACTTCAGGATCAGGCATCCAAAGCTCATGGCATGAAAGAAGGAAACTGCACTGGAAATGTGCATCTTGTGGGTCTTGTACCCGGAAAATGTCCCCGTGAATGATGGGTGAAGATAGACAAGTCTTCCCTCTCTCTCCCGAGCCTCTTCATTCCTGTCAGTGCTGGTGCTCTGGCTATGAATTCAGGGAATAGAAGCCCTAGTGAAATGGCTTGGCAGCCCTCAAGAACATACAGCGATGCCAGGGAGTTGTAGCCAGTACCATCATTGGGCAGGTCTTCTTCCAGGACTTTCTGTGCCATGACCTGCAAGTCATGCCAGGCATCACCTTGCTGGAAACTGTGGGCATGGTTCCTGATGGGAAGGAATCTTACTCAGATTGAAAAAACATTTGGTTTGCCTCCGGCAACTGGGTTTAGAGGAGACAATGTCAATCCCTTCGTTGTTTGCTCAAGGATTTTGAGGTGTTTTTCCCTGAGTGTAAAAGGCATGTTTCACTACACCCTGAACCAAAGTTAACTGTTTCTTCACTACTTCAGAGGGTGGTGCTGGTGTTCAAGGCTGTCACAGTCCCAGGACTTTTGGTTGCAAAATACCCTGGCTCTTCTGCCAAGTGCAAAGCTAAAGTCTGGTAAAAAACAGAAATGTAATGGATATCTGCATCGGAGACCTTCACCAACCTTCATCTCTCTCATCTCTCTGCTGCTGGGGGGCCACATAGAGAACGCTGCTCAGTGTGCCCACCTCCAGTGATCGCGGTACCCACTTACTGATGAACTTTGAACTCTTTGGCCTTCAGGGAGCATAGGACACATCCTGTCTAAAAGCTGTGTGTTGATTATCTTCCAAAAACCAAAGAAAAATGACATTGGTTTCCCCAACTGTTTTTTTATTCGTGGAACAGAAGATTGTTGGCATAGCAATGGTTAGTTTTTAATTTCTAAAATTTCTAATCCCGATGAAGATTAAAGAACTGAAGCCACCAGGCCAGTTGAAGGGCCTCATTAAAAGAACGCAGACACAAGTAAGACATTAGGTCCCCAGTTCTGAACTTAAACCTTTCTTTCTCATTGATCCTTCCACCATGAAGGACCCATGGGACTTAGAAACAAAAGTCATTGCCATCTATATTTAAATAATCATGAGAATAAGATGATATGTGTAATGGAGTTGAACTATTCCCAAGCGAAGAGTGTCTCTTTCTGTATGAATAGAACTTTCTGGGTCACTGCTTGTGTGGATGCCATGGTATGTTACATGGAGCAGAGAGATGCTGACATTCTTTCCTGCATGTAACAGATCACCCCATGCTCTTTCCTTTGAGAAATTAGGAGAATAACTACCCTTTCCTTTGCCAACATTTGCCTCTTTTTATATTAATCTTGGTCGAACTGAACAATTTCTTCTCTCTGTGCAAAATAAGGCTCTCCTTTGTATTCATTTGGTTGGCATACAGCTTGAGGGTGTCCAGTTTTTCAAATACAGATCTAAGAATATCTGGAATGATTTATGCACAAAGTCACAGGGCTGGCCAAAGCGAACTAAAGTCCATTAAGCTAAATTAAAGCTTTGTTTTGAGGGAAAAAAAATGTCATTTTTGCTGCTATCTGAAACCTACACCATAGTAAGGACAGAGTTGAGATTTCCCATACTTACTTTAGGTTTTGAATGGACTTGTTAACTCGTTGCCTCGCCCTTCAAATGCCTCAAAGGAGGATTGCTGGAAGACAGACACATGTAGAATGAAGTCTTGCACTGTGCTCTTTTTTAATGTGTTGCAGGACTCTTGTCCCTGGAGTAAAGATGGAGGGAGCTTTGACTACGCGAATTCAGTTCCCATATTAAGAGATTGTATTTAATCAAAAGTGAATTTAACTCTAGATGGCATTCAGATAGTAAAATTGGTTTTAGGAAATTCCATTTCCTTTTAATACTTGAGCAGTCAAAATTGTGTTCAAATTTCTTCTTATTGTTTAAATTAATTGTCCTAAAGTTTAAAATAAAAAACTATAAAATACAACTCTAGAAGACACAAGAATCTAGTATTTAATGGGTTTACATCCCCAACTTTTCTTTTGTATATTCCATTGTGATAGAATGTGATACCTAAAATGGATACCTAAACACCTACATACCTACACACACACACACACACACACACAATGGGGGAAGGGAAAGAATGTGGGGGAGATCCAGGCACACTTTTCTTTTTCTTTTCTTTTTTCTTTCTTTGTCCACTGGATAACTTGGCATGACTAGGAATAAGGCTGTGTGGTGTTTAGTCCTCAGTTGAGGAATTACCTTCATCAGACTGGCCTGTGGGCCTGTATGTGGGTGTTTTTTTGGACAGGCGATTGATGTGGGAGGGACCCAGCCAACTGTGGGTGGTGCCAATCCTGACCTGACTGGACTGGGCTGAACAGAGAGGTAGCTGGCCCTGAGCCTAGAAGCAAGGCAGTAAGCAGTGTTCCTCTGTGCTCTCTGCCTCAGTTTCTGCCTCTAGGTTCTTGCCTTGAGCTTCTGTCCTAGACTGTGAAATGTAATAAACCCTGTATTTCCATAATTGCTTTTGGTCCTAATATTTATCACGGTGACAGAAAGCAAATGAGTACAGACAATGAGACCAAAAAATGTTTTTGAGCTTTTAATGAATTCTTCAGAAAGCTTAAGGAGTGTTAACACCCAATGGAAAGTTAAACTTAAGTCTTTTGAGATGATTGTTCCCAGAAAGTTGATGTCAAGTCAAGTAAACATATAAATTTATATACATATGATCTTCATGCAAATCAGGAAGAGTTGTTACTTATGAGTGTGATTGCTAGTGGCCAGCATAGGCCATCTTCATTTAGGCACTTGATATATAGCATTTTATTAAACTTTTATAGTTGTGTTATTAGTATTTAATTAAACATTAATATTTGATATTATCATATTAGAATTTCAGTGTTTAAAAGTATTCAATGTTTAACTGCTAAAGAAATATGCACTAATCTTTCCCATCAGTTTGACACATCTTCTTGTTTGTTTTTAAGACTGGGATTCTGATCATTTTCTTGCTCATTATTTGCTTTCATAGTTTCTTTCAAATTTGCACTTTATCAGCTTGTGAGCTTTGTTTATGGACCCATCAATGACCATTAATGTGTCGGCAGCGTCTTTTATTAGCAAGGGAGAGGGGAGTACCGTGAGATTCACTGCCTCTGTCCAACCCTTGTTCACGTTCTTTTCTGAAGTGACTGCTTGTGTCTGTGGTGATATCTTGCTTCTCAACCTCTGAATATCCTTGCTTTTCTATATTTATCTGTATTTGCTGTCTTTCATGGCTTCTGAAATATAGACTGTGAGGTGAAGGAGGTGACTTCATTGCAAATGGTAAAAATCTGCCCAGGAGTGGGTTTCAACAGATCAGGGATCGGTAATAGAATATATTCCTCATTAATCCCACACACCCTCTTTCCCCTTCCCCCTTTGTGTGCGTGTGTGTGTTTGGGGTGTGTGTGTGGTGGGGGGGTATCTAGGTATCCATACCAAGTTTAAGTCTCACATTCTATTATAGTGGAATATACAAAAGAAAAGATGGGGATATAAACTTATTAAATATTAGGCTGGCCTCGAACTCACAGAGATCTGCCTACCTATGCCTTCCGAGTGCTGGGATTAAAGGTATGCGCCACCACTGCCCAGCATAGTGTTCATTCTTAACCATGTGACCATCCATGTGCCACTCTCTAATTGGAAAATAAAATAATGCATTACTATATAGTAGGATTAAGCCTAGGCTTCTGGATCCCTTTTTGCACCTGTTCTGTCTTGAAACTTAAATGCTGTTTTGTTTTTACTAACTTGAAAAGTTTAGACATATATACCAAGAAAATGGATTCATTCAATGTAAAAATTTCTGTCAATGAATATCTGTATTTGAGAGCCTATTGCCAACCATTGCCTTTGATTCTATGGATAGTAACACAGTTTCTTTCTCTAAAAGCAGCAAAGAAACCATGCAATTGAAATACAAGCTATCAAGTAGTACAGGAGCTGTGTTTCTGCAGCACTTTCTTGTTGGACCGTGTTACAGTAATACCATTTTACAGATATGACTACAGATTATAAGAACTTCTGCGGCTTTTTTTTTTCTCTCCCAAAGTAGCCAAACTGGTGGTTGGTGGTACCCCAACAAATGCTGGGCTAATGCTCCCCTCATTTTGCTCTGCACTGCCTATGTCTGGCATAGATTAGTTCAGGTCAGCACCTCTGTTTGCAGAAGGCCTCGTGTTGCTGAACTTATTTAGAGTACATGCTACACACACCGGCTGCTCAGATGTAGATTCCCTATGGATGAATTGTCTCCTCATGGAGCTGCAAAGGTGGGAATTCTGTCTTCTCATTTCTAGTACAGTGCTCACATCTGCTATACTGCGTTGCATCTGTGCCTCAAGTTGGAGTGTTTTATATACACACTCATCTTGTCCTAGCTTGTCCTATAGCCCCTATGCTGTTTAGATGGCGTGGACCTGTGATTTTCACTGCAAGTTTGAGAGGATGAAAACCTCTTTCCCCACGAAGACAGCTCATCCTGACTAACATCACAGGAGCACCCTTAGATCCACAGAATGATCCCTTGCTTAGTTCCTGTTGTGATTCTTTGCCCCTCTCATAAGAGAAAGCAGAGTTGTGGGGTTGTGTTTACCTTGAACTTGCATTTTCCTTCAAGAATTTTTGCCAGTTTCTTTGGGGTTCTGAACTGGATAAAACCAGCTCTCTGGAAATGTGTTTCCCTGATGTCTATTTCACCCTGTCCTTTTTTTTTTTTTTTTTTTTTTTTTGTTTATCTGCTAGAGGGCAAATAATACCAATATGCCTTGTGGGGTAGGGTGGATTATGTAGGAATCTATGGCGTATGGAAGAGCTATTGACTATATATATATTGCTTTACCTAGCCACATTTTCTATTAATCTTTTCTTGAGTTCTTTATGCAGCCAGTTCCGTGATATTTAATATTCTATTGCAATATCTGATCTTCCCTAAAGACCTCTCCTGACTGACTTCCTATAATAGCCCCTCCTTCATAATGACTTGTTTTCTACATATATTCTTAACTTTTGCGTCATACAGCAGTTTAACAATCTATGCTCTAACCTATTTATTGAACCACATTGTCTGATCTCCACTAGAATGAAAGCTGCCCGTGCAGGGAATTGAATTGTTCACTGACATTATGTCCCATCTAACACGGTACCGGCCACTGAAGATTTCTGAGGAGGAACTAACAAAGACAAGCGGAAGACTTTGAAAAGGGGGGAATACGTTCCACCGCTTCTGTTTGGTGTAACCACTTGTGTTTCTCTTTCCTACGTAAGCAGAAAAGAGGAAGGAGGAAATAAACAAGGAACTAACTGAATGGAGGGGTGTGTAAGGAATAGTGGAGTAGGCTGCAAGTGGGGAAGGATGGCCTGAATTCCTGACAGCAATGCTATGAGTTTTTCCATTAAACCCATTGGAGCAAAACTGAAACAAATCATACATTTTTAAAACTTTGGCTCTCAGGAAAGGTCAGCTAAATCTACAGTTTTATTGTAGAGTCAACTTCTTAAGTGTGATCTGTGTTGTCTCTATTGCATTATTACATCTATTTATTTTTTGTGTATATGGATGTTTTGCTTGCATGTTTATTTGAGTACCAGATGAGTGCCTGGTGCCCCAGAGGCCAAATGAGGGCATTGGATCCCCTAAGGCCAGATGTGTATGAGATACCATGTGGGTATTGGGAATTGAACCTGGGTCCTCTGGAGCAACAGTCAGTGCTCTTGCCTCTCCAGTCCTATATGCAATATTTATTTCACAACTTCCCTTTAAATGATCTCTAAAATATCCTATTATTCCTGACCAGATGTATATTTTTACATAAATCTTTCGTGTTTACAGTTATTAAATGAATCCAAAATGCCTGTTCCCATCAGATTGAGTGAAAATTCTCCATCAAATAAAACATAATACTTTATTTGCCTACATGTTTCTCTCTGAAACAGGTGGATTGCAAACCAAATTGTTTTATTTTCTTTAGAAAGAATGACAGCCTAAGTTTAGTATTTAATAACTCAAAATTTACCCAAAGAAAACTATGATTAAAGAATGGCCTACCATTTTGAATACATTCTTTTATGAAATGTCTTGAATTGTCTTTTTCTTGGTAATTCTGATTTCTTCATTTACTTTTCCCTTTCTTTCTTTTCTTTTCTTTTCTTTTTATTGTGGATGTGGGTAGGGTAGGATAGGGTACGGTAAGGTAGGGTAGGGTAGGGTGGGGTAGGGAGGCAGGGCCTCACTGTGTAGTCTTGACTGGAACTCTCTTTATAGACCAGACTGGCCTCAGGCTTACAGAGATCCACCTGCCACTGCATCTTGAGTGCTGAGATTAAAGGCGTGCACCTCTGTATTGGGCTAATTACCACTTTGTGGTCAGAGTTTCAGGAAACTTTCCTGAGATATTTGGGCTTGGGAGCTCTGTGTTCATACTGAAATATCTCCTCGGGCTTTCATTTTCATAGGAAACACACACACACACATACACACACACATACACACACACACATGCACACATACACACACACCAACAGATGCACGTACACCCCCAATACACACACACACACACACACACACTTTATTCTTTATATAGTTTGTTTCAAAGTCAGAGAAGACAAAAGGGAAGGCAGGGGGCAGATATGTATACTCTTTCCTTCTATTTTGTTAATGGTAACAAAAGGCACAAAGCATGGAGTTTTCTCTACTTTCTGGAAACTGTTTCAATCAGTCCAATCATTAGCAGGTAAGACTGTGTTTGCTCACCATCTCTTTAAATGCAACCTTTGCATCTTCATGGGATGACTAAAGATTGCTTCCTGGATGGGACATCAACCTCAGCTTCTTGTTGCTTTTAACAAAAATTTTATTCCTTGTCAAACTAGAGATTAAGGATGTGTGGCTAGAACTTAAGAACAAGGAAAAATGGGACCAGAAGGCGTGTTTATCTCCCTATACTTTACGCAGAGACCATATAGGTAGCTCATGAAAAATGTAACAAACTACTCATAAACTCCATTTTATATGCTATTTTATGTATAGAGTTCCCCTTTTCTACTTGTATTTACAGTTTAAATTTGCCAGTTTGGTACATAACTTTGCATATTTATGTATATAAATATGGAGTAGAATTACTCACTGGCATTTCTACAGATATTACCTAGTTACCATCCACAGAGCTGTATAAAATATGGCATTGTATAAGTGTTGTGTGAGTATGACCCTTCATTATTCTAACAATATCTTATCAGTCCTTACATTGTAACTGGGAATGATGTCCCACTTCAGTCTTAGGTTGCCTTTGTCTTCCTATGTCATCATATGGCATTGTGTCATTGTAATTAATTATTTGACATAGTCTACATTTGAAGGAAAGTGGATTTATTTAGAAAATAGTTTCTGAGACTCAAAGTTTGTCAGCTTGGTTGGCCTCTGGTAAGGGCAGCGTCTGGTATCACAAAGCAGAAGCCCATGTGGAAGCCATCTTTTCTGAGAGCGTAACCTCAGTCAATTCTCATGAGACCCTCCTGGTAAAGGCTCCCTCCTCCCACTGGTGTCACTAGGGAGATGAAAATATGGAACACAATCATATTTAAACCAAAGCAATAGCAGCGAAGTTCAGTGCTTCTCTGAGTATTGAAAAAACTTGGTTTATCTTTCTAGGGATAGTGTGGCTTTTGTCCTTTATCTATTTTCTTATGGAACTGTTACCTTATTGAATATAGGAACTTTTTGTATGTAGATGGAAGTTTTTGTCCCATGCATGGTGTGGGACAATGGTCTGTATTCTGTCAATTATATTTTAAATAATCTCTGATTGGCCAGTAGCCAGGCAGGAAGTATAGGCAGTACAACCAGACAGGAAGTAAAGGCAGGTCAATGAGAACAGGAGAATTCTGGGAAGAGGAAAGCTTGATCAGCAGTCCTGATCCAGCCACAGAAGGAGAAAGATATGACTGCCTTGCTGAATGAGGTACCAAGCCATGTGGCTAACATAGACAAGAATAACATAGACAAGAATAATGGGATAATATAAGTTACAAGAATTAATATGACACCTGAGCTAATGGACCAATCAGTTTATAACTAATGTAGATGCCTGTGTAATTCTTTGGGACTTAACTGCGGAAACCAGGCAGCACAGAAAACTCAGACAACACATGCAGGCCTGCAGCCATTCACTCCCAAAGAAACACACAGAGGCTTCTATCACTTGTAAGCTGTTTGGACTGTTAGTGCAGGTTTACTATTAACTAGCTCTTACAGCTTAAATTAACGCATAATTCTTGTCTATATTTAGCCACATGGCTTGGTACTTTTTCTCAATGCAGCATTCTCATCTTGCTTCTTCTGTTCTGGTTGATGACTGCATCCTGCCTTTTCTCTTCCTAGAATTCGCTTAGTCTGTTTGCCCCACCCATACTTCCTGCCTGACTACTGGCCAATCAGTGTTTTATTAAACCAGTACGAGTGACAAATCTTTACACTGTACGAAAGCATTATCCTACAGCACTATTATATTAAGGAGATAGCCTCCTTGGGTTGATGGTAGAAGCTGTGAACTTTTATTTTGTCTTTCACCTCCCCCTTTGACACTTTGGCCATGACAAATTTACACTATTTTCTTATAGTTAAAATTATAATTTTTTTCTGAATCACTCTAAAATTTTGTAATATGTATCTTCCCCTGTAAATTATTTTAAACTCCATATTTTTTACTGTGCTTAACATTTTAAAATATTTTACATTTTAACATTAAAAAATATCCTGATCTGAGATAAAGTTTCAACTTCATTTGTTCGTTGATGTTCAAATACCATTGTTAAGTAGCTTTTTTGTCACCCATGGTTTAGCATAACATCTTTAGTTCATGCCATCTTATTATGTATTTAAGGTCAATTTCTTTATTTTCTGTTTTACTCATTGATGTACCTGTTTTAATCATTAGCTCTATTGTATTTTATTACTCAAAGAACTTGTTCCTTCCTCACTGTGGGATACATTTTAAAAGGGATACTATGATTTGTTTCCCATTTACATTTAACCAATGGCTTCTAGTATATTTGCACCTTATAAAATATTTTTACATCCTGTTGGTGATAAATTACCTCATGAGTATTGGTGATAAATTACCTCATGATCAGGATAAATAAGTTGGCAAATTTGAAATTGAGATACAAGTTTAACTGAGTTTATATGGTAGACTTCCCATAATCATCAATTAATGTGGTTTGCTTGGCAAGTAGGAGGTGAGGATGGAGATCCTGGGAAGTGAAGGTTCAGTGTCCACTTAGCCTGCAGAGAGAGGTGAGAGTTGAGTGAGTGTTGGGGTATCCTGATCTTATTGAATTCTGTATTATGTCTGAAATGGAACATGTCAAGAGGAAGGATATCATTCTCTTCTGGGCTGGGTAGAGTTGTATGAACATGTTTTCTCTTTGTAGTAAGCTTGGCAAGACATAACATTTATATAATACTCTAAGTTCTCCTTAAAGAACTTAAATATGGATAGGTGAATGGATGGATGGATAAATGTGTTTAAAATGATAAATGTGAGCTTTTCAATCATAGAAAACTTCTGATTTAAGGGGTGCTTTTATTGTTCTCTAAGTTCATACCATAAAGTGCCAAGGCAAATTACATGGTATTTGATGCTACACACACACACACACACGCACACACACGAGCCTTTTTTGAGTACCACAGCCCTGTGATCAGGTAAAGTGACTTATAGTCAGAGGCAGATGCCAAACTGCTGTGACACTGTCTAGCAAGTATGCCACGTAGCTAACACTTTTATCTGGTAAAGTTACAGATGAGATGCTATTTAGTAAGATATCTCATTCTCTTTCAGTGCCATAGCTCATCTATGAAAATGGCTACCATTTGGTTTTCTCTCTCCCACATACCCATCTGTCCTACTTGTGACACATAGAGGGAAACCCATGCATGTACTATGGTGCCCCACCCCAGTAAAGACTCCTTTAATTTCTAGGAATGTCTTAGTGACTAGCAGATTATATGATACTCTCTGATATTTGCGTACACCTCGGCATTGGAATGATGAAACTTCCATTTTTTAAAGGAGTTTTGTTGTAATAAGAGCGGCGGGGCTGCGTCCCCGGCACCCAGCCGCCCACATGGCTAGCTTATGCCCCGAAATAATTACACGGAAACTGTATTCTTTTGATCGCTGTCTGGCCCATTAGTTTCAGCCTCTTATTGGCTAGCTTTTACATATTGATCTAACCCATTTTTAATATTTTGTGTAACACCATGAGCTGGCTTACCAGGAAAGATCTTAACCTGCGTCTGTCTGGAATGGGAGAATCATGGTGACTCCTGACTTGGCTTCTTTCTCCCAACATTCTGTTCTGTTTACTCCACCCACCTAAGGGTTGGCCTATCCAATGGACCTAGGCAGTTTCTTTATTATTTAACCAATGACCTTCCTCCATCATTTCCCCTTTTTCTGTTTAAACAAAAAAGAAAGGCTTTCATTTTAACATAGTAAGATTACATATAGCAAAACAGTTATCAAGCAAGAATTACAGTTACAATATTTATATCTATTTTATCTTTTATCATAAGTAAGGAAAACTATAACTATAACTAACCATTCTTTAACTCCATCAAAGACTCCAGAAGGATATAATATTACCTAAGTAAACAAGAAATAAGAAACTTTAAACTTTAGAAATGACAGAGACATCTCGCTGCCTGGACAGTCACCCAAACTTCTTTTGTACTGTTGGGGCATCCATCTTCAGCCTTCAGGCCCATAGTATCCAGCAGACATTTTCATCAAGCAGGAAATTCCAAAGACAGTTTAGTCACTTTTTGTTGTGTCCTGCAGAATGTCTTGCAGACTCTTTCATGAGTCAGGAACCCCGAAAATCCATCTCACCTTTAGGCAAGTTTAGCAGTCCTTTTTCTGTAGGTTCTCTGTGTCCAGTTTATGCAACAGTCCAGGCAAGAGTAGTTTCTTGCCCAAATGGCTATCAAACTCCATAAGGAGCCTCTTTAATGCCCATCTTCCTCTTGAAGTAGATTGGTGCTGCCAGGAGCAGACGTGTCTCATTATCATGAAAAGCCCTAAGTTATTAAAACATTAAATGCCATGTTCTGTAGTCTTTGAAAGATATGAAGAATGCCTATCTAATTGAAATATATCTCTATATATCTAGAAAATCTAACTAACATGACTACAAGCTTGACTATTATTGATGATTATCCATTAACAACCTATATTTTCTATTTTACATTACATTTTTAAATGAACTACATAATCACAATACCTTAATCAATATCAGAAATACATATACACATAACAAAATTGACTTTATAATCCATACCAATGCAAATTATTTATATCTATATCATATCCCCCTTTAAATGTAAAAGAACATTTATAAACCATATTTGGGAACATGGGCGCCACTCTGTTGTAATAAGAGCGGCGGGGCTGCGTCCCCGGCACCCAGCCGCCCACATGGCTAGCTTATGCCCCAAAATAATTACACGAAAACTGTATTCTTTTGATCGCTGTCTGGCCCATTAGTTTCAGCCTCTTATTGGCTAGCTTTTACATATTGATCTAACCCATTTTTAATATTTTGTGTAACACCATGAACTGGCTTACCAGGAAAGATCTTAACCTGCGTCTGTCTGGAATGGGAGAATCATGGTGACTCCTGACTTGGCTTCTTTCTCCCAACATTCTGTTCTGTTTACTCCACCCACCTAAGGGTTGGCCTATCCAATGGACCTAGGCAGTTTCTTTATTATTTAACCAATGACCTTCCTCCATCAGAGTTTTGCTTAAACAGATCTGAAGCCTTCCTTGGCCTAGTGTATAGATATATATAAACCCACTTAACCTGGTAGTAATGAGATAAATAAGTAGTAATTTAAAATTAGGTTTGACAATATAAATTGCATTGTCAAACTCGTCCTAAATCTTCACTTGCTGGGCATCATGTGTAGAGATAATTATATTTTTATGAATCTAAGAATAATGAAATACTTGCTAAATTTCTCTGACCCAAAAAAAAATTCTCTCAAAGCTCAACATCATTCTCACTCATCTCCATATTCCCAGAATGGTGTCTGCCACTTAATATTTATTGAGCGAATAACATAATGGGATTTGTTCCTTAAAAAGATTATTTGGAATCGAGAAGGGGAATATTTCATGGAGAAGATAATCTGCACACATGTCCATTCTGGCTTCTCCACTTTGATTGAGAAGGGTGCCTTTGTCCTCCTCAACTCAGTAGGCAAGAGGGATTTTGGATCTTTGTGTGGGCAGATAAGAGATTATAACAGGAAGCTGCATGATGTTCCTGCTCCCAGTTTTTACTTTGTGGAAATAAAGATAGATGGCTAGATAGGAGATTTCAAAATATTGTGACAAAGTTAGATGTCAAACAAAGGAACATTTCATGGGAATTTGAAGAATTGCGTCAAGGCTAATCCTGCATTTCAGATGTTCATTTTTTTCCTTCTTTGCCATAATAACAACCTGTTTTTTAAAAATATCTTATATTTTATATGTCACGAGATTGCGGATGCTGTGCTAAACTCAAGGTTGAAGTAAAGGTCATGGTTAATGCTAAGGCTTTTCTGGAATGTTGTGGTTTTGCAGTTTAGAGTTGGCAGGGTGTGCATACCTCAAGAGCCTGACTCTTTAGTCTGTTCCACAGATAAGAGTAGGACATACATTTTTTGATTCACCTAGTAGTGCTCTCCCATGCTATGTTTTTATAAAACTGTGTGACCCTAGCCAGGTCAGCAGTGTACACCTGCAGTTCTAGGATTTAGAAGACAGAGCAGGATTGTTCCAACTTCAAAGCTGCCCCTGACAAATTTCAGGGCATCTAGAGCCCCATAGTGAGATGCCAGCTCAAAAAGACAAAAAAAAAAAAAAAAAGTGATGCCAAAACATTTAAGAGTATGTTGCATAGGAGGAAGGGGGCATATGAGTCAAATCCAGCTGGTTTTGTTTATGACAGTTTATTTCTGCACCACTGAACCACTTCCGGTATGCTTCAGCTATACTACTACCAGAGCAGAATGAATCCACAAAGCCTGAAATATTTAGTATTGAACCTCTGTAGGAAAAACTTTCCGCCTCTTACTATGAATGAAAATATACCCTAAAAATGATCACTGTCACCTTAGAACAAATTATCAGTGGCATATTTTCATAAAAAGCTTAACAACTAGCTTGGCATTGAGATGAATTATTGGTCTATAAAACACTACAATGTCTGCCTCTATTGAAACAAGAGAGAGCTGGCTTTCTAGAAAATCACATGGACGCAGAGATTTTAATTGTCACAATAAAGTCTGACTTACACAACATTGACAGAAAATGGGAAATGCGTTAGACTGTCGTTTATGTTATGGAGCTCCGACAGAGAAGGAGCACTCACCAGATGTCTCTCTTGGAAGGTGGAGTGGATCCAACAGCAAGTGGTGAAAAAACGGACCAAGAGGGATTACGACCTCAGCCGCGCTCAGTCCACCTACTTCAATGATCCCAAGTGGCCAAGCATGTGGTACATGGTGAGTCCATCTATGGTTATGTTGTCCACGTTTGTGGTGTGTGAAGAAAATCTGTCGGTCCTGGGAGGCCCAGACACAGTGACCTGGGACCTGGTCCCCCATGAAGGCTCACTGCTGAAGAGAGAGCTCAACTGCCGTTCTTTCTAAGACAGTCTGGTGCCGGGACAGAAAACTGCTCAGGTGTAGACACACTGAGACCTCTTTGCAATCGTGTTCACCTCTGATAAACGCTTGCTGTGCTCTGATAGGATATAGCTCAGGATGCACACTAAAACTTGCACATCATTGAAATTACTTACCTGGCAGGCGTCCCCTGACATGCCACTGTTGTGTATCAGGAAGTGTTTGGCCAGTTCAGGAAAGCCAGTGTAAGGATGTCAATAAGGGAAACTCATCGAACCTACAGAGTGTGGTGCTGGTCTGCTTTAGCCTGGCTCCTTTGGAAATGCACCTCTCTAGTCTTGAGAGTTTTGCTTCGTGGTGACTGAAACATGGCTCAGAAGACATAATTCACCCTTCATCATGAATTCCTATGCCACCAGTTTGCTCTGTGAGCTGCAGAAAGCCCTTTCTTGAAAATTTTTATTGCTAAGTGTTGCCAGGGTGTTTTCCACTGTACTACTTTTTATAATCCCTGTCTCAAATTCTCCGCATGTCTCCAGCTGATGAAAAGACACATCTACAGAATTGCATCCCTTCCCCATATTTTCCTGGAACTCGGCCTCCCATTCCAGCTGGCTGGACAGCTCCTTGCTCTTGCTGCCCGGTGGGTCAGGACTGTACCACTGAGGTGCACCTAGGACTGATTTCCCTAGTTCTTCCCATGTTTTCTTCTGGCGTCACGTTCTTGCCCTCACATGTTTTGGGGGTCCCTTCACCCCAGTCGCTCTCATCAGTTCCTTCTTTGTTGCTGTGTTAAGACACCCCGACTAAAAGGGACTCGTGGAATAAAGTTTATTTTGGTTTATGTTCCAGAGGGAAAACCTATGGTGGCAGAGGGGCAGGGCAGGAAGCAACAGGCGGGGCAGCAGGAGTAGAAAGCTGAGAGACCATATCTCAATCTCAAACAGGGAGCAGAAGGTGAACTGGAAGTGGCATGGAACTAAATTATCAAAGGCCACTCCCAATGGCATACTCCTTCCAACAAGGCTGTACCTCCTAAAGGTTCTATAATCTCCCCCAAACAGCACTGCCAACTGGGACCTAGTGTTCAAATGCATGAGCCTACTATGACCACGTTCACCACCATTGCCGCCACACTGGTGGCGCCCTTCACCATTGCATTCTGGTCATCAGTGTAGCTCTCATATCCACTCTGTTATGAGGAGAGTGACCTAAGGGAGGGTTCTGCGCTTGGGTCTTGGTTTAGATCCCTGCAAGAACTTCGGCTGTTGCCCTGCTGGAGACCCATGCTTATTTGGAGGCGGAGGCATGTGGCTGATGTGCCTACCATCTCTTTATTTTCCTAGACGTGTGTAGAGATGGGAGGTTGTAGAAATGGCTAGATTCCCAGTAGAATTTTACATGAGAGCTCTGCTATTTAAGGAGAAAAGAAAGGAGCCCTGATGTGAACGTCAAAGGTATTGGGAAGCAGGAAATCATCCAGTAGCGTCATCTGAGGGGACGATAACACAGGACAGCTTGCTGGCTCTGAGACAGAGAAGGGATGAACCACAGAAGAGGGCACTAGAGTTAGTGTTAGCAGGCGCTATGGGGCTTTGTGTGCACAGACAAAATTACAAAATTGCCATTTCTAAATGAAATTTAGAAATGGTATGGAAAGCAAAAGTGCCTTTCTGTGGGCATTTATAAAAGCAGGTGCGGGAGACTGTCCTTGCCTTGTTCCACGTTTGTTCTCTCAGGAAAGAGTCACTGCTGCCTGCATGTCGTGCTGGAGAAGGGTAGGATACCACACGTCCCTATTCCTCTCACTGTACTAGTGAAACAGAAAGGACACCAGGAAAAATGGGGGTTACTGCTCTAGCACCACGAACCTCCTAAGTATTTTGCTGTTGTCGATACTTTTAATTTTTTACATTTATTTATTCAGTGTGTGTGTGTGTACACACATGTGAAAGTCAGACGACACAAAGTCAGTTTGTTTTCTTCCATCATGTAGGGTCTGAGGATCCAACATGGGTTGGGCTATCAGGCTTGGTAACAAGCTCATTACCTGCGATCTTGCTGGCCTATGGCCTCCATTTTGACCATGGTCTGCTTGCTGACTGAAGGCTGCCATGCCTGCCTCCCAAAGAGCCCCCATTTTCCCACTGAATTTTATCAGCCTGGCACAAGAAAGGTTGAGAGAAAAACTCAATGCACTAAGTACTTTAAATACTCAGTGTGCTGAAAACAATGTTCTGAGTGCTGTCTGGGTAGTTTTCTGAGTTTGTGTAAACGAATGTATGTATTAGCATGTTGTAAGTATGAGGAATCTGAGGCACATGCCTAAGCTCACTCACCCTAGTAGAGCTGAGATGCCACAGGGCAAGCCAATGCCCAGCCTTCCAAGGAGCACAGAATTCGACCCCTACCTTTGTGCTACTGACAGATACCCAGAGAGATGCTGACCTTGCCCGTTAAGAATTTCAAATACGTTCAGAGTCGTGACTGAAGAAACAAGACAGGGTCATGGATGCCATTCCGAGTAAACATAGTATCAGAATATTTCAGAGATTCCTATTAAGTTATTATTTTTCTCTTAAGGAAAAGAACAGGAAACAGACTGCAGACCTGTGAGTATCTTTCAGGCATACTCTAACCAAATGAGAGCCAGGACGCTTAAATTTGCAAAACTGTATTCAAAGCCTCATGACTTCCCTTACTATCTCCATGATTAAATTCCAGACTCTTTTCTACTATGGTGTGAGAGTGTTTTGCTCATTCGTGTGACTCTTCTGTTGCTGCATGACAGGATACCCCAGAGCTGAGTTCTCACAGCAACTATTATCTTATTGGTTCTGAGGCTCAGAAATCTGAATGGTAGTGGCTATCCACTGTTCTACAATAACCGGGTTTTCAGTTAGAAGACTCGAAGATTCCACAAGAGTGGAAGGTTCTGCTCTCTAAGTATTTATTCATTTGCTGGTAGCAATTGGCTCCTCTCCAGAGTGACCTCACCAAAAAACTGTCACTTGACATTGTCTGTCTTCCTGCAGACATGTGATCAAGTAGTCATCTGGGAAACATGATTTCACATCTAACGTTAGAACCCAGAGAGAGTTATCTCTTTAATTTCTTGTTAGTGATAAGAGTCAGTCATGACTCTCCACTGAAGCACACTACCACACAGGTGTGCACAGCAGAGGAGGCACGACTCATTCTGTGTCTCCAGAGATGGCCAGCAAAGTTGAGCAAAAGCTTGCACAAGAAGCATTGCTCAGTGCCCAATACCCAGATTATATCATAGTTAATTGTTCTTTGACTTCTCAATCGAAAAGTTAACTTTGCATAGATAATTGATTCAAACATAAGTGTCATTATATTTTGCTAATGTCTGTTCCCCTGCCATCAACTTTTTATTTATTCATTTAATAAATCATTAAGAAAGTGAGAGCCTATGACCGTGAGCATTCTTCCTCGTCCTGTTAGAGGCATAGCTAAAGCACCTGTTCATCTCTTCCTTCCCTTCTCCCAGCTCTGGTCCATGTAGTCCATACTATAGTGTCAGCTGTCTACTTAGTGACTCTCCATAGACTCCTGCCTCCAGTTCATCAGCCTGGGCCTATTCTAGGCACTCCATATTGGTCATAGGAGAGTGGAGATTAAAGGCAAGGAGTGCCTGAATGTTCCTTGAATTTATTTAAAAGCTTGGCCCTAGTCCTTCCCTGCCTTAAAAAATGGTGTGCAGAATCATTCTGTCTTGCCCTGAGGCGTGGCTCCTGGTATCCAGAACCATGAATTTAGAGTCTATGCTGGACGCGATGGTTGGGAAGTTCCTCCTCCACCCAGCAAACCTCTCAGGTTCACACATAGGACTCAGAAGATCAGTGCAGGAAGAACAACTCATGTCCTGGTGCATCAGCTTCTGCCTTTCTTCTGTCCGACATGTGATATAGGCTGGCTGTTTAGAAACACAGGATCTGTGCCTCCTAAGATTGGTAAGACAGAAAAGAGTGAGATAAGAACATACCATAGCTTGCTGGGGAAGCGGCTACTCTGCTGAAGCTTCCGCAGGGTCAGAATCACGTGTGCGGCCCCTAGTCCTCAGTCTCTGTAGTTGTGTTTGCAGATTGAGTCTTCTTTGAAAACCTTGGCCCCATCATCAGCAGGCAGTGATGCTTTGTGTTTTTGTACGCAGTGGACCTCAGGCAGTGGGGTGGTTCTGATGCACATTTTTGGCAAATGCTGAGTATAGTAGTTGCATAAATGACTGAGCAAACCTGCTATCACTCTGTAGCAGAGAGAATAATTGCCCGCATTTAATGAGTTCCCCATGTTATGCCAAGACTCTTGCTAACTTTCTTATGTCGCAGATTATCGCCAGTGTTCCAGTGAGTTAGGCATTATTGTCATTGCCACTGATTTATGGATGAGGACATTAAAGCCTAACAAAAGTTGCCGAAGGTCACCTACTGAGCAGAGGTAGAGCCCGGTGTTTAAACCCATCTCTGCACCTGCAGACCTAGGGGGGGGCCAGCTTCTCTCTGCAGCTGTGGTTCATAAACCGGCAGGCAGCACAGTCACCTGGAGGGTTGAAAGCTGATGACTGCCCAGCCTCTCCTACTTTCTCCCACAGCACAGTCTGGGACTTTGCATTCCTTAAAGGTCCTTACCGATGCGATGCTATTGTGCAGGAATCCCTTTGAAAATCTCCCTTCTCAGCCTTATCTTGAACACAAGGTTCTAAGAGCATACCTTGTTTCATCTCCCAGTCATCAGATGGACGAAGAAAACTTAAACTTCTGGGTCATTTTAAAGCACACCTAGTCAGTTTTCATTTGCCTTGGTCTCTTCTCTTCTGACAGCATTTTCTATCTGAGAAGCTGGAAAGGTTAATATGAAAAGATATTTTCATTTAACCTGAAATTGAACTGACTTGAAAATACCCCTGGCTTAGCTATCCTCTTACGATGCTCCAAAAGTGAAACTTACTGGGTAGAAAGGCTACAAAGATTTGGCCCAGTGTAGTAGAATTGGTTTTAACTTACCCAACTGATGCAGTGGCCCATTTTAACACTGTTAAGGAAAGTTTAATTTGACTCTGAAGACTGTAAGATTACGGAGAACTCTTTATTAAGGTTCCGAGAATGCTATTTACATAGATCAGGGAGTTCAATATTGGATGAAGTTTCCTATATACACAAGCTTGAAGGATCTAGCTGAAGTTCCCGATCCTAATTAACATCCCTTCAGGGTCATCATTCATGATGGATTTAATGCATTGTGGGAGTTACCCTTTAGTGAGATATTTCTCTTTGTGGGAGGATTTCGAAATCGCCATCAAAGATATATTCCTACTGGAATGCAGCAGTTGGGCTGTTGGTGAATAGGAGGAATCCAGCTTAGAAATGAGACTTGGATGGAAGCATACATTTAAATATTCATTACTCGAGGAAATTGACAAAGAATTACATGATAATGCTTGTCTAATAATTAGGGACTAATAATAATTTTTGGAGAAGCCCATAGTAAATAGCTTTTAAAACACTTTTTTTTTTCTACCCAAGACAGGCAAGCTCTATTGTAAGAAGTAAAGAATAAAGGAAGGGAGGGATCCATGGATCCTAGGTTATAGTTAGGTAGAAGGAAGCTCTGCATTCTACGGCAGAAAACCCTGGCTGTAGCAAGGATGTTACAGGTTTGATCAATGGACCTTAGGTTATAGTTAGGTAGAAGGCAGCTTTGCATTTCGAGGCAGAAAACAGCAATGATACATTGGATGCTCCAAAAGACTAGAAAGGAGGATGTGGAGTGTTTCTGCCCACAGGAAGACATGTTGAGAACCATGTGGTTCTCCTTGTATTTTACAGTTTTGATGTGTTAATTAAAAGTAAAACTTGGAGAGAGAGAGAGCGAGAGCGAGAGCGAGCGAGCGAGAGAGAGAGAGAGAGATACCTGATGGTTTTGCTTTTTGGCTCTGACACTGGCAGTTGGGACCAGCATTCTAGAGTCTGCATTGAAAACTTCCTGTGATGGATGGGTAGCCTATTTGGTATATATGCGCATGGTTCCAAGACCGATAGATAATAACAAATGGGCTCATGTTATTGATGCACTGCTTTAGATTTCATGAAAGCTCCCTGGGTGGTTTTTCGGAATCATATTTGCCGATCAGCAGAGTGAAAATTAGCTGAGTTCAGTTGTGTGGGGTGCATATCTGCCAAAAAACGATGAACCAGCTAGCATAGTAATTGCAAAAAATGATTTTAAGCCACATGGTCCTTTCTCAGCCAAATGGATGGTGTTCAGTTCTCCGTGAGTTTGAGGCATTGCTGTTTCTGTAGTTGGCACACACTTCCCTATTGGTTTATACTGTCATTTGACTCTAATAAAATCTGGTGGAGTTTGTGGCATTATTGTCCCAGCAGCTTGGAAATCATCCTTTTAAGCTGCCTCATATTGCTGTTTTAATTGAAAATGCAACATGGTGGGAATCTGCAAGCATGCGGCACATTCTGAGGCAAGCAAGAGTCATCCGAGAAGGACACCCTCCTGCTCCGCAGGGACTGGCGTGCTGGTGGAACCACTGACTTGAGACCTGATATGTGCTACTAACTGATCCTAGACCCTCCCAAAGCATCTTACACTCTTAACATTAGGATATCTGGAAAAAACTATACCTTCTATTGATCATTTCTTAAGTCTGTACCTGATTGAATTTCTTCCAGTTCTCCATGTCAAGATGTACTAGACATTGGGTCCAGGGAGAATACCCAACGTTAATAGGCTCAGATCTGCAGCCAAGAGCTAACCCATGAACTTCAACTACTGTATTCCATATTATCATAATATTATTAAAACTTCATAGGCGGTCCCCAAGACCACCCAGTTCAGTGAGTCACTGGGAGGGCTCATATGACTCATTGCATAGTCACACCCACAGCTATGGTTAATGTCAAGGAAAGCATACCAGGCAACATCAGCAGATGGAAGAGTCCCATGGGACAAAGTCCAGAAGAAGCCAGGCTCTTAGGGAAGTGCCAGGAAAGCAGTTTCTCCCTCCCAGCACTGAATGCGGTAACATCTGGGATGTGGTATCTCAGAGCCTCACCTTGTTGGTGGGGGCGGGTGAGTCACTGAGGCCCCTGTGCTTTGTGTGTTCCAAAGTCCTAGAACTCAGAAAGAAAGCAGGTGTTCTGACACGCCCGGTACCCAAAGGCTTTAAGTCCTGTGAGCCATTCTTATCAGGCTATAATGAGAACGCGCCCAGTATCCAAGGTCCCAGATGCCAGCCAATGGCCAACCTTGTGGGTCACCATTTAAGAATCCCAGTCTCGTGACTGCTGTGTTAAACACCGTTTTCCCCTAAACCCATTGCATGACGTTACCCTCTGGATTCCTCATGTACCTATCTATTCCTTGTAAGTTTGATAGAAGCCTCTGTGTCGTCCTTGATTCCGCTCTTAAGACACGTCAGCTAGGCAAAGCCATTCTGCATTTCCAGTCAGTATCAGTTCTCCTTCCCCACCCTTTCTACTTTAATCTAAACCTCTGCTGGCTCCCAATTCAAATCTTGCAGCAGCTGTAAATCTGCCTCCTAAGCTCCATTTTCTTTGTTCTCTGTCGTAGTCAGATTGATCATTGAAACTATGAACCAGCAAACTGAAGTAAACATCTCCTCATTTAATCACTTTCTTTTATTTCACATTTCTGTGTGACAATTAAAACCAAATCTCAGGTCGTGTCCGCATGTGCTCCCCTGAGTCAGAAATCCCATTTGACATGGTACTCATTGAGTCCTACTCATTTGTCCGCTCATCCATTCGTTCTTCTTTCTTTCTTTCCTTTCTGTTAACATTTGGGAAATATTTTTTTCTAAGCACTTGAGATTTCTTCAGTCCAAGGAGGAAACAGTAAACAAGATGGCCACATTGCCCTAAGGGGATGTTTGTGGAAATGGGTTTGTATAAGTTTAATCTTTGCCTAATATGTGAAAGCTAGTCTATTGAGGGTACACAACCAAGCCCTAACTGATGGTTGTCCATTACCTTGAGATGATTATGTTAGTGTGGATTTCATTGTCCCGCATGTGAGTGTGCTTACAGGAAATTTATTAAGAATGATAAGTAGACATATAGACAGCCAGTGAAAGTGCTTTCTAAGGAGCCAACGACGAAGACACCCACCTAAAGAAGAAAAGCACTCTGGTAACATCCATTTCTCTGCTAGTGTAAATCACCACGGTCTTCTGTGAATATTTGAGAAACATAATTTATTTTGTACTAGCAATTTGTCTTGTCAGCTTTACCTTCAAGAGTGAAAACTATATGGCTGGCCCATGCCTGAGACAACTCTGCCATGGTGAGCAACAGGTCTGTTAAGAGAGAAAAAGGTCATTTGAAATCAAGTTTTTCCAGACTTCTCTTTAATTAATAACTAATTTTTGTTGAAGAGCAGATAAGATTGACCCTTGAGCTCACTTAATCTGTGTTGTCTCTTGGATGTGTGGATTAAAGTCCTTTTATCAAACAGCTTCTCTGATTTCCTCATTTCTCAATTTGGTTTCACCTGGGCTTGGGATCAGTTGTAGTGATCAAGACAGTCTGGGGCTTCCTGTAACCTGTCTCTGCTAGGAGCTCATGATGTTGGCTCAATAAATATCATTGAGACACAGTGGAGGGAGAATCAGTCGCCCAGGTTTCAACATATCCATGTTCATAGAACCAATTTTGACTACTTCTAAAATAAAGTGGTTTCAAATGTTCCATGTTCCATTTTCTGTGAAAATTCAAATTCTAAAAATCTATGAGACAGAGACATCTGGAATGCTTTTCTCTTGATATTGCTGACAGGGAACTTGGCCAGGACATTAATGGAGGGAGAGAAATCCAGTGATGAGAACACTCAAAGTGAGGGGGAACCTTTGCTCGGAGGAAGAGAAAGCAATAATTACCTCCATGTCAGTCTGACTTATCAGTTTGTCCAATGTAAGAAATACTTGGTGGGCAACCCCTGCCTGGATGGGATTCTCCTTTAAGGATGGATAGTCGATATGGAAGAGGCACAAGCTGAGGGAATGTCTGTACAGCACAGAAAGTCAGGCTAGAGTGAGACAAGTAGAAGGGAGCCGCTAGCTCTGGGATTAGGACTTGATTACTTAATAGCATGGATTAGAATCATAATTGGGTTTGGAGCACAGAGGTGCCGTGTTTCATGGCAGATGAGGCTGGCAGGATGGAAAATGCACTCACTTGTTTTTCTTTCCTTGATTCGAAAAAGGAGTCTCATGAAATATCTATTTTTTCTTTTATGCTAACGCAATGATCAATTAGTCTAGATGGTGACTATTCTAATATTTGGTGCCACGTTAATGGAAAATTTTCAAATATTACTCAAGATACTTGGCTTTTGTTTTATTCATAGTCTCTTGGTTTCCTAGTGATTTGAATTTGATCCTTACAAAAAATTATAGACATTCTCACCCAAGCATATAAAACCAGCCTGCGTGAAGCTCAGGAAAAAGTGTGATATCCGAATAATAGAATTGTGCTCTTAATGATCTTGCATAACTCTGGAAACGTAGTTTAATTGATGTCTTGAAAACTTGATGTTTGAATCTGTTACTAGTGACTGAGAAATCATTCTTATCTGCCAGTGAGCTGAAAGAGCTTCAGCTAGACTCTCAGCAGTAGGAAGTTTAGCATAAAATTCTTTTTAGCTGGTTCTCATTCATTGGAATGATGCTTTGTTTTCTTCTGTACGCCTGGGGATTGACACTGAGGCATTGCCCATGCACTGAACTGCATAGACATTCTTCTTTTCCTTTCTCAGTTTGTGACAGGGGCTCACAGAGTTGTACAGGATGGTCTTGCTCAGTCAGTGTCCCAGGCAGACCTTGATTTTGTGAGCTCCTCGCATTAGCTTTCCTTAGAGCTAGAATCGTAGACCTTGGCTGTCAGACCCAGTGTTTCTGTAGCCCCTTCCCCCTTTTCTCTGAGCCTCTGCTCTGCATCTCCCACAAGCACCCTGCAACTGTCATTTGCTTTTCACAGTTAGTGCTTTCTTAAAAAAACAAAAACAAAAACAAAAACAAAAAACAGATCAGGCTTTTAAGAAGATACTGAAGAAGTTAAAATATATCAAATCAGTGTGATCCTGAAACCTATTTCAGGCTCTGAGTGTGTGCTCAGTCCCCACCTTGTACAGTTTCCCCAACTAGAAATGTACTGTAAGAAAATGTAATGTACATAAGGCTCTTTCTGTACTAAGGTATTTCGTTCAAAAGCACATCCTTGAGCTTTATCAGAAAGTTAGGCCACTTGGTTTGAATTCTGGTGTAGAGACTCACATCTGATTCCTATTTCACATGCTTATACTAGAAACATGATAGAATGTTTTTTTTAGAAAATTAAATGCAAAAGAAAAAAGAAAAATATAATGAGTACCAGTGGTCCTCTTACCAACTTTGATAATATCAACTCAAGGCCATTCTTTCATTTATTGCCCCCTTAACTCGAATCGTCTTAAAGCCAATATCGTTCTTCATTTTATCACTAAATATCCTTGGATATATTTCTATAAGAAACATTGCTTTTCAAAATAAAACCACAGTACCATTTTCACATAAAAGTTTATGGTTATCTCTTTTTACATTCAAATGCAGGGATTCCAGATTTCTCCCGTTGCCTACTCTTTCCTTCTGATTTGACCCAGGCTCACAATAGCTCAGATGTTATGGTTACCTTTCAATCTCCTGCATTCTTCTCTGTTTTCTCTCCTTTGAAAGCTTGAGTAATTTAGGTTATTTAAAGTTTTGCGAGATGCATTTTGATTATTTGCACTTTGGGGGATTGTTTCTTGTGTTTAGTTTACATCAACATTCTAGTAAGTCATAGGGGCAAAAGGCCCCCAAATTCAAGTTCATTTTTCCTGTTGAGAAGGTGGGAGAAGACTTTAGCCTAACAGTGTACACTTTATGTGGAAGTGCATGTCTGTCTGTCACACAGGAGTTGCCAGTGCCTGGATGCCCTGCTCATGCATCAAGGTTTACCAAGTGTGCTCTTTCTTTTTTTTTTTCTTATTTATTTATTTATTTATTTATTTATTTATTAAAGATTTCTGCCTCTTCCCTGCCACCCCACCGCCTCCCAATTCCCTCCCCCTCCCCCAATCAAGTCTTCCTCCCTTGTCAGCCCAAAGAGCAATCAGGGTTCCCTGCCCTGTGGGAGGTCCAAGGACCACCCACCTCCATCCAGGTCTAGTAAGGTGAGCATCCAAACTACCTGGGCTCCCACAAAGCCAGTACGTGCAATAGGATCAAAAACCCATTGCCATTGTTCATGAGTTCTCAGTAGTCCTCATTGTCCGCTATGTTCAGCGAGTCTGGTTTTGTCCCATGCTTTTTCAGACCCAGGCCAGCTGGCCTTGGTGAGTTCCTGATAGAACATCCCCATTGTCTCAGTGTGTGGGTGCACCCCTCGCGGTCCTGAGTTCCTTGCTCGTGCTCTCTCTCCTTCTGCTCCTCCTTTGGATCGTGAGACTTCAGTCCGGTGCTCCAATGTGGGTCTCTGTCTCTGTCTTCTTTCATCGCCTGATGAAGGTTAATATTCAGGAGGATGCTTATATGTTTTTCTTTGGATTCACCTTCTTATTTAGCTTCTCTAGGATCACGAATTATAGTCTCAATGTCCTTTATTTATGGCTAGAAACCAAATATGAGTGAGTACATCCCATGTTCCTCTTTTTGGGTCTGGCTTAACTCACTCAGGATAGTGTTTTCAATTTCCGTCCATTTGTATGCAAAATTCAAGAAGTCATTGTTTTTTACTGCTGAGTAGTACTCTAATATGTATATATTCCATACTTTCTTCATCCATTCTTCCATTGAAGGGCATCTAGGTTGTTTCCAGGTTCTGGCTATTACAAACAATGCTGCTATGAACATAGTTGAGCATATACTTTTGTTGTATGATAGGGCATCTCTTGGGTATATTCCCAAGAGTGGTATTGCTGGGTCCAGGGGTAGGTTGATCCCGACTTTCCTGAGAAACCGCCACACTGCTTTCCAAAGTGGTTGAAGTGTGCTCTTTCTGCTACTTCTTCAGTTACAGGAGGAACTGACCATCAATTACTGGGCACAGCATATAGAAAAGGCAAGGACACTGCTGTACGTTTTTGTTATATTCGTTAGGCACTTCGTTAGCCTTCCCTAAAGGCTACTTATGACCCCCCTCATTTTTTTAAACTAATTCATGAGATTAGGGATATTTCAATTATTTCATTAAAGTTGTAAATTGCCTATCTCTGCCTAGTAAGAACCCATTCAGTTGGCTTCCAGGTCCTATTCCTATGAATCCTGTATTTTAACTCTCTTTTGTCTTGATTTTAATTTATATTTTGTTTATTTTAATTTTGATATGATATAAGCTGTTTTCTGCTTCTATTTTGTAGTTCCTGCCAGCCTGGAATAAAACATTTTCTTCAAGGACTCTTGTTTCTTTTTTGTTTTTAATCAGTTTGTAGAGACTACAAAAATGTACAGAGATGGTTATTGTTGGGTTAGTCTTTAGGACTTTTCAGTAAACATAAAATATACCATACACCATATAGATATTTTCTATTTGAAATCAATTATAGATTGTTTTGAATTTTATTTTCATCAATTTTATATCTACAACTTCTTTTTTCATTCTGAAAATTTGGTTCTCAGGCTTACCTTGCCTGTATGTACAACACTAGCTCAGTATAACAATGCCATCATAAATACCATGATTACTGCAATTTATTTTACTTTTTTGAAAATACATTCTTTTCTCATACAATGTATCCTGATTATAATTCCCTCTCCCTCCGTTCCTCCCAGTACCTTCTTCCCTCCTCTCCTCTCCCCTCCCCTCCCTTTCTGTCTCTCATTAGAAAAGAACAAACTTCTAAGAGACAACAATCAAACATGACAAAGTAAAATACTATAAGAAGAAACAACGACTATCATATTGATGTTGGGCACTGATACCCAACAGGAGGAAAGACAGTCCTCTCAGAAAACATTTTTGTTTCTTTTTGGGGGACAAGGAATGGAACCCAGGACCTCACACAGGCTAGGCAAGTACTCCACCATTGACTCGGTCTTCCCTGAAAACATTTTAACGTGGCTTTTATGAAACCAAGGTATTTCCTCAGTGACGTCATTCTGTGTTGTTTAAAAACCCCGTGTCACCCTCTCCATGAGTCTCAAGTGCACCACCATATTTTAATGATCTCTGTGCTGTCATTGGAGGCCAGAAAGCATTACAAAGACTGGCATTGCTCCAATGTGCTCTGGCAGTAGATTGAGGGCAGATAAACCATCTGTTCCAGTAACCTGATACCCTGGAAGTATACATTCTGTTTTGAAGGAATGAAATTAATTCTACAAGGTCTGTGCACAATAGACTATAATCATGTTCTCCAATGTGCTACTTTAGAAGAGTATGGTAAACTTGCCATTCATTTTTAAATTGAAGGACGAAGTAAAACAGGACCAGAAGCATTGCCATTTGGAGAGTTTAGTCTAAGAAAATGAAAGATTAAAGAGATCTTTAATGATCAGGCCCGTTCGTTCTAGAGAGTGAAAGGGAATTGCAGTGAACAAATCATTTGAACTGGGCGTGCACTCTAATGAGCATTGAGCTCGTTCTGTACTCCCAGGACTAAAACCAAGAGGTACTGCAGACCGTTCAATAAAGGCATTAATTTAATGTGTAGCAGGATGGAAAATGAAGGAAAGAAACAAATTGTAAAATCCACAGGAAAAAAAAACAGTAAATTGCTAATGATTTTATTCATTCAACAATTAATTGAACTCCTAGGTTTGGAGTGTGAGTCAGTCTGCTGGAGTCAAATAGGAAAACGTTAAGTTTTGTCCCAGGGTAGACCACATAGACACTGGGACCAGCTAACTTTGAAAGCATTTTGATGAACCCATCTTTTACTTAATTGATGGACCCAAATTTCAATGTAGGAATAGGTATATGTTGCAAATTGAAGTTAAGAATGATATAGGAGATTTCTTTGTAGCCAATGAGTCATTTAAACACACACATACACATGTGTGCACGAAACATGCCTCTTGTAGAACATTGCTTGCAAGGATTGTTTTTAGACAGGGTTTCCCGTCATTCTGGTTGATAGTAATCTCACTGTGGCATTAGACTCATGATTCTCCTCCCTCCATCACCTCCCAAGTGCTGGGGTTGTATATAGATATTCCCCATCACACTTACCTTACTTATAAGAACTTTTAATAGATACTTAAAGGTCAAGTCGTTTGGGATGCACTGATTTGAAGAGTCTACAGGTCTTCTCTAACTTAATATCCTTATATCCTTCACGAATTTAAGAGAAGGATTTGGAAAGCCAGCATTTGTTTCTGTAACCTGATTGTCCAGAAGACATGTTTTCCAGGGTGTTATTTTAATTGAGATTGAATTGCAAATCATCAGAGATTTTAATCACCTGATTTGGGGAAAGTGAAAAAGGGAGGGGGAATTTATCAGCTTGCATACTCCCAACAAACATGCTTACTTGATCCACAGGATAACAATGCAAGTCCCTAAGGCCCAGGTCTTTTGGCTATTGATTCATTTTTTTTAATAAGCTTCTGCTCATGGTTGCAAGGTAGCTCTGTCAGCAGTTCCGAGTTCAAATCCAATGAGAAAAAAACATCTCTTTTCTACTGTCTCCCTAATTTCTGTATCTTGTGCTTGTTTTCTCTTTAGTCTTGATGGCCTTGTTAGACAGCTCTGGGACAAGGTGATTTAGAAGAGTCATATGGGAGAGGCTATGAAAGTACACTGGATTGTGACATCCTGTCCCAACAGAAGTCTGGGGTCCTGGTAGGCATCTTCATGGATGGCCCCAAGCAGAGACCACATAGCTTTCCAGAACGTATGGTTGGTGAAGTACTTACCCAAGCCAAGTTTGCTGTTGGTGAGCAAAAGACTGACTTGGAATAGTGTAAACATGACTGCCTCTCCCTACGCTGTCTCCCTCTCCATCATTCTGCCATGAATTCTATGCTGTGTATGCCATGATACCAAACCTTTAGGAAAAGTGGGGTTTTTGGGGGGGCAGAGTTCAAAACGGTTAGAAAAAAGAGATTTTTAAATGGAGATGGGACAGGCTCCCTTATTCCAATATTTTGATGAATTTGAAATATATAGACATGATAAGATTGGTATAATGAACACAAATATTAAATTCACCTGTATTTACCAAAGCTACTATTCTTTCTTTGTATATGCCTGTATATGTGTGCAGACAGACAGACACACACACACACACACACACACACACACATTCTCTCTCTCCCTCTTCCCTTTCTCTGTCTCTCCGTCTCTGTTTCCCATATGTAGTAGACATTTCAAAATATTCTTTATGAATCTAAAAAGTCCTCACTTGTAAGAAGTAATGTTTTTGTCAAATTTTCTGTCCATATTCAAATTTTCCCACAACGCCATCTTCAATGAACTGATTCCTTTTAATTCAGACCCTGAGGTTCATGTTGCCATTGTTGGTACCCTCTCCCTGTCTGTCTAGCCTCTCAGAGTTAGAACTGAGGGGTAATGTGATACAGCCTCTCATGTTTGTGTGTTTTTCTTCGTCGGGTTTGTTCTTTTGCAACAGCGTTTCATGGTGTCACTCTGGCTGGCCCAAAACTCAGATCAATCCTGCTTCTACCTCCTAATGTTGATGGTTTTGTTGGAATCAGTTTTAGGTAGAGTGCATCTCACTTTGAAGTTTGTTAATGATTGGTTTTAAGACGAGATGAGGAGTTAAATATTTGGGTCACAAAAACTCACCAAGGATGGATTATATTCTCTCAGTTCTTCATGCCAGGTGACATGAAGTCATAAGTCTCAACTTGGTGATGTTAAATTTAATCACCAATTGGAAGAATTTTCTTCATTATAAGAACCTAGTTTGGTTTATAATTAATAAAGGATATGAGAAGTGTTATTTTGAGATGTGCAAATAGATTCTTCCTTGCCAACCTTTACCAAAGTGTCGCAAATAATGAGGATTCCTGTCTCCATGAATCATTCTGTCAACTTGCAAGATGATTTTCTAATTCTGTGGTCCCATCTTTACTTTCCTTCCTTTCTAAATACCATGTGAATTCATGGATTCTTTTTAAATGTACTGAGTCATTTCTGACATTACTCTTTTTTTGGTTCACAAGTTGCCATGGTTTACAGAGTAAGACACTGTTCAAGTGTGCTCCTCCATACTCTGGAGAAATCCAATCATAACTTTTAACACTTTATATTTTTCTCTGCTCCACACTTGAAAATAACTATTTCTCCAATAGGTGGTTTCTCTGGTTGAGGAATAATAGCACTTAAAAATCCAGACATCTCTGGTGAGGGTGTAATTTACTGCAAGCCCATTTTTAGTGTGTAGAGCTAAGAATGCAGTCATCATCAATTATCAGAGAACAAAGTCCCTAGAACATCAAAATCTCCGGTAGGAAATGTCTTAGATTTCTTTGGTTTTTGTTTTTGTTTTTTCGAGACAGGGTTTCTCTGTGGTTTTGGAGCCTGTCCTGGAACTAGCTCTTGTAAACCAGGCTGGTCTCGAACTCACAGAGATCCGCCTGCCTCTGCCTCCCGAGTGCTGGGATTAAAGGCATGCGCCACCACCGCCCGGCAATGTCTTAGATTTCTGTTGCTATGATAAGCACCATTACCAAGAACAACTTACGGAGGAAAGAGTTTATTTGACTTACCCTTCCTGATCACTGTCTATCACTGAGAGAAGCCAACACAAGATCTTGAACAGGAACATGGAGACCAGAACTGAAGCAGAGACCAGGGAGGAGCACTGATTACTGGCTTATTTCACACGGTCTGCTCAGTACCTGAGGTGGTACCTCCTACAGTGGGTTGGGTTCTCCCACATCATCACTCAGAAGAAAATGCCCCACAGGCTTTCTTACAGGCCAATCTGATGCTGGCGTTTTCTCAATTGAAGTTCCTTCTCCTCAGGTAACTCTAGCTTGTGTCAAGCTGACACAGTGCAGGTAGCATTTGCACATGGCCTTCACCCACAACCCATGTTCCCATCTATGGATGACTTTATAATTCCCACACGGTATAAATGATGTGTGAAGAGTTGTTCTGCTTTACTCTTTAGAGGAGAACGGCAAAAGTGAGTACTACAGCTGTGGTTCTCATCCAGTGTTTCAGGTCTGTAGTTAGTGTCCATTAGTGCTGAAGCAAGAGTTGACTTTAAGTATCTAGAATTGTGAGCAGCAGCCGGGCGGTGGTGGTGCACGCCTTTAATCCCAGCACTTGGGAGGCAGAGGCAGGCGGATCTCCGTGAGTTCGAGACCAGCCTGGTCTATAAGAGCTAGTTCCAGGACAGGCTCCAAAACCACAGAGAAACCCTGTCTCGAAAAACCAAAAAAAAAAAAAAAAAAAATAGAATTGTGAGCAGCAATCTCAGTTCTAGGCAGGTACCATACATTCTTCCTCTTTCATGGTTTTGCCCCTCCTCTCACCATGCAAACCACAGCTGTCAAGAAAACAAGTAAATTTCTTAGATATACCTTGACTATGGAATTCAGATCACAGTGTTACTATCAGTTACTTCTCTACTTTAGTAAAATTCAAATTTCCTTTTTTGTCTCTAGAATACATTCCATGAGGCAGTAAATTCAGACTGTCTGTTTCAAATGTTTAGTTTCTTTTTTTCGCTCCATGTTCATTGAACTAATTTGGTTAATTACTTTCTATTCTGATGTATTTTTCGTCTTCCCTCTATATTTATTGATTTCCTTAGAAAGTTTATAAAACATTGTGCAAAGGAAAATGAATACTGTGTGTATGGTAGTTTTGGTTTTTAACTTTATTTTATTTATTCTTTGTGCATTACACATCTCTATCCCATTCATTTCCCTGTCTCTTCGTATCTGCGCTTTGCCCTTGAAACACCTCTCAAAATAAGATAAAATAAAATTTCAGGGGGAAAAAGATGAAAAGAAAAGAAAAAGTGAAAACCAGTCTCATTATGGAGGCTGTAGTGTGACACAGTGAGTCACGCAGTAAACCCGTTTGTCCATACATCTTTACTTGCAAGTGTTCACTGCAGAGAGTCATCGGTCTGGTGCGAGGCCTCTGGTTTCTGCTAGATCCTCACTGGAACTCCTCTTTGTTATCCTGCTGTTGTTCTGTGTTGTGGAGATTCTGCAGCTTTGGGTCTGCAGGACTGGTCCCTTCATGGGCACCAGCAGATCTCAGATCGGGTGGATGTTGGGGTGGGGCAACTCATAACTCTGGTTCTGAGCCTGGGCAGTTACAGGGTTGGTCAGTCTGCCATCTCTTCCTTGGGCTCACTCCCACCTCTCTTTCATTACCCTGCCTAGTTCACCCCTGGAAGCAATGAGCAAGGAACAGGGTCTGTTCTCCTGTTCTCAGGGTTCCCACACCCATTCCTACTGTGTTGCTCAAGCATGGTGTAGAGGTACTCTCTTGAGCGCTACAGCTGATGAGGGGCAGGGACAGCCTTCCCACCTGCCTCAGACATTGATGAGTGGGGGAGGGGCAGGAGGAAGGCATCTTTTCCCTGCCTATGCCATCACATGACAGATGCATAGTGGGGACAGCTCTACCATGCTACAACTTCAAGGCAGGCTCACCCACACCACCGCCAACAGCAATGGCTCTACTGTGCTGCTCAGGTGAGGTTCAGGGCCTGCTGATTTTTATTATTATTATTATTACTATTTATGGGTGTGTACACTTGCATGTAGGATCCGCAGACCCAGAAGAGGTGTCTGATTTCCCCAGGGTTACAGGTGGTTGTGAGATGCTTGACATGAGGTTGAGAACCAACCTCTGTCCTCTGGGAAAGCAGGGTAAGATCTTAATGTCTTAACCCAACCCCACACCCCACTCTTCACCCCATCCTCCCATTCCACCCCTTACCCTACATCCTCTATCCGACTGCTGGCACCTTTTTTTTTTTTACTGGATTAATAGAAATCATTTTTCATTACTCTATGGAAATCTCTCTTCTTTCTCAGTGGTAGAATCACTGCAACTCAAGTCACTGGACATATTGAACATTTAGATTTTTTCCAACATTTTCTTTTTACAAATAACCTCAAGCTGAAACTTGTGCACATCTTTTTTTTTTTTGTTAGACATCTGTTTTTAGACAAGATACTAACAGTGGAGTTGTTAAATTAAAAGCCAGAAATTAGGACAAGGTTGTCAGACATTGCACATTCCCCTGGAATGAGGGCAGAAGCATGACTGCCGCCATCTCTGTTTGATTGTGCCTTCTTCACTTACCTTCTTGCTGTTGATTTTTGATTAATTCTATGAACTAGTAATAGCATTGCTTTGCCCAACCTTTGTTATGGGAAATTGAGATTATTTTCTTTATGTGCATAAATGAGAAAATGCTAAAAAGATGAAAGGGTGTCTCAAAAGGATGTCGGTTTCAACTTTAAAGGTGTCTGCATATCAAACTTGAGACAATGATCATTCTGTGTGTGTGTGTGTGTGTGTATGTGTGTGTGTGTGTGTGTGTGACTGTGAATTGAACTGAATTGAACCTTGACTATGCTAGGTAAGCACTTTACCACTGCCCTATATCCCTATTCCTTTTTGTATTTTTTATTTTGAGACAATGTCAGTAAGTTGTCTAAGCTAGTCTTGAATTTGCTCTATATTCCAGGCAGACCTTGAATTGCAATATTCCTTGCTTACCCTTCACAGTAGCTGGGATTACAGGCCTCTGCCACCAGGTCATGTCAGACCTCAAACAGTATATGAACAAAAAGAATAAAAGCTAAAAAGTAATATCCTTGACAGCTCAATGCTTTTGAAAATGTCCATAAATTCATAATAATATTTAATAAGGGATGAGTGTAAAGAGATTACACAATTAGTTTTATTTTTCTTGTCAGTTCTAATGAATATTTAATTTAGCATAGAAGTTTAAGTCATTTACATTTGTATATATGACCAACAAATTTATTTTAGTCTCTGTCATATCGTTCTGTTGTGTAAGTGGTCACTGCCTAACTTACAGTGTCTAACGGGGATGCTTGGAAGCAAATTTAGAATATTTTAGTGCTACAGTGGTGCACAAGCGGTTTGCATGCAGAAATGCTCTTTGAATTTTCAAGATCTTTCCTGAGTTTTCTAGGAACTTGAGTCACAGTTCCTAGGCAGATGCACAGTCACAGGAGAAACACCCGATACTATGCAGTGCGCTTTTGATAAGCTGGAATGCTCAGTACGCTCTGTGTTCAATTCATTTGACTTGGGACATTTGGAACATGTGATGGACTAGCTGGGGAATAACCTCACTGTAGTGTAACTTGTATTTAGAAGCTGTATTGACTCTCATTTAAACCCAAAAGAAAACTAGCCGTGGGATGGAACCTTGACATCTCTGCCTTCATTTTGTATTTACTTCGACATTAGGTCACCTGTGGACAAGTTCTTATAGGCGCGTTAGCTGTTCACAGAGTGTCTGTAACACCTAATTCAGTTGTTCTCAACCTTCCTCATGCTACAATCCTTTAATACAATTCCTCATGCTGCGGTGACCCCTAACCATAAAATTATTTTCATTGCTACTTCCTAACTGTAATTTTGCTACTGTTAGGAATCATAATGTAAACATCTGTGTTTTCAGATGGTCTTAGGCAACATCTGTGTAAGGGTCAGTCAGTCATGCTCAAAGGGTTTGAGACCCACAGGTTGAGAACTGCTTTCTCAATTAATTCCATTCCCCTTTAGTATGAAAGAAAGAAAGGTAGAAGTAAGTAGCCTCACTGTCAGCTTTCCCCGTTATCTTAGTCTAGATGCCCAAAAGACATCAAAAGGTCTGCAAGTATCCTTACACCTATAGCCACCTACAGTCAATTCCAGGAACAGCAGAGCATCACGGAGGCAGCACCCTGAAGAATGAGAAGTCATCTCCCCAAGTCCAGCTTGTCTCTGTCTCCTCAAACAGTCGTCCCTTTTACAAAGACAGATTATCTATCTATCTATCTATCTATCTATCTATCTATCTATCTATCTATCTTCTTCATTACTATCTATCTATATCTATCATCTATCCATATCATCTATATACCTATTTGATGTGTATCTGTATGTACATCACATGCGTGCAGGTGCCTTGGAAATAGAATTATAAGTCTTTTGAGCCACCTGATGAGGGTGCTGGGAACCAAACCTGGTCTTCTACGAGAGCAAGAGAAAAAAGTGCTCTTAACACCTGAGCCATCTCTCCAGCCCTGCAAGAATCACTGCTTTGGACCACCTTGTAGGTAGAGCTAAGAAACTGATAAAAAACAGACAACTTCTTTCCTGAGGCTGCTTGGTTACATGTGTCTCTTCCACCTTGGTCCAGTTCTTCACATTTAAATGTAAAGCTCATGCCTGTACCACAAAGAACCTGGGGTCAGTTGGCTCCTTTACACACATTGGTTCAACCACTTCCACATTCTGTTTCTCTGTGCTTGGCATCTGAGCCAGCATGATAGGGATGCTAGAGTTAGGACTTCTGCCCTAAGCTGTGGTTCTAGAAAGTGGAGAAACATCAATACATACTTTGTTGGGTGTGCCTTGCTGTGTAGTGCATTCCTTGCTCTTTTAAGACTGTTCAGTTTGGTTTTCGGGGAGCTTTGTATATTTTGATGATTTTTACAAAGAATTTCATGTACCTGCAGTTCATCCTTCTTCATTTAGACATCTCTGTTTGCTTTCTCGACTTTAAATAAATGTTCTCTGGCTCCTACCTGTGGCATAATTTATCTGTTTTACAGTTTCTCTTTTCTTTCATTTTAAATGCGTAATCCCTACTTTGCCAGCACAGATAATGTATTCTTGCTCTTCGCCACCTGGCTGCTGACTTTGAATCTTATATTTACTCTGAAATATATGAGATATCCAGGAGTGGTCCTTTCACCAGTCTTGAGTAGATGAAGCCCACCCACTGCTTGATGACGTAAGAGGAGCTTCTGAGTGCAGTGCATTCTGGGTTTCTATGATGGTCAGTCTGTATAACCTTGAGACTCTCAAGCCTGGTTGTATCTCTGTTTGACCTTTGTTGACAGTGACTTCTTAGTGTTCTTTTAATCTGTTTGGTTGGTTGGTCCTTTGGTCTGGAGACCCAGGGCACATTTCCATTCAGTGTACTGTTTAAAGTTAGGCACGGGTACACTCATGAACATGTGTAACCACTAGCCCCCATTTTCTCCGTCATTTCCTTTTGATGTCCTGTTACATTATTTGAATTTTATTGTAGTCATGTCATTCTTCCATGCTCCTGATTGTTCGCTTGGACACTTTGTAATTTAATGTTTATTCCAAGCATAATCTACTCATCAGTCTATTGCCAAGGGTTAGTCTGCTATAGTTTCGTGTCTTTCTGGTTTTTTATAGTCTATATATTTATTTACATTTTTCATTGGACCTGAAGTGTCACATCTACAAGTTTTATTTCCATGTATTGCACTAGGGTTCAGGTATTGTGTTGGCATTTTTGTTCATTTGTATATTTTCCAGCAGAATTTTTATCAGCTGCAGTAGTTTGATTCTCTTTATACATGTTCATATGGATATTAGATGAATATTTGTATACTTTTTTTTCTTATGCTGTTAGTGACCCTATTGGGAAATCCTTAGGTCAATCCCTTGGAAGGGATTGTAGGATCACAACTTTTCTAGATTCCTGTCCTGAGATGTGTTATATTATATGTATGTATGTATATATGTATATTCCTGCTGTTTAAAATGGAGTCCTCACCAGGATCTCTATGTGCTCTGTGAACTTTCAGCCATAAAACTAAGATAACCTTCTTTTAACAAATAAAGTGGGGTTGGCTAGAGAGATGCTCTTCCAGAAGACTGAATTTGGTTCCCAGCACCTCCACGTGGCTCTCACTCAAGTATCACTCAAGTTCCAGGAGATCCAATATTCTCTTCTGACCTCTGAGCGCACTGCATGTAAGCAGTGCACAGACATCTGCAGGCAAAATACCCAAACACATAAAATCAAAGCAAATTCAAAAGGGGTGTGTGTGTGTGTGTGTGTGTGTGAGAGAGAGAGAGAGAGAGAGAGAGAGAGAGAGAGAGAGAGAGATTAACAATGCTTAAAAGAAAAGAGGCCATGAACAGAAATAACATGCACGGGAGGGGTTAGAGGGAGGAAAGAGAATGGGGAAATTAATTATAATTTCAAATGGTAAAAAAGAAATGCCAAAAAATAGCTATCTTGAGGTTTGTCATTCTAGTAAAGAAAAAAACGATGAAAATACTATTCTTCATTCTGCTCTGTGTGGTACCTACTATAATGCCTAGGACAGGCAGGCAAAATGTTTGTTGAAGTAGTTTGCTAATTTAGTGACAAACTTGATGATCATATTGTGAATGTTTCCCTAATGACATGAGAGTAAACTAACAGAAAGTGCGTTGCACTTAATCCCAGTCCATGTCATGTAAGAACATATGTTTTCTGAGGTGTACTAGCTGACACTGAGCCTAATAATAATGTGCTTTATGTTGGATTTTTCAAACCCTAAACTTGAAAAAATTCATCTTCCTTAAGGTCTGCCGCACAACATGAAGTAGCTATAAAAAATAATGTCTTGAGTATAGCCAAACAAATGTGATAGAAGCTGTTTAGATGGCACATGAGATGATTTAATAAAAGCTGATGTATAACACTATTAGTCATGATTTTTTTTTCTTCCTAGTAGCCATTCTTCATTGTCCCTTTCTCAAAACCTTTGGTTATTGCTGTGCATCCGTTCTCAGAGAAAGCAAACCTTGCCTCAGTCCTTGGGGACAAACTGAATGGTCTGGACTGAGCCAGTCATGGGACTTTTGCACCTCGCCAGCTAAACAGAGAGAGGTTCACCAGTGACCAGCTCAGCCAAACAACATTTGTTCATGGTTTTTTTTTTTTTTCCTCACCAGAGAAAAAACCTTTTATGACTTCTTTCCTTTTGTGAGAAAAAGAATATTAGAAGCTATGGCAATTAGAAACCGGGAAACACGCTCAGAGAATAAAGGGCTAACAGCTAAGAGGTGGTGACTGAGAAATCATTCTTAATGATGTCAATCACTTGAAATCTTCCAAGTTTTCTGAGTAATAAATACTGTTAATTGAATTTTCTTGTCCTTGCAGCTCAAAACACTTGAAATTAATACAAAGCCCTTTCTAATTTCAAGAATTGACTGGCTAAACCCATCCTTTCAAAGGAAATTTTCTTGTTTGTTGTTTCTTCCTAACAATCTTTGGGTCACAGCCCTATGTTGTTAGCGTTTACTGTCTCCCCTCTTCCCCCTCTTGAAAGCTCGGCTCAGTGGAATAAAATGAAAAGGGGGCACTTTTTTTTCTACTGGATCACATGAGCAGCCATTTGGGTGCCTGAAACCCCACTTACTTCATGTATCATTGCCAGTTTCTGCTCTTGGGAAACCTTTCTGCTAAGTCAGAAGTGGACACCCAGATGTCCTACAGCAGGATGGCTTCTGCCATGCTTGCTGTGCAGCACTTCAATTAGTCACCTTGGAGAGTTTGCTACCAGGGCAGGTAGAGAAGGTGACAGATGCTTGAGAAACCATCCCTAGAGGATGTGTGCCTGTAGGTAAGTGCAGCTGAGGGAAGCTGCTACCCTCCTGGTCCACGAAATCCTGTTAGCATTTTGCCTTTCCTTAGTGAATGAGGACAAACTCTGGTACAGAAGCAGCACTTCATTTTACCCCGGGTTTGCTCCTCTAAGAGTTAGGGTTCCTGCAGAGAAAGTTAAACGTCCTTGCCCTCCAGAAGAAGATGCATCACCATATTTAGGGAGCTACTTTCGTGTAATAATTTTCTGTAATAGAAGACACTCTGCCGGTAGCTATTACAGCAAGCTGTTTGGCTTTACTCTTGGAAGGATTATTAAAAAGGAAATCTTTTAAAATTCTGCTTGGTGGTGTGGGGTAAATGATGACTGCATTTTCTTGTTCAATTCACTTGAGTCTGCAGAGAATCTCACCATGTGAGGGAGGCCATCTTTCCTGTAGAGTCCTTTATTGAGTATAAGATAAGCAGGCACATTATGAAATCTCATCTTTTCTGAAGCCTTTGCTTCATGCCATTACAGACATCATCGTGAACATATTATTGGCCTCTCTAGGCAAAATGTTTCATTTTCCTGGCATGGGACTTTGTAGATTTTTTTTCCAGCTTACATCTGCAGGTGGACAGTGAAAGCAAAGATGTCAGGGAGATTCAGGCAATTATCTTAGCTCGGTCCAGGAGGAGCAATATTGGAGTGGCCTTTTAGTAGCTGTCTGAATCGATTTTTCTTTCTGTCGGCCTGTGCTGATTCTCGCTTTGCCCATAAGTAGATTTGGTTTGGGCGTGACTCCATCTCAACAACAGTACATAGTGCCTTCTTTATTCCTCCAAGCTTTATGTTCTCAGAAATTTCTTCATTTTAAATTTTAATTTGACACTTGCAAATGTGTCTGTATTATCTTGAATAGGAATTGGTCTAGAACCTCAATTTTGCTTCAACTATACCACTCCAGACTGGGATTTATTGACTGATGCCTATAAAAGCCACTGTTGAAATTGGAGTGTCTGTGATCATTGAATACAGGTCAACATAATAAGAACAAAATTTTAAAGAACACTATAAATTTAGTGACACTTTCCTCAATGTTTTCCAAGACTACTTTTTCCTTCATAACTATTGTTACAATCTCTAATTACATGCATGTTTCATTTATTTTCTCATTTATTATTAATATGCTTTACTTTGAGCATAAAATTTTCGAAGAGGCCTTGTGTCTTTTCATTACCTCTTATAAACCTCTGATCAAACCTTGGCTGGAAAATAAAACAGAGATCCACACACCTGAGCAAATAAATGTTTGACAGTTAAAGGGGATAGACTTTCACACAGCTTCCATTCCCCTAGTGCTTAGGGAATAAAAACATTGTTTGATAAGTAAATTGATGATTCTCAACTTTCCATTGATTGACCTCATGATGGTGCAAAGGCAATATGCACCCTGGAGAAGCCAGAACTCTAATTTTGAATTATGTGGTTTCCTGGACTAGCAGTCACTGATCTTGAGGCGGTGGGACCTGGAACAATGGACCCAATAAATGAAATGGACTAAAGTCTCATGCAAAAGTTTTATTCAGAGCCTCAGACAGTTTACACTCTGAAGGTTAAGAAAGGTCGCACCAACTAAGTTTTCATGAGTTTGGGGTATGTACAATCACAGGGACAAGCCACTCACTTTTTCCATAGAGACATATAAAGGATACTTTAAATATTTAATTGAAAAACAATATTTAATTGAAAAGCAAACAATAACTAGTAATCTGAAATAAACCGATACCTATCCACTGCACCTGAGCAAGAAAACCGAGTCTAAGAACGAGTCCTCGTTTTTGCAGAAACAGAAGTTACAAGATTCTTGTCTTGTTTCCTTGGAATATACTCACAAGCACTTAGAATGATCATCACACAGCCCCACTCCTCCACCCATGTTTGGACAGGAATCCTCAACAGGATGCTTTCTAGAATACATTGAACTACAGCGACCAGGTGGTCTCAAGGACCAGCAACCGATTTAGTTTGTGTTGTTAAACTATGATGTCTGGTAGGTCTGATATAACCACTGTCTCTTTAATGATAACTTTTCAGTTTGCTATACTCATTGATATGAAATCCTGTTACAAACTGAGGAGTATCTGCATGTCCTTCAGAAGGCCCTGTTGGTAGAACATCTTTAATGAACACATGCTAATAACAGAAACATACACATAGCATAGGGAATTCCTCAACTCTGTGACTGAAAACCGCTAGTTTAAATGTCACTCGCACAGAGATCTGTCACCGCAGCTGACATCCATTGTAACTTCATGGGCAGTCCGAAGTGAGAGCCACAGTACTGAGCCTACTCAACCCGTGCTACTGGGAATGAAAACAACAACGCACCGTTTGCAGATCTGGATTTTGGAGTCAGGGTTTCCACGGTGTGGGAGAAAGAGTAGACAGGGTGAACTTTGACTGTTGGTCCTAACAATTTCCCCTTGGTCAGCTACACACTAAAGATCATTATATATGCTAGACCTCTTTTATGATCCCATGAAAACAAACAGATTAGTTAAACCTGAGCAATTAATTTTACAAGAATTAAAAAAAAAAAGAATTAGAGAAGTCAAGTGTCAAGTGTATTGGTGGATAACAAAGTTGAATTCATGATTTTTAGCAGCTAGTTATGACTCAAAAGGGTATTGATTGACCACCCATCCTATTCTGATATATTTACTTGAGTTAAAAAAAAATAGGAAGTTTGGGACTGGAGAGATGGCTCTACAGCTAAGAGTACTTACTGCTCTTGCATAGGACCTGGGTTTGGTTCCCAGGACCACATCAGAGAGCTCATACCTACCTGTTGCAAAGGATCCAATGCCTTCTAGCATCCATGGATATTTGCATATACATGCCAATATAAATTCACACAGGCACACACACATATACAATTTATTATCTATATTTATATAGATATTTTAAAATAGTAGTATTGCCACATTGATTATATTATCCCATTTCCAGAGCTTCTCTATAATGATTTTTGTAGATTTTTTGCAGAAATAAATATATATGAGGTGATAGCCTATTTGAAGTCATGATGAAAATTCCTCAGATCTTCAGAATAGTCTAAAAATTAAGTATATAATCCCATACATCTAGAGAATGGTAAATTTCTAAAAACCTGGAAAGGTCTTCTCTTAGTTACTAATCTGTTGATGTGAAGAGACACCATGATCTCTCTAAAAAAAATGCCTTTAATGGAGGCTTTCTTACTGTTTTAGAGAGTTAGTCCATGATCATCATGGTGGGAAGCAGGCAGGCATGGTGCTGGGGCAGTAGCTGAGAGCTTGACATCATAATGCAAAGGCAGGAAGTGCCGGGGAATTTGTGTCCATGCATGGAGACCAGGAGTCATCCTTCAACTAGGTCAGTCTAGCTGGCCAACAAGCCCAGGGATCCACCTGTTCCTGACTCCCCAGTGATAGGAGGGCAAGCATCCACACCCGTAACTGATCTGTTTTCGTGGGTTCTTGGGATCAGACTGAGGTTTTCATGCTTGCACAGCAAATGCATAACCAGCCAAACTGTTCCCTCAGCCTTCAAGTGCCATTTTATAAAACAAAAATAATCGGAAACACTTTTCCTGTTTTGCACCAAAATTTTGATCCTTTGTGTGTTGAGTTTAATCAGGCTGTGGTCCTTTAAGTGTGGGGCTTTCACATGCTATCTGCCACATAAGCCTCACTCAGTATATGTAGCTGTACTGTTAGGTGCATCTTATCCTCTCTTCCTTGCCTGCCCTCCTTCTTTCCCTGTAGGTACCACCTCCATGACTCAGTTTTCACTTGTCTGTTAAGGCATCTAATCTACTAAATGCCTTTAGTTTGAGGAGTTGACTTATCAAAGTGGCCTTTTATGTGTAGCAGTTGGAAGGATATGAAGCCTTCAGTAAGAATCTGAAAGAAATTGAAATGTAAACCTTCATGGATATTTTTGTTTGTCTCTCTGATTTTATCTAGTCATTATCTGAACATACGTATGTACATGTGTACAAGAGATAACAGTCATGTTGACAAAACCTGAATGGTTAAAAGTTTGGGAGGATGGCATGTAAGAGTATTTCATCGATTGAAAATGGTTGTTTTCTCATTTGGAAACTCACTACCTATGCATTTACATTCCATAAAAATATTGATTCACAAGCTAATATAAATAAAGATGCTATGTCAATAAAGTATATTTAGATATTTGCAAATGATAGTTACATTTTTCTCTTCAACCTCAAAAGTGTCTCCAAATTCAAGTGTTTTGCATCATTTTTTTTCTTCGAAACTCTTTTGTGACCCTGAAATTATAATGATAGCAGAATAGCTGAGTTTAGAAGCCTGTTGGCCATTCTCCTTCAAAGCATACTGGGATTTAGAGATGAGGAAATATCCTCCAGGTCTGTTGGCAGGACTTCTGAACCTCTAATGAGTAAAAGGAAGACATGAGTTTCTCCATGGAGTCATGCGTAAGAGAGACAGAAAGAGGAAAGTTTATAAGCATAATTTTGTAAACAACATAAACAAAGAAATTACATTTTAGAAAAAAAGAAAGTTACTTCATGCTAATGTTCCCATTATTATTAAATAATGCAATCTCACTGCTTCAGAGAATCAGGTTTAAAGTACCAGCATGGGATTTGTTTCTTTTCTTATGAGTTCCTAAGGAAAACATTTTAATTGGGATCATCCCCAAATAAGCAATTTGCTAATTTACTAATTGTACTATTTGGCGAGAGAGTGGAATATTAAGAACGGGTTCATGGCTTAGAGTTTCCCAGAAAGAAAGTCATGTGGTATAACTAAGTTTTTCTTCAACTCAGAATTTAGTACATGACCGAGAAAGGAAGACGATATTCAAATTGAGCCCCTTACCAAAAATCAGAGCAGAATCAAGGAATAGCTGATACCTCCATGTCATGTACTGTTTCAAAAAAAAAAAAAAACCCTATGGTTTTCCACTTCTGAATTGTCCCCGTGGCAGAATGAGCTTCTCCACAGACCTGGAGGGGACAACAGCTCACCTGTCATTGTGTCACATCTCTTCATCATGAGTATTGAATAATGTTAGAGACACAGCAGAATAATCAACATACCTTTTCTATGATTCCCTATGAAAGCTTTAGTCCCCACACATGTTTGTATCTCTTCTATTAATTACCTCCATCAAATCTCTTTTCTATGCCATTTATCTTCTCCTCCTTCTCTGCTTTTTTGAGAACAGGTTTCATATAACCAAGGCTGGCCTCAAATTCCACATGTTAGCTGTTAATTCCTAATCTTCCTGACTCTGTCACCGGTATGCTGGAACTACAAACAATTACCCCTACATCTTACTCTCTCTGTATTTTATGATCGATTTCTACCGTCTATCATAATAGCCTTTGTACATGAATCGGTCTTCTCCAAAGAAATAAAAACAGTAAGAAATCAAATGAATAAAATGGGAAAAAGAAGAAGTTATTGCGAGGGATTGGCTCACATGCTCAGGGAGCCTAAAAGGTTCATGACTTACTGTCCAGAGGCTAGAAGACTAGAAAGGCCAGTGGCGCCATTTTATTTAGTTTGAAGGCCTGAGACCCATGAGTTCTGAGGTTAGGATTCCCAGTCTAGGTCTGATGGCCAAGAATCAAGCACCCATGTCCAAAGGCAGGAAAAGATAGATATTCCAATTCAATCAGAAAATAATTTTACCTTTCCTGTGACTTTTGTTTTTCTGGGACCCTTGGTGTGTTGGATGATGCCCGCTCTATTGGTGTGGGCAGTGTTTCTAATGCTGTACATCTATACCAATAGTAATATTTTTGGGGATTATCCTCATAGATACATTAGCCAATAATCTATAGTAACCAGCTCTCTATGCATCTGTTAACCCAGTCCACTGAAACAACAACAACAACAAAATACCAGTTACTCATCATATCCAGTAAATAGAGTCAATCCAGGGCTTGATGAGTATTCTTACTGGGAACTCTAGACATTATGCAGGTGTTGAACAGGCTCCATTACCAGTGAGTTATGCATCACTGGGACCTGAAACAGATGTGGAAACGGAAATCACTGGCGTGAGTGTTGGATAACTGAGCACGAAACCACCGACTGTACCTGAAGATAGTGTTCTGCCAAGTGTACAGTGATCTTTGAGTTCTTTTTAAAATGACTTTATTTGACGCGTCTAGTTCAGCTACGATCCAGCCTCCAGACTTGTAAGACCAACTCTTTTAGTGATCTGCATCAATCCGCTATACAGCTATGTGAATTTTATGCAGTCTTTCTGAACTGGCTTCCTTGCTTTAGATTGGCAACCTCATGCCTGGGCTCCTATTTTACAGAATGAATATTCTCAGAATACTTCTTCAGCCCCGCTTCTTTCCAGTTTTCTCCTTTCCCATCTTGTCCCTTTCAACCTTTGTCCTCCAAAAGCCTGGGTTATTCTTAGATCAGAAACTGTCGGTGTCTGTCTGATTAGGACATCTTTACAAAGCCCTGAAGATCTTCCTCAGCCTCCACCTGCTCATTGGTGAGTCAGCTGGCGTACGGGCACCTTCAATGTCATTTCTCTAGGAATGCTCTCAGCCTTCCCGCACGCTCCCATTACTAGCGCTTTGTCCTTCTATAGGAGTTGCTTGTGTTTTGTAACTGTTCCTTTGTCCGAGACGTAGACTAAACCTCAAGGACTTAAATAGGAATCACGACAAAGCCACTCTAGTGACTCACATGTCGTAACTGAGGAGGAATGACAGTAGAGGAGGCCTGGGTTAAGATCCAAACTTCTGAAGCCTGACGCCTTTATTTTTGGACTGGTGGTACTTGAGAATAGTCTGAGCTGTTGAGTGTAGGAAGTCTCTGTGTGTATAAATGTTTGGTTTGTTTTCAGTGCCACGAAGATATGCACTAAATTTTAGGAGTGTGGTTACTCTTTAACATCAAGACTAGGTGATATTGCTGAAAGCAACTCCCCAAACATCACCGCGAGACATACAGCGATCTCTCAAATGCTAGACATGGGAGACAGACAAAGCTCCTCCAGGGACACAGATGTAGTTGCTACTGCATTGTGTTGATTAGCGGTATTCTGAAGTACTTATAAGATTGAAAAATTCTAATTTGAAATGAAGTTAGATTCGAAATGGCAGTGATGGGAAGTGGCCTGTTGTCTAAACCTCTCTGTTTTTTTGGCAACTTGACTCCTGGATCTTCCTCTGTGTTAGGATTTAAGAGCTAGATCCATTCTGTTTACCCTAAATTTCATCTGTTTTATCTTCCTGGAGATTTGTAAGTCCTTTGTAATGAAGCCTTTGTTTTATACCTTTATAATTTTTAGGCATATCTGATATACTATAGCCTACTCCCTAAATCCATGTTTTTTTCTGATCTTTCCTTGGTGTTATCTGGAATTGTACTGAAAATTTGCAGTTCCTGTAATGAACCTTTGTCAAAACTAAATTGTAACAGTTGGGAGCTGTAGTTTTAGCAGGGCTGTAATACTGGTAGAGAGTGAAGAAGTAGTAATGATTTAGGGGAAGAAAAAAATGTCTCACTAGTATCCCAGTAGGAACTTGGACCCCTCTCTGTTCAGCTCATCCCTGCCTCCACACCCACCCATCCACAAGACTGCAGATGTGAAATACTCATTTACGTCTCCTCAGATGTCCCTACTAGTGATCCATTGCCCTTTCTCAGTTGCCTAACCTGACTCCTCAGAAAGAGAAGAAAATCCTTTCATAAGGTTACAATGGACTGCCTGTCCTTTTCATTTTTTTAAACTTTATTTTATTATTATTATTATTAAAAATTTTCACCTTCTCCCCACCTCTCATTTCCCTCCCCCATCTCCCCTCTTTCCTTTTCATTTTTAAACTAAGATTTCTTCTCTAAGCAATTAGGAACACCAAGGACTCATATGAATGTGCTGTCATCAACAGCAGCAGGATCATTATAATGACATTGTTGTGTTTTTATCGTCCCTGATATGTATGACTAGCGTTTATGTTCAAACAGCAAACACAGTTTTAATAATTTAAGCAACTTGACAAATCATTCAGCCAGAAAGAAGCAGACAGAACTCAAATTCTGTCTTCCTTGTTTCCTTTTAAACAAATGTTCTTAGCTACTGTTGCTGAGTTTGATGGTATTGAAAAACAGTGAACTTCCTTGGGTAATTTCATAGGAAAAGAACATAGTAGTAGGTCTAATATTGGAGGAGTATCAATTCTATTCCTGTTGATTTAGTACAACTCTTAACTTCTAAATTTTACAAAGAACTTGAGGTATTCATATACTTTTCTGAGCTAACTTGATATATTTCTATGCTGGTTAGTTTTTTTGTCAACTTGACACAAGCTAGGATCATTTGGGAAGAGGGAATCTCAACTAAAAAATGCCTTCATCAGAAGGCAAGAGTGTGGAAGAATTAATGATGGGAGATGGTCCAGTCCACAGAGGGAAGTGCTATTCCTGGGCAGGTGGTTCTAGGGTTAGTCAAGAAAGCAAACTGAGCCGGGTGGTGGTGGCGCACGCCTTTAATCCCAGCACTCGAGAGGCAGAGGCAGGCGGATCTCTGTGAGTTCGAGACCAGCCTGGTCTACAAGAGCTAGTTCCAGGACAGGCTCCAAAGCTACAGAGAAACTCTGTCTCAAAAAAAAAAAAAAAAAAAAAAAAAAAAGCAAACCTTGGGGAGTAAGACAGTAATAAATATTTCTCCAGGGTCTCTGCTTCAGTTTCTGCCTGGGATTCCCACCTTCAGTTACTGACTTCCCTTAGGGAAGTGTATGACAGACAAACCCTTTTCTCCCCATGTTCCTGTTGGTCATGGTATTTACCTTAACAATAGAAAGCCAAAGAGAACAATTTCTTAACATGTCTCCAGTACATATTTTTGCATATTTGATTATATTTTGTTATGAATATTATATAGTCAGAATTGCATGCTTGTGTGCTGCTGTCAGTAATGAACAGGGACCTCCTGATCAATGGCTATTTTGAGCAGTGGTTATTTTCAATGAAAGCAGATTATTGACAACGTGTAACAGAAGTTCAAGAGTTGTGGATGCAGCTCAGTGGTTGGGTACTTTCCTGGCATGCACAAGGTCCTAGTTTCTACTCTTAAGGACAGCAAAAAAAAAAAAAATGGCAGTTTATTTGGGGGCTATTAGTCATTTTTCTATTGTTGTTAAGAGATGCCAAGAGCAAGTAGCTATTAAAAGAGGAAATGTTGAACTGGGGGCATGCTTACAGTTTCAGAGGTTTAATCCATTATAACAATCCTTGTGGAGAGCATGGCAACATGAAGGGAGGGCTGGGGCAGTACCTGACTACCCCCTGGTCCATAGGTGGGGAACAGGGGATTAGCATGGGCTTTTGAAACCTCAGTTCCACTCCAATTGCACACTTTCTCCAACAAAGCCATACCTCCTAATCCTTTTCAAATAGCGTCACTCCCCAATGATAAAGCATTCAAATACATGAACTCATGAGGGCCTTTCTTATTCAAACCACCACAGGGACTCTCAGAATTCAAAGAAGTTTAAAAAGAATGTGTTTCCTCTTCCATTTTCCTGATGATGAAGACATAAAAAATGTATATTTGGGATAATTTACTTGGGATATAAGCTATTCATTGAACAAACCCTACAATACACTTTTGAGGGCCCAAAAGCTTGTTTCCATTTTCTGTGTTCAGTCTTGTTTCTAAGAACTTAGTCACCTGTGCATGGTCACCAATGAATTGCATTACTCAGAGATGCAGGCCAGTATAAAGACCGCTTTCTTCAGGCTCTTCAGGAAATGGTGAGGTCATTCTCATTTAATTGCTGAGTGACATCAGTAATGCCTATCTTCTTTTCTCTGAGTATCTCAGGTATATGAAACAACTATGTTAGTGACATGTTTGGAAACCTAGGCAACTGAAATATTCTTTAAAACATCAAGGGTTCTCTTTGAGGATCCAGGATTCTAATCTTGTTCACAGTAGATCCTTCAAGTGGCCTCTGATTTATTAGTTGTCTGCAAGAAATAATCGAGGCTTTTATTAACCCGTTTATCCTCATCATATTTTTATTAGCAGTATCCTTTTCTCTTTGATATTTGGATTGCATTCCATGTTAGATTACCAAATGAATACACCAGTTGCATAGTTCCCCGCTCCCACCGGTGATTCTGTGGGGATGGATGGATGCATACAAAAGGTAGTAACAGAATGTTTAAAAAGACCAAAGTTAGACTCAGCAGAAGCAGAGATGGAAGTGTTCCAAAAGGTCGTGGCTCACTCGACCACACCTGTTTTCCATTGACGGCTGGGGTTCTTCAGTTTTCATAATTACAACTTCAAGCTGCATCCCTCCACTCTAGAATGCTTATTCCATTTGTGGCTTGCCCATTTCCTGTGCATTTCCTTCCTTCAGCCCACCCCTCAGTCACATTAACATCACTCTCAGTCACAATGGGTGTCACACAGGTTTGAAAAAATTAAGATGAAATAAGGTTGCATCGTATTAAAATATTTGGTGAGAAGAGGCTCACATGCTTGGCCAGAATGGGACAATTGGAAAAATAGGTATTTTAGCAATCTACGTGGCTTCTTTTTGCTATTGTTTCTTTTAGTCAAACAAGTAACTGGTTGGATTTTGCCAAAGAGGTCAAAGCAGGAAGTATAATGACAATTTTAAGGAAAATGAAGTTGAGGCTGCTCTTTCATTCTTAGTATATTGATTAGTCAGCATTTTATGAAATCCTCAGTTAGACTTAAGTCCATAGGTTAGTCAGGGAGACGGAAGCACAAGTTTCAGCTGTGAGAAGTACACCACAACAGAAACCAGCAAGTGTGGACTGGAGTGTGTGGAGCAAGTGCACATGTTCATATGTGTGCCTGTGCTCCTAAGTCAGGTGCACATGTTCATATGCTCCTAAGTCAAGTGCACATGTTCGTATGCTCCTAAGTCAGGTGCACATGTTTGTATGCTCCTAAGTCAGGTGCACATGTTCGTATGCTCCTAAGTCAAGTTCACATGTGCATATGCTCCTAAGTCAAGTGCACAAGTACATATGCAAGCCTGGGCTCCTAAGTTCCTGGGAAGGAAAAAGAGAAGAGCCTTAGGAGGCTGTGTTTGTCCAGAGCTGTGCTCAGGGAACTAGCGGGTGAAAGGGAACGGCATTGGTCAGTAGACAGGGTAGTGAACAGTGGGTGTCCAGGCCCAGAGTGTCCTTTCCTTCTTTGCTAGCTTACTATCCTCTGTGTCCGTCTGATCAGCACTCCCTACCATTTCTCTCCCTACACTTACCCATTTCATGGTGCTAGCATTTGCTGCGCTGATCAGGACACTAGTACCTGGCTCTTTCTTGGACCATCACTCCACTCTCTACCATCAAGTCCTCAACAGTAATATGGTCACATGCCTTTTACTTTTCCAGAGACTTAAGTCCCTTTCAGACAGGTCCCCTAAAGCAGTACACTCTGACCCCTCAGCATTCACCACCATATGGTTCTCTCTCTCTCTCTCTCTCTGTCTCTCTCTCTCTGTCTCTCTCTCTCTCTCTCTCTCTCTCTCTCTCTCTCTCTCCCCAACCCCTTCAAACCATAGTGATCATTCTCATTCATCTTGTTTGCTCATTTTCTGCTTTCTGTGCCACGCCTCTAGAATGAACACCTAAAATATTTTGATTGCATCTACCACCGAGCACACAGTAAGTGCTTAATAGGATGTTTGTTAAGTCCAGCAGTGGCAGCGAGGACTCCACTGTTTAGAACAGAGAAAGCTTAGCATCCCTTTCCATTTCCTAAGCACTGAGCTATTTGTTTAGCATCGGGAAGAATATAGTGAGTGGTGAACGGCGAGCAGTCGCTGGGGTTGCTATGACAGTATCGAGTCACACATCCCTTCCTTGGTACTTCTTCTGAGTCTTAAGAGCCAGGAACACAGCTACCCTTGGGAGTGTTTCAAAGAGATGGACTTGAAAGGAGCAATTATGTGGGTTGAACCAACATTAGTAAATTATATCAGAAAAAGCTGCTGGCTCCATTCCTTTTTCAGTGTGTTTGGACATTGTAGCTCTTGCAAAGAGAATGAAATTTCTGTGCGTAATGAGCCAAGATGCTATGTTTTCAGCCTGGCCCTTGAAGCTCCCATATACATTTTCCTGGGCAGAGTGTCCGTCTTGGCTTTGTACTATTCCCAGGCTTCTCTCAGTAGCTTTGAGTGACTCTGCCCTTCATTGAGTGTAGTGAAAGCCATTTGGAGAACCTGTTGTTTGGAGCGCTTTCTTCCCTCACAGTAGCACCCCTCTAGCAAGCTGTACATGGGCTGGAGCCAGTTCCAGTTGCCACTGGATTGGGTCCTAGGTGTCTGGCTAAGACATGGGAGCGTGTGTGCTCTTCATTCCTCTCTAGGTTTATAGTGAAACGCAACAGTGGCTATTTACATCTCATTAATGCATGGTGACAATGAGATGCCCCTTATTCTGTTGACATACTAGATTTTTGAGAACTTTCTATGGTACCCAAACTGGTGCCCAGTACTGACCAGTTTGTATTCCTCTGTTTCCTCACATACCTCATTTGTATCATCCCAGTTACCTCTCAGGGGATCAGTGCTTCTCTCCTGATAGGCAGCAGACCAAATTACTGTCAGCTCAATACTATTGTCACAAGTGGCTAATTCTCCTGTCTGCTCACAATTCAATAATCTACAATGTCCATTTCCTTCCTAGCACTGCAGCGACAACACACATCCCTGCCAGTCAGACATGAATATTGAGGGAGCCTGGAAGCGAGGTTACACGGGGAAGAACATCGTGGTGACTATCCTGGATGACGGCATCGAGAGAACCCACCCTGATCTGATGCAAAACTATGTAAGTGCTTGTTGTGGCCTGAAGTCCTCCATCGTTGGAAGACCCCTGATGGGATGCTCGGAAGGTGGGGGAGCTGCCGACAAATGTAGTAGGAGCTATGGCAGGTTCTGTACAAATTCCCTCCTTGGAAAAGGAGAACTCTTGCAGGAGAGCAACCACAAGAATGAAACCACCCTTCCATTTCCCCATGCCTCTGATGGTGTGTGTGACCTTCAGAAAGAAGGTATTAGGAACCCTGTCATCAATACTGTCTGTTGCCAGCCATGCCCACTATTCTCAACAATTCAGGTAGACAGACAGCCAGCACTGCCTTTGTGCAAAAGAGCAGACTGAGAACTTTTCTCCAGTTGTTCTGCCATCTTTTTCTTTCCTGCTTCTTTTTCAAAAAAAAATTATTTAGCTTTCTGAGATTATAATGTAATTGTATCATTTACCCCCTTCCCTTTGCTGCCTCAAACTCTCCCATATACCCCTTCTTGCTCTCTTTCAAATTCATGTCCTCATTTTTATTAATTGCTGTTACATACATAAATATGTTTGTATATACATATATATGTCTCTCTATATATACATATATTCTTAAATATGTAAATACAACCTGCTCAGTCTGTGTAATATTATTTGCATATATGCTTTGAGGACTGACCATTTAGTATTGGATGAGAAATTGATGCGTTCTTCGCTAGGGTAGACTATTTCTCTAACTCTTGGCATTCTGTAGATGCCTGTAGTTATTTGTGTAGAGTTGAGGCCTGTGGACTTACCCAGTCTACTTTCTGTTGTTGACGTTGGTCAGCTCATGTTTAGGCAGCCATGCTGGTGAGACTTTCTGGGGATAGCTTCTGACATTATTAGGAGATATAATCTCACATTAAACTCCCTGCTCCTCTGGCTCTTACAGTGTTTCTGCCTCCTCTTCCCCAGTATTCCTTGTACCTGCAGTGCAGAAGTGATTTTGTAAATGTACTTATTTGGACTGGGCTCTTCTGCATTTTGATTGGTTGTGGCTTTCTGTAATGGTCTCTGTCTGTTGCAAAGAGACTTTCTTTTCCTTCGCCACCCAGTACTACATACCAATCAATCCCTTTCTTAAGATGAAAAGGAAGATTCATTTAACTCTACTTTGAACAGGAATCAGTGGCTAAATTCACCCTGAGGATAAGCACATTCAAATAAACTTGCACCTCTTTGCAGCATAGAATTTAAAGCTTGAACTTCAATAAAGTCTCCTCAGATATGGGTAAAGAAACTAAAGACCGGAGATTGAAGTCGGTTATCTTGGATGAGATGAGATCAGAACTCTAGCTTACCGGTACCCCAGAAGGGATATCTGTCTAGTCACATGCCAGGAGAGTCTCTGTGTGTTTCTACCTGCTACAGGTGACGGAACAATTTTTGCCTCGTTTATGTTTTCACTCTGAAAGAACGATCTCTAGGATTCCCAATGACAGTGCGATCCCAGTCCCCCCTTGGTGATCATATAAAAGCAGAGAAAGCATTAGATTGTTCAGAACAAAGACTTGGGCTCCCATCTGGTTTCTTTTTTTTTATTTATTAAAATTTTTTCCACCTCCTCCCCTCCTCCCATTTCCCTCCCACTCCCATCACCCCCCTCCCTCTACCTCTCCAGTCTTAAGAGCAATCAGGGTTTCCTGTCCTGTGGGCAGTCCAAGGTCCTCCCCCCTCCATTCAGGTCTAGAAAGGTGAGCATCCAAACAGACTAGGCTCCCACACGGCCAGTCCATGCAGTAGAATCAAAACTCAGTGCCATTTTCCTTGGCTTCTCAGTCAGCCCTCACTGTCAGCCACATTCAGATAGTCCAGTTTGATCACATGCTCCATCAGTCCCAGTCCAGCTGGCCTTGGTGAGCTCCCATTAGATCAGTCCCACCATCTCAGTGGGTGGATGCACCCCTCACGGTCCTGACTTCCTTGCTCATGTTCTCCCTCCTTCTGCTCCTAATTTGGACTTTGGGAGCTCAGTCCAGTGCTCCAATGTGGGTCTCTGTCTCTATCTCCATCCATTGACGGATGAAGGTTCTATGGTGATATGCAAGATATTCATCAGTGTGGCTATAGGATAAGGCCAGTTCAGGCTCCCACTCCTCTGCTGACCATGGAACTAATTGGGGAAATCCCCTTGGACACCTGGGAACCCCTCTAGAGCCAAGACTCTGGCCAACCCTAAAATGCCTCCCTTGGTTAGGATAGCTTCTTCCCTGCTCCGATATCCACCCTTCCTCCATCTCAATTATCCCATTCCCCCAAGCTCTCCCCCATCCTCCCCTTCTCCCTTCTCTCTCCCCATCTCCCCTTCCCCCCAATCTATCCCCATCCCCCTGCTTCCAACTTTTGCCTGGTGATCTTGTCAACTTCCAATATCCAGGAGGACAACTATATGTTTTTCTTTGGGTTCCCTTCTTATTTAGCTTCTCTAGGATCACGAACTATAGGCTCAATGTCCTTTATTTATGGCTAGAATCTGCTTATGAGTGAGTACATACCATATTCATCTTTTTGGGCCTGGGTTATCTCACTCAGTAAAGTGTTTTCTATTTCCATCGATTTGCATGCAAAGTTCAAGATGTTATTGTTTTTTACCGCTGAGTAGAACTCTAAAGTACGTATGTGCCACACCTTCTTTGTCCATTCTTCTATTGAGGGGCACCTAGGTTGTTTCCAGGTTCTGGCTATTACAAATAGTGCTGCTATGAACATAGTTGAACAAATGCTTTTGTAGTATGATTGGGCATCTCTTGGGTATGTTCCCAAGAGTGGAATTGCTGGATCCTGAGGTAGGTTGAGTCCCAGTTTCCTGAGAAACCGCCACACTGATTTCCAAAGTGGTTGCACAAGTTTGCATTCCCACCAACAATGGATGAGTGTTCTCCTTACTCCACAACCTCTCCAGCATAGGTTATCATTAATGTTTTTGATTTTAGCCATTCTGACAGGTTTAAGATGGTATCTTTAACAAATGGTGTTGGCAAAACTGGATGTCAATCTGTAGAAGAATGAAAATAGATCCATATCTATCACCATGCACAAAACTCAAGTCCAAATGGATTAAAGACTTCAATATAAATCTGACCATGCTGAACCTGATAGAAGAGAAAGTGGGCACAGGAGACCAATTCCTACATATAACCCCAGCAGCACAGACAATAAGAGCAACAATGAATAAATGGGACCTCCTGAAACTGAGAAGCTTCTGTAATGCAAAGGACACTGTCACTAAGACAAAAAGGCAGCCTACTGACTGGGAGAAGATCTTCACCAACCCCGCATCAGACAAAGGTCTGATCTCCAAAATAGATAAAGAACTCAAGAAACTAGACATTAAAACTCTAATTAACCCAATTAAAAAATGGAGTACTGATCTGAACAGAGAATTCTCAACAGAAGAAGTTCAAATGGCCAAACGACACTTAAGGTCATGCCCAACCTCCTTAGCGATCAGGGAAATGCAAACCATCTGTTTTTTTTTCATGTGGAGACAGGCTCCAGGTTAGTCCCTTTGCTTAAGTCATGTTTCAGTCACCAGCTCAGTGCACTTTCAGCTCTGGCCGTCACTAAGAGGTGACAGGGCTCCTGTGTGCACAAAGTAGAACTTAACGTTATGGCATCATGTATTGTGCTTAACTCTCCAAAACCTTTCAACTTCAGTGGACTAAAACTTATTTTCAGGAACACAAGCATTCGGTGAAGATGGAAGCAAAGATAATATTGGCTTTAAATAACCCTGGACATAGACGCAATCATGAAGCATGGGGGATTGGATAATATCCTGGAACAGGCTAAGTGCAGGAATAAAAAATCAAAGTGGAAGTGACCCTGTGAGTTCTCCTTAGTATTCAGGAGCTTTTTTCCTAACCATTTTGAAAGCAAACAAATCTAACTCTGGCTTCAGACATTCTGTTTCCTCATTTTAAACCTGGTTTAGACAGCTTTGCTCATTATTTAGACTGCTCTCAGAACTGTGGGATAATACTAAAAATCACGTTTGAAGGCTTTTATGTAATAGAAATTAAACAACACTAATGTTGTACAATGCAGATCTCAAGAAACCTGATAAAATAAACATCTAATACCTTAACTGGCCTGCCAGATATATGTGAATGATTGCTTTCTCTTCTGAAAGACATTAAAATATGATAAAGATTATTGCAAGGTCAGGAATATTCCCAGTATTAGGGGAATGCTCAGAACATGTGGAACTGAAGACATCTCTACAAGATAAACATCTTAGGAGCTGGGTCACTCTGGGTAAGAAAGGAAAAGCCCTTTGGTCTACATAGACTGTCTCACCTTAAAGGGACAATACAACAGTGATCATTACTGAACCAGCACTGTCTCTCGAAGGTGCCTGAAACTAGTGAACCCTGAGGGTACTCTTTAACCTAATTACTGTCTTGCAGAAATGCATTTAAGAATGCATGAGCTTGTGGGCCAGCACTAACTACTGTCTGTTTTCCATCTCTTCTCCATGGTCATAGGATGCTCTGGCAAGTTGCGATGTGAATGGGAATGACTTGGATCCGATGCCTCGTTACGATGCAAGCAATGAGAACAAGTAAGACTCAGAGGGCGGGCTGGCATGTGGCTAGCCGGGAGCTCATCTTACTGCTTATGTTGAGGGAAGTCTTCTCTTTGAGACTCTTGATAATAAATGATCTTTAAATCACAACAAAAGAAACAGGTATCTATCTTTTCACCAAAGTTTCTGAATAAGAAAGTGGAATTGTCTACAAAGGGGAAAAATGGCTACAGACAGGGCCCTGGGGGTGGATCAGAATCTCCAGATCCTGAAGATGGAAGTAAAGATGTTGGCTCCTGAGTTAATTAGCCCATAACACAATTGTATCGAGATAAATATGCTACGGGGAAAGACAAAAAGAAAAAAGTAATTCCCGAAGATTAACTTACTGTTAAATCCAACGTGTTTGTTTGGGCATTGCAGTAGAGGGCACAGATTGGGTTTTACACCATGGCACAATGGAACACTCAAAGAATTATTGCCAGACATGGGCTGCATCTTCTTTCCTCTCTCCCTTCCTCATCAAGAGGCCCAGCTTCTCTTTCCAGTTAGGGTGGCCGTTTTTAGCAAATGCACGTTCCTTGGGTAGCAGGATTGTATCATTCTTCAGTGGGTAAGTGCAATGGTTTTTCCCAGTTACAAGGACCATCAGCAGATATTCCGGATCACTAAACCACATCAATTGACCTCTTTAGTTCCAAACTCCTCTGAGAAAACATTATAATTTAGAAATTCTCATGTGACTTTGTCTTAACGTGTTTGGGTTTGGACCACTGAAGTTGCAAAGAGGACTGACTGCCTTGACCATTCTTTGTGTGCTATTTGCAATCCGCTGCTTTTTTGCAGGGGCAGGAGCGAGGTGGGGTTAAAGACAGGTTTTACTGTATCAGCCCTGGCTGTCCTGCCTCTGCCTCCCAAGTGCGGGAATTAAAGGCATGCACCACCCTCCTGTGCTTCGCTGCTATTCTTAAGGGGAATATGTCTTAGATTGTATTTGGCTGTAAGTGAGTCATTAAGTTCAGGTAAAACCTAATGACCTGGAAAAAACTTTCTGTTGCTTTCACCATCAACAAAGAAGTTTCAACAAAGAAGCTGTAGAAATATGCCATGTTTTAATATGAACAACCAAGTATATATAACAAATAAGGATCTGGAGTGGAAACAGTAATATATATATACATTTATATACGAAGATGTTTCCAGAGCTTTCAAACAAAAGAAAATGAGACTGTTATACTTAATAGTCTTCTATCAGACCTAGCTTTTATTGTCTAGAATATAATGTTTTGTCAATATCACATAAGGGGTTAGAGCTTCAGGCAACATGAGCTTATCTATCTATCTATCTATCTATCATCTATCTATCATCTACCCATATCTATATTTATTTTAGCTCAGTTGCAAACTAGCCTGAAATGACTTGAAGCATTCAGTGTTTAGAAATACACTTTCACAGTGGAGATATAAGATATCTTTGGCCTTTCATATTTGCTTTGAATTTAAAACCTCGCTAAAGATAATCTTTAAAATAAGGAAAATACACTGCTAGTACTTCTCTATGCACCATCCTGCGCTCATGAAGCATAGGCATTCCTAACAGTACTCTACAGAATTGTACAACACAGAGAAATAACAAAATTGCCATCTGTAGCACTCACAGATGTCATTGTCCAAGCTGTACACACAGTAGGGATGGAATTAAATAGAATTCTAGTCTTGTGATTATTAAATCGTTGAATGTATCAAAACTGCAATAAGGTGATTCTTTACCTTGGAAAGAACCCGACGTGTGCGTCTCTGTCTTACAAGCACAATTATACCCATTCCTGCTCATACTCTTACATGCAAGATAAAGATAAATGTGGAGAACAAGAGTGGAAATCAGAGCGGTGAGGAAAAATACAAAGTAGAACAGTGTTAAGCGGAATGAAAACTGTACACTACTGGTCAGGATGAAGGCACATCGGTGAAGGGGAACGGACAGGGAAGTCACGTGAGAGCAGGTAGAAACTGCAGTGCCGCTAGAGTGACCACTTGTGGCTCATTGGACCTGTGATGAGAGCTCCGTGTGTGCTCCCACCTGTTCAGCTTATCTAGTGAATTTTGTTTTGTTTAATTCACCTAGAGATTCTAAGAGAAAATTGCATGTAAAGAAGTGCCACTTCCACATATGCTCGGCATAGTCCCTAATGGATCAATCATGCCGGAAGAGAATGTTTATCAAAGCAAGTGTTACAGCAAAGCTGACTGCAATATACACATTCACTAGATTTATCACCTCCGTGTTTGCAGAGAGAAAGGGGGCTGCTGGGAAATGTCTAGATCAACTTAATGACCAAAGTGTCCTCCTGTAGGATGTGAATCCACAGATATGCTGTGGGTAAGAACAGGAGACCAGTGGCTTGAGCCCTCAAGCTAGATATGTCTAAAATTGATCCCTCAGCTTGTTATATATAAATCTACCTGTGGTGAGATTTTTCATTGAAATGGAGTGGTAATGGTGGCCATTAGAGGTGTGTCTGCTGTAAAAATGTAGTTCATTGAGTATTGGTTTTCCTAGTGATATACAGACTATCCATTTAAGCTTATATGCTAGTTAAATAATATAGATTGCTAATGGGTTGCATTGGAAGAATTTCTTTTAAACTTGCCTTTTCCTAGGACTTTTGTTCATGAATCACTGGGCTCCCACTCCGTCTGGAGCATGCAAGTGTGTCCCAAATTGACCTCCTCTAAGAACTTAAATGGTTTATTGAGTTCAATGGGAGTTTGATAGATGATACTAGCATTGTTCCAGATGTGTGCCAATATTTGTAGTCTTTAAAAGAAAGGTTTTGACTGAAATAGAATTACATCACTTTTCCCCTCCGTTTTCTCTCTTTAGTTCCTCCAAGAAATACCTTACATGAATCCCTCCTGTATCCCCACCCACCTTCAAGTTAATAGCTTCTTTGTATTATTATTATTTGTGTGTGTGTACGCACATGCACACATACACACACACACACACACAACCTGCTGAGTCCATTAAATACAACCTGCTGTTTTTTGTTGTTGAACATATAGTTTCAGTGAAGATTACTCTGAATTGGATACTCCATAAGGGGATCATCCTTTATTTGTAGCTTGACAGTAAAATAGAAAAATGTTCAAGATCTCACACCAGCATTCCATGTATGTTTGTGGAAGCCTTAGATCCCCATGGTACAGACGTCACTTTAGCCTCTGTAGTTCTACCTGTTTTTGTTGTTGTTTGTGGGGTTTTGTTTGGTTTTGATGTGTGTGTGTGTGTGTGTGTGTGTGTGTGTGTTCCCTCTTGGCTAGCTAAGAGCATGTATTCTAGCATTTATTGTTAAAATACCTCTGTTCAGTGCACTATACTGTCAGATGCAATTGATGGATACATCTTCAAGCATGCGTCCATGAGTAGATAATCCTGTTTAGATGAGGCTCTCATCACACTAGGAATATGAGTGGATTTGCCTGTAGAGAACAGATAACAGAACCTGAGTTCTCTGTTATTAGCTTTGGTTCTAACTACCCTGAACTTTGCTACTTAAAAATAGTATATAGAAAGTAGCAAAACAATGCTCACTCTAAAAATAGCTGTACAGTGTGTAAAACCCTAAACTAACTGCATAGCTCTTATTACTGTCATTATATGTTCCATTCACTTTTCTAATTCCTTATAATCAGTTAGAAGTGATCTCAAAGGTGATGTGAGGTGGGAAATGTGGAGACAGGGGTGGGGCACCCACTGAGAATCAGCGGAGGGAGGTCAGTACAGAAGGAGAAGGAAAGACATAATACTAAAACTGTTTGAGTAAAGCCTCAAGAATCTTATCATTTTATAATTACCACAAATTATATATAGTATATATGAGAATTATGTGTAATGTGATATATATCTCATATATCATTTATACCACCTACCACATATATAGAAATCATATGTGCTTGTGCATATGTATATATATTTATTAAAGCAAGTTATACTACTTGGTTGACAGTGCTCCCCACAATAACCATAGACTACAAAACTACAAAAAAAAATAAATAAATAAAAGGAAAGAAAAAAGAAAACAGTACCAGATACGGGAAACCTCCTTTCAAATGGTTGGTGATTCAAATGGTTGGTGATGGTAGTCCACGTGACTCTCCTAACAATAGAGACTACTGAGGTAGCTTTTGGTTATCTCTCCAAGGTTGAAGGAAAGCTCCTGTTGCTGAACACACCACACCCTAAGGACACAGGGCTCAGTTGGATCTAACATGAAAGCCTCCCTCCTGCAATCTAGTTTCAGCAGGGAGCAGAAAATGCTATGCAAGTTGCCAAGAGAGGGAAACAATTAATTGGATATAAGATCATTAAGGGAGTAATTCCAATTTTTAAAAATATCAGAATAAGGAAGTTGAGGCATGTGCTATGCAATACTACCTTGTAAAATCAGACCAATTGGTTTGGGAGTGTATTTATAATCCTCTAGTACTTGGCTACATTTGTTCCTTCATTTTTTAATAATTATTGTTAAGACCTTACTTTGTGAATAGATCTGTACTAAATGGATGACTATGATGATGAAATCTATATTGATTGTGAATAGACTGAATTGGGAACGAACTTCATAAGGAACCAATGGCTCGAGGGTTTTTGTTGCCAGTAGAGAATATAACCTCAAACGTACATGAATCATCTCTCTTAGACTTACATGACTGTGATTAGTGCCAAAGCTTTGAAGTAAAGGAAATTACTTCAGAAGTACAAAGGTATGCGGTTCCTTTCCTCACCACATTTTCAGTGTCCAAATGGTGATACGTTAAACTTATGCTATTGATTATAAAAAATAACATTATAAGAAGAGACCATAAAAACCAGTCTTCTGACCCTCCTTTGCCTTCATTCATAGGAACCTCTGTTGTTGCAGACTTCAGACAGAGTACTTCCCTGCAAATGAAACAGTCTCACAGTCCCCTGGCGTTTTATCGCTCTACTCCTGGTTCAGTAAATGAATTATTGATGTCTGAGTTAGAGCAGCTCTTCCCTTGGTTGCCTCATGTTAAATGTTCTCCCTGTTTAAGCCATGGGAAAGTATGTAACAGAAGATGATGTCACTGTATCATATCGGGTTTGTGGTGTGTGGCTTCAAAATCCAATTGCGTTGCAAAAGAAACCAACCTAGAAGCTACAGTCATTTTCTTACGGGCATAACTTATTTTCTGTTTTCTGTTTTTGATCTCTTATTCTTAAGAATTACCCAGAGTAGATAGAAATACGTTCCCTCTGGTTCTTTAATCTTTCGCACTTTCTTTTCTGGTTTTAAGAATGTTAGCATGGTACAGAAACCAATGTGTATGTGGTGGGGCGGGACTCTCTCATTTCTGCGCAGCTGTTGCCTGGAGATAGTATTCCAAAGGAAAGCCAATGCGTGTAGATTATAAGAGAAATACACTAACTCAGTACTAAACTGAAAACCCCACACTGTAAGATCTGTGACCATACCAGGCTGAAGCATTCTGATTTCTCCATACCAGCAATTTGACCAAATTGTGATAAATAGTTAGCTATTAACTTGGGGTGTCAGACAGAACCTACCAAAGAAAAGGAGTGTCATTACCATAATCTGAATTGCTTTTCTACAAAGTTTCTAAAATTTTTCCTTAATGTGTTTGCAAGATAACAGCTCCATCTAGTAGTTTCTTGCTCTCCGAGTATCAAAAAAAAAAAGAAAAAAAGAAAACAAAAACAAAACACCACAGGCATAATAGCATGAACTGAAAATACGAGAATCTTCACGTTCATAATGTTTCATGATGTTTTATACTCTTTATATACATTTGCCGTTGTCTGTTGAAGCTTCGATAGCAGTGTGTCTTAAACTGGATATTTTACAAGAAAAAAAAGAAATTTAATACATACTTTTGGAGGATGGCTAGTCCACTATCAAGGCAACAGTAAATTTAGTGTCTGCAGAGGATCCCGTTCTTAAGAAAACACTTTCTGTATAACTTCACATTGCCAAAGGGACAAGCAAACTCCTTCACACATGTTTTATAAGGGTACTAATTCCATTTACCAGGAGAGTGGAAGGGTATTGGGCTGGCCTTCCCAATTGCAGGAACACTAGGGTTCCCTGCATCCCTGAAGACCTTAAATCCTTTCAGATGGTAGTAGTAGAGATACCCTGGGAACTACCTGTTCTGGTCAGGATTTATAACATTGCACTATTGGTTCCCCTGAGCCCTGCCTATGTCTGTTTATATCCCCTGCCTAAACTACATTAGCCATTATTAAAGAGCTCAGTATTCTGTGATAGGCCTGTGACTGACCCAAGTGTCCGTCTCTACTTTATTTAATTTGCTGTCATGTAAAGCAAAAGGAAAAACATTCAAATACATCCGAGGACAGAAGTAATTAAATTTGAGAGTTCTTTAGATGGCTGTTTATTCTTTAATGCAGGTTGAACAAATACAGAAAGTGGTTATCTAACCTCAAATTCCTATACAGCTGTTACCTGAAGTATAAATATTCATCTTCATAAAATTACATTAATTATTCCAGAGCTTGTAGTCATGCTAATGCAACCTTCAAACTCCTCTGTTCTGGGCTGGAGAGATGGCTCAGCGGTTAAGAGCACTGACTACACTTCCAGAGGTCCTGAGTTCAATTCCCAGCAACCACATGGTGGCTCAAAACCTATAATGAGATCTGGTACCCTCATCTGGCCTACAGGCAGGATACTGTATAAATAAATAAATACATCTTTTAGCCGGGCGGTGGTGGCGCACGCCTTTAATCCTAGCACTCGGGAGGCAGAGGCAGGTGGATCTCTGTGAGTTCGAGGCCAACCTGGTTTACAAGAGGTAGTTCCAGGACAGGAACCAAAAACTACGGAGAAACCCTGTCTCTAAAAATCCAAAAAAAAAAAAAAAAAAAAAAAAAACAAACAAACAAAAAACAAAAACAAAAAAAACCAAACTCCTCTGTTCTGCTCTTTGTCAATTTCACTATTTTCTCCTCTAGGATTTGGGGACTTATTTTCTTGGGACCCACAGGAACAGCTTTGATAAAGACTCCAAGGCCATAGGTTAAAATGAAGTTTGGGTATTATTTATGCGAACCCCATGTGCTGTTGACATGAATAATTGATAGTTGTTTGAATTTAAATTTCTTATTTAAAAAACAAACCCACAACTTTCTAGTGCTCTAAAGCAGATGGAAATTGCAGTAAGGGAAGAGATAAGTATCCTTTTTAAATAATGAATTAAGCATTTGAGCAGGTTTTCCAAGCAGGTGTATTTATTTATCTTTCTCTTTTAATCTCCTCCTCCGTGTGCCTATAGTTTTGTTATTTCCTCCCCTCCAGAAATATGTATGATCACAGAGCGTGAAGACCTTGTGAGGGGAGGGTGTCCTTGCTAAGCACTAGCAAAGAGTCCAAGAACTCTCTAAGCTGATCGGATGGCAAATCTCATATGAGATATTGAAGAAGAAGAAGAGAGAACCCTGCTTTTCATTTGCTGCATGTACACCTAGCAGGACCAAGAACATGCCGAAAGCGGACTTGAATTCAGCCTTGTGGAACAATCACTTTGCTATCTTTGAGATACTATTTAGATAGTCATTACATTTTAATTCTTACCACATGTCTTCTAGGTTAAAGGACTAGTTAGAATTTGTCCTGCGAAACCAATAAGGTTGCCGTATTTTGGGTGTTCATTAATTCTGCTCCAATAGAAGCTTTGTATTCCTGTGTGATTAAGTATTAATAAATATATATTTACTTATCAGAAGGTCAGCCAGCACAGAAGACAGGAGTGATATAGACCAAATATTGTTCTGTTTGGAGAGGAGGCTTAGGTAGCAGCCCAGAGCCCATTGCCACCATGTCTCTGACCTTGCTGGGGCATCCTTCTCAGATTTTCCCTTGGTATCTCAGTATTCCTGTTCATCTCGAACTACCAGTAACTTATGTACCTGTGGTGTTGTTTGGTTACCATGTAAACATAAATAATAAAATTAGCACTTTTGCCTTATGCTTATATACCACTCATAACACCTCACATTTGAGAAGTGTGCCCAAGTTTACTGAGTAGCACGCAGACTTTGTGTTTGTTTGTTCCCAAACTGTGTATTTACCCACAGAGCTAAATTAGTCCATAGATGAGAAGTTGGTGTCTAGGTTGATGACAACCTTCTGGAACTGTCACAAGCAGAATTCAGTGCCGTGTGCCTTGAGCTCTTGGTCCCCAGAGTTGTGCTTCTTCAGAGAGTAGGAACATATCTGCAAAGATCTGTAATGTCACACAGATCACTGTGGCTTCAAACAAGGAGCAAGGATTATTTATTTCAATAAATAATTATATAGCCTGGTTCCCACAAGGCAAATTATTCTGTTGAAATAAATGAAGGGAGGCTATAGGGTGTTTTTTCAGAGATCATAGAGGGCTAACTACTGTCGCTTGCAGATACTCAAAGACAGACACAGTATTAGCTGTGTAATGGGAAGGAAGGAGGAAAGGAAGGGAGGGAGGGAGGGAGGGACGGACGGACGGACGGACGGAGGGACGGAGGGAGGGACGGAGGGAGCGAGGGAGCGAGGGAGGGAGGGAGGGAAAAAGTAAAGGGAAACAGGCAGGTTTGAAAGCTGGCTGGCTTTCGATTTGTTGTGATTGATTGAATATTGTCAAGGTGAAGCTAGATCTTGGGTCTGTCCATTTTCAAAAAATCCTACTAATACATATTAACAGCTTTTAAAAGTGAAATTTAATGAGTACCAGCTTCACAATCCAAGTGAAACATTTCTGCTGGGCGGTGGTGGTGCACGCCTTTAATCCCAGCACTTGGGAGGCAGAGGCAGGTGGATCTCTGTGAGTTCGAGACCAGCCTGGTCTACAAGAGCTAGTTCCAGGACAGGCTCCAAAACCACAGAGAAACCCTGTCTCAAAAAAGCAAAAACAAACAAAGAAACATTTCTGAAAACTGTATGAACCTGCTACATGTATGAATGCTAATATTATTACGGAGTTTGTACGAAGTAAGTGTTCCAGGTCTGAAAAAACAGCTTAGAAGTTACTAAGCATGTATAGCTCTTCCAGAGGATCCAGATTTCATTCCCAGCACCCAAACTGCTGCTCATAACCATCTATAACTCCAATCCCTGAGTATCAATGTCTTTGTATGACCTCTTTGAGTACCAAACACATAGTACACAGACATACATATGCAGATAAAGCATCAATATACATAAAATTTTAAATATTAATTTTTAAAAGTAAATATCAAAATAGAGTGTCAGTTTAAATTCCAGAGGTTATTGGCCTCCTTTCACGTTGTTTTATGTAGTGGTTCTCAGCCTTCCTAATGCTGTGACCCTTTAATTCACTTCCTGATTTTGTCATGACCCCCAACCATAAAATTACATTCATTGCTACTTCATAATGAATGACATTTTGCTACTGTTATGAATTATAATATAAATATATGTGTTTTCCAATGTTCTTACGTGATCCCTGTAACAAGGTCATCTGACCCCAAGGGCGTTGTGCCCACAGGTTGAGAAGCACTGCTGTTTGGAGCTCAGACTCTGAGGGTGGGATCATGTGAGGTAAAAGCCACTGACCCATGTCTTTGCATCTGAGTGAAGTGCTTTGTGAGTGCTCTGAAAATGTAGGCCGTGAGAGAAAAATCCACTGTAGAAGACTGGATGCAAAGGGCACCTGGGAGTGAGAGGCTTTCTTCACTTAGAAAGGACTGATATCCTAAGGTATATCAGAGAACAGTACGTTTTCATTGCGGGTACCTCATTGACCATCTAGCTATCTCTAAGGAACTGAGGGCTTGACAGACTCCCTTGAGTCTCCTCTTGTTTGCTGTCATCCCCATCTGCCATCTCATGAATTTTAGAAGTGACCTTTGTTACAATAGTTTACCTCTTCCTATTTTTGGATACCCATATTCCATCTGCATATAATTTACATATGCTAGTATATGCATTTGAATTTGCATGAATTACAGAGAAAATTCCTTGTGGTGACATCCTGAGCTGAGCTGAGCTGACTGCTACGGGTTTTGTGTGACCTTCTTGCTTTTGGATGGCATTTTCTCCTTCAGAAGTTCATCCTCACCAGAGCACACCCCCTCCCACACCTGTTCCAGTTACCAAATATAGAATCCTATTTTCTGCCCAGTCCTCTAGCTCCGATGGGTCAGGTTGTTGTGCGTGCCTTCTATCCCTTTCTTTTTCCATCCTCCTGATACCCTGATCTTCCCATAGACACTAGTATTGTTTTGTCATCATGCCCAAAGAGCCGCGCATGTTGGTTTCTAGCATTCCACTCAGTCCTGACATCAGTCTCTTGTTACTGATACCAAGTGACCTCACTTGAGCTTGCTTTAGGCAATGGTTTAGATTATGGCCTGAATGGTTATTGAATGTCAGTCTCTGATAAAGCTTACTGCATTTATGTTCCCTATTAGAGTTATGACAGAATGCTTTAATATCCTCCAAAGGACTGCGAAATATTTGATCTTGGAGTTGAAACAAACACCTTTGTTTTTTATCCTATTTCTTAGATATTTGCCTAATGTATCACCATGGGGAGAGTTGGACAATGGAGTGGAAGAGATCAGTGAGTTAAGGGACTGGAATTTCCTGAAATTTAATTCAAAGGAAGACACGAGGCGTCCAGTGAGGGGCGCTGTAGGGAATAGCTCTGGTAATGATCATGCATTTCCTTCTGATCCACACTGAAGGCCACTGGGATGCAGGTGGGAGAGTCAAGGTCCTTGCCTTGGCACTGCAGCTTTTCCTGCAGAGATGCCTTGGTGACTCTGGCCTCATTCTGAATTAAGATCAGCTTGCGGCATTGTTAGAGTGTAATGGCAAATACATATCTGTATGCGTGTCATTCATATGGTTAAAGTCTTTATGGCTCAAATGCAAATAGGAGGAGCTACTGGGAAAGCTGTTTCAAGTTATATTGATATTCTATATTCCATATCTGTTCATGGGTGCCTTTTGTGTATCAATCCACTCTATTTATGTTCTGCTGCTGCTGTGCTTGAGTTTCTTTGAGAATCTCCACTGTAAAACCTATTTCAATTATAAGGGATACTGACTCATGTTTAATTCATCCTGGTTGAAAGAGAAGACCCATTACTCTCCATATAGCTGTCAAGACTTGCTTTTTCCTTGTCTTAGAGAGATGTTAGGCTAAGAAAGAACTTTCTTAAGAAGTTACTCATATCTTAAACTCACATAATGTTTTCCTTAAAAGATTTATGGGTTTTTGAGATTCATATAGCTAGTACATGTCTGTAAATTTCTAAGGCATATATTTGAAGTGGAAAAAAAAGAAAAATGCTTATGGGTGAGAGAGGCCCAAGTAATTCCTAGGTAAATTTCATTTTTAAAAATGTATAATCTTTCTGTACACTGAGAGAATATATTAAGATGTACCTTTTAAAAAGGGCCTGTGCTGAAACATGAGCAAATATCATATGCTGATGTTTGAAGTTAGCTGTATCATTATAAATTTTTGGAGCTTGATGTATGCTCATTAATTGTTTCTGTGAACACGTCTGTAGCTCGGATAAGTCTGATGTGTGATTTGGATGTAGCAGAGGATAACACTGACCCCTAAAGAAGCTTTAGCTCCTATAGCCATGGGCTTTATACCCTATGAAATCTAACAGATTTATTGTATGTTTTTTCATGAGAGAATAAGAAGAAAGAACAAAGCCTTGGTACTCTTTTAGCAGCATTAGTCTGTCCAACACTGCTTAGATGGCTCTCACTTGCTCAAGCACAGAAGAGCGAGCCATCTATGACAAAGAGGGTTTATAGTTTACAAAGGTTCTATAGTTTACAAAACACTTTTACATATATGCTCATATATCCAGTTAAAAACTCATGTCTGGTAGGGAGACTAGATTCATATATATTTTATACACATACACACACACACACACACACCAGTTGTGGTTTATGCATGATGAATTTTCTGCTTGTGAATCTTGGTGGAAGTCGAGGATTCCTTGGGTATTGTTACTGAAAATGCTCAAAACTGCATATCTCCATAAGCTTTCCTTGCTGTTGTCCAGGGTGCCCCGTGTCAACTGTACCCTAAAAATCAATAGCCCCTGCCTGTCACTGGCTGACCATCTCACCTGAAAGTATCAAGTTTGAACTACTACCAAAATCTTACACATTTTCACCAGGAATATTCTGTACATGGAGCTGTTTTGTGCGTGAAACTATTTTAAAATTTTCCAAAATCACCATTAGGCTTTGAGGGCAAGACAAGTACATTTTCTTTAGACTTAGATTTCAATCCCCCAAGCGTCTCATTATATATGCAGATATTCAGAACTCCAAAGTCTGAAGCACTTCTTGGTTCTAAGAATTGCAGGTGGCGATACTCCGTTGTTTCTTAGCATGATAGACCACGTAAGCTCTCATTCATTTGAGGAGTTGTCTTTGCTCATTTCCTCTTTTTGTTTCCTCTCTCAGTTTCCATCCATCCCCATCTCTGTCATGCCTCATTGTGTTTTTCTTGAGTGAAGAAGAAATGGTTAGTTTACAAATGGTCATAGTTGACCCAGCACTCATCTACATCCTGGTGGGGCCCCAAACAATTCTGAGCATCCCAGTCTCTTTTCAATAAACTACCTTTCTGCCTAACTAGGTCAGTCCAAGATTTCAGAATTTAAAAATTATGTGTATTTTCTTGGAAGAAAGTAAAATTAAAAGTAAATTCCTATCATTTATGAAAGTAATTCTTGCCCCCAAATTCATGTTCCTCATATCTCATGAGACAGCCTAACTCAGAGCAGCTACTAGATGCAGCTTCTAAACATAGTCTTCATAAGTGAAAGTAAATCATGGAACAATTGTAATTTGTTTATGAAGGTAATTGTGGTGCTTATAAATAATAGACAATTTTTAATTTATGAGAACAATTATAGTTCAGCTATAAGAACTTAATGCTTATTTTGTGGCATGCAATTTCCTGCTGAAAAGAATTTTTCTGTAAACCTACTAAGTCCATATTGCTGCTTTGGTTATATGTTAAAAATGAAATTACTATCCAAGTGGTGGTGCACGCCTTTAATACCAGCACTCAGGAAGCAGAGGCAGGAGGATCAATGTGAGTTCAAGGACAGCCTGGAATGCACAGAGAAATCCTGTCTTGAAACAACAACAACAAAAGTGAAATATTGATATATTTATGCTAATTGGTTATTCAGCTAATATGGCACAGTGAAAAGTCACTGGGAAGAATGTGACCTGGAAAGCATTAACTTCTCATTCTTTCGTGGACCCACGCTACCGTATCTTGAAAGGCCTCAGAATGGGGAAGGTTAGGTGGGGTGGGTGGGATTCCCTCTTCCCACCCAAACTGACTTTTAGAAACGTACCCTACTTCAGAATCTTTTTCAAAACCTTTATTACATAGTGAAATGCCTCTTAGAATTGTACTTGAAGTCAAAGCTTTCCTCATACAAAACTCAGTTAATTAATTAATTGTAGACTCAGCAGTAGGAGCCCTAAAAATGTGGTGTATAGGAATTGCGTCCCATCTTGAAAAATGCCTGATAGGAGCAAATAATTAAAAATGAGACCTTGTCTGTAATGAATGGCAGTGCCTAAATATCAGTGAGATTCCTACAGGCTTCCTGATGACATGGTCTTGCTTAGCCAGTGGCCTTTCTTTTTCTTTTTCACGTCCTTTCCTTTCGTTCGTTCGTTCGTTCGTTCCTTCCTTCCTTCCTTCCTTCCTTCTTCCTTCCTTTTTTTAAGGCAGAGAGCCAGAGTTTCTTTCTTTCCTTAGAGTGTCACCTTTATGTGGAACTCACTATTGTCCCTCTGTCTTCAGAGTGGTTGTCAGCTTTGTATCACTGTGACAAAAGGGCAGAGGTAACCAGATTAGGCAGAGGAACAATCTGTTTGCTCTGATGTCCATACAGTTTCAACCTGTGGTCACTGGGCCTGTTGCGTCGGCCTTTGACAAGACAGTGGCACACCCATTTGACGGAGGAGGTCTACTCACCTCTCCATGTGGCTAGGAAGTAGAAAGAATGAAATTCAGTATCTCTTTCAGTGGTACACCTCCAGTCACCTAACTCCCAGTCTTTCCCAGCTCCTAAAGGTTCCTCCACGGCCCAATTGCACCCATCCTTCTACAAACAGCCTCTGGGGACACTTAAGATCCGAACAGACTCCTCCTGATGAATTCCAAGTTCTTTAGAAATCTGAAACATGTCCAGTGTGTTTTTAGCCTCTCCATTTAATCCCTCCTAGATTGCATTCTAGTTTGAATTAGGGTTGCCCCTGCCCTGGTCATTGAAAAGTAGCATGCTTCTTTACTATAGCTGGGTAAATAGTTACTTTATATGTGAGTAGTCTTATTTTGCTATGCTTACATGTTCTTCAGTGTGCTATTAGCTTAGTGTATGCTGTCGTTACTATTAATTTAGTTGAGTGATTTAGTTGCATACTGCTGTATCCTTGCCCAAGGGTGGGATCACTGCCTGCTCATTTTTCACTTCTTGAGAAAATAAGAGGGAAAAGAAGGTGAAGAAACACAAGATCTTTACATTTAATGGTAAATGTCTAAAATCCATGACAGAAACAAGCTTCACATGAACATTACTTTAGTCTTACTGAGTTTTTGTACCAAAATGCCTTTGTTTCTTTTTTCTCTTTTTTTGGTTGCTTACTTTGTGTTTATATCAAATAACTATAAATTAATGAAAGTTTAGTAACAGAAAATATTAAGTACTTATTTGTTGCATGGATTTCCCTAGCTAGAGTCCAAAAGCTACCTACCCCCTGATAGCCAACTCTCTCCACTTTGTTCAGGCTCATAAAGGTTCAAATTAGCGTGGTATGATGGTGGTGATCTTGGGAGGTCTGGAGCACAAGTGTGGAGCAATAGTCTGCATTGCCTGTTCCTTAAGTGCATCTGCTCAGAAGTGGGGTAACAGCTGCAGGTGGGTTGGACTTGTGGGCACTTGTAAGCTGGAAGAGTATGGGGTTCTCAGCTCTTCCAGTGTCCCACGTTTTTCTATTACTAACAGGCAAACTAGTAAACATAAAAGATGCTAAAGTCGTGCAAGCCCAAACCAAACCAAATTCCTGTGTGAAGAGGGCAGTCAGGCACATAGTTCCACTCCTACAAGAGGAATTGTTGGCAATTCCTCTCTGTTGAGAGAAAAAGGTACCGTGTTCTCTAAATTGATAAACTGACCATATTGAAGTGGGAAGCCACACATCCAAGAATATTTGTGCTACATAATTGGCCTTGTTGGGGGGAATAAGGCCACAAAGTTGGGTAGGAAGGGAATGGGGAATCTGTGAAAAAGTGGGGGAGGAGGGGAAATTTATGTACAAAATTCTCAAATAATAAAATACTAAAAAATAAAGTAGAAAACAATTCACCTTACTTCAGATATGAAGATGAAGGCAGACTCATTTAGACTCTGAAAATGAAGACTACAGAGTGCATAGGAAGAAAATGTTGGAACTTACCTGGGGCTGTGTTTGTTTGTATTGATTGATTCCTATTCCTAGCTGGCTGAAATGAAATTAGGAATTAATTAAGCTTTAATTTAGAGGGAGTTTGGTTTCAGGTATTATGTGCTGGCCTTGCTTCAAGTAAAGGAAGCAAATTGGGGGCATAAGCTTTTAAAAAGGTCTTCAGTATTTTAGGATGAAAAAAACTGAACCATTATAAATGCTGATTGGTAAAATTTTAAAGAAATGCATTAATTATCGACTATGTTGACTGAGTTGAAATGGCTTCCTTAGTAAAAATAAAGAAACCAGGAGCAGACCAATGTCAGCTTTGCATGTAGCTGTTACTTCAACAATTATAAATTGTTAATTCAAAAATTATAAATAAATGACTTCCATATACTCAAAAATGATAGTACTTAAGGCCCAACATTTCTACATATTTTTGACTATTGTGAAGATATTAGTCTTGATGAGGTGGGAAAGAGACCATATTTCAGAATTAAGGTTACAAGCTAGAAACAAGAAAATGTATCTCAGCAGAACAAATATGACCCTGAAAATCTGATATGGGGTAGCTGGAGAGATCCTCAGTGGTTAAGAGTACTTGCTGCTCTTCTAGAGTGCCCACACCAGGTGACTAACACTCACTTGCAACTCCAGTTCCAAGAGATTAGACACCAGCTTATGGTCTTGAAAGGTACATGTATGCATGTCCACGCACACACACACATGCAAACACACTTATAAATCTAATACAGAAAAAGAAACTAAAGGCTGTAGGAATGACTTTAATCAAGTCCTGTGGCTGTGGTCACTTACCTGTCTCCTGTATATAAAACAGAGAGAAAACAGCAGTTTGCAGTTTGTTGTGAGATTTATAGATAATGCATTCTGAATGTTCAGAGTACCAAAGGCCTACACCCCATGCAGGAAACCCTGGTATTGGAGCTAACTTAGAGGTTTAGCACCAGGAAATGTGTGAAAATTCAAGCCAAGTCAGTCATTGATGGCTGCCAATCCGATGTGAGAATTTTTTCCCACCTAAATTGAAATATTTTTTTATCTTAAGTAACGGTTGACATAAGTTGGGATCAAATTATTGTAATTTTTATTTCAGTTGTGCAGAAGTGAGAGGAAGAGGCTTTGCGAGTCTCTGAAAATCTCGATTGCCCTAAGACTATCATTTCTCCATTTCATAACAAGTGGTTATTTCCAAAGACTTCTCTAATCTTGATAGTAGATTCCCCCCACCAATGGTGCATTTCTGAATCTCCTCCCCAAAGAGGGTAAGCTTTCTGCCTTCTCTGGAATCAGAGCATCCCTCCCGTCATTCTCATTTGCTAAGAGGCTGCAAAAAAGAATGGAATCATAAATATTAAAAGGAGTCCTTGCATTTGAAACTTCCATATTTTATTTAAAAATTTACTTATTGGATGGTTTTATAGCAATTTGTTCTTCAAAGGATGATCAGCAACCTCACATCCTTTATTGTAGCTGGAAAATTCTGAAGCCACGGAACAGAGAGGAGCTGTTGGTGTAGACAGCTCTGTGCTAGCGAGAGTAGTCCCCGCTGCCCATCCTGGCGCAAGAAGACTTTAAAACCTGATGACTTCAACATCCTTATTCAAAAATTTGATCTACCTTGTTTTCACCAGTTGGTGACTGGTTTCCATGGAAATGGAAATGGAATAAGCATTTCTTGTTTTAGATTCTCAGCTGTCCCATGCCAACTGAGAGCTGTAAATGCCATTTGGTTAACAGCAAGGATCCAGAATTCTTCCATTTTAAAGTGGCAGAGGGAGAGGGAAAGAAAACGCTTGCCAAGTCATTGCACTTCTCTCTCTTTGAGAATAATACCATTTTATGATTGTCTGAGCCATTGACTGATGATTGTCAGGCACACACTAAGTCTAACGATGTCTCTCCTGGGGAGTCTGTCCTAATACCCTTCCACCCTTCACACTGCAGTTCCACTGGCGTGGATGTCATCCTGGCTCCCCACCTGCTGTGCCTGGGGTGGGCAGCGGAACTGAGGATGATCAAAGCGTTGAAAGGAGACAGTTTAATGATCTCCGTGATCCAACCTGAGGGGGAAAATGTCTCATTAACGGAAGTTGGGGGACTGGAAAAACTCTTCGCTTTTGGTAGAATGCTGGTTGATTTGTCATCAGGATTTTCCATGTCTGAGATCACTGTTCATATCCACTGTATTTCCTAGAACTCTTCAATCGAAAAGAATGTAGAGAGCTAGAAATAAATGCTTTCACATAAGATGGTTAAGCATCAAAAAAACAATTAGACGTTTGTCTTGCTTTATGACTCATTAAGAGTTGATTCAATATGAATACTGTAATAAAACCTATTATCATTAATGTACGCATTTGCTTTCAAATTTGTTTACATACTAGATTGGAAAGTAATGCAAGTCTAGTTCTTAAGTATACGGAATGCAGGTCTGTGAACACACGGCTTCTCACGGAAGTTATAAAGGAGTTTCTCCGTGTCCCCATGTCTTCCCTTAATGGGGAAAACTAAATATGATTGCTTTCAACCTCTGATTTCCTCTCTGTCCTTTAAGTGTGCTCTCACACCTAGCCAATCAAGCAGTGTGTCAAACAAGATCCTTACTGTTAGACAGAGTGAACTATGTGAGAACTCAGGGAGAGATCTTAATGGTGTTGGGCATAGCCCTTAGGGCCTGGTGTTTTCCGTCATCACATTATGTTTATGGGAAGGATTACATTGAAAACTGCTTTGGTGCAGACAATTCATGCCTTCTAGCAACTGGCAAAAGATGCATTTAGGGTGAAGCCAGAGACTTGCATAGAGTGTCTCATGTAGGTCAAGGGAGCAAGCCAATTCTTACCGTAAGTGTTGTTTTGCTCATCATTGTTTCTGCCTTTTTAAGAGAGAATAACAAGTTGCAGCTCTTTAGCCACAAGTTGTCTGGTTTGGAGATCCGTTGCAGGAGTGATTGTGTGTAATATGGTCAACACCATGTCTAATCAAAGTGGTCGAGCTAATCCCTGTCTAGGGCAATCCTCAGGTTGATCTGGCCAGTGATGGATCCCACCTCTGGGAGGAGAGCAGTGACTGATCCATTTAGCACCTACTCTGATAAATTACTTTGATCCAGCAGGAGTGATCTGCTGTCAGCATTTGAACCAATCACTGATTGGATCCATTCTGTGGTTAACATAGTGGTGAATCATTCACTACTTAGGCTAATTGGAACTTTGATGTGATTAGTAGTTAATCTTCCCAGGGCAGGATCCAAACTAACTTTTTTCAATCAATAGCTGATCCAATCTAATTAAAGTCAACCTTTGATCCAGTCATTGGCTGATGCAAAAAGAATCCCCTGAAAGTGAGGCCAGGATCTTATTTAAATGAGTAAGCAGCAGTTTATTTGAACAATGAAAGTGAGATTATGAAACTGCACGTGATATATTATCTAACAGCACATAGTCATCATCAGTCTTACGTCAGTCAGGAATGAATCATGCTTGTAGTTTTTCTGAAATATCACAAAATGTGAATTTTAATAGGGGTCACAAGCAGATTCAGTTTGTAAAACTCTTTATCGACTGTTCCAAGGAGCATCTGCAATTGTTTTATTGACAGGGCCTTCTCAAGGCCAAGGTCACCGTGCCATCTTTGCTGATTACCCTCCCTTTGTCTTACCAAACTCTCTTCTGATTCCCCTGTCAACATAGCTTTGTGTGTGGTTTAGCAAGCACTGTTGTCCATGTGAATGTTCATTAAGCAATTTGATTGACTTGCATGGCCTCCTATTGTTTGTATGCTCACAAAGATGTCCAGTTGCACACTGGGAAGGAAAGGGATGTTAGAGTCCGCGTTGACATCCCATGTGAATTTTCTTTTCTGTTCTTTCAGTTTTGCCCCCAACACGGAGTACATATCTCCAGAAAAGTCTCAAATCACCATCACTTTGTTCTGGCCCTGACAAGTTTGGACAAGTTAGGGGACTCATTCGTATTCCAACTTGAATACTTTGTGTTTTATTGTTGTGGAATCTTAGGACTTGGTTTCAGGAGATCTGAATTCAAGAACTGTATTCACTTGGGATACTGCCTTAAGCAATAAAAATCGGTTTTTGTACCTGTAATTTGGACATAAAATACATGTAATACAAGATCATTTGAGAAATAAAATAGAATTTATGAGGAAGTATAAAAAACAACCTGATAAATGACATTTAAAGGATTTTTACAAATCTCCTTGATTTTTATATCTAAATTGTATATTGTATTATACATTCTGTGTGTGTGTCTGTCTATGTGATTTGCATGCAGGCTTCGGGGAGGGAGGTGTGCACACTTATGCAAGGTTACAGAAATCAAAATAGACGTACTCTATCACTCTCCAGCAAGTCTCTTGAGGCAGGGTTTCTCTACCTTGGCCTCCAGTGTTCTCTATGAGACTGGAAGCCAACAAGCCCAGAGATTCTGCAGTCTCCCCTAACCGCAGAGCTGCCGTATAGGTGGGCACTGTTACCACCAGACTTGGTAAGTGGTGTAGGGATCTGAACTCCGGCCCTCATGGTTGGGTGCTGGTGCTCTTAACTATTGAGCTCCCTCCCTCTCCGGTCCCAGACACTGATCTTTCCTGGATAAGAATTTACAGAAGGTATTAAGCTGTGTAAAACTGTATTCAGTATTAATAAAAGAGGCTAGAAAAGGTAAAAGCAAAAATTCATCATGCCTAGAAAACAGAGTTTAATTCAGATGAACTGGGGATCATTTGGCTGAGAATGATTTTCACATTTTCAGAAGGAAAAACAGAAGAAAAAAAGTGCCAAAGCTTCATGCTGCCACATAAAGTCAAGTTCATTACAGACAGTGATTATCAATTCATGTCCTTGCACTCATGCGAATACCATCATAATAAGATCTATCCCATGTGCTATTTTAACACAAAGTGTACTGGGTGCTATATACATTAAATTGTCAAATTGACAATTAGGAATTAGGATTTTTGTTTAAAGGAGGTTTGTCCTACTTGTTGGGTTAGTACTTCTGCAATGTTAAAAAACCTTCTAGTATGTCTGAAGATGTCATGAAGTTTGCAAAGGGAACCAGAGCTGTAATTGGCAAGTCGGGGCTGGTGCTTTCGGTGTCACTACGCTGAAAGGATTGCATGATGGGTGAGTAGCTTTAACTTTTCTCTGGATTCCAAGATGACCCTGGTACTCCCCAGACCTGAAGAGTCTGGCAGAAGAAATTTGATCACGCTAAGAGAGCACTTAGACCACAACTCAGTGCTACTCTTACCTGCATTTCACATAAATGGGAATATACCATAGTCACAGATTTTCATTATTATTCCTTGGAAAGTAACACTCCTGTCTTCCGTAGTTTGATAGTTTGCCTGTGATCAGGAAACAGTCCCCATCCAAGTGAGCTAAGACATTTATAATGCCACCTCTGTCCACCACCTCTTAACAGATTTTGAACAAATGTACTTTTAGACATTTTATAGTAAGTATTGAATGAAATATTTTTAAAAATATTCTAACAAAAGCTAATAGAAGTGGATCGTGAAATATATTGTTAAATGAATGCAGGTGTGTACATTATTGTTTAAGATTTCTTGGCCAAGAAAATTCATTGACATTACATCATATCTCATGTGTTATTCTTGCCTTTGGATCCTTAGTGACAAACACACCCTTCAGGACTTGGTTGATTCTCACTACTGATTTGGTAAAATTATTTAGGCTGACGTCATGGGAGTAGTTTCATTTGTTTCAGTTAAGTCATTACAGCAATAGCTATTAAATGCATACAGTGTGCAGGTAAACATAGAATATTGTCTATTCTGAGTACATTCTAGCACCCCAGTGTATTGTTTTGCTACTTAAGACATATTTATATAATATTACTTTCTGTGAACATTTGAAGAAAAGGAAATTTACAGAAAAAAAAAGAAAGGAATGAAAATCATAATTTGATGCAAGCTGTTTTTCTTTCCTTACCTCTGTGGGCCTTTTTCCAGTCTCTTGGCATATGCATTCAGTGTACACCTCATACTTCATGCATTACTGAGTCCTAATTAGGAAATTTTCTTCTAATTATGATAACGTGAAATTATAGGAAAATCAGTCTAGGTGGCAAAGGGGAAGCATCCAGTCTGCATACTGAGCATTTTCATGGGCACCAACCCCAAACCAGAACCACTGATGCAGAAACTCTTAGAGCACTTTGCTCCTAAGCCTTGATTAGCATGTACAGCAATACTTGATAATTATTTGCATAAACCTAGCAACACTATGCCACTGGTCTTAGGTTCAATTAGTCAAACTCATAAAGCTCATTAGGCTCCAAAGGAAATTTTTCCTGTTTTCTTAGAATAGACAAATAGCATGCCAGGATGGCAGTCTTTGTTTCTCTTTAAAGTGTGTGAGCACTGTGTGCTTGTGTGTGGGGGGGTGCGCATGCGTGCATGCACGTGCGCACCTGTGTATACATGCTGTATGCATATGTGGGCGTGTGTATGTAGAAGCCAGAAATTGCAGTTGGGTGTCTTCCTCAGTTGCTTCTCCACCTTATTTATTTCACAGGGTTTCTCACTGGCACTGGGGCTCACTGACTCAGCTAGACTGGATAAGAAGCCCCAGAGCTCCTCCTGTTCCCCACCTTCCTAGCACTGGGATAGCAGACACCACTGTCGAGCATGGTGCCTCTTCTGTGGATACTGGGGATCCAAACTGGAGTCCTCATGCTTATACGTCTATGAATTACACTATATGAATACATAGCTTCTCTGGCTATGCAAGGAAGGGGACATTCCATTTCCTGAGTTGAGTCTCAGAAGGTCAAAACTGAAACTTATGTGTTTATTATCCTGGCCCCAAAAGTCCCAGTGCACAAAATTCAGGCAACCATGTTTTGGTGTTACTTTGGTTTTTGAGATGGGCCCTTGCTATAAGCCTAGGCTGGCCTTGAACTTGTGATCCTGTCTCAGTCATTCATGTGCTGCGATTATAACCATGTACTACTACAACAGCATTCGGTTTTTTTTATTTTTAGACCATGTTTGCTAATTAGCATCCTACTTTTATCAGCTATCAGGCAAAACAGCTAGAAAGTTCAGCCACAGTAACTTTTCATAGATAAAGACAAAAGGTTCTGTTAATCACATGTGGAGATGCTCCTGCACCAAAATTATGAGCCTCAGATTACTCAACTCCTTAGGTTCTAAGCTTTTGAAACAAGATTTAAATGTAGATAGAAGTTTCTTTCCTGTCCAGTCCCACAGCCATTCAATCCCAAAGAAACATGCAGAGGCTTTTATTAATTATATACTGTTTGACCTAATTATATACTGTTAGATCAGGCTTATTATTAAGTAGCTCTGACAACTTAAACTAACCCTTAATTCTTGTCTATGTTTAGCCACATGGCTTGGTACCTTTTATCAGTGAGGCATTCTCATCTTGCTTCCTCTGTGTCTGGCTGGTGGCTGTGTCTCTGCCTTTCCTTTTCCCAGAATACTCTAAGTCTGGTTGTCCCACCTATACCTCCTGCCTCGCTACTGGCCAATCAGGGTTTTATTAAACCAATACAAGTGACAAATCTTTACAGTGTATGAAAGCATTATCCCACAGCCTTGTTAAACATTACAGAAGAAGACAGGAGAAAATGAAGGAGGAAGGGAGGGGCCAATATTGTTCAATAAAACATCTTTGGGGAGGTGCTTTGGCAATTTCCAACAAAGGATTACAGGCAAGTTGTGGTTTACTTGAAGAAGGTGTTAAAATTGAGTGTGAAGGTGTATGTATATTTGTGGTTTCACATTCGGGAGACTGAGGCAAAAAGATTGTGAGCTCAAATCTAGCTTAAGTTACATTATGAGTTCTGGGTCTTCCCTGGCTACAGAATGAAACTGTTTCAAAAGACAAAAACAAAACAAAAGGAGAAGGGACAAAAAGGAGAGAAAGTATGGGGAGAAGCAAGTTTTCCTTTCTGTTTTCTTGGGTTGGAGACAATGTTTATTTCTGTAACATGGACAAATAGCCAGGGGATAAAACTCAGCATCCTCTTAGACCTTCCAAGGGAAAATTGGACCCTCCAGATCTATGTCAGTAAACTTTTAAAAGAAACCACTTGATACTTAACTCACAGAGAACAGACCCAAAATGAATCAGCAGGAATGAGTAATTTCTAACTGTTCATAGTCAGAAGGTACGGTACCTGAAACAGTTTCTCAGTCCTCTGTGTATGGTAGAAAATGACAGGAAGTTGTTTCTAACCCTCTGGTTACATGGAAAAAAAACTAGTAGATTGGTGTGTAAGAATGCCAGTCTGGTAAGAGCTTCAGTGAGCTTGGAGAACAGGGCTTTAGACTCCTCTTAGCCTCTGAGAGAAGGGAAGAGCATCCAGGAGTCAATGCAAGGTGTAGGCAAGCATGAGCCATTTCATAGGAACCAACCTAAGTACCACATGGAAAACTAATCCTTTAAAGCCAAGGAGGGAACCAAAACCAAAACAGGTGCAGGCCTGGAATACTAAACAGCCAAGCCAAGGGCCTGCTCACCTGTCCTGGTTAAGATTGCAGAGGTCAGTGGGGAGCAAAGATAGATAAGGAAGAGGCCAGCTGCCCGTCTCTGTGTCAGCACTGCATGCACACACCCATGTGTGCCTGTGGGGGGTTTTCTTATATTTTATCATTCCATGAAACATGTTTGAAGGAAAGAAAAACAGAAACGCAGCAAAAAATAATAGCTTTCTGATGAACAAAATAATTTCTTTATTCTTTAGATGTGGGTTAAGTTTTTGTGTTCTTTTGGTTAACAAAAAGAACGAATTACTTTTGTGAGCTATAGTGGATAGAGGGAGGAAAGGGAAATGCAATAAATCTAGGCCTATGATGTAAGATAATGTGGTAGTCAAAAAATAATGCAGTCAAATATTCTTATCATCTGTATTACAAAGCATCGGCCGCAGTCAGAGAATAGGATCATGGGCAAACAAATGATAAAATCTTGGTCTCCATTCAGAATCTGAGGAATGTTGTCCCAGAGGTCAGGGTTGGTTGGGTTCTGAAAAGCCACAGTAACACACTCAGGACACTCTGGGCTACTCTTTGCCCTTTTATGTTTCATACCCTCCATTCACCATCTGCCAAGATAATCATTCCTGTTTGTAAAGTAAGAGAAATCCTGTCTGCTTTGCCTGCTTTGTGAGTTTAATGTGGCATTCAGAATGAGTACAATATACCTCTAGTGTTACCACATATAAGAAAAGTCAAGACCACCACTTTTGAACTGTTTGTTGGAGAACATATCCCTATATATTACTGTCTCATCCCCAGCTAAGAAAGCTTTTCTGAAATACACACATTATTTTCTCTAGATTTATACAAAACAAATATCCTCAAGAAAGAATGGTCAATGCCAGATGTAAAACGGGAAGAGCATTGGTGGCGACTGGCAGAATTCTTGGATAGCTGGAGATACACATAGCAGGAGAGGTAGGAAGGCAGGAGTCATTTGGTCACGTGACTTTGCTGACTTCCTACACCTGTAACTGCTCCAATGAGATGGGATGGCAGGTGCCAAGGAAAAGCTCCACATACATCCTGATCTATGGCTCATTGCTGAGCATGCTCACATCTGTAGATCTGTGAAAGCTTGAGCAAGTTAGGATTCTAACCCGAGTAACTCCCATGGAGGGAATGAAACTCACTCAGCAGTATGCTGAATGGATGGGGCGTGAGGGGATGTAGGGGTGACTGCAGCTAATCACGTCTTGCACAGCACAGCCTTGTACCCCTGCTTCACCTCGTTTTATGCGTTCACAATATATAGACATTAATTAGCAGATGTTCTCATGTGAGTTTCCAACCTTTCAGTGAAACAACCCGGTAGAAATGTCTTTGAGCCCTTTAATTACATTGAATCTTTGTAAAAAAAAAAAAAAAAAAAAAAAAAAAAAAAAAAAATGAATGTAGTAGATCATAAAACTCAGTAAGCAAGAAAAGTAGACCAAAGATTAATATGGCTTTTATGTCAAGACTATTCTGAGTTTATCTCTTTATTGAGGGAAAATTATATAGCAAGATGTTTCAGACTTCCTAGGACCCTGAAAATATCCCAGATGAATGATGCATTGAGAAACATTTTTAAAGTGTTAGTGTGGCTATGCTCAATTTATGTGTTAGTGTCCGTTTTCTTTTAAGTCAGTGATCTACAGATCCATTGTAATGTGTGTGACTGGGTTCGTTTTTAGAAGCTTCACAGGCAGGATTATAATAGGGGCTGATTTCTAAGGCGTTCTCACTGCATGGCCTTGGAGGAAAGCTCTTCTCGAGGTGTCCTCTATGCTACAGTGTAATGCCGAGTGTATTTTCTAGACTAAAGTTTCTTTCGCTCTACTAAAAACACTCTGACACGCATATTCTGCTCTTTGAACCAAACTACGTCTGACAAGCAGACTTATGTTTCTGGCTTCAGCGTTTAACTGACATGACATTATCCATGCTGCCCGCCCAGTTCTTTTCTAAGACTTGCTCACACACTTGAACTTCAAACCAGGCATGATGATCATTATTTCCCTGTGATTTATTGTAAGTTCATGTCACAATACTGAGTCTAAGGTGTAAAAGTAAAACGGTCACTGGCATTTTGTCGGGTTGCAGTCATTGTTATCCGAAGCTCGTAGGATCTTCAAATGTAGTTTAGCTGTGGATTTGAACTGTCGGGGACTTTTATGCTGTGGTATATTATCTAACTTGTGTTTTCAACATGAACAAGCAGGAGAAAGGGTATTCGCCTCCGATAATTTTACCATTTCATAAAAATGGTTTATATTTTACTATGAAGAACAATAAAAAGAAGTTTTTGCAAGGAACTTTTTATTCTTAGGAAATATCAGTCGAGAGCATGTGCTGTGCATTAAAGATGCGTGCGATTGGTGCTGACCTCTGGGGCATTTGAGGAATGCTGAACCAAGCTAATTATTCCATTCTAAATGTTGCGAGGAAGCAGGTGTTCAATATTCTATCTCCTAGTACAGTGTCTCCACAATTCCCAGGGAAGTACTAAAGAACCTTTTGTGGGTGACAAAGCTAGTGAACACCATGAGAATACAATTACATAAGACTGACGAGGCACATGCTTGTCTCGGTTGAGCAAGCAACTCTAGCCCAAACGGGAGATGTATTTCAGAAGACCCAGAAAGGACAGACAAAGATGGGACATAGTTTAATGGGGCAAGAACAAGAACTCTTGTGTACAATGGAACCTAGAAGCACTGTCTTCATCACCTGAAAAATCACTTAACAACAGGCATGATAATTTAGTTGGACCTCTGTATTTTGTAATTCTTGTATTTAATTTATATGTGTAAAGAAAGGGATATCAAAAGGTGTTAAAAAAAAGGAGATTATCAGAATCATCTAAACATATTATATTTTAAGGAACAAAATGAATTTTAAAAAGTAAAGCAGAAATTGAAGTGAATCCATCTTGAATGGATTAAATAACAGATTTGCCATGGCTGAAGATAGGCTAGGAAATATAGAAAACTGACAGAGATATACAGGATGCAATATAGAAAGAGAGAACTGTGAGGTCTCAGAGGTTAGCCACTAAAATTGTGTGTGTGTGTGTGTGTGTGTGTGTGTGTGTGTGTGAACAGTTCATTGACCCTAAAAGGGAAAAGTGGGGAAGATGATGAGAAGACAGCTTTTAGAGATATAGCAAGCAACTCTGCAGAATTAAATATTGCCAGTGTAAGAATTATACAGAATATTTTCTAAGATGTTTCTAAGAAAAATCTGCAAAGTGCCCAGAAAGATATTGTATAGGCCTGTGACTTCCTGCCTAAAGCAGTAGCCAGTGGGAGACAGTGGACTGACACCTCTGGGAGATGGTGGTCACCCAGAATTATTGGGTGGCTTAATTACTTTCCTTAACAAGTCATTTTTCTGGAGCCAACAAAAAACTCTGAGTAGGACGTCAAAGATGCTAGAAGAGTCCAAACTACAAAGGGAGGTAGAGCGAAGAATGCACTTGTAACTTTAGACAAACACTGTTCAGTTTAGAAACAGCAACATAGCTTCTAAGGTTTAAAACAAAATCCAAAGAGTGATGCTCATCATGAGTATCTCAGATATGGGCATGAGACGTGGGCAACCCAAGTGAGAGGCTCTAAAGTGTGTGTTGTTTGTATAAAGAAGAAAATGGTATTAATAACTGTACATATTTTGTTGTTTGGTTTCTATGGCTGATTTCATAGGGTTGTCACATGGTAAGAGAATGTTCTAACACAGTGAAAATAACAGCACTGGATGTGAATGCATCAATAAGCAGTTACTCTAAATGGACTCTAGTGAAAGATATCTTTGTTTTGTTTTACTTAAAACAGCGTTTCAAGTTTGCACTCTCACCAGCCATGAGTTATCATTGTGTTTTTGATTTTAGCCATTCTGACAGATGTAAGATGGAAGCTCAGAATTGTTTTGATTTACATTTCCATGATGACTCAGGATGTTGAACATTTCCTTAAGTGTTTCTCTGCCATTTGAGATTCTTCTGTTGAGAATTCTCTGTTTAGATCTCTACACCATTTTAAATTGAATTATTTGGTATTTTGATATCTAGTTTCTTGACTTCTTTTATATTTTAGAGATCAGTCCTCTGTCAAGTATAGGTTTGGGGAAGATTTTTTTTCCAATCTGTAGGCTGCCGTTTTGATTATTGACTGTGTCCTTTATCTTACAGAAGCTTTTCAGTTTCATTTATTAATTCATTTATTAATAGGTTCCATTTATTAATTGTCAGTCTTAGTATCTGTGCTACTGGTGTTATATTAAGGAAGTTGTCTCCTGTGTCAATGGGTTCAAGGCTATTTCCCACTTTCTCTTCTATAAGGTTCAGTGTAACTGGGTTTATGTTGAGGTTTTTGAGCCACTCAAATTTGAGTTTTATGTAGGGTGATAGATATGAATCTGTTTGCATTCTTCTGCATGCCACTATCCAGTTATGCCAGCATCATTTGTTGAAGATGCTTTCTTTTCTCCATTGTGTAGTTTTGACTTCCTTGTCAAAAATGAAGAGTTCATAGGTGTGTGGATTGGAAATCAATATTGAAGTTTCTCAGAAAATTTGGAATCAGTGTACCTCAACACCCAGAGACGCCACTCAGGATTGTACCCAAAGGATGGTCCATCATACCACAAGGACACTTGCTCAACTGTGTTCACTGTCATTGGACTTTTTGTAGGACTGCCAGACCAGAAATAATGACAAGGAGCTTATTATTAATTATGAAAGCTTGGCCTTTAGCTTAGACTTGTTTCTAACTAGCTCTTATAACTTAATTAATACGTATTTTTAATCTATTTTCTGCCATGTGGCTCTTTACTTTTCCTCAGTACAGAATGTTCAACTTGCAGCTTGCTCCAAGTCTGGTGGCAAAAATTCCTGTGTCTATATTCATCTCCTCTTTCTCTCCCTAGAAATTCTGCCTATCCTCTCCTGGCTATTTGTTGACCATTCAACCCTTTATTAAACCAATCAGGAGGCACCTTGGCAAAGATATGTCTTCATGGTGTACAGAAAGATTATCCCTCAACAGTTTATAGCAGCTTTATTTGTAGTAGCCAGAACCTGGAAGCAACCTAGATGCCTCTTATGCAAAAAATGGATAAAGAAAATATGGTACATTTATACAATGGAGTATTACTTAGCTGTTAAAAACAATAACATCAGGAAATTTGAAGTCAAATGGATGGAACTAAAAAAAAAAAGTCATTCTGAGTAAGGTAACCCAGACCCAGAAAGACAAGCATGGTATATACTCATTTATAAGTGGATATTAGCTGTAAAGTAAAGGATAACCATGCTACAATCCACATACCCACAGAGGCTAGATAACAAGGAGGGTCCAAGGGGAGACTCATGGATTTTCCTTGGGAAGGGGAAGTAGAGAAAGTTTCCTGGTTTGTCTATGGATGGGTGAGCATGGGAACTTGAGGGATCACATTGGGGGATGGGTGGAGGGGGAGAGTACTAAGAGAGACTACTGGAAAGAAGGGTTTATAGAGACTAGTAGAAGCCTGATCCAAGGGAAGCTTCCACTAGTCTATAAGGATGGACCCAGCTAAGATTCCTGGCAGCAATGGATGCATAAGCTGAACTGCCCATCCCCTATGAAAAGATTGGTGACTACCCCAGTAGTTATAAGGGAGCCTTCATCCAGTGACTGATGGAGGTAGATTTAGGAACCCAAGATGAAATATTGAGCCAAGCTCAGGGAGTTTTGCTGAGGAGAGGAAGGAGGGATTGTAGGAACTAGAGGAGTCAGGAACATCAAAGGAAAGCCCATAGAAACTGCTAGACTGGCCCATGGCATCCCACAGAGGCTGAACCAACAGCCAGGAAGCCCGCATGGCACCTACCTAGGCCCTCTGTATATATGTGGCAGTTGTGTGGCTTGCTCTATTTGTGGGTCTCCTGGCAGTGGGAGCAGGGCCTGTCCCTGGTGCTTTGGCTGGCTCTTGGGAGGCTATTCCTCATGCCAGACCGCTTTTCCCAGATTGAGTACTGGGTGAGGTGCCTGGTCTTATGGCAGTTAGATATGCCATGTTTTGCTGATGTGTATGGGAGGAATACTGAGGAGGGGTGGATTGACCTGGAGTGGGGGTGGGGATTGGGATGGGGAGAGGAGTGGGAGAAGAGGAAGGAGAGGAGGCAACTATCCAGATGTAAAATAAATAAAATTTTTTAAAAGAAAATGCCTCAGTATGTAGACCAGACTGACAACTTACTCAAAGATATCTACCTCACTCTTCCTCCCTAGTACTGGGATTAAAGGCATGTGCTTCCATGCCAGGCTAGTGAAAAATATCTTAACTTCAGAAAAACTCTTCATTTTAAGAAATATAACTAATCACATAAAATTCAAGTAAAGTAGTAAGTGATTTAAATATAATTAGTTTTTTTCACTGTAGGAGCTACTGAGTATTATAACATAGTCCTAAAATATTCATTTCACAAAGAAGGTTAATGATTTTGTGCTAAATTCAGCAAAATAGATAAAACTGCAATGAAGATTATAAATCCAAAATCTTAAGCAGGCTTTACACAATGGGCATATAGGAACAATTGGAGAATGTATATAGTACATGGGCTTCAGGCACAGAGCATTTGCTGACACTGACTGTGAACTCAGTTATTGTTTAGCTCTTGCAAAATTCAGTTTGTTAAGAAATTATATCCTTACTTGTAAGGTAATTAAGTGTTCAATATGTTTTTTAAATGACATATATGCACTTTAAAATATTAAAATTATATATAATCCATGGGTCAATGGGTAAAAAAGACTGAATTATAGCATTCAGAATTAATTAATAATTGATATGATATAATATTTGAATAATGGACTCACCAAAAGAATTAGACATTTGAATAAGAATAACTTACAACTCAATGTACTATTCAACAAGCACCCAATGAACACTCAAACTTAACAGTTGCTAAGTTCAAGGGAAAATTGTCAGTTGTGTTTGGAACTCACACAAGAAATGATTGTTCTTTTAATACTTAAAAGTTTTTCTAATAATTAAAGTGATATAACCCAGGCCTGAGATGGCTCAGGAAGTAAATGGACTTGATGCACAAAACGGTAGACCTGGGTTCTATCCCAGATGAGTACGTAAATGTAGATGGGCAAAAACAAGTCCACAGTTGTCTCTAACCTCTCTGCATGTGCTGTGGCACACATACCCCCCAACACATGCACACGCACAGCAAGCACACATACAGAGCAAGCACACATTAATATGTTATCAGGGAAGGATAACTAGGAGTCTGTCAAAATTAAATGCTCAGCATGACAGCCTAAAATATCCTTCAGTGAAAACAACACTTCTCAAATTTGGAAACGTTTTTACAACAGATATGACAGGAAAGGCAGTGAGAACTTTGAACCAGGGCTTCAGAAAAGCTGTTCATAAAGCAAGAAGAACAGTAATGAATAAGTAGTTCCAATGATGGACAGTCAAGGTAAAGAACCAAATATGTACTTTTTGTGTCATATGAGCAAAGAGACTGAGAAGTTCATACCTAAGATTGCACAAATATTCCCTCCATTTTTCATAGTGTCCTTCAGCTGTGCTATGATCTCTCCCTCCCTTTCTTTTCTCACTTTCTCTTTGGCACATGCATCACATGCGTACACTGTGATTTGTGTGTGTGTATGTATGTATGTATGTGCGTGCGCACCAAAAGTAAATATTAAGTATTTTTATTAATATCTTTCCACCTTATTTTTTTTTGAGACAGTCTCTCATTGGGTGAGAAATAGATGGATTCATCTAGAATGGCTGGCTAGCAAACTCCAGGGATCTGCCTCATAGGCACACGCTACTGTCATTGACTCATTTCTATGGGCACTGGGGATGAGTTTGGGCCTTCATGTATACATAGCAAGCACTTTTCTACCTGAGCCATCTCCTAACCCTACACCATTGTTAAAGACATCTTTTCATGCACTTAGTTACATTTTTTTTGCAGGTTGTTATTAGTTTCTGCCCACTGTACCCTTTGGTCCGGTAATACTAGCTCTTGTAACCTATCTTCAGTTGGTAAATGATATATATGCTCAAAATGATCACATCCTTGTTCATATTAGTAAAAACCTGGTAACATTCTGTAATAAAAGATATATTTTTAAACAATTGTAAGTGCATATGGGTATACATACAGCCAAATAAGTATATAATCCCATGTTATTTATACTGTCCCATGAAGAATAATCCAGTTGTTAGTAGTCACTAATATGCCCAGATTAATATTGGTATAGTATAAATAGATGCATGATACAACTAAATGAAAAGAGCAGCATCTTTTAACAAACATTTTCTTCGAACCAGTACCTTTGTTACAGCCAGAAGATATTTCTGATCAAAAAGCATTGTTGTGGGAAGAAGTAATAGGGAATTCTTAAGAAAAAACAAAAAAATTTTTCAACCCAAACCTTCTTTTCTGATGACCACATTTTTAAGAACCATAAGGAAACAAAAAGGAACAAATGAACTAAGTCATGACATGCCTCGATAATTTACATACAATTTCTTTAAAGCAATTATTAAAATATTTGTTCTATGCACTATCTTTGCAATTCAATAGTATATTACACTTTAGATAATAAATTTTAATTGGAATTACTTGATCTATATTTAAGTGCACAGTTTAAAACAGATGATAATAATAATAGAAGAAAAGGCATGCATTTGAAAACAAGTTGGGGGACACAGGAAAAGTTGGAGGGAAGAGAGAGGGGAAGAAATTGGAAAATATAAATATAGCACTTATTCTAAATTCTCAGACACTAAAAAAAAATGAAGTTAAAAAGAGCCAAAATAATATCTATATTTGTAACATGTCTTGTACCTGTATTTAAATTTATTCAGAACTAAATAAGATTAAAACTTGAGATGATATTTCTGTAGCCATGTGTTAGGTGTCTAATAGCCATGTGTGCCCAGTGGCTTATTAAAGAGTACAAACACACCCACCAAGTCACATGGTTCAATTACAGCCTTTAGGGTGGTTTTCTTCTTTGGATAGAGAGATATCAAAAATAATTCCTTCAGAATACAACTCAAAAATTACATGATGAAGTGCTAACTCATTTGCCATAGTCAAGCAGAGTGCTGCTTGGGTAGGAAGTTCTCGAAACACCCACAGCTGGATACTTTCTTCACCGCTTTGGCAGTGAACGCCCAGAACTGGTGAGAACGGAGTATCTTACTTTAGAAACCATGTCTGTTCTACTTGTAGGCATGGGACCCGTTGTGCTGGAGAAGTGGCAGCCGCTGCAAACAACTCTCACTGCACCGTTGGAATCGCTTTCAATGCCAAGATTGGAGGTATGGGACACTTCCAAGGATACACACAGGAGCCAGGAAGCTCTTGGCGAACTGCTTTTCGGGATCCTTTTCAAAGTAGCAGTGGGCACCTCTATGTGTGACAGGGCACAACTGCGGCTGATTGCACGGTGCCCATGTGAGAGATGATGTTCAGTACAATGGTGGACAATTGCCACAAGACTCCAATATGTCACAAATACAGTGTTTCAAAATAATACTTGAACAAAAAGAAATGTTACCCAGTAGTGACTACAGAAATGTGATCCGTTGATATACTAACTTGGAATTGGTCTTGAAGAACTTGCAATAGACACCTCTAACCACACTATCTCTGTGGAAGAAGCATTTTAAGACAGCCTTAAAAAAGAAAAGACATGTTTGGTGCCTAAATTTTTAAAAGGTGCCTTTTAATTGTAACTGAAATGCTGAACAGTAAAATCACTTCTTAGAATCCTCTAATGTTCCCACGAGTCCAGATTATGTGTATGTGTGTGTGTGTGTGTGTGTTTGTGTGTGTAGATAGATAGGCAGACAGACAGATATGCATCATGTTTGTGTTTTGTGTACATATATGCATATATGCTCATATAAATTCAAACTGCGGCACAGCTATGTTTATTATGAAGATCTAGCCCCCTATTTGTTAGGAAGTACAAGTCAAATTCAAGCTAGTTGATCTTTCCCCACTGATTGCTCTGCCGGTCTTTGCAGGAGAGCCCACTGCAAGTGTACTCAGAAGTACGCCTCACTGATCTCACTAAGCAGCCAATTAAAATTACCTGAGGCCTAACAATCAAGTCCAATATCTTCAGAAATACTTGGGAAACCAATATTGTTGACTGGTAGAATATCCTAGGTCTTTATTTTTTCATAAAAAACTTTCTTTTTTATTTTTCCTAAAAAATATTAAAGGAAATAATAACTTTAAGTCACATCATATCATGTTATTTAAATTGCTTCAGACTGACTTAAAATGTGGTTTTTAGATGAAGAAAATGAGCTAGAATGTTGAGTTGTATACTAACAACATATGTATTCTTGTTCAGTATTTCTGTTTTTCTTAACTTTAAAAAAAAATCACAGAGATACTGTTTTCTCAAAAAATAGTTTTGTTTTCCTGACAGTAATCAACTCAGGCCTCATAGTATCTAAGATAGCCTACATTGAAGTCTTATGTTTAAATCTGTGTCTTGGTAACCAGTTAAAAACTTGAAATCCTGCCGGGAAGAAAAACTCTCCTTAAAAGCAAATTAATCCTGTGGAAGTATAATTTTAAAATAAGGGGCTGGAGAGAAGGCTCAGTGGTTAAGAGCACCGACTGCTCCTCTGAGGGAACCAAGGTTGATTCCCAGGACCCACATGGTGACTCAATAATGATCTGTAAACTCTCACTCCAGGGGATCTGACACCCTCTTCTGTCTGCCAGCCATGCATGTGATGAACAAGGTATACATGCAGGCAAGACACCCACATCCGTAAAATAAATAATAAAGCTTTTTACATTTAAAACAATACAAGTCTCAGTGATGATATTTAGTGTAAGCTAGTTTTTCTTTTAATAAATTATTAAATGTTATGCTTTTGTTGTAAGTTGCCAAAATACAGAATAAAAAGGAAAAGATGGCATTTGGCGTATAATTTATGTCTTGCTATATTAGTGATTAGTTTTGAAAAACAAGGTTAATGCTTGATTTCTGTCTGATAGGAATGAGCTTAAATGACGATTAATGACTAAATGTTGCTAAAACATCTTGAGAGTTATTTGAAGTGTCAAACACATTCTCATTATTATTTGACTTGTACATAAGTTGGCAGCAAAGAAATCCAGTAAGTTTGCATCAGTCTACTATTATAGGTTATATGGGAAATGAGACCTAGGTAGCTTAGCAACTTTGCAGCTTTTCCAAAACTGGTAAGGTTAGAAGATTTCTACATCTATGAGTCCAAGTTCATCAATAGGGAGAAATTTAGAATTGCTTGAGTATCTTTGTCAAATACTCATTTAAAAATAGACAGGAAGGAAAGCAAGATTTGCAACTTTGGAAAAAGAATAGAAAATTTTAAAAAAAATTTGAATAAAATTTTGTTCTTTTATACACATTGAAACCTCCTGTCTCCCCAAGCTAGGCTAGCTTCTACAAACTGGTACCATTTTTCCAGAAAAATATTCACTGAAGTGTTGGTTAAAATATTTTGGGGGGCCTAGAGAGATGGTCAAGAGTGCCTACTGTTCTCACACTGGTCCCAACATCCACATGGTGACTCACAACTGCTTCTAACTCTAGTTCCAGGGCTCTCGGCTGTCAATTCTGGCCTCAGAGGGTTCTGGCACACATATGTCACACGTAAAACCCAGGCAGACATCTGCATGCACATTAGAATTGAATAAATACACAAATATGTTTTTTAAATGTATTCTTTATTCCCGTACGTCGTCTGCGTGGTGTGCTTAGGTATCGTCTGCTGGAGACGAGTAACCAGCTTGCTCCTTTCTGCTTTGCAGGCGTACGGATGCTGGATGGCGATGTCACAGACATGGTGGAAGCGAAGTCTGTCAGCTACAACCCACAGCATGTGCACATCTACAGTGCCAGCTGGGGCCCGGATGACGACGGCAAGACTGTGGATGGGCCAGCTCCCCTCACCCGGCAAGCTTTTGAGAATGGTGTGAGAATGGTAGGTTTCAGAAGCCTCTGGGCTGAGGATTTTCATGGGCTGACCTTGTAGGCATGCCATTATGCAGGCTAGAGGACTGCTGAAGCTCACGGGAGGCCAAGTGGCCACTGGAAAGACGTCTTGAACATTGGCGTTATGAGTTGTTTCTGCTCTACAAACAAACTCAGTCTCTGCTATGATGTGAACAGTATACTTGGATGTTTAGAGCCTCACAGAAGAAATTTATTAATTAATACGTGAATGTGGTCTTTCGAGAAGCAAATTCCTGGGGTCAGCAACTGAGTAGGTATTCACAGTCTCCATTTGGTGTTAGTAGAACATCCAGCAAGGTCCTTCTGGCGTCTCCCCTTGATGACACTTAGTCTCCCTTCTGTCCAGAAACAGTATTATTTTTCTATGGCACCAGATCTCCCTAATCAGGTAACTTAGCATTGTCTTTATGTCACTGAGTGAACATTGTTCCCGAAAAACATAGTTCCACAATCTAATAGAATATTTGCTTCAAATTACATATCTTAAACTGTCCTAAATTAAATAGAAGTAAAGATGTTAGAACTTATCTCCCTGGAGGGAGGAATGCCCCACTGGAGCAGGGCCTTACCTTCTCCTACTAATGAATAGAATTTGAGTTACATGAAGTATATATGTTTTTTGCATGATATCATTGATCTGGCCTGAACTTCCCTTGCCTTTCTTACCCTCTCATCCATTGTCTTGCGACATCTTCTACTCTTGTTCGTTGTGCATCAGGACATTCTGTTTCCCCTTGCCCTTCCCCCAAGTCCTTCCATCCTCTTCTAAAAAGCAGCATTGTCCCAGAATTCTCTCTAAACCCATACAGGAATCAACTACATTTAGCCCCCTACTCTGTGTGTACTGTGTTTGATAAAGACCAAGTCACATTTATATTTTATACCTCAGAGTTCGTTTTGACCATATTTTCCTCACAAAAGTTTAAGTCCCAAGAGTGCAGACCATGCCCTTTATACAAAATCATGGACTTTACAAAACTAAGAGAATGTATTGAATTCTGGTGAGCCCTTTATAAATGTCTGCTGCATCAAATGTAGTTTACTCCAAATGATGCTACCACAATGTTTTCATAGATTCAGCCCACACACGGAACAGTAGGATGCATTCAGCTGATTGGTGCAATGTTTGAACAGGACTAAAAGTCATACTGAGTCTTGTATAATTTTGTGAGTCTGGGTTAGATTTTTAGCAAAAGTCTGAGCTAAGCCATCCCATGGCTATTCCAAAATGAATTTGAGGGAGAAAACACACACTTTTTTTTGTATGCACTTTCTACCAAAAAAAAAAAAAAAAAAAAAAAAAAAACAGAAAGAAAGAAAAGAAAAAAATGATTGTGAAGACATTTTCTAGTTCTGTCCATATTCAGTTACTTTTGTAAACTTTTAATGAATAGATAATATTGTAACTGGTTGTCTAGAATTTTCCTTTCAAAGTGCCTTAAAATGAAATGAATACACCCCATGTCATCTGCTGATTCATTCCCAAACCTGTGGATTACAAATTACTATTATTATCCCAGCAGAAAGGCCATTGAGTTTAGTTCAAATCTTCCAGTTATGAGTGCCTTGCATCCATAAGAAAGAGCAACCTGAAATTCCTCAGTAATATGAAAATCCTTTTATTAATAATGCACATATCTTGTGGTTGTGGACATACATACAAAGAATGGTCAATATAATAGGGCGGCTGGCTAACTGACTAAGGGGCATGTGGCTAAGTAACTCAATGCTGAGAAAAAAGTTTGTACATCTATTTTTACTAGTAAGTTTGTAGAAATAACTATATACAAATAAATAACTATCAACAGAAATAAACTATAATCTTAATGCATAAAACAGATAAAAATGTGGCACTTTTTTAGACCCAGTCCAGCTGGCCTTGGTGAGTTCCCCATAGACCATCCACATTGTCTCAGTGTGTGGGTGCACCCCTCGCGGTCCTGAGTTCCTTGCTCGTACTCTCTCTCCTTCTGCTCCTCATTTGGGCCTTGGGATTTCAGTCCGGTGCTCCAATGTGGGTCTCTGTCTCTGTCTCCTTTCATCGCCTGATGAAGGTTAATATCCAGGAGGATAACTATATGTTTTTCTTTGGGTTCACCTTATTATTTAGCTTCTCTAGGATCACGAATTATAGGCTCAATGTCCTTCATTTATGGCTAGAAACCCATTATGAGTGAGTACTGAGTCTAAAAAAAGCATGGGATAAAACCGGACTCGCTGAACATAGCGGACAATGAGGGCTGCTGAGAAGTCAAGAACAATGGCACTGGGTTTTGATCCTACTGCACATACTGGCTTTATGGGAGCCTAGGCTGTTTGGATGCTCACCTTACTAGACCTGGAAGGAAGTGGGAGATCCTTGGACTTCCTACAAGACAGGGAACCCTGACTGCTCTTCGGGCTGCTGAGGGAGGGGAGTTGATTGGGGGAGGGGGAGGGAAATGGGAGGCGGTTGCCAGGAGGAGGCAGAAATCTAAAATCAATCAATCAATCAATCAATAAATAAATAAATAAATAAATGTGGCACTTTGACTTTAGAAGTGTTTCCTTTCTAAAGTTTAGAAACAGATCATGTAAGAAAACATTCGAACCCAAAGGACTATTTAGAAATAAATAATGTAGAAAAATTAAGCTCATTTTAAATGCAAAAAATACATTTTGTTGTGGCAATTCATATTCAAACAGTATATAAGGAATGAGTTTATAATAGATTTACCCACCCAAATAGTCAGTAGTTGCTAAGTACAGATACAACATCATACCCATAACCACATTAACCTGACAACTGGGAACATTTGAATCTCTCCATGGATCCCATGGGCATCATTCCAGGGCAGTCCATAGAAATAGGGCTCATTGGTTTTATTTGTTTCGAAATTTTTGAAAATTTGCAGTACCATGATTTAGGGACTGGGATAGATCTCAGAAGGGAAGCATGTGCTTGGCATGCATAAAGCCTTAGGTACAATATCCATCACCCAGAAACCAAAAAGAATAAGGATAGCATGATTTATTCAGCATTCCTTTGAAGATCTTCTGAGGATTAATCAGAACAAAAAGGGACTTCAGATTTAAGATGAGCCATTAACTTTTAGAATTGAAGTAGTAGCAAAAGCAGTAACTTTTCAAAGGGAAGATCTATCTTCTGGTTCATCGCCCACCTAAATCTGAAATGACAGCAATAAACCATTGAAATAAGACAAAATGGATTGGATAGTGTTTTCATGCCTTCAGTAGAGTGAAGCTTTCAAGTCAAGCCTAGTGTTTCTCGTTTACTTCTGACTTTAAATCAAATACCTTGCTTCCATTTCCTCTTCTAAAGTGGTGTGATAATAATGTCCTTCTCATTCACAGAGAGTTTATGAGCATTCAGTGAGAGAGCAATCCACAGTAAAGTACACTGAGTATAGTAAGGACTCAGTAAGAAGCATGCAGAGAAGAGGTGTCTTCCTCAAGAGTACTGTTAATATCTGCTGTTAGCCCCTCATCCTTCTCTCCTAGACCATGCCCCGATTGCAGAATTTCCACTCATCTGCTTGCTATTTGGAGCAGATTAGAAATAACATGGCACAGGTCAGCCCAGGTTCTCTGAGCTTCATAGAGGTCATTTATGCTGTTCCTCCTCTGTCTATCCACACTACCAATTCCACTTGCTCTAAACAAAAGTGTCTGCAATGTAAAGCATCTGCAATTTTACTGTGATTCTCTGTTAGTGAGCACAGTGGGAATGTGGTGTGTGTGTGTCTTTGTGTGTGTCTGTGTGTGTGTGTATCTAGTCTCAAATTGTTTATTTTCCCAAAAGATGTTTCTCTAGATAGCTATGAGTATACCATTAAGTATTTCAAGTTGATATTGGGTAGTTTTTATCAGAAAAATGGAAATTTTGACTACTTTCTTATGAAGAAACCTAAAGCAAAACCTAAATTTTTCTTCTTTGAGGTCTGATAGAATATAAGTGTGCTATTGAGTGATTTGAGGACCTAAGGAACAAAAATGGGTAAAGAAATGCCTTCAGCTAACCAACTAAAGACTTGTACAGCGACCTTAAGTCGTTTTTGCCCATTGGTGTCCTTGCCACTTCTTCCACGTCCTGCATGAATTAGAACGATTTATCCTCACCCTCTTGAAGCTTAGTGAGTTACCGCTCCTGAAGTATTGTAGATGAATGGTGAAGAACACCTAAAATAGTTCAGTCCCTACACATATCAACAAGACAAAATACAAGCAGAGAATTGCCAAGGATGTTTCAGCTGTGATGCATATAGCAGGTGAAATACAGCCGGTAACTGGGAGGGGCAGTGCTACTTAAGATGGGAGAGGTAGACTTAGAAGTACTTAAGGTTGAGGAGGCAGTAGCTGCAGACTTAAAAGATGAGCCAGTCATGTGAGGACGTGGAAGAGGAACAGTCTATGTAGAAGGAGCAGAAAGCACCAAGAACCCTAACTAGCAAAGGGTTGTTGCAGTTTATTTCTTAGACAGAACAATACTTCAGGCAATCGGAATAGTATGAGCACAAAGTGGTAGAAGTGTGAAGTTGGCTAAGACCAGCTCAGGCGGGGTTTTTAAGTCACACAGAGGGTTTGCATTCTATCCTGTGACAGAAAGCCACTGGGTGTTCAAATAGAGCAAAGGTCTTGTAGACATGCCATCTGTCAGGTGAAGGATGGAGGACAAGAATGGGAGATTGCAGTGGTCCCGGACAGCATTAATGCTGTGGCAGCACTGACCAGACCACAGACCGCTGTCCAGATCAGACATCGGGAGAGAAAAGGACAAGTATCCACAAATCTATTCCCAGGGGAAATAAATACATTTTGCTCAGGGCTTCCATGTATTGGATCATGTCCATCCTTTCTGCTAACTAATCAGAAACATACCAAATATTGAATTTCAAAATGCACCCCATTTGCTAACTATAAGATAAATATTTGACTCAGTAGGCTGTAACAGTGATTTCAAAGATTTTAACAAAATTAAAATTGATTCAGTTTAGAAACAATGTGCCAAAATTGTATCAGCGGAACTGTGTTAAATATACCATATCGTACTTGACAACTTGCTTGCTCTCTTTCTCTCTTTCTCTCTGTCTGTCTCTTTCTCAGAATTGCATATTATTTGATGTCAAGTGTAATTGTAATTTTTAGGATCACATAGTTTGAGCTATACTCAATGAGTGGAAAGGTGATGATGATGTTGACAAGGAGGAAGAGGATGGAGGCAATGATGATGTCAATGATAGCGTGAACATTTACTATTTTGGCCAGTCTATTCACTGCCGCCCTTCATCTAAGCCCAAAATGGGCTCTTAGTGGTTTTTTTGTTTTGTTTTGTTTTGTTTTTGAATTTTCAAGACAGGGTTTCTCCATAGTTTTTGGTTCCTGTCCTGGAACTAGCTCTTGTAGACCAGGCTGGCCTCGAACTCACAGAGATCCGCCTGCCTCTGCCTCCCGAGTGCTGGGATTAAAGGCATGCGCCACCAGGCTCTTAGTTTTTAATCTAGACAATGATCTTGTTAGATGGGCACTATTCCCCAAGTCTTATAAGTAGAGAAAACAAATCTATCGTAGCTATCCAAATCAGAACAGAGGCCTCAAAGCACTCCAGTGAGTTCGGATGTGTGTTCCCATCTGTCTTCTTTGTCACATCTTCCTCTTCCTTAATCGTGGTTTCCTGTTTCAACTCTGTTATCAAATACACATTCACGCAGTTAGTTCTCTTATCTTAGAAAGAGTAAGTAGATCTGGAGAGATGACTCAGTGGCTAAGAGCACTGGCTGCTCTTCTAGAGGACCCGGGTTTAATTCCCAGCACCCACATGGTGGCTCACAACCATCTGTAACACTTCCAGGGGTCCAGCATCTTCTTTAGGTTTCCATAGATATCAGGCCATACAAGTAGTCCACAGACATGCGTGCCATCCAGAAATGCTCACATATAAAAATAAAATTAAAGAAAAGAATAGGTGATGAATCTCTGTCATCTCACTATGTATTCCCTTCTTTTTCCTTCCTACATTTCTTTCCCCTTCAGAGTGAAATCCTTTGTGGCCTTTGCTTGCATTATCCCTTGGAGCCATTTCATCAGACCTCACCCGCTCCCAGAAACACATTGAGTCTGCTTTGTCTCATTGACCTCCAGGCTCTCACCTAACTTGTAACAGGGCACCCTGCCTGCTCTTCCTAGGCACCCCAACCCCCATGCCCCTTTAAACCTCCATGGTGTTGTACTTGTTCATCTTAAGATCATCTCCTCCATAAAGCTTCGGAGTCTGATTACATCTTCTCATGTATTCTCAGAGCAGTCTTCACACTCAGAGGATTTAGTGAAGAAAGAATGAATGGCTGAGGAATATGTGAATGGATCACATGTCTGTTTGCAGGGTGTATTCAAAAACCATTGCTTTAACCATTTATAATGAACCCGAACTGTTACACATGCATGATAAACCATGGTGGTTAAAGTACCCAGAGTCTGAAATACAGACTCTCCAATTTGGAAATGTTGGTTCTAATTCCTTTTTTTAAAAAAACCTTATTCGGGTTAAATTAGTTAACCTGTAGGATCAGTTTGTTCATCCAGTCAATGAGGCTCTATGTTCCTTAGAAGCTCCCTTAGAAGATTCCATTAGAAGATCATATTTTAATGCCTGTGAAACACACTGCTGAGTTCCTGACACAATGCCAAGTCTCTGAATGTTATAAGGTTTAACCCGATTCACACCTGAAATGTGTAAGGCACTAAAGATGAGCTGCTGACTGTGTAATGCCATGAGAGTCTGCATGGTCCCACATGCCTGGGTTTAATCAACTCAAGATTGCTGAATGATCTCCTGGAACTCTTTGGGTAACTGTTAATGTATGGTCGGCATAAGTAGAAGAGAATACCAAGAGAATATTTTCTTCATAAAACTCAAAACATAATGAGGTGGGAATCAAGTTCTTGTTTTATTTTTCTGCCAAGTACTTGAGAATTACCATTTATTTATGGTTTCTTTGGTGACTTGAAAGTACATGAAAGGGTTTGAGTTGTCTCAAAGTAAAGAAATGTGCTTAACTTTATCTAATGAAGGTTTTCAGTTTAACCATATATAAGCTTTCTTTTTTCTCTGCCATTTCTTTCTTTCTTTCGCCCTCCCTCCCTCCTTTATTCTTTCCCTCTGGACTTCCTGTGGAGTCTTGCTTTGTACCCCAGGTTAGACTATGTACCCCAAGCTAACCTCAAGCTACATCTTCCTCATGCAGCTTCACACATGCTGGAATTATAGGCATGCACCAGAACACTCAACAAAACTTTCACCACTTTTTAAAAATTGCTTTGAAATTTGATTTCATTTCATATTTTGTAGAGCTGTTCTCTTAAAGTTCCGCTAAATTAGTTAAATCTTTGCAGTCATAACCTTAGGACTGGAAATGACTTGGTTAATTCAATTCCTGCCACTAATGTATTTCTTTATGTGCAACAGTCTTTGATCCCTGTTTTCCTTGGGCTTCAGCCTACTCACCTATTAAGCAATTTCCTATTACTGTTTGCTGGAAGTCTCTGAATCCTCCCTCGTGCTCACAAGTAGAACATCCTTCGCACAGACTTCTCCACAGGATGCTTCCGAAACCTCCCAGCCAAAGCTGTGGCTTTCAGTTCTGCATGAAAACTGCAATCGAGGAAGTATTTCTGTACCTGTGTACTATCTTCATTCCCTTTAAAGTTCATCAGTGCCTCCCATGACTGACAAGGATCACTCTAGGATTTTAGCAGGGCACACGGGGTCTCTCCCATTCTTGCCAGGGCTTACAGAATAAGACTTTGCGTGTCATCTTTTAAAGGAATGGGATAAAAAAAAATCACCCTGTCACCATTTGCCCTTAGGTGGCTTTGACCCAGATCCGTGGCAAACAGTAGCTATGGAGACATTCGTGGCCTCATCTTTTTAGCTGATCCCAAATAGGAAAATGATTTCATGACGTAAGTGGCACCACAGACAGTTTTCAGTTATTGATGGCACTGAGGTGGGCGGCAGAAGAAGAGGCTGATAGCGCAGAGTTTTCTCTGATGGACGCCATTTGTCTGAGTGTTCTGCCATGCTCAACACTTTCCTAGGTGGCATGGAAGGATGAATAGCACTTAGCCCTTGTCATGGGGAAAGTTTCTGTGTAATGGTGAGGAAACATCTAAAAAAGTGTGAGCCTGGTAGGAGAGGATAGAACGCACAGCACATAGTAACAAAACCTTCTTGCCTTGGAGCCATCCTGCCCACTTTGGGTTATTAAAGTTTAATACGACTTGTGAGATTGGTACAGTTGTCACTTATCAGCAGCTGTCTGACATGCTGACAGCATTTCCTGACAAGTGTGCTCAATAATGTTCTCTCAAAACAGAGGGGGAAATTGAAATGGAATCTTTTCTGTATTCAGGAAAGCTCATTTTATGGTTGCCTTGTTGTTTCACTCAAGAAAGTTTGCTCCAGTACCCACTCCATGCTTAGCATTGGTTTGCATTGTCTCTGCACCCTACCCTTGGAGAACTCACGTAGTGCACTGTGAATAGTTGAGGACCACATCTTGCAGAATTCTCTTGGACTGGGAAGATGGCCCAGCATTAAAAACACTTCCACATACCAGAGTTCAAATCCCAGCATCCCTGTCAGGAATCGGTAGCTCACAAGTAACTCTAATCTAGGACTAGTTAATCAAGTGCCCTCCTCTGGCTTCTGTGAACCCACGTGCACACACACACACACACACACACACACACACACACATATAATAAAAATAAGTAATAAATAATTTTTTAAATCATGAATTTTATCTGTCACTTTATCTGCAAGTATATTTCAAGCCCAGGGCAACTTTTTTTGAGCATTTTTGTTTGGAGAGATCATTAGAGCATTCAGTGAATTCCACTCAGAGCCAATGTCGAGGACAAGGAATGAGAGTCTGGGAACTCAAAATCTTGGCTTGTTATCCTCCTGTTGGAACTGTAGTGCTGGTTCCGTCTTCACACAAATGTATCCACTGGTCCAGTTCTTCAGTTATAGCTTCTTCTCAGAAAATTAACACATTTTCCGGTTGAGTAGATATGTAGAATGTCTGGTGAAGGCACAGGTCCTTCTACAAGCACACATTGTCCATTGAAATGCAGATGTCACACATGTATGCTCTTAAATCTTTTAAATTAAAAACATGTGTTCACCAAGAGGAGAGAGAAGAGATATAATGATGCACTTATATAATAAGAACAGCAATAGTGATCGTAATAAAATTAACTGATTCCACCAGAGAGGGATAGATTGTTTTTCTTTGATAGACAACCAACTATAGGAAGATTGAGACCAGTTTGCATTTTAATAAATGTCAGCTTGCTTCTGCATTGGCTGTTGAACCTTGTAAAGTTATAAAATGATTTATGGATAGGCCAACACAGATGAAAGAAATTATTTAAATTTGATTTGACTTAATGAGAATTTGCTCTATCTGGGCCTGTTTTTAAAACTTGCCTCAGGATTTAACTATACCTGTCTGGAACTCTGTGTATATTTATAAAAATTAAGAAGTGACTTGTCAAGTGTAATCAATTTAATGTCATCCATTTGTTAAACAGAAGTCTGTCTTTCATAAATACATCTGTGGTTTTAAGTTCTACAATGATCACAGTATTGCCCAAGGCATAAGTATCAAATTTTGATTACTATATTAGTGAATTTTACCTAGACATCTTTAAGGAAAGGAGCACAAATCTACAGTAACCTGATCTATGTAAAATTTTCAAAAATGCATTGCTGCCTTGTTTATAGCTTTAAAGAGGTGTTAGTATTTATCTAATTAAATTAATTGACAAACTGATTCTAAATTACTTTTTTTAGTTACTTTTCTCATTTCTGTGACAAGTACTTGAAAACAGCAAACTGAAAGAAGGGGTTGACTTATTCTCTCTGAGGGTAGGGCAGTCTTGCTCGGGAGACTGACACAGCTGGTTGCATTGCATCCACGTTTCAGGAACAAAATGAACCTGGTTGGTGCCCAGCACTTTGCTTTTTATTCATTCTCAGACCCAGTCTGTTGAATGGCTCCACCGCGATTCAGAGTGGACCGTCTCTTTTCTGGTGAATCTTTCTGTAAATACCGTTGTAGACATATCCGAAAGTGTGCCCCCGTGGTGTCTCTACCGTGGTGGCTCTACATACCATCACGCTGACAGTGGAGATTAACCGTCATGTGGCCCTGCATCAGCAACATATCTACAGGAATCCTCTTCTCTTGGTTTGCTTGCTTCTGTCTAGAGTGACTGCTGGCCTAACGGCGGAACAGATAAATGTTTCAAAACTTTTTTTTCTATGTTTCTAGAATAGCAAAAGCATACAGATGTTGGGTTAGGTGAGCATAACGTCCATTCTAAACAGCCATTTCTTTGTTTCCAAATGTAAATTTTGGGGAGAACACATAGGTGCATTTCCTCTTACTCAATATGAGAGCCAGTCAGCAGAAAATATAGGTCACTGTGTAATAAACAAAGATAAATTGAACTAGGCCTATATGTTCCTATTGCTTAGAAGTGTATATGACTTGTGGAATCAAATTTGTAATGCACATAGTATGCCTATATCGCTCCTTATATGATAAATATAATCCAATGGAATGCTCAGAGCTTTTTACAACACGGTTGAAATTCTGGCTCTGGTAGCATCATAGGAGTGCACAGTACATGGATGGCAAAGTTAGGAATGTGGGTGGCCACTAAGAAGCTTAACTTTGGCTTATACTCAGATCTCATGTGAAATCTTTGTTTTTTTTTTACTGTTGGGTATTCATGTTGGGTATTATATGGCACGTCTGTGCATGTTCAGTCAAAATGTGGTCACAGAAGTGGCCACATCAACAAAGAACTATGTCTTTGAGTGTATTGAGGAGTTATCATCCAATTCATATTGAGCAACATCCCAAACTTCACAGTGTTGGTTTCTTTCCTTGTCAGTCTTTTAGAAGGTTCAGGACTTTCAGAGAGCACAGGCCATTGTCAGTTTGAGACAAGACGTGTTGCTAAATTGCCAGCACTTCTGTTTCCCTTGGGAAAGACCACACTCCTGTTCTCTTTATTGGAGCCATTGCCAAGACCCAGTGACATGGCTCATCTGATGGATGACTGTTCAGCCTGGCAGCTGATCTCTTCAAAGGAAGGATGGCTTTGGATTCACTTTTAAGAATCACAGAATATTCAACATGGACTCTTACATTTAAAAAATGAGTCTAATATAACAGTTCCTTTTTATTTAAGACAGAACTGTGTTTATGGATAGAAAATGCTGTGAGATGATTTTCCCTCTTTCAGAAGTCTTATAAAGGTGCCCTATGTAAGGTTAAGGTTAGTGCTTCCTGTAGTTGAAGACTGTAACATCATTCAGGCCCCACAGTGGGTTACAGAGAGGGGCGGCTTGCTTATTGCTTGTTTAGAGTTAATCCAACAGTTGCAATAATTCACAGCAAGAATTCCATAATCTAGCGCTGACTTCAAGTGGCATGAACTTTTATTATCACTGGACTATCTTTATTCTTTCTGAAGCGCCTTTTCAAACATTTATAGTAAATTCTTTCATACCCCTGCTGGGTAATAAGTGTTTTTATTTTCTATGAAGGGAATTTTTCAAAGTTTAGTCCCTCAGCATAAATTGAAATGTAATGACACATTTCAAAACAGTTTCAAATTTGTGCTTTTTAAAGATTTGTTTTTGTTTTAAGAGATGGGTGTGTGTGTGTGTGTGTGTGTGTGTGTGTGTGTGTGCCCGCCCAAGGAGGACAGACATTGAATCTCTCTGGAGCCGGAGTGACAGAAAATTGTGAGCCACCTGACGTGGGTGCTAGGAATTGAACCCATGTCATCTGCAAGACCAGTACATACTCTAAATCCCTGAGCCAGCTCGCCAGCTCCTCAGAATCCAAATTATAAAATTAACATTGTGGGTACCCCTCTTGTTTCCATGAACCTGACTCTGTTGAAAGTTAGCGCATGGCTTTGGCTTTGTTGAAATGATCCAAGAGGTAGAGAGTTGGCAGGTGTGACAGTGGCCTTTGGGAATGCTGGGAGGAGTGACTGCCCAGAACAGCTTAGCTGGTGCTAACTGTTGGCGGTGATTACTTCTGCGAGTGTATGACAGGCACAGTTTTGTCTTAGCTGCTTGAAATAAGGAATTGAGAGTGAACTCGACCTGTGTGATTTCCCTTCCAAACACCGTTAGCAGTCCTTGCACCATGGGATAGAAGGTTGCCTTCTGAGGGGAGAGTGGAGGCAAATAATACCTGAGTCTTTCTGAAGTTTCAGTTTGGTTTTAATTGAGGCATAAACAAGCTGTGTGTACATTATTGGAATACCATGCTTTGTTTTCACTCAGTGTGCAAGGAACGAAACAGGGGAAGTGTGATTTTTTTCAGATTTACCTTCTCCCAGTAAAAATTCCTTTTTCAGCTTTTTGAGATGATGTGTTTTTAGTGAGGCTTGTGTAGACTGGTGAGGAAGATGACTTCTGAGACAGCAGGAAGTCTGGATGGCCAGGAGGACAATACTTTGGAATTCTTGATTTAGCAAATGAAATGAAGCAGGAGAGGAGGAGTTGTTCTTGTTGTCATTTGTATTCTAATGCATTTGTATTCTATCGCTTACGATAGGTAAGCAATTCCTTTTCAACAGTCTCTATTCGTACACTGAACACAAAAGGAGCATTTTCTGGGAACTTGGGAGTGGGGAGCCCCATATTTCCAGAACTGTTAGCTGTCTTTCCAAGTGTCACCTTTAACAGTGGAACTCAAGTTCACTCTAGTTCCCTGAATTCCAAGCTGCCAGTCCATGAACTAGAACTCGAACAATATGAAAAGGTATTAAGTGCCAGTTACACCGAGCACTTAAAAATCTGCTATTCCACTTAAAATATATTTAAACATTAAGCAGTAAAAATAAAAAGTCATTTTTATTAGAAATACTTGTTGCAGCTGACTCAATAGTCTTTATTGGGCTCTCTATGCCTTTAAAATTCTAAGCTGACTGCATTGGGTATGCTCAGTGAGCATATAAAATTCATTTTTATTTGTGTATGGTTGTATAAAATTAATATGGTTGCTAATAACTGCATCTAATTTTTCAGTGTTTTATTAAAAAGTCAAAGAACATAAAAAAAAATGACTTTAAATACTTGGCTTAGTAGTCTACAGTATGCACAGAAAACTAGCATACAGAGAAGCCAGGTCAGAGCTGAGAAAAGGGGTGGGTGAGATGGGCAGGAAGGAGGGGGTAGACTGCTAGTGCTGTGTAGCTGGCAGGAATACAGAGCTGGGGACCAGTAGTGCCAGCTCTCAAAGCCCTTCCTTCTCACACATTCTGTGCTTTTCTTCCCACAGGGAAGTGGAAAATCATTGTATTTGCATTCCAGTTGTCCCTATTCAGCACCCTTTGATGGCGTGGGATGGGAATGAATAAGACCACAGCAGAGATGGCCTTGATTGAGTCAGAATCAACTGGACATGCGCAGGCAGCCCTCTCAGCAGATGCCTGAATCAGATACTTGATATAGCTGAGGAGATGGCTCAAGGCAGGAGGTGTGGCTCAGGGATACCTGTTTGGTGATTGGGAAGCTGTTGAAAGTCAACTTAAGGGAGCTGTCCTTTGTCATTAATTAGCATTTTTAATCTTGAGACTTTTGACTCAGAGCTTTTGTTGTCATTAAATCACCACATAGGTAAACTGTAATGAATGACAATTTAGCTTACAATACATAAGGTCGCTCTCCCATTTACCTTAGTTGTTCGGAGAAAAGAAGCAGCATCAACCGAGACTTGTGTGATCATGAAATGGGATGTGCCTGCTGTCAGTGGAATGCCTGGTGCATTCCCAGGTTAGACCAAGTAGTCACCAAGCTACTGGGCAAGGTGGCCGTCTACTCCTGCTGAGCGTTTGCCACCTATGTTCCTTTTCTGGTAACTTTTCTGGTTCACCTTAGTCATTCATTCTTGGATGATAATGATGCCGAAAGTTATTTAAATTGCTTAAATAAGCAATATATTTTGAAATTCTGAATAGTTATTAAACATTTGTATTTTGGCTTTTGATGTAGTTTTTTGTTTATTAGCTTGCCTTTACTTGTGTTCTGGACCAGACTCATTTCATTCAAGAAACCCTGCCCTAAGCAGGAAGCATTTGGGAACTGCTAGTCTGAATGTCTGTAGGCGTTAAAGAAATCGCTGTTGCTTCACATCTCGGCTACCAGGGCATTCCCTGTACATGCCCATATCCCTCCCCTGTCTCCACCTCTTAACCATGGAACTCTGTCTGTGTCTTGGGAAACAGAGACTCCAATAGCCATGGGATAAACAAAAGCTTACAGAGAGCACTGTGTTCTTGGCCTGCTGGGGGAAGGGAGCTGCACAGGAGGTAAAGGGAGGCCCAGACAAGGCTTTGGTAGAAAGAAAGTTCCTAATTCTCGTGTAATTTTAGTGTGCCCCTTTATGTCTCCATCCACAGATACACAGTTCTGATCAAACTCAATAGGGGCTCATGCTTCTAACATGCTCTGGTTAAATGACTCAGGACACATCACTTGATGTTCTTGGCTGCCTAATCTAGAGAATCTACACATAGCCATTGGTGGTGCTCAGGATTTTGTTCTCAGGTAGCAAATGCCAGAAGCCATACATGCTATTGTCTTCCTCTTTTTTTTAATTGTAATAAGCATCTAATATTTATTCATTGCTCTTCAAACAACTGCTAAGCAATATTGGAGAAGAATGTTCTACCAAAATGCCAAATAAAGAATGAGAACAACTTATTTTGAAGAAAAGTTTGGTTTCATCACCACACTCGAAGCTTCTCAACCCCCACCCTCCAGGAGTAGGATTGAATTAGCAATCCAGAATAAAATGGCCACAAGAAAAGCCAGCTCCGTCTTGTGCTGTCGTACCAGCACTTATGGGGTTAACTAAATTAACTTTTTAAGAATATGTAAAAAAAAAAAACACATATGCTCATTTAGACACACAATGAAAAAGACTGTTTAGCATTTAGCTGAATGGGGCCTGCATGGATTTCACAATGTATTATGGCCTTGTTTCCTGACTTTTTAACTTGGCATGCAGTTCAACTGCAGGCTTGTTTTGTTTCCCATATTTAAATAACTGAATTGTAATCATATTACTTAACCAAGCTAAAAAAAATGATATTACTACTTACCCTTCGGGAAAAATATGTCTCAAAACTCTATTTGAATCCTCTGTCCACTTTCCCTCTCCCTGTACCCTGCACTAAGGTTTCCTTCTTAAATTACTCCTAAGTTTTAGAATAATAGCCAGACTTCTGTTGTTTTTTACCACATATGTTTTGGCTTGGGAATATTTCACACTAATGCAAACCCCCTGTGCCTCTGCAGGAAACACGTCTGTGAATTGCTAATTGTTTTAGATTAACCCCAGAGACGTTTGGCAGGCTTGGTTATGGCATTTTCAGCCCACAAATTTAGTGTTTATTTCTTGGGCTCTGATCATACACCTTCCGCCCAGGCAGATAGGTCAGTTGCCCTGTGGAGAGCATGAGGAAGCATCCTGCATCCTCTGACTCTCAAGAGGATGGACCACTCTAGGTCAGCTGCCCTATGGAGAGAATGGGGGAGCATCCTGCATCCTCTGACTCTCAAGAGGATGGACCACTCTGGGTCAGCTGCCCTATGGAGAGAATGGGGAAGCATCCTGCATCCTCTGACTCTCAGGAGGATGGGCCACTCTGGGTCAGCTGCCCTGCCTGGAGCATGGGGAAGCATCCTATATCCTCTGCCTCTCAGGAGGATGGACCACTCTGGGTCAGCTGTCCTGTGGAGAACATGAGGGAGCATCCTGCATCCTCTGACTCTCAAGAGGATGGACCACTCTAGGTCAGCTGCCCTATGGAGAGAATGGGGGAACATCCTGCATCCTCTGACTCTCAAGAGGATGGACCACTCTGGGTCAGCTGCCCTATGGAGAGAATGGGGGAGCATCCTGCATCCTCTGACTCTCAAGAGGATAGACCACTCTGGGTCAGCTGCCCTATGGAGAGAATGGGGGAGCATCCTGCATCCTCTGACTCTCAAGAGGATGGACCACTCTGGGTCAGCTGCCCTATGGAGAGAATGGGGAAGCATCCTGCATCCTCTGACTCTCAAGAGGATGGACCACTCTGGGTCAGCTGCCCTATGGAGAGAATGGGGAAGCATCCTGCATCCTCTGACTTTCAAGAGGATGGACCACTCTGGGTCAGCTGCCCTATGGAGAGAATGGGGAAGCATCCTGCATCCTCTGACTCTCAAGAGGATGGACCACTCTGGGTCAGCTGCCCTATGGAGAGAATTGGGTAGCATCCTGCATCCTCTGACTCTCAGGAGGACGGGCCACTCTGGGTCACCTGCCCTGTGGGGAGCATGAGGAAGCATCCTGCATCCTCTGACTCTCAAGAGGATGGACCACTCTGGGTCAGCTGCCCTATGGAGAGAATGGGGGAGCATCCTGCATCCTCTGACTCTCAGGAGGATGGGCCACTCTGGGTCAGCTGCTCTGTGGAGAGCATGAGGGAGCATCCTGCATCCTTTAACTCTCAGGAGGATGGGCCACTCTGGGTTAGCTGCCCTGTGTAGAGCAGCATCCTACATCCTGCATCCTCTGACTCCCAGGAGGATAGGCCACTCTGTCTTCTCTCAGCTTGTTTTCTTCAGCTCTTGCTGCCTTAAACCCAGCACTGACTGGGTGGCTCAAGCAGTAGAACATAATGTTCTGCCAGTTAGTCCTAGATGCCAGAAGGCTGGAACCCCAGACCCAGGAAATCAGATGAGTACTGGTCTAAGCTTGTAGACAGCCAGCTTGTCACGTGACCTTTCCTCTGTGGCCACTTTCGGAGAGAACTTGCTGCTTTCTCTTTCCCTCTTTATGAGAACACTGATTCCGTCTGCTCAGACATCACACTGATGACATCATATACCTGTAATGAAATTTGGCCAGGGGAGAGGGTTACAATTTAGTCTCTGTGACATTTAAAGAGCTACATTGGCCTCTAGCACTCTGGGTCCCCGCCCCACCCCCCAAGAGACACACCCCTAACCTGTGAGCTCTGAAACACTAATCTCTGTGGCTTCTCTCTGTGGGCTTCAGTTTCCTTTGATTTCTGTCAAGTTTTAGCCTAGACTCTAGACTGGCAGGAAGTGGATTGGGAATGGGAGGGGTTCCGCTGGGGCAGCCTCTCTTTAGGAGACCCTCCCAAATCCCAGCACCCTCCATACTCTGTCCCAGTGACTCCTCTCTCCTCACACCCAGACCTCAGACGGCTAGGGAATGTGTGCTGTCCTTCCAGCTTTCTGTGCTGCTTATCTGTGTACTTGTGACACAGAGTCTTTCCATGTAGTCATGGATGGTCTAAAATGCACTATGTGGCTGGCTTTGAACTCACAGAGATCTGCCTGTCTCTGCCTCCCTGGGGTTGGAACTAGAAATGTGTGCTATTCAACTTGGCCATTTATTAGTCTATGCTTGTTTATAAAGGAATGCCCATCAATTATCTGTTTGATACAAGGATGTCACCTCTGGAAGGGGCATTTTTAGGACAGTAGCAATTCATAGCCTCTTCATCCCTGTAAATTCCTAAAGGACAACTTAAGTGGTGTCATGATGCCTCTATAGCAGTGGTTCTCAACCTGTGGGTCACAACCCCTTATGGTGTTCAATGACCCTTTCACCGGGGTCACCTAAGATCATTAGAAAATACAGCAGTTACCTTGCAATTCATAACAGTAGTAAAATTACAGTTATGAAGTCGCAACAAAATTAATTTTATGATTGAGGGGTCACCACAACATGAGGCACTGTATTAAAGCGTCCCAGCATTTGGAAGGTTGAGAACCATTGTTCCATAGCGATGTCATTTGTGGATCTCACAATAATAGAGTGTCTAGTGTTCATATGTCTGAGGGCGCCACATTAGGGCTGAGGTTGCCTGAAGGATTTGGGCTCTAAAACCTACATCCTCCCTGTTAGTGCTGCTCGGGATGAGACCCACATCCTTTGCTTGTCGGTCCTGGATCTGGAAAGAACAGGAGCTAGACTGCTTTCAGATCTCAGTCCCAGGCTTCAGCGAAGACACAAGAGGCTTTCCTAAGAGCAGAGAAATTATCTCAGTCCAGCCCCGTTTGCTCAGGGGGCAACTGTGAAAGAATGGCTCAGATTCTGGCTTCCGTCCTGTATCAGACCATGCGTGAGCACCTCTGAGATGCGCCCTGTTGATCTGTAAATTGGCAGTGATGTAAGAGGCTCCCATTGTGTACTGTGCCACCTGTAGGGCTTGCTGACTAACACTTTTCTAACACATTGGCCTCTGTTGTCTTGAGTATGCCGTAGATCATCTGTGGATACAACACTTGTTGATCATAATGCCAAAATTATCCCTTATGTGTTGACACAAAGACCTGGGGATGTGTCTCAGTGATAGCATGCCTCCCACGCATAAAACCTTGGATTGCATCCCCGGCATTGGAAGAAAAAAGTACTTCTGTCAACAAGACACATTCATATCCACAATCACAGTATTTGGGAGATGAGGCAGAAAGTTTGTGCTTTTGTGGCCAATATCAGGCTACATACTGAGACCCTGTCTCAAAACAGGCAAACAAACAAAGCAAAGAACAAAAAAGAATTCAAGGGATTAGAAGGATGGCTGAGTAGTTTGGAACATGCCCTACTCCTCCAGCGGTCCTGAGATCCCCAAATCCATGTGGGGCAGCTCACAGCTACTTCCAGGTTCATCTCTAGGAGGTCTGACACCCTCCTTTGGCCTCCGTGGACACCCCTACACATGGGATACACACACACAACGACATGCACTCATAACTAAAAATAATTCGAGTTGCATCCTCCCTCTTAACAAAGGAATTGTTGTGATTGTATGTTGTTAAAATTAATACATGTTCATGAAAACTTGGTTTAAAGAAGAAAATAAACTCCTAATCCTACCAAACAGAATGGCTTCTGTTGCGTCGCACTTGTGTGATAACCTCATGCATCTGACTTCCCAACATACATACTTTTATTTTCTCAGCTAAGACATTCTTTATCTGTGTGCACTGTACTTTTCTGAACATTTTCTTCTTAAGTATTTAAATTATTTTAATAAAATTATATACCTAGGTACACAGTCCTGAATTTAGATAAATAAATGTGATTGCATTGTTTTGCTTTTTCATGGCTCTGTGGTTCTCATCCTACCATCTGTTATGGTATTGGTTAAATCAGGTAGGTCTTTTGCCTTCCCATGCCTTCTGTTGACCTGGCCAGGTAAGTTGCGGTATGACCATGCTTTTGGCCTGTGGAAATACCTCTCAGTCTCTGAAAGAGGGAGTATGCTAAGAATAACTGATACAGTCTTCATTCTTCTGGTCATCTTCTTTCTCTGAGGTCTAGGTGTGAGTCTAACGGTTCACCCTAAGGTGAGACAAACTTCATGCAAATGCTAGAGAAAGCATGGACAGAATCTTAGTTTATGTTGCTGGGATTATATCTACATTCTTCTAGGTTCTTTTTATTATTTCTACAATCTAGGTTTTCAAAGTAATGTGATGGGAAGTCAGAGGTGGATGAGCAGACCCAGCTGCCCATTAGTGATAGCACCTGGGTCGCTCTCCTGGGTCGCTCTCTGGTCTTGACTCCAATTCTTGTTTTCTGAGGTGGGGGGTGTCTTTCTGTGTAGACAACATTGTACTTTTACAGTTCAAAGAACAAAAAGAAATAAATATTGAGCTTCGTTAGTTAGGCTATAATATTCTGTTCCTAAGGATTCAGGATCAAGAAAAGTTTATTATGGATAATCCAGATCCTTTATTGTCACTATATTTGACTTATTAAATGAGCTACTTTCACAAAGCAGTGACCAAAATATTGACAGTAACAACCTAATGCTGGAAAAGTTTATTTTGGCTCTATGGGGAAAGAGCAGTAGAGTGACTCTGTCCATCATGGAGGCTGGGGCCAGGACTCTTCTCATCCCATCAGCCCAGTTCCTTGTAACCTGCAGAGACCCACCTTGTGTGTCCTATTTGAGTCAGCCACACCCCACCTCCTGCAGGTCCCACAGCCTCCCCAAATAGAGCTCTCATCTGGGGAACAAGTACTCCAACACGAGCCGGTCAGGGATGTCTTAGATTCAGACTATAACCATCTCACATGTTTCTCCTTCCACCTTATGGCCCTGAGGAAAGGCTCAACCCTCAGCGTCTGTGCGGCTTTATTCTCGGATGCTAAGTGGAAGATGATGGGTTTGCTGTAGATATCCGTCAGTATGACTTTAAATTGAGTTTTTTCAATTCTTAGGAATTTAGCTGCCAAGAGCAAAGATGTGCTTTGCCTCATTCATCGGTGCTCGCCTTCGCTGCTCTTCGCTGCATTATTTAGGTCTTTAAGGGACTCTTGCAGATGTTTTAAGCTACCAGTTTTTATGTAAAGTGTGGCTCTGTTCTTAGCATTTTGAGTAATGGTGAGTTGATCTGATTATAAGAAGTATGAGAGAACACTACTGCCTTTACAGACAATGGGGTTGGCCTAGACTTCTTTATACTTCATGATTCTCAGGTTTCCAGTGCAATTTTATAACAGCCACCCTTTACAGTAGCTGTGAAGATTTAAAACAATATGTATTATATCGCTGTAATTCTTACGGCTCTTACATTTCAACTCTGGGGTCTGTATTCATATTTGTCTTTTCCTGATACATCTTTTATCACTGTAGAACATCACTAAGCCTTGTTACCTCAGTTTCTCATTTGCATCATAGGGAAACTTGTGTTGGTCTCACATTGTTGAAAAAGTTCAACAAAGTTTGTAAAGTGGTCATAATTATGCTTGGTTTGTAAATATTGAGCATTCTTGGTATAACATTGGTGGTTTTGATGCCATTTTATTTTAGGCAACTCTCTTACCTTTCCTCCCCAAGGCATCTTAAACCCAGCATTTTGTTAAACAGCATTGCTTTAATCCAGCAGATACTTTGTTTTAATGGTCCTGATTGAGCTGATTAATGGTTTTCTTCATCTGCAACCTGGGGTCCTGCCTTCCTGTGTCTCTAACTTTCTCCATCTGTCAACAGGGGCGAAGAGGCCTTGGCTCTGTGTTTGTCTGGGCATCTGGCAATGGTGGAAGGAGCAAAGACCACTGCTCTTGTGATGGCTATACCAACAGCATCTACACCATCTCCATCAGCAGTACAGCTGAAAGTGGAAAGAAACCGTGGTACTTGGAAGAGTGTTCATCTACACTGGCCACAACCTACAGCAGTGGAGAATCCTATGATAAGAAAATAGTATGTAACTTTTACATGTCTATTACGATCCATTTCTTCAGTGTTCATGTTGAAAGTTAAGAGAGATCCATAAATGTGTAGAAGGAGCTTTTAGAAACAGCAGATCTGATTAGCTGATGGTACCAAGTAAATCACTGTGAACGTTAACAGTCTATTACTGATTCCTTAAAAATGCTTATCAGGATCATGATATTTGAACATTAATATAATGTTAATCATGACTAGGCTTTATTTTTATTGAGAACAAATGATTGGTCTACATTTACGTTGATAAGAAAGAAAGAAAAAAACAAGAATCAACATGTGATTCTCAGCTTAGTGCCCCTATCACTGACTTCTGATTCTGGTGTCTTAAATAGCTAATTCATTATGAACAAAAAAGTATATATGAGAACTAAAATTCACACTTAAGATGTACGTTTGCGTGTTTATTTCCATGGGCTCCACATCTACAAACCAACCGACCACACTACATTGAAATTACCTTGAAGATATTCTTTTGTAGTCTTTATTCACTAAACAATACAGTATTACAACTGTATGCATGGCCCTTGTGTTATTTTGTATATTAAAGATATTGGGTAGTACTTAAGGAAGAATGTGCAAACATAAATACGTAAATATATGTCATTGTATTTTATATGCAGGACTTAAACGTGTAAGTCCTGTTTTAGGATTCCTGAAACCAATCCTTTGCAGATATCAAGGGGCTATATTTATCCAATGTGTACTAACCCTGTACCAGCTGTGCTTCTGGGTCTACTGTAGTTTACTGAATGGGGAATTATGGAAGTGCAGTGGCGTCCCCTATTCACCATCCTGACCTGCTATCTTGTAAAATGGCTATTCAGGATTCAGGTTACTAGATTGGCCTACCTAAGTGGAGCCATTTTCTAGGTCTAAGTCCTTCCTTATAATGTGAGGGTTTAGGAGTTTTTAGTTCATGGAGCCATTGCTGAAATAATTGGGGGAGACATGAGTCAATAAAAAACGCAACCCAAATGCTAACCCTTCTCAAAGTCTATGGAAACTGACTCTTAGAATGCCTGACACAGCACTACTAATTCTAAATGTCAAATGCTAGTCCTCTTCTCCTGACCATGGTTTTCCAGAGTGTCTCAGGATTCCTCTTTCAAAGAGACCTCATGTCCTGCTGAGCTGTTTTACCTGATGTTTGAGGAGCCACACAGGGACAGATCACACTGTGAAGGGGCATCTCATTTTTCTGTAGCAGTAGGGAAGCCACTGCAATGGTTCAGCAATTAAGAATACTGGTTGTTCTCCCAGAGGACCTGGGTTTGCTTCCCAGCATCCACATAGCAGCTCACAACCATGTTACTCAAATCCCAGGTTATCTAGTGCCCTCTTCTGGCCTCTGTGGGCACTGCATACTTATGGTACACAGACATATATTCAGGCAAAAGACCCATACACATAAAGTTGAATGTATACAAGTCCATCTCTCAGTACTTCCTGAATCAGTTATCAATGAACTAACTCTAAACACAAAGTAAAATACATAAGGAAAAAGCACAAGACTAGACGTTTCTGGCTTAATTAAAACCTGATGCTGCTCACCAAGATTTTGATTTCAGTATAGAGCTGTAAACATCTGGAGAACTCTTTTGCTTTTCAGAAGAAAACTGTATCCCCTAACTTGTCACCCTCAACTACCAGTGTCCCGTGACACCCATCTCTGTATCACGAAGTAACTGAGAAACTCCGGGATAAGATTCCCACCATTTACAGCTCTAGAGTCTAAGGACTGGCAGCAAGCTCATACTTCCTCCCAAGCATCTTATGACCTCTCCAGTCCTGTTGTTCCCTGTGACACCATTGCTGTGGGGATGTACTGATCAGCTCCAGAAATGCCTTTTCTAAAAGAAGCTTGTAGTCTAATGAACAAAATATCGAAACGGGGAGGTGTGCCCACATCCCTGACGGAACACGTCACTTGGCCTGAGCAACCTTAGCATCATGTCTACGAGGTTTTTCCTGGGCACCATTGTGTTTGTAACTGGGCAGCAGTTGTTGTGGCCCCATAAACATAGCCATCAAGCACGTGTGAGCGCCAGATGTTTACAGTTCTATAATGAAGTCAAAATCTTGGTGAGAGGAGAAAGTTTGGGGTGGGACCTGAACACCATGGCTGGATGTCGGTGTCCTTCTGTGAGGTCTTACACTTCAGTTTCCCGTCACAAACTGGATGCATATTTAACTCCTCCTTCTATCTGCTTTGTGATTCTCTTTCTCAAAGGAAATTTCCATTTATTAAGATTTAGAAATTTATTGTTTTGCTTATGGGATGATGTCTTCAGACTAGAGATAAACTCGGGAATCTCCTGATGGAACTAACTGGTGTCTCACCACACTGGCGCACACTGTCCAATGGTTAGGGAACATAACAACTTGTGTAAAATCATGAGCTTAATTCTAGATCACAGTATTTCTGCAATGAAGAAATAATCTTTAAGGGCATTGGTTTCTCATTACAAAGGCCAAAAATTTGTTCATCTCTGCATTTTCTTCTCTTTACCTAGTTCTTCAATTCTTTTCTTAATGTTTGTACCCTCAAATTACCCACAAAGGAAGAAGAAATTTGGAAACTGATTGAATCCAGTGTCTGACTTCACAATGACCACATAGTGCTGAGCCACCCACTCCGAGTCTTGACCTCCTCAACTGTAAAATTGAGGTGACACCCACATGGTCCCAGAGATTCCCGTGAGACAATGACAGCCTGAGTCTCAGTACCTGGTGTGCATGTGGCTCTATTAGAGACTGGCATCACTGTCCTTAGACTGTGCAGCCTTCTGCACCCTGGAAGGTCTGTGGGTTGCATCTCTATTCACAGTGGTTCCCATTGCACCTCCATTTTCCCAATCCGTAAAACCCTGTGGTCTGTTCCACCAACCCCATAAAGAAAGCCACTGTGATCAGGAACATGTTAACAGCCTGAACATGAGTGGAGCTGGCAGCGACATCAGGTTTTTATGGTCCAGCTGACCCCCTTTCCTTCCAGATGTCAGGATGATGAATAAGCCCACAGAGCGCCCAGGACCTTGCCACCGCCAGGCTTTGAACCTAGACGCCTGTGGTCTCTGGCTGATGCCTGCCTCCTGTTAGTGGCATCCGTGATTGAGTGCTACAGCAGTGGCAGTGTCCTCTCTGCACTGGGCCCCTCCCCAGAGCCATCCATTTCCTTCTGTCATTTGTCTCCTCTCCCGAAAAGCACAGCTGTCGTTCTTCATTCCCGAGAGCACCTTAGTGATTTGAACCAAGGCGGCTGCTCAGGAGCTGAGGGACAGGAAATATCTCTCGTCTCCTTCCGGGAAAGCGCTTTGTTAAATAAACTTTACATCCCTGGGACAAAAAGGTCTTTTCATGATTTGCAAGCAGGAAAGCTTGCCCTGGGTTTCAAAATAGAGCGAGGCCCGTACACCTGCATGCCCTGCCATTGCTCGCAACTCTAACAGTGGGCACTGGTGTTATAGTCACACTCACATAGACCTGGGGCCTTGGTGGCCTGACAGCTTATTCCAGCAAATGAAGCATCCAGAATGTCAAGGGTCTAATAAGGAGCTCTTTTCTAAACAGAATGGTCAGGAATGACTATTGTTTGTTTGCAACGAAAATCTCACTTAGCCCAAGCTAATCCCATGGTGCTTCTGCCTTGGCCTTCCATGTGCTAAGATTACCTCTGGGACCTGCCACATCCTCTAAACAGATATTTTTAAGATTTATTATTATTATTTTTATTATGTGTATGTATTAGCACAGGTGCCCTCAGAAACCTGCTGTGTCAATTCCCCGGGATCTGGAATTATAGGGGCTTATGAGCAACCTGGATGCTAGGAGCCATACTCAGTTTCTCTGCTAGATCAATACAGTCTATTACCCACTGAGCCACATCTCTGGCCCACTCTGATTAGCTAGTTTAAAGCCATGACTTAAAGTAATGTTTTCCTTAGCATAATTGTATATATAGCATTCTGTATCTCCTGTGACGTATTTATAGTTGTTATAACATATCATAAACATAACATAAACATAACATTTGTGACCGTTCTAGTGAGAACCTGATACAGCACTCTGCACGTTGCCTGTAACCTATCTCAGTATCCTGAAAGCCCTGTGTACAGGGATCATCTTGTTCAACTCACAGATAAGAAAACAGAGACCTGAAAGGCTAGGGAAAAAAATACAGCTGGTCTATTGGGGGCACCTAGGTTCCAGTCAAGCAGAATGAAGCCCAAGCCCGTCTATCGTTGGTGTACCATCATGCCCGACACTTGCCAGGGCCATCCAGTGTGGCGCTATGTAGGGAAGGATGGTCACTTACCTGGTGTTCTCTTAATAGCTGTCCACCACATTTTACCATCTTGCTCTTCCTAACTGAATCTCTGGCCTCTACCCTTTTCCTAATCCCCTCAGTCAGCCACACTCTCCCAAGATGGTGCTTCTGTGTGGTCAGAGTAGGGCTGCATCCTCTGCTGAGACTTCCTTGTAGGAGCCTGTTGCCTGGAGCCTCCCTCCGGCTAGGTAGAGGAGCGTACCTCTGTGTTCCCTGCATGTGGGCTCGTTCCCTCCACCACCCACTTCTCAGTCAGCCGCACTTCCCAGTGTACTTAGCCTCACTTGACACTATTGTCTACATTCTTCATTTACTGTCTGATTTTCTTGCCAGAGTGGAAACTACTTGAGAACGAAGAGTCTGTGCTCTCTTGGCTAGAGCCAGACTCCATAAGTGTCCGTGCAAAAATAACCATGTGAAAATAACCTTCATGGAAGGTAAACATTTATTGAAATAGTTACTGTGGAAAATGGTCAAATTTATGTGCGTAACAACCCATACAAGCTATCAAAGTTTTGTCTTTAAATCTCACTGCTTCCATCGCTTCCCCCTATTGTGTTGTAGAACTAAAGCTTTATTCAGTTGCTCCTACCAGGAAGTTATCTTTATTTTAGAACCTCTTCTGTCTTTGGCTACCCACCTGCCCCCAAGTCATTTGTCCTGCTGATTCAACTTTGCATTCCTGTTCAGAGAGGGTCTCTGAGCCATGTTTTGGCTCATAAGCATTCTGCGCTCTTCTTCTGATATCATTTTACTTATATGTATGTGTTCAAAATGCACATGCAGCCTGCAGTATATCAGGGGTGACCACAGAGACCAACTCCAGAGAGATGAATTAGCCCACTGCTCGTAAGGCTTCTAAGCACTCACTTCCTCCTGTAGAGAAGCCCTGCTCCCTTGCTCTCCAGCCTCCTCCAGCACCCACTCCTGCTTCAAATGCAGTCACCGCTCACATCAGATCCATCTCTGCCATCGCCTCTGCTCTCTTCCATTGAGAAAATCTCATTTAAAAAGGAGTCTCCTTCTTTCTGTTTCTTGAGTAAATAAATGGAAGAACAAGTCCAGATATGTTCAGTAGTGGGACCCACATTCTCCTCAGAATGTACCAACGCATACAGGAGCCCTGCTTGCTGTACCCGCTTGCTGGAAGGCTAGAGCACCAAGGCTGTTCTGCTGTTCCTGAGGTGACTCGAGGGTTGACTATGTTGCTCTTGTCCTCACGGGTGGCAGCACACTCAAAAATTCTACTTTTTTTACGTTGTTGGTTCAGGATTTAATACCTTTCCTGCTTACTAACTGCTTTGCTGCTGTGTGTCCTGGAACAAGATAATTAGCCTTGCTGAACCTCCTTTTCCTCCGCTGTTAATGACGTAATGCTTTCCTTGCAAACATCCTGTGGCTGTGTGGAATGTTCTACACCCAGGCACCTCACCATCAGTTGCTAATAGTAGTTTGAGGAGAGAAACCTTGAGGTTAATGGCTACCCTTTAATTTGGTTGGCTGGTTTTCGTTTTGTTTTGCTTTGCTTTGCTTTTGAGACAGTGTTTCTCTGTGTAACAACTCTGGCTGTCCTGGAATTCACTTTGTAGACCTGGGTGGCCTCGAACTCACAGAGATATCCTGCTTCTGCCTCCCAAGTGCTGGGATTAAAGGTGTGCACCACCACCACCTGGCCAACCCTTGACTAATTTACAGTATCAGTACACACGTAACTTTCGTGGGATGATTCTAAGTGTCTCGGAGTCCTGATTGAGTAGTCAGAAGAGAAGTGACCTTAAAGTGTTTCTAAAGAAACGGAAAGTTGAGAGTGTAAAATGAAATGAGTCCAGGGGAGCTTGAGTCAAGCAGTTCCACTTGGCAAAGAAATCCTTGCTTCTGTTGCATTGTGGAACTCAGCTGCGCTGTATGGGGGAATAGAAGTGAGACGGGAAAGGACCCCTGTTTAGAGACGCAGGTTCATTCCTTGCATCCCGCATATTTAAGTTCTCTTAGCAAAACATGAGTGGTCAGTGTTTTATACTGAATCCATCCTACTCACTGAATTCTGCACCCGTCTTGGTGACATCTATGGACAGAAGTCATTTAGTGGTCCTTATTTCTTTTCAGATCATGTGCTTAATAACGAGCTAACACCAGTTCATTGTCTCTGCCCTTCACCACGACTGCTGGATCTAAAACAGTTCAGCGAACAGATTTCCAACCCAAATCCATCAGCACTAGGAGCAAATTCATCCTAACAGATAGCAAAATCATTTCATGTTTTAAAAATATCTTTTCAGATCCTCTATAACAGGTATGAGGCAAACTGGCACCTTCAAACTAAAAAGGATCACAGGGCATCAGGGAGAGAGGACACTTACTGTGGGTTGCTGTAAACGCTTGTCACTTAGGGCCCAAGTCAATCTGCACTGAGATTCCCTGGAGAGTGGTATCAACAGGCAACAGTCAAAAGCCCAATCAGCTCTAGTAATGAACTGTGAAGTATTAGGAAATAAGAGCCTAGCGAGGAAAGTGGTGGTTCTTCTCAAGGATCCTGGCTGGAACTGAACAAGACCCTGCCTGGCTCACCAAGAAAAGATGACATCCCTAACTTTGCGGAGTCCAAAACCCATCTGCTACTGATCCTATGAGGCTGGAAATCTAATTTGCCCATCAGGACAGCTTTGATCTGCTCAGGGCCTGTGTCTTCTCCAGTTTCCTTCTCGGTGATGGACGCAAATGATATTTTCTTGAGCAACTTTAGTTCTTTGGATACTGATTCTGTTTCTGATTTGGGTGGTGAATTGAGGGAATTTGGAACAGGCGAGCCTGCCGCCGGGATTGAGACCAAATTCTGAGCCATTCTCGAGGGAGTCTGAAGCAGGAGCGCGACTGCCCTGTGTTGGGGTCTGCACACTGGATGCAGCTTTCCCTCCAGGTGCACTGGCAGGTCCTGTGTTCTGTTCCCTGTGCCTTGTGATGAGTGTGCTTACCTCAGTTTGTCCTGGCTTTAAACCATCATTTTTCTTCTAGCTTGCACATCCCATAGTGGTCTTTGCTTTTTCCTTCTGCAGATAGACATAAATATTCCCTGGTATTCTGGTTTCTTTTAATGGTGAGAAGCTTACCTTAGATGCTCCTGGTAGTTTACACCTGGACATCTCTCCCATTGACAGTAACTTCCTATTGAAGTGACCCAGCTGGAATTTCACTTAGAGCAGAGAAGGAAGAAGGGTGTTTTTGTTTCTTCTTTTGCCTGAATCTTTTAACCTCCAGTTTTCCATCACCTTCCTGCTCCACTCCCCTCTGACTCCTTTCATTTAGTTCAAATGATTGAAAAGAGAACACAATGCTGACTTGAATTCCACACAAAGTTGTCAAAAGTGATAGTATTTGACACATCAGTGATGTCTCTCTGTGACGATTCTAAGTAGCTTTTTATGTCAGTCCATGTTATGTGTGTGTGTGCCAGGTAACCATAAAAGAATGTGTCAGATTTATGCTATGGATCCTACATCATAAGGTATTTCTTGTTCTTGTCTGGCCAGAGCTGGCTATTTGTGAGTTTCCCCAATGTCGAACACACTCTCCAAGTGTGTGTTCTGGACCTAAGTATGTGTATTGCAAGTGTCTGGTACAAGTAAAGAATAAGTAGGTAGATACCATTAAAAGACTTGGATCCACCAAAATTCATTGACAAACTTAGCACTTGCATAAAGGCATGTGACCATGAGATGAGGTAAAAGTCAAAAGCAAATGTTGTCTTTTGAGACCATCTCTCAAAAATAAGGACTTTGGAGACCTAGAAAAAGGCTATTTCTGATGTGTTCATGCTTGGACTCAGAGACGTGTACCTCAGAAAATGACTGTAGAGATTCCCCCCCTGATTTAAAGTAGGATAGAAGTGCCTTTAAAAAAACATCATGTATTGCTGGGCAGTGGTGGTGCATGCCTCTAATCCCAGTACTCAGGAGGCAGAGACAGGTGGACCTCTGTGAGTTCGAGGCCAGTCTGGTCTACAGAGTAAGTTCCAGGACAGGCTCCAAAGCAACAGAAAAATCCTGTCTCAAAAAAAAAAAAAATACGAATTATTGTGGGCATTTGCTGTGTGAGTGTGCGCGCAGTTCTCTTCACCCACCCTTACGTAAGTTAAGAGATCAAACTCAGATCACCAGACTTGCACAGTAAATGTTTTATCCACGGAGCCATCTCTCCACCCCCAGAAATGCCTCTTTTAACAATTCAGCCACCCCACTCCTGGTATTATATTCAAGGGCACTTGAAATCAGATTTCGAAAAGTGTTCTGCATTTTGTATGCATTTGGAGAACTGTTCAGCAGCCAGACATGGAAACAAGCCTGGTGTCCGTCATGATGAGTGACTTGGAAAGTCCAGCACAATGGAGTAGTGGTCAGGTTTTTTTTTTTTTTTTTAAAGATTCTGTCATGTGCTGCCCTGCCGTATCCATGAAGCTTCAGGCTATCACGTAGGTGAATTAATCCGTTCAGTGAGAGACAGATCCTAAGTGGTTTCATTTAGGTGAGGTACTTAATCAAACACATCACAGCAGGAGGTGATGGAAGGTGAGAGTCAGAACAGTTGTCAATTCTGACTTTCCTTCCTGCATATGAGAAAGATCCTAGAGACCCAGGACAGAGGTGTGTACTTAATAATGCCATTTACACAAAAGTTGCCAGGAGGGTTAACTTATGCCACACCTTTTCAAAGTCAGTTAAGAACTTAGGAAGCTCCTTTACGTATAGGGAAGTGCGGATCTATCACCTGTAGACCCATGTCTCTGTGGCTTCACGTATTTCTTCTCCCACTTCTTTCGTGTCCGTGTTCGTACTTACGTGATGCAGGTCATTTGGTAGCATGACAAATGCTCTGCTGTGGGAAACTGAGTGGTCTGAGGTCCTGCTCCAGTTCTGTCACATGATGGGAAAGTCCATTCAGGCCCCTGTGGTTGGAGAAGACAGTGGTGAGGCTGACGTGGGGCCGGGGTGTCCACCTGCTGCCTCACCCAACTTCAGCTCTTCTCCGTCCTCTTCCGAAAACAAAGGCTGTGCTCTCAGCTGCTGCCTCCGCTCACGGGCTTTCGGGCCGGCTTTCACATCAGCTCACTTCTCTGTGATGGGTGGTGACACCCTTGTCTTCATGCCAAAGAAGGGTTGCCGGTGTCACCCAGTGACCACAGCATGTCCACTGATTCGTCTCCCATCTAACACAAAAATCAGTCCCGAGGGAACACAATGCATGCCTGCCCAGGAGGGAAAATTTTTATTTTAATCTAAGGGGTATTACAATGGCTTCTGGAGTCATATTCTATAGTACTTAATTTTTCTTGTTAAGGAGAATTTAAATTTCATTTTCTTTCTTAGTGAGACAGTAATGAAACACAGTCTGGGAACCATTGCCTCTGCTGAATGGTAATACAATTCAGTCAGAGCTAAAGTGAGCTGGATTCAAGCCAAGAAAATAAAATGATCTGGTTTTCACATTTGGATTGCAAGGGAAAAAATGGAAAAGCAGCTAATCTCTTTTGTATAACTTGCAAGCCCACACTGCCGTAGCTGCGTGTGAGGTACAGGAGCTCAACCCTTGCTTCTCCTGTCCGTGTGAAACCTTTGAGGAAGCCTTCACTCCTCTGGGCAGCAGTCTTATGAATTCTACAAAAAGTCCACAAGCAAAGATCACTTGTGTGCAGGGACTTTTTCTTGAGACCTGATGCTCTCCAGATATATAACTTGGAGAATGTGAGAGCTATATAGTTCACCTACCCACACCAGGTTTTCTGTCTGTTCACTTATTATATTTAATTAGATTAAAATGTGGGTCAATTAAATAATTTTCATCTTAATCCAGAGTGAGATGAGGTAGGGTAAATAAGGTACATACACAGTGGACTTTTAGGAGATCCGTGCATGACCTTGAGGTTCTAAGGCGTGGTTCACCCTTAAAAGCCATTCCGCTTTGAATGGAGTCAGTTTCCAGTCATTTGGTTTATCCAGACAATTATTTGAAGATGAATGGTAACGGGGGTCTGGAAACATTGAATTTAAAATTAATCTTTAATTCCTCTCTATCCACTTTTTGAGTAGACTGTCGTCAGGGCCTAAACTTCTTCACTCTTGTTTTTCAGATCACTACTGATCTAAGACAGCGGTGCACGGACAATCATACCGGGACGTCAGCCTCAGCCCCCATGGCTGCTGGCATCATTGCCCTAGCCCTGGAAGCCAAGTAAGCCTTGATCTCTCTGTCTTCACTGGTGACAAGCCCCCACCTCTAAGAACACTCTCCCTTCCCCTATATACGTAGTCCTTAGCACAATAGTCCAGGAGATAACTTCCCACGCCAGTGTTTAAATTTGCAGTGATTTGGGCTTTCAGGCATTTTTTTTTATTGGTGGGAATAGTGGCTCACACCTGTAATCCCAGCATTTGGGAGGTTGAGGTAGGAGGATCGCAAGTGTGAGACTAGCCGGGGCTACATACCAAGTTCTAGGTCAGCACAAGATCCATAACAAAGGATATATCATGAGACCCTGTCTCAGACTAACAAACAGAGAAACAGAACGACAAATAAGCAGCACTCGTTCATAGAGAAGTGTGGGGTTTACATGTGCTTTATAAAGCAAGCCGTGTGGTTCCTTCATTATGGAGTCACAGCATTAGCTATTTGGCTGCAATGGTCTTATTCTATCGGTCTTTCTTTTTGTCCCCCAGTGTTTCTGTGAGCCTAAGGCAGGTTACTAATGCCTCCCTTTCTGGTCCCCTTCTCCATAGCTCAGCAAGGCAGCTCAGAGTCCGGGACAGCAATGCTGTCACAGATTGACTCAATAGAACAGGATATGTCAAAGTCACATGTGGCAGGACCCCACAGACAAGAACAACACATTTCCCTCAGCTTTGCTCCTGGCCCATCTAGTCAAACTGTCCAAAAGCCATTTGGACAGGCTCCATAAGCTGTTTGCATGTGACACCTCCTCTTGTCTCAAAGCAAGTGGGTCCCTTTGACAGAGCCTTAGAAAACCTTGTACAGATGTAAAATCCCCGCCTCCATCACAAAACCTAAAGTGTCTGGAAAATCTGAAAGTTCTTTTGTAAATTTAACACCCAGATTTATTTGAGAAGTGGATTCATATCCCATACATTGTGAAGATGCCTATCTTCACTGCGTCAGTGTTCATGCAGATAATGGCCCTCTGGCTCAGCCCTCACCAGAGGTTCTGTATTATACCTGCAATTAACACCATTTCTGGAAAAAAAAATTTGTGAGTTCCACACACATTTAATCCAAGGATTTTTTTTTTAAGGGGGGATTTGAGGGTCTGTTCTCTGAGGTTCTCCCTGTATGAAGATACTAAGAAAATAGAACAGGAGTAATGACATCAGTATTTTCCAAAAGGAGCATTGCATTCCTCCCCAGGGATGATGCAAAACTCTTCTATCTTGTTGAACCTAAGAGTGCATCACTAGCAGGTCGGGTGCAGGGGGGGGGGGGGAGACCCGTGACACAGGGAAGCGTGGGCCTTGCTGGTAGAATGGGCTAGTTCATTCCCCCAATAGCCAAATGGTTCTTCACCATTCCTAGCCACCTTCTTAGTAAGGAGACAAGAGCCAAGGTTGATGCTGTCCTAATACAGCGTGCCTTTAGCATGTAAATCCTTGCACTGTAAAAGGAAGGGAAACACTGCCTCCAGATCTGGCGTCATAGCTTTGGGTGGCCACCCACCTAAGCCTTTTCATTGGATGCTATCCAAGTTCCCATGAACCTTTGGGTTCCTTTTTGACAAGACTAAATGTGAAGTCAGTTTCAGCACGCTCTATTTCTTAAGGTGCTGGACATTTGGGGTTGGCAAAGAATCCCTCTGACTCTCTGAAATTCTCACTTTACAACTTTTCGCTCGATCTTCTGGCAGCAGAAGCGAGTTAAGTGTCTGCAGTTTTCAATTTGCTGGATATGAATAGGATGTTGGGGTGAAAAAAAAGATTTTTTTTCCTGAAATTCTAGGTGGTTTCTCTGGAATATTTTCCTATCCATGAAATATTGAAGGGAAATAAAAACCCGGAACTCATCACCCCCTCACTCCCACATAGAGACCAGAATCTCAAACTCAGACTTGGCCTCTCGACACATAACTGCTGTTGGACACACTGAGCTGAGTCTCGGTTCTTTGAGAAATTACTGTAACCCTATTTTTCCAGTGACAGTTCTTTTCAACACCATTTAAGATAGCCATGCACAATCCTCATGTTAAGTCCCCATCCTCCCACTCAGGGACACAAGGTCCCACTCAGGGACACAAGGTCCTCTGGAAGCATGTCCTCCTCGCTTTTCCATGGTGAGGATTTCTTACCATTCATTCGTGCCAAATTGCCACAAGTATGGGGTAACCTATATTCTCCAAACACAGGTTATCTGGAAACTACTGTACTTTAAGAGTTTTAGCAAGCCATTTCAATCATGGACCTATAATAGTGGTAAATAAAGAGTCTGATTAAACAAGAAGGAATAGGCCTTTCCCTGTAACTCTATTGGTGTGACCTACGGGTCGACCTCTGCCTGTAATTGAAGCTGAAAATGCCAGGAGAGAGGTCCGAGTTGTCTAGGAGTGGGTCAGTTGTGGCACGAAACCAGCATCAGAGTAAGCACTGGGGTTGGAGTTTGAGCAAAAATTATCTGAAAGGAAGAAATTGCAGAGAGGAGCTCAAATAACAGTGTACCGAGGCTGCAATTGCTCTCCAGCTAAGCCTGGGCTATGCCCAGCTCATTACCCACTTCCTGAGGCTGTCGCCTTGCAATCTTCTCTTCCACTCAGTAATGATGGACCTTGGCATTTTGATACGCAGCCTTTACAAGCGCAAGCCATCGGTGCCCCCCTTGAAGGGAAATGGGAAAGGAAGCTCAAACAGATGGAACCACGGCTTGCAAGGCTGTGCTCCTTCCCAGGTGCTCGGGCTGCCCGCAGAGCTTGCTAAGCAGGAGATAGGCTAGACCTTCAGATGGGCACGCAAAGAGCATCCCTGTTTAACCGCACAGCCCCTTTACCCCTACGTGCAAAGATCATTGTGTCACTAGCTTGCTATGCTTGCTTGGCGTGGGAACACAGAGGAAAGTGCCCGTCTTCGGCTTCCCTCAGCCTGTCTCCCCTAGGGATTTGTTGAGACCTCTAGGAATACGAGTCGTATTATTGATGGTAGAATTTTTACTATTTGCATCGGCTAAGAACAAAGAGAACAAACACAAAAGAGACTCTGATTAAGTTTAAAGTGTACAGATCTCTGGTCCAAACTTAACAACCATTGGATCGTAAAATAATTTTTCTGCGACAGCTCATAGGATTCCCTGAACATCATTATTCTTCTGGATATATAAACCTTGCATTGCAACAGGTGCTTATGTAGAAAGCCCATATATCCATGATTGAAAGATCAACTTCTGGGATGGTTGAGATGGCTCAGTGGGTAAAGGTACTTGCCACCAAACTTGAGGACTTGGGTTCAATCCCCAGGGCCCATATGGTAGAAAAGAAGAACTAACTTCTGTAAGTTACCCACTGACTTCTATGGCCATGTGTTCCCCAACACGCATAAAAAAAATAAGCAAATAATAAAATACAATTTTTTAGAATTGGGAAAAAGAATGGAGAATCATTGTCTGTTTCATGGGTTCACATTCATAGATCCCATCAACCACATTCCAAAGTTCTTGAGAAAAAGATGGCATCTTTACTAAAAGCACATGGACATGTTTTTCTTACTGTTATTCTCTAAGCAATGCAATGCAGCAACAGATGTCTTAGCATCTGCACTGCCCTAGGTGTTAGAGTCATCCAAGGATGAATACAGCGTGTGGCACTGTGCCAAGGTCACTTGTAGCACTGCATCGTTTTTTAGAAGGACTTGATCTTCTGTTGGCTCCGAGGTTTGCCAAGGGTCCTGAGGCCGATGCCCCACTGAAATGGATTCTGTTCCCAAGAATGCATGATTCCTACTCTGGCTCCTTCTCTCCTCTTTGAGAATCTTGCCTGTCTGGTTAAGTAGGTGATTTCTCCCCTGTTCCCTTAGACTTCTAAAGCCTATGAATGATTTTAAGATAAGTGGAAACACCATCACCTTACAGGGGAGAAAAAAACTGACTTTTGTGTTAAAGACTGCTTGGCTCATTTATCACTTCAGAAAGTTTATAGTATGCCAATATTTGAGATTTTGTAGCTTCAAAATAATTCCATGGTTTCTCAGCTGGTCAAATAGAGAATAGAGAGTCAGTAAATGCTAGGGATCTAATCGCGGTGGGAGCCATTATTAAAAAGGGTATGCTGTCATGGAGCAAACATGTAGAAGTTCAGGTTGGAGCGAGTATTGTGGGGAGTGGCCCTCTGCTAGTGTTCAGTGGTGAGTGTACAGCTGTTGTCGGCTAAGCAGAGCAGGATGCCACATCTGCAGGTGTCTGCCTCAAGCTCAGTGCACACCCAGTGTGCCACACTCAGAGGACAGACAGCCAAAAGAGTATGATAGCAAACGGTGTTTCCTGCAATCAGTTTATGAAATTAGGAGAACTGACATTCAGGAAAGTGAGTGCTTGGAGCAGTGTGTTGTGTTTTGCTGAAAACTGGCATGGCGAAGTAAAATGTCAGCATTAGCTCACAGAACTCAAAAGCTGTGCTCACCATTGCAAAGGATCCGTCACTGAAAGAAGGGAAAACATACATTCAGCAATCAAGAAATGTTACTCTACGTAGTGAGTGATAAATAAGAAGAATTGAGTTAGGTAGGAACTTACAATTTTTTTTTTTTTTAAGATATAGGGGTTATGTCTAGAGAGACCCTTCCACAAATCCTTGGTTTAAATTATCCAAAAGCCTTTTTTTTTTTTCAAATTTAATCTCTAAGTAGGCTACAGAATAACTTACTTTGGGAAAACACAATACATCTAAATTTAAACTTAGAGACTAAGAAAATAAGTATACTAGAAATATCCCTTGTACATAGTAAGCCTTGACTGCTTTAGTGCCTTGTACACACATGTACACACAAGCACATTGCCAAATGGGTTCATCCACTTTATCTTTATTGTCTGTATGCTATTTCCTATTCCCTTGGTTTTTGGAATGTGTCATATAGGTACATATGAAGCACATACAGACTATAGAGTATTCTAGATTGTTTAGCTAATCTTTGTGTTACTGATATTTTCATGCGTAGTACTTCCTGATTGAAACTTAAATTCATTGGGATTAAAGATTATTCTTTATAACCTTTTTTATGTTTAGATAACAATTGTATTAAACACTAGGGGAAAACCTTAAGGCAGTATAGTCTATACAAAGAGAATTGGGTGGAGCTTAATTAGACATTTTTGTTTGTTTGTTTGTTTGTTTTTTTAAGCCATTAGCTATGAAAGCTAAAATCTCACCAGGGAAGTAAATGTTCACTGGCAGATATACACAATCCATTCATAAAAGCTAAAACAATTCTCAGAGGAATGACTGTGGACATGGTAAGACATGGTTGAGAATAGAAATGACCAGTTGATGATTCAAGGTGGGGTGGTGTTCTCTTTTGTATCCTCTGCGTCACCTGAGCAATCCATTTTTAACAGGTGGAATCCTAACAAACACAGATTCACTCACCTATTGAAACAGTCTTATGAGAGGACTGAGTCCTAAATCAGCTGGCAGAATAGCTTACTGGCATGTATGTCGTTTTTATCCCTCAGGTCCTTCCATCAATTGATGTTTGTTAGTGACTTTTCCCTCCTTTGCTTACTATGAGTCACCCTCTGAGCTCCTAAGGGAAGTTCTTCCACCTTTGGTCCTGAGTGGGAGAGATCATGTCAGAGCCGGGGTGGCCCAAGTGTGAAGAGCGGCCGCAGAGCCAAGGCATGAGTCACTCCGTCTGCCCTGACTTTGAAATAAACTCCTGACTGGTCTTCTCTCAGGAGATTAAACAATCTGCAATTTTCATAATTTAAAAAGCCCATCCATGCTGGTGTTCTGTAGTTCCATCTTCCCCACCACTGTGTCTTTGGCCTCCTCTTTCCCCGCAAGCTATCCTGTTGGTGTGTAAGAAAAAGAGAGGACACCGCCCTAATGTGTGACCCACTTATTGTAAGTTACCTGAGGCTGTTGAGACGATACCTGGAGTTTGTGACAGGCTAGTTCTGAGCTTCCTAGAACCGAATGTAATCAAGAGAGATTGTACAGGTAGGCCTTGATGGCCACAAGCATTCCTAAATACCAGGATTAGCATCTGGGTAATGCGATCCTGTAACCAATCTTATCTTTTTTTTGGTGCTGCTGTCATCTTAATTAAAAACACATTTCACTATTAACTGTTCTGTTGGAACTTTTCCCCAGAGCCACATTAAGCTGTATGAAATGTGTGGTTGGCTTGGGAGCCCAACACTGTTTGATTGTGGAGGTAGCATCGGAAAAGACATACCCACTCTTGGTTTTTTTGTTTGGTTGGTTTTTTGTTTGTTTGTTTTAAGGAGAGTTTTACTTCACTCAGAAAACCCATGTTCAGTGAGACATACAGACACAAGAGCCAATTCTGTAGCTCACAAAGACAAGAGACCAGAGCCTTGTGTCCTCCCTTTCTGGTTACTTAGGAGTTTCAGGCAGATTGGAATACTGTATTCAGGCCTGGAATTCAGCTGAGGTCCCTGGCATGAGAAGGATGCGTGAATTAAAAGGCCATCAGGGGGGAGAGTTGACAAAGTTTATGGGGTTAAAAGCAGCACACATTTCAGCTTGAGACTGAGCGGACAGAGTAGGGATGTACTGTCCTGGATTATTCCCTATAGTGAAATAATTGTAACCAGACACACGGAGCAGTTACCACAGGCCTTCTGCCAGGACTGTGCATGAAAATAGCTTTGTTATGTCTACATACACACAGACAATACACTCTGTCCTCTAGCACTTTTCAAGTTCAAATTATATAGAAGCCAATTTTCCCTGGACTTGCCTGACTCGGTGCCTTAAGTAACAATTTCAAACAGGATGACTTCCAAAGGTGTCCATTAGGACTGGAAAAGCCCTGGTCAGCAGGCTCATTCACTTGGATTATCTTGAGGATTAGCCAGTGTTTCCCTTGCCTTCCCGTAGAGGAGAAAATAGTATCATGTTGGAGACTTGAGCTGCTGCAAAGACCAGCTGAAGACAGAAAATTCTGACTCTTTTTCATAGCTACATTTAACTGTATTTTTTATGTTTTTCACTGAAAATATGTTATTATTATTATTATTATATTTTCAGATAAGAATGGTAGCAATCATCAAACCTATTCCTTGTATCACTGATCAAATCCCATTTCTAAGCAACCAAAACAGTAGCAAAGTCTTGATTACACACATCCAATCCAATATGTGTGGAAGGAGAAAGATACACTATTTGGAAAATTCTAGATGGCTTCAAAAAGAGTCTGGTCAAAGTAAGGGAGAGAGAGAGAGAGAGAGAGAGAGAGAGAGAGAGAGAGAGAGAGAGAGAGAGAGAAAAACTAAGTACATTTCATTCAGAAAATATTAGATGATATATCTTAATGAAAAGGAAGAAAAGCAGGCTAAGTTCTAGTTGCTTTGCTGAACTTAACCTGGTGCCATTTATAGAAATAAATATACTTTATTCTTTCCCATGGGATTCTGGGAATTCTAAGAAACATAAAACCTACTGAGACAAGATGCCTTGCAATGAGAACTGTGGTAAATGGGCAATTATTGACTGGATTTAGTGTGCCAACTTCCACAGCGGTTATCCTGATTATTTGTTAATCCTCAGAAAATGCCTACCACTGTGTTTATAAATGCTGTAAATGACTGACAGGTTACTCTTTAAAGTGAAAAGTAGCGAATATGGATTTCTTTGCATTATAAATTGCATGCCTTCTCCTGTGTTTTTTGATACAGCAGGATACTAGCAATCGATATTAACCCTTACTCGGGTCTTAGGAAACCCACTAACATCTTAATGAGTTTTTAGGAAATGTGCAAAATTTAGTATTTTAATTGACTCTCTTAGAAGGTTTTGTATTTTCCTCATTGCTAAAATATTCTTGTCCTTGGCAGTACCTGTGGTTAATCTCTAAGGACTAAAAGTCCATTACTTCGCGCCATTGCTGCAACTTTCTCAGTTTGAGCAAAGCCTATAAAAAGTCGTTCCTGTGATGGCCCATCCCCTAGCTTCATCAGGTATCACTGAGGACTCTGTCTTGAAACCCACTTACAATTCAACTCTGTTTCTACACCAAGTGTTCTTGGGATAAGGTATAACTTTGGTTCACTTAGGTTTTTTAAGAATTTAATGCGTGAATACTGTATTTACATCATTTCTACCCCCTCTTCCCTACCTCCAACTTCTCCTATGTTGCCACTCTCTCTTAAATTCATGACTTATTATTATTGTTAGATACATATTATATACATATATAAGTGTGTGTGTGTGTGTGTGTGTGTGTAGCCGAATCCATTTAGTGTTGCTCATATGTACATGTTTAGGGCTGACCCTTTGTGATTCCATAATCTTCCTGGGGACATCAGCCCTGGAGAAGGCTGACTCCCTCTCTCTAGACATTTATTGCCTATAGCTCTTCATTAGGAGTGTGACCTTGTGAAAATCCCCACATCCATGTTGGAATTTTAGCCAATCTCTTTTGAGATTTTATGGGTACAGCTTCCCTATCATGTCTAGAAGACAATGCTGAGCAGTAGACATCCTGACCTTCGACTCTTAAAATCTGTTTTTCATCTCAGCCATGATTTTCCATGAGTCTTAGGTGAATGGGTTTTGTTACCAATCACAAATCAAGAGGGATTTTGTTGGTTGGCTTAGAAACTTTTATTATTTTGCTTTGCATTTATTTATTGGGTTTTTTTTTAATTTTTTTGTTTTAATTAAATAGTCTCATATTCCAAACCGTCCTTGAATTCCTTTTGTAGCCCAGGCTGGCCTCAATCTCATACTACCTCTGATGCAATCCAAGAAGACAGGCATGCATCACCACACCCAGATCTAGGCTGATTTTTTGAATCGTATTGCCTATGCCTACACTGTTTTAATCTATAAATTTTACAAGGTTGTTTGTTTCATTCATTCTAAACAAAATAATTGTTCATGTGGGCTTTAAGGCGTAATTATAGTAATTAGCTCACACCAGGTGTGTCTTTTTTAATTCTCTTTTATAAAATTTTAATCATAGTACATTTTTATCAGTGTGAGAGAGGAAAGGAAAAGGAAAATATAAATGAAAGATGGAAAAGCATGTCATTCCTAGTGACATCAAAAAGTTAATTACATCATTTGTCATGTTGAAACTCCCTTACAATGTCCCAGAAGTCTATGAAGTCTGGCAATGTCACTCCTGACCACTGAAGATCACAGCCAAGATGCCGCATCCCATATGTGAGACCAAAGATCCTTCTTGCCGTTGACCACACATGAGTGTGTATAGTACAACAAAGGACAAACAATAAAGCAATGAAAACTGAGGCCCTCACTTCCACCAAGGGGCTGTTCTTGGCCAGTACTGAGCTGTATTCTTGATTACCAATCTCACTTAATCCCACCCCCAAAAATGTATCAGTCCAAAGCAGGTATCATCATCCATATTTCAGATATGGAAAATGAGATTTAAAATTCCTCAGAGAGTAAGTGGTAGGTCTAGAAAATAAACCCAAAGTCACATGGCATTAAAGCTCACCACATCACTTTACTCCTGTAAGCAAGCGTATGATCTGGTTAACAGATGACTGCTACAGCTATAAGGGCTGTGAGTTTGGGGAAAGGAGATAAAATTGTGAGGAAGCCTCCATAGAACAAGAGTGACTTGACATACACTTTAAAAGTTAGTGGACATGTGGCTCATGGTGCATATTTCAAAGCCCACAAAATAATTCAGATCACTGAATTGCACATGAACCATCAATCACAATGATAAATCCCTAGAGGCAAAAGAATCAGCATGCTACACTAACCTAATAACTAGCAACTTAGTGGGAAATACTGCATGTACACAGAGAGTGATGATGGGGAGGGAGGGAGAGAGGGAGAGAGGAAGGCAGAAAGGAGGGGGCCCAGAGGGAAGGAATGAGACATGCAAGAAGTTTCCCTGCTGCTGTCAGAGGTGGGTACAGGTGTCAGCTTCAGAGTGTGCACATAGTAGACTACCATGCCATCGAGTTTCGTTGATTATATCAAGAAATATTTGTTGAGTTATTCTTGCTACTATAATTTATTTTGGAAGACACTTTCACAAGTCTGAAATAGTAAACTATCTTACAAGTCATAGTCACGAATGTATAGCATCGTCATTTTGCTGCCATTGAGCCCAGGCCTGTCACTGTGCAAAGAACTGGAGAACCTCTAAGCAAACATACATGATTCATGCAGATAGTGCAGGGTCAACACGTGTGTTTGGTCTGAACCTAGCACCTTTATATCTATATTCCTATTAATAGATGGAAGATAATTATGCCTGGTGTGGAGGAAAATAACTATGCCAAGTGTGGTATGGTGGTACAGAGTGATTGCAGATTAGATTATGATTAATGATAAAGCCATCAAAGAAATCATCGTATCCATGCTGTGACTGGAGTTACAGGATAATCCAAACTCACTTTATCTTGGCTATTGTCTTTGTTAGGGTTTCTATTGCTGTGAAGAGACACCATGACCTTGGCAACTCTTAGAAAGGAAAGCATTTCATTGGCACCGGCTTACAATTTCAGAGGTTTATTTCATTATTGTCATGGTGGGAAACATGGAACACATTCAGGCATGGTTCTGGAAAAGGAGCTGAGAGTTCTACATCTTGATCCACAAACAGCAGAAGCAACTGTACTGTACATAGCTTGAGCATAATGTAAAACTCAAAGCCGTCCTCCACAGTGACACACTTCCTCCAAGGCCATACCTCCTAATAGGGCCACTCTCTATGCACCAAGCATTCAAACACATGAGCCTATGAGGGTCATTACTATTGAAACCACCACAACTGTCTTCAGTTTTTATTGGATTATTTGATGGTCACACTAACTACATTTCACCTACTTCGTCTGCTAGTACTTGCCATCATGGCTAAGACTTAAAGTAAAAAGCCAAATAGTGAAGGAAAAAGCCTTAAAAACAACCTGTTTGTCTGATTGGAAACAGGCTGGTAATTACTGGCATCACTTCAAAGATTGAAATTGTACATCAAGTTGTACAACTGTACCAAAAGACCGATGCATTTGTCCAATGGGCATTCTAAATGTTTACAATATTCAGCATATAACTGGGAAATAAAGAAACAAAGGAAGAAACTGAGGAAGTTCTTAAGGCAAAGAGGGGTGCCCTCTTCAAAGCTCTGGGTGAACCTTCTTGCAGAATTTATGGGAAACCTTTACAAATAACCTCAGAGAAGGTTGCCCACAGACAACTTTCTGGAGAGAGTGCTGAATTCCTACTCCCCTCTCTGCACTTAGGTGCCCTTGGAATGGGTATTTAATGGCCTCACTTTCTATAGCAGATGTGCTCAATTTTATAATTTTCATTGTGTTAAAACTCTCAATTACATGGGATCCCAAACCTGAAATGTGAAATAACCGTTATCAGTTTGTCTGGGAATTGTATAACATTGGAAGGTTGCCCAGAGAATTTCTGGTCTGTTGGGAAGCATTTCACTGAGCGTGCTCCAGGAGAGCAATAACGGAATGGGAGCTGGTTAAGAACAAAGCTGTATTTGGGGAGAATATTTTTAAAGCAAGTTATCCATTGTTGTGCATGTAAAGTTGTGCATGCAAAGTTGTATTAATAAATGTTGGAATGCTGGGATGAAAACTTACATTGAAAAATAGTGCATAAGTCTTTGAAATGCAGAAGACTGGGGCTTTGTTGTATATGAGTGTGTGCCTCTCTCTCTCTCTCTCTCTCTTTCTCTCTCTCTCTCTCTCTCTCTCTCACACACACACACACACACACTGTGTGTGTGTGTGTGTGAATGAGAATTTTAATTAAAATGTTTAATTAGCACATGCAGAATTAGATTTTATTTTGTTATTTTCAAACACTTGTTTTTGTTAATTTACCTCCCTGCTTCCTCCCCTCCATCCACATGAACAGCCACTAAGATGTGTTTTTCCAATCACCCATGGCCTCCTTTCTTGTCATGTGTCTTCCTGCCACCAGCCCCTTCCTCGCTCTTGTTTCTTACTCATGGCCTTGCTTCTCGTTTCCTAGCCTACACCTCCCGTCTCCCACACACACACACCCATATAAACGTGCTAAGCTAGGATCACTTATGATACAGCACATAGGAACTTTGTCTTTCTGAACAGCCTCACATAATTGAATGCTTTCCAGCAGCATTGATTTTCCTGTAAATTTCCTATCATTTTTCTTCACAGCTGAACACAATTCTATTGTGTATATGTGCCACATTTTCGCTAGTATTCACATGTTGATAAGCACTGAAGCTGGTTCCATTCTTTTTCTATTGTAAGTAAGGGAGCAGTAAGCATGGATGTGTACCTGTCTCTCTGGCAGGAGAGTGTCCTTTGGGTGTATGCCCCTGAAGAGTTATCTAGCGTGTTCTAATTTTAATTACTCAAGAACTCTCCTTACTGATTTCCGTATAGGCTAAGTTGTACTAGTTTATACTCCCACTAGCAGTGAAGACGGGGTCTGCCTTCCCACACCCTCCCCACTGTGGTTGTTGGATTTCTTGCTGTTAGCCATTCTGACTGAGAGCAGATCAAATCTCCAAGTAGCTGTAATTTACATTCCTCCGATGGCTAGGGATGTTGAATACTTTTCAAGGTGTTTCCTTTGAAAGCCATCTGTTTGTTCCATTAATGTGTGTTTTGGTTAGGAGAGTGTTTGTTCTTTAAGTTCTGCGGTTCTTTTTGTGCCCTAGATGCTAACCTTCAGTCTGCTATATTGCTGGCAAAGATGTTCACCCATTATATAGACTCACTGTTGGCCCTATTGACAGTTTCCTGTGCTGAGTGTAAGCTTTGTAATTTCATGTAATCCCATTTGTTTGCTCTTGGTGCTGTTTCCTGTGCTGTTAGAGTTCCATTCGGAAAATTCTTACCTTAACCTGTATCTTGTAGTGTAGCCTGTGTTTTCCTCTAGCTGTTTGAGTGTTTCAGCCTTCAAATATGTTTTTAGTCCACTTTTGTCTCTGTACTGAATGGGAAATATGGATCTGTTTTCATTTTTCTCAGGATGAATATTGAGTTTTTCCTGCACCACTAGTTGAATAGGCTGTCTTTTTTCCATTGCGTGTTTTTGACAGCTTTGTCAAAAATTAAGTGTCTATAACTGTACAGGTTTATTCCCAAGTCTTCTATTCTATTCTATAGGTATGCTTATCTGTATTTACCCAAGTTCCATGTGGTGTGAGAGTCTTTTTTTTTTTTGTTTTTTATCATAGTGGGGCTGTAAATATCCAACAGATTCTTCCAGTTTGCCATTGTTATGTCGGGAGCAAACTAGCATCTTCTTTAACACTGACAGATGCCTAGAGGAGTACTGCCATGGCTTCCAGTGTTGTTATCAATAAACCATTTTAAAAACCAAGATGATTATCACCAGAGTGCTGACATATCCTTTAAAATAAATGTGTCATGTTATCATGTATGGTGGTATATAAGCATATTTATGTATGTGTTTGCATAATACATATATGTGTGTCTTCCCTATACAAGCTATTTTGGCAGCTGTTTTTAGGCTTAAATGATGGTATAACTGTGAATACTGTATAGAAATACTGGACTCAAATATTCTTAATGTCCTTAACATTCATTTTATCATGAAAATATTTCATACTTGCTTATCTTTAACTTAGTTGCATGTTACTTTCCCTTCAGATCTTAGTCACATCTTACCTCCCCCTTCTGATAATTATATTATAAACCAAACTTTTTAGCAAAAATAATGTTTTATCAATTAAAAACATCATGCTTCTTATTGCCTCACTTTCCACCTTATTTTCTGAGACAGTCTTTCACTGATCCTGGAGCTATAGTGACTCACCAGTGAGTCCTCAGGATCCTCCTGTCTCCACCTCCCAATACTAGGATTATAGGCTCTCACTGCCATGCCCACATTTTCTCTGCAGGTACCGGGATCTGAACTCAGATCCTCATGATTATACACTAAGACATCTCCTAGGTCCTAGATCTGGTTTTCCCATTCAAGAATATCTCTCTGAATTATTTAAGTCTTTTTATATTGGGATAATAAAGTCCTGGAATTATCTTTAGTTCTATATTTGGGGGGTAGAATTAGTTTTTGAACAAGCAAATATTTGCTTGCTTGCTGCTGTAATTTATGTCTTTATGCTTATCTCTAACAGAGCTACCTCTTGTTCCTTTAGGTCATATGTCATATCTGAATACTTTACTTTGATTTTTATCTGACAAGATTACTTATCTCTTTTCATATGTGATGAATTTTTCATGTCTGCTCTTATTAGAAAGTGTTAGGCACAAGCCATTGCTGGTTCAGGTTTTAGAGCCAGGCAGATTCTAGTTCCAGTTTGCCTGGACAGCCTTGAATAGGTAGAATATACTCCTTTCTTGAGTTCCAGTTTCTTCACATGGAATTTGTGACATTTGTCACTAGTATTAAGTGAATTTACATATATGGAAAGCTCAAAAGATATGGGAGCATAATATCATAATATTTTTCTCCACCATACCAGTCAATCATTCTGTAGTCATTCTTGTACGTGTTGTTTTTCTCTGGGTATTTTTAACCTTTTTCACTTTCGGTTGACATTCTGCTTTCCTTGTGTGTTCCTGATTGTAGTTATGGACCACCTTTTACTTCATCAATGTTTCACTATGAAGGAAGCGTAGGTGTTTGCTCAGTATTTATTGAGATTTAGGTATAGTTTCTCATGCACACTAGATCTGTTAGCATTGCTTCTTAGAGTAATGGGTTTCTTCATCTCTGTTTATATTGATGTAATGTTTATTTCTTTAGTTTACTGTCCATTTCCTTTTAGCACGTTTTACTTATGTCTTTTTTTAAAGTGGGATGGTATATAGTTGCATCGTTTCCTCCTCACCTCTCTACCTGTGTTGTGTGTGTGTGTGTGCACGCACACGTATATGTATGTACATGCGTGCAAGTGCTCTCACTCACTGAGTCATCCCCTCAGCCTATTAATACTTTTTATATAAACAAACTATTTTCTTTTTCTTCTTTTTTCAAACTATCTTCTTCTTTTTCTTTTTTTTTTTTTTTTTTTTTTTTTTTTTTGGTTTTTCGAGACAGGGTTTCTCTGTGGTTTTGGAGCCTGTCCTGGAACTAGCTCTTGTAGACCAGGCTGGTCTCGAACTCACAGAGATCCACCTGCCTCTGCCTCCCAAGTGCTGGGATTAAAGTCGTGTGCCACCACCGCCCGGCACTATCTTCTTTTTCTGAGGTAAATGGATTACATTCTCAACACTACTGTGGTTTCTTCGGCCAATTCATCTTCTCAGTCTTTTATTTAATGATCTTGGTGCAGAAATGCATATGATATCTAATAGCAAACTTTTAGACAGCACCAGTCTTTGTGATAGGTTTGACTTGTGTGTTATTTCAGTAGCGATTTTTTGTTTCCCCCTAAGTTGCAATGTTGTTGTAGATAATGTTATCTGTCATTCATTTGGTGGGGAAATTTTGCCTACTCTTGAACTTGGGGTTTCATATTTTAGGTAGTTTATAAAATTGATAATGTAAAACCAATGTGTTTTATAATAGGGGAAGTATTTGCTTGAGTTCCTGTTTTACGGAATTGGGGTACATTCGCTGCTCTCATCTACTTTCCCTCCTGTCTCTCTTACTAGAATCTGCATTTCTGTAACAGGCCGTTCTAGTTTATTTATTTCCTGTCATAATTTTCCTTTCTTCTCGGGAAATCTGCAGAAGCAGTTATTGAGTCCTCTGCCTCCACCAGTTTACTTTCGGGTTACCCTCAGGTGTGCTCTAAGGATAATTATATCGTCAAGGTTTTAGTTTTGACATAGGTCTTCATGGGTAAATAAGCTTTGAGACATTAGAGTAGTTTCTTTTTTATTTTTATTGAAAAAAATTTTTTCTGCCTCCTCCCCGCCTCCCATTTCCCTCCCCCTCCTCCCGCCCCTCTCCCCCTCCCCCCACTCCTCTTCTCCTCCCTCTCCAGTCCCAGGAGCAGTCAGGGTTCCCTGCCCTGTGGAAAGTCCAAGGTCCTCCCCCCTCCATCCAGGTCTAGGAAGGTGGCCATCCAAACTGTCTAGGCTCCCACAAAGCCAGAACATGAAGTAGGATCAAAACCCCGTGCCATTGTCCTTGGCCTCTCGTCAGTTCTCATTGTCCGCCATGTTCAGAGAGTCCGGTTTTATCCCATGCTTTTTCAGTCACAGTCCAGCTGGCCTTGGTGAGCTCCCAATATATCGGCCCCACTGTCTCAGTGGGTGGGTGCACCCCTCGTGGTCCTGACTTCCTTGTTCATGTTCTCCCTCCTTCTGCTCCTCATTAGGACCTTGGGAGCTCAGTCCGGTGCTCCAGTGTGGGTCTCTGTCTCTATCTCCATCCATAGCTAGATGAAGGTTCAGCTTTTGTTGAGATGAACAAACTGATTCTGTCATTCGTGTGTAAATGTCAGATCAGAGTGATGCTTGACAGGGCTTACACAGCAGTGCCATGTAGAATCAACAGCTCCTTTACCTGGAGACATTGAGGTATCTGTGACATCTAGAGATAGGAATTGGTTTTCTCCCTCTACTATGTGGGTCCTGGGATTGAACTTAGGTCATCAGATTCGATGGTAAGCATTTTACCTATGGAGCCATTTCTGGCCTAGTGCCATTGTCCTTGGCTTCTCATCAGCCTTCATTGTCCGCCATGCTCAGAGAGTCCAGTTTCAACCCATGCTTATTCAGTCCCAGACGAGCTGGCCTTGGTGGGCTCCCAATAAATCAGATCCACTGTCACAGTGGATGGGTGCATCCCTCGTGGTCCTGATTTCCTTGCTCATGTTCTCCCTCCTTCTGCTCCTCATTTGGACCTTAAGAGCTCAGACCGTTGCTCCAAATTGAGTCTCTGTCTCTACCTCGATCCATCACCAGATGAAGGTTCTAAGGTGATATGTAAGACATTCATCAGTATAGGATAGGGTCATTTCAGGTTCCCTCTCCTCAGTTGCCCAAGGTACCAGCTGGGGACATCTCCCTGGACACCTGCGAACCCCTCTAGAGTCAAGTCTCTTGCCAACCCTAAGATGGGTCCCTTAGTTAGGATATATACTTCGCTGCTCCCGTATCCTCCCTTCCTATATCCCAACCATCCCAATCCCCCGAGCTCCTCCCATCCTCCCCTTCTCATGTTTCTCATCCCATTTCCCCTTTGCCCCATGCCACCTCACCCGCAAGTTCCCAGTTTTTTCCCTGCAATCTTGTCTACTTCCCCTCTCCAGGCGGATGACTATACGATTTTCTTTGGGTTCACTTTCTTATTTAGCTTTAGAGTAGTTTCTTTAAGTTCTCAGAGTACATGTGTGTAGAGGTTTTAGTGTAGGTCTTCGGGTACATGTGTGTGGACAGGTTAGTGCAGGTCCTCAGGGTACATGTGTGTACACAGGTTAGTGCAGGTCCTCAGGGTACATGTGTGTACACAGGTTAGTGCAGGTCCTCAGGGTACATGTGTTTACACAGGTTAGTGCAGGTCCTCAAGTACATGTGTGTACACGGGTTAGTGCTGGTCCTCGAGTACATGTGTGTACACAGGTTAGTGCAGGTCCTCAGGGTACATGTGTGTACACAGGTTAGTGCAGGTCCTCAGGGTACATGTGTGTACACAGGTTAGTGCTGGTCCTCGAGTACATGTGTGTACACAGGTTAGTGCAGGTCCTCAGGGTACATGTGTGTACACAGGTTAGTGCAGATCCTCAGGGTACATGTGTGTACACAGGTTAGTGCAGGTCCTCAGGGTACATGTGTGTGGATAGATTAGTGCTGGTCCTCAAGTACATGTGTGTACACAGGTTAGTGCTGGTCCTCTAGTACATGTGTATACACAGGTTAGTGCAGGTCCTCAGGGTACATGTGTGTACACAGGTTAGTGCAGATCCTTGGGGTATATGTGTGTGAACAGATCCTCAGGGTACACATGTTTAGACAGGTTACTGCAGGTCCTCGGGGCATATTATGTGTTCTCTGCTCTCACTAGTGAGGAACGAGCCTAGTCTGAAACTCTTGACTTCCTTACTTTCAGTAGAAGGAGTTCTTCACTCTCTCCTAAAACTACTTTTCCAGGAACATCTTAAGCCAGATCATGCTTTGCTTAGGCTTATTTTTTGTTTCTTAATAAAATCATTCAGAATTTTGTCTTTAAATTTATCATGAAGTTTATACATTTTTAGGACTGACTCTTAAGACTTCCTGAACTAACTGGGCCTTTCCAGCCTTCCTTGGCTTTTCTCAGTCACATTTGACTTTGGTAACCTACACAGCCCACTGGGATCATGGAAGCCTGGGCTGTAGAGGACAGTACCTGCCTTCAAATCCCTGCTTTAGTTCTTAGAAGTTATTGGGCTTTGAAAAGGTGTGAAACCCTTCAAAAGCTGAGTGTCCTTATCTGTAGAAGGGAATCAAGAGTGCTTTCTGTCCCAGGGGGTTATTTTACACACATTGAATGAATGAAGCCCCCAGCACAGCACCTGCTGGAGGCAGTCAGTCATCAGAGGAGAGCTAAGCTGCCTTCTGAGGTTGGATTTCTGTTTTATCACCCCCAAATCTACCTCCTCATTTTCCTTTTCATCTTTCCTAGGAAAACATTCAGGAAGTTCTCTGGTTTGAATTCCACTCAGTTACCCACAGGTTCATTCTGTCATCTCACATCAGTGTAGATTAACCCCAACCCAGTCCCTGCTCTTCCTGATGTTACATCACACCTTCATTCTGTGGTACTCTCTCTGCTCACTCTGGTTCTCAGTGGATCCCTTTTAATCTGCAAGATGTGAGGCAGGAGGGTTGCAGTTAGTGCGAGGCAAGCCCGAGCTACATAGCAAAACTTCTCAGAAAGAAGAGCGACGTGGGATGCTTACACACCAAATCTTCATTCCAGGTATCAGTTCAGAAATGCAGAGCCACCAAGACCAACAAGCATGGCTTCTTCTTTGTCTTCCTTAAGGAAGCCGCAGCACTAGCTGCAGTTTCAGCATCCCAATGCATATAATACAAGAAAGCAACAGGAGAAAAGGTGCAAAGCCATTGTCTCTCCCATCACTTCAGCATAAGCATCTTTATAATACCACCAGATATCTTATGATAGATTTCCATTAGTCTTTATTAATTTGTTCCTGTGGATGAGTGTAAATGTAAATTTATTTAAATTGTGTGTTTGTTTCCATTGATTTACAATAATTGGAAAGACTGCCAAAGATTGATATAAGTCAGGAAATGTATAATACATTCTGAAATGTATAATAACATTTACTTCAAATTCTTGAACGTAAAATGCTTACTGATTTTTCAATCAAGTTTAAAATTAACATTGAATATTGAGAAATCTAATGGAAAATGTGCTTCTAGAATGAGCATATAGAAAAGCATTGCTTGTTTTTCATTTTTACATGAATTTATTTGGGGGTAGAGAAGTTCAGGGAAGCGTGTCACAGTGTATATATGCGTGTATGTGTGTGTGTGTGTGCATGTGTGTGTGTATTCATGCATGTATGCAGATGAGAGAACACCCTTCAGGACTCAGTTCTCTCCTTTTACCATGTGGATACCAGAGATCACACTCAAATTGTTAGTCTTGGTGGCATGCACCTTTACCCACTGAGCCAGCCCACCAGCTGAAAAGAATATTATTTTAATCATTTATATGCAACAGGAAAAAATTGAAGAAATATTTGTAAAGTAATTGAGAATGACAGCAGTAACAATGCAGGCTTGTTGGCAGAGACTGTTTGTTCATTCCCAGTAGCCCAAACCCAAAATAATTACATGGAAACTGTATGAATTAAAACACTGATTGGCCTATTAGCTCAGGCTTATTATTAACTAACTCTTACATTTTAAATTAACCCATTCCTCTTCTTTTATATTTTACCACAAGGCTCGTGGTTTACTGGTAAGGTTTCAGCTGGTGTCTCTCTCCTTTAGCGGCTACATGATGTCTCTCTGACTCTGGCTTCTTTCCTCTTTTGTCTGCTTAGAAGTACCACCTTACTCTATTCTGCCCTTCCATAGACCCAAAGAAGATTCTTTATTAACCAATGGTAATGAAACATATTCATAGCATACAGAGGGAAATCCCACATCACCTTCCCTTTTCTGTCTAAATAAAAAGGAAGGTTTTAACTTTAATATAGCAAGATTACATACAAAAAAACATTTACCAAGAAGGAATTATAGTTACAATATTTAGTCCATTTATATTTGGCAAATTAAGGAAAATACCCTATCATCTTTCCTATCTTTGTGAGTCTAAAGTTTTTTTTATATATAATCTATCTTTTATAATGATAACTATAGCTCTTCAATGCAATCAAAGACTCCAGAAGGATATAATACTACCTAAGTAAACAGGAAGTGCATTGTAAGCAACTTTCAAAACTCTAGAATTGACAGAGTCATCTCACTGCCTGGACAGTCACCCAAAGTTCTTCTGTAACATTGTAACATCCATCTTCAACCTACAGTCCCCTAATATCCAGCAGACTTTTCCATGAAGCAGGAAATTTCAAAGACAGTTTCACCTATATTAGCAGTTTGTCAGTCACTTTCTTCTGTGTCCTGCAGAATGTCTGGCAGACTCTTTTATGAAACAGGAACCCTGAAGGACTGTCTCATCTTTAGGCAAGTTCAACAGTCATTTTTCAGTTCATATAAAATACCATTGAGCAATCCAGACAAGAGCATTTTCTTGCCTAAATGTCTAACCAAGTCCATAAGGAGCCTCTTCAATGCCCATCATCCTCTTGAAGTAATTGGTGCTGCCAGGAGCAGATGTGTCTATTGTCATGAAAAGTCCTAAGTTCTTAAAACATTTTAAATGTCATATTTTGTTAGTCATTGAAGGATTGAAGAATACCTATTCATCTAAAATATATCTCTGTACATTTAGAAAACCTAACTAACATCACTACAAGCTTGACTATTATAGATGCCTATCTATTAACCTGTATTTCTTAACTATACATTATTTTTAAATGAACTGCACAAACACAGTGCCTTAAACAAGAGCAGAAATACAGATAACAAAATTAACCTTAAATTAGTATCAATAAATCAAGATTTACACCAATGCAAAGTATTCATCTCTATATCATATCCCCCTTTAACTGTAAACAAACATTTATAAACAATCATTTAGGGAATTTGGGAATTGTTCTCTAGACTACTTCCTGCTGATTGGGGGCACTGTCAATCAAATCTTTTATAGGTCATGTGCCCATCTCAGCCTTCAGTCCTGAAGCTGTTGTGGATGTTGGACCACCTAGGCCATCGCTTCAGGGGGTTTTCTTTGATCTAACCATATTAGCCAAGAAGGAATCCACAGGTTCTCATCCTCTGTGGAGACAAAATCAGAACCTCTTTTCAAAAGCAAAATATCCTTAGATTCAATTTTGAAGTCAAGATACCTTTAAAATGTATATGTTGGTTTAGCTTAGCAGCACGTACAATGATTCACAGTCAAAAAGTTCAAATAAAACACAATAATATAGATAATCCATACTTTCTGTGTATTTTCTATCTTTATATGACTTTTTTTTACTCCTTTAATCTTTGACTGCCTGTACTCTGTCTCTTTGAAAACACTACATGTTTATAACTGTCTATACCCTTTTTTCCTCTCTCTCCCAAGCCTACGTACATTTATTCAACACTGTGACCCTTCAGAGGTCTTTTTTATCTGAATTTGTCTTTATTGCATATCTGTAATTGTTTTTTTACCAGGAGCGCTTTTTTTTAAATGCTAAGCAGGCCTGACTAGGACCAAATCTGCAACCCTGCCTGTTGCCTCCACCCAATCCAATATGGCAAAGACATGTTCACTGCCTCTAAGAGCCATACACACTGCCCCAGCTCTAGGGTCTCAGTGGGTCTATGTCACTATTAAGCAATTTGTAACACTATTCACAGACCTCATTTAAGTGCTTGGCCTCCTGAAAGAGCCAGAGCTGTTCATGCAGCTAGCACAAACCAGGAAGCCCTCCCCTAAAGAAGCTGTGAAGCCTTCACTGCCAATGCTGAGTCAGGAAGACCTCTCTTAAAGGAGCTGTGGCACCCCTGCTTGCCGTCAGTAAACAGCCCATGCAAAAAAGAAAAAAAAATGTGGTTACCAAGAAGCTGTGGTAAACTCTAGAATTTAGCATACAGAGAAAATAGCATACAGAGCAGAACCCCACATTACAGGCTGGTGTGTAAATTAGAGGCAGAGCCCTGGCCTAGCATGTACAGAGGCTGGGGTTCCATCTTGGCACTTCCAGTAATTATTAAGAAGCACATAACTAGGTTAAAAGCACTGCAAATCTCTGAATTCTGGAGAAAATACCAAAAGCCTTTGAACCTGACAGTTGACTTTATGAGTAAAGGTACCTGCAGCACCATCCTAATATTTAATCCTTTTGAGTTTGTCAGATACTCCAAGAGTCATGGCTGACTGTTGCTTTGAGGATCTTGTTTCCCAGGCCCTTTATTATATTCATTATTCCAATTCTTGCAGCTGCATTGCTGAATAAATGGTTCTGTCTCCGCATTAAAGCAGAGGGAACAATTTCTCCCACCCTCATTTACTTGGAAGACTATGCTTATTATTTTTTAGAGCAATTTGGGATAAGAAATTAAAAGGATAGATGTGTGGATGTATTCTGCAGGCCTGAGTCAATGAGCCTCGAATGGTGTGTTTATTCATGCCATGCCTGAAGACAGAAGATGACCAAGAACTTTAAATAGGCTCATAGGGATCAGTTTAGTAAGGACATGGTTATAGCGTCACATACTTCCTCTCTCCGTGTATTCTAAAACTTGATGATAAAGATGAGAGGCAGATCAAGATTTGGGGTCATGGGTTGAACAGAGATGCCTTCGTACTTTGGAGTACTCTGGTTAAGGATGTGAAGGCATCAATGGAAACCCCAGCATCATGACTTCTCGGCCGTGAATACTGTTTCCAGTTACTGTTCCTTGCCATCTCCAGGTTTAATTGTTACAATAGTTTATTCAGCAAAGTATGTCAAGGAAGAAGTGACTGTTGAGCATGCAAAATATAACAGTTGTTTGTGTGTAGGGGCTATAGGAAACATAATTGGTCTTTTGGGTACAATAACAGATAAACTCATTGATGAAGTAGGATTTATGGGGGTGAAGGTTGACTTGGGGCCCATGAGAAAAATTTCCACCTTGTGGCAGAGGTCATCTTCTTGCATGTGCTTTGAAGCCAGGTTTCTTTACCTTTGGTTAAACTAGATTTATAGAGCATGGGAATGATTTCATTACTGAGAGAAACAGAAACTTGCCTTGGTGCTTGTGAGCTAGTGTGCCTTTCATCTTTTCTAGTTTTGTTCAGGTATAAATGGATCATACAGCTCAACAGGGGATTCCAATACAAATCATGGTTCTAAATGTTGACATCATTCTTTTCTACACTACAACTTGATTTTAGAGCTAAAACTTTTTAAATGTGTGTGCATATGAGTGTGTGTGTACATGTGTGTACGTGTGTGTTCAAGTGAGCACATTTGTGTGTGTGTGTGAAAGCCAGAGGTCAGCCTCAGGTTTCACTTCTTAGCCACTCAGCCTCCCTTTTGTGTGAGACAGGGTCCCAAACTAGCCTTGGACTTCTCGAGTGGATTAAGCTGACTCACTGAAGAGCCACAATAATCTTCCTGATTTGCCTCATCAGTGCTGGGATTACAAGTGCACACCAGTGTGCTCTTCTTGTAGGGCTAAGACTTCTGAATTAAAGTTAAACACAAAACAAATGTACCCTTTTAGGGGGTAGAGGGCCTGGCACCCTTTCTGGGTCATGACAGGACTGTTGGTTCCTTTTACTGTGTCTTCTGCATCATTGGTATGCAGTGGCTGTGGTCAGAGTAATGCTCTTACCCTTTGTAGAAGGCTTTAAACACGTATTTCCTCATCTTTCATAATGTGGCTCAAATAAACCCATTCTCACGGTTATCGATTTCCTAAATATGGGTGCAATGACATTAATTTCCTGGCTACTTGTTCCCACTTCTGTTTTAAGCACACTAATGAAAGGAACCTGGGTGCACTTGGGTTGGCTTTATTTAATTACTGAGCTAGTTGGATGATTGCTGGGCCCTGCCATTGTTCATTGATCTCAATTGGAGAGAATCACTTTCACTCCAGAAAGTTAGAAGTTGGAAGCTAGCTACTCTCATTCTTTGGTTTTGCTTTCTCTTGTTGATAAATTTCTTCTGTGGAGATGGATCATGTCCCTTTTATCACTTATCTATGAACTAAGGATGAAGATTATAAATATGATTATGATTAGGATGTATGGATGGATGGTAGTGGTGGTAGATCTTTTGTAGGGAATAACTGGCTCCTTTCTTCTTGAAAAAAAGTGCAGGTGAGCCATTTGCTCAGGCTTCATTTTGGACCTTGTTTATAAGGATCACTAAATGCAGGCTTGTTTCCAACACTCACATGTCTGAGAATTATTTTCAAGAATTCTTGGCAAGTGACTTTTTTTCTTTTCTAATATAAATGCTAGCAGTTATACTTAAAATCTTAATAAGAAGCACTACATAAAATTAACTCTCTAGAGATATGTCCTGCTTATTCTAAATCTCATAGTGAGCTCATTAAAGAACTTTGAACTGCTGGGAAGAAGAACATTGTGCGAGCCTGTGGTGACCATAGAGTCACTGTCCTGCCTTAATGACTTGAAACCAGTGGTACTTGGGGGTAGATTAAGCTGGTCCACTGAGAATCTTAACAAACCAGACTGTGAAGCATGTCAAAGTGGTACCCCGGCAAGGGAGGTGACCAATTCACAGCAATAATGTTATAAAATCATAATAATGTTATGATAGCATGTAAATGTGAGCTATATTTAAGAGACTTGAATTTCCTAGTATATTTTTCTTTTGATCTTTGATAAAATGTGGAAAGGTTAGATCTTTCAGAATTTACAAACAAAATTAAGATTCAAGAATTTTCTTTTTCTTTTTTTGGGGGGGGTGGTGGGGTTCAAGACTTGGTTTCTCTGCAGCTTTGGAGTCTGTCCTGGAACTAGCTCTTGTAGACCAGGCTGACCTTGAACTCACAGAGATCCCCCTGCCTCTGCCTCCGGGATTAAAGGCGTGTGCCACTCCCACCCCCCCCACCCCAGCTTTAAGAATTTTTTAATAGTAGACAAAAATAATCCAATTGAGTTGAGAGAGTATGTACACAAAAGTCACATGACCATGAAACTGTATCTGGAGATGTTGACTTCTTGATCCAGTACGTCTAAGAACAACCGCAGATGCCAGATTATATCCATCCCTGTAGCAGCCTATGGGTCTGTTCTGGAAGCCGCATTATCTACTGATGGACGGTATAAGTGCTGCGGGCAAAAGCCAGACCTTTGGATTCTGGCTCTGCCTTTGCCACCGCCATGCCCTTACATGAATATGCAATGTAGATTCTCAGCTTCGTATTTGGGGAGAACTGTAAAGATACTGGTCCCTACATATGGTTCTTAACATAACACGACAATACTGTGTACATAACACGCACTGGTTGGTCTTAGCCAGGACTCTCTACTTGTTTGTTATTGCAAGGTCAAGCAAAGAGGAAACACTTCTTAAGTGAGAACCATGACTTTTTCAGAGCTGCTCAGGAAGGCAGGTATGCTTCAATGCTTTGGACAATGCCAGGTGGCTATTTCCCGTGTCTGTCGTTGAAGAAGAACTGGTGATGATCACAGGACGTAGCCACTGTGGCTTTTAGAAGGAGGTGACTGGCAAGCTCAGCGTGAGTCATCCCCTCTCTTTAGGTCAGCTCGACATTTGCCCTCCCTGTTTTAGTTCTTTCCAGTTAGACTCAGTCTGTCTGCTTTGGGAATGAGAATGTTTGGGTTTTGAGGCCAGAGGAATCTAGACCAAAGGTATTTGTGGAAGGCTATGATTTTCAAGGAATCCTGGGTTACTATCATGCACATGGCTTTCCCTAGGAAGGGGACTCAGCTTTTACTCTGTACTTACACTGTGTATGGTTACCAGAATGTTCTCTTACCAAATCTTTGAAAAGTCTGACTCAGTCTTCACCTGTGCATCAGCCCTGTGACCACCAGTGAGACTATGAAGATGCAAATCAGGCATGTGCATAATGGGCCCTTAGGGAACTTTCAGTGACTACAGTAAGTCTACCTCGGCTAAGCTCTCACTGTTTCCTGGGTTCATTAGTTGGCGTGCCACGGGCAGAAACGCCACTTACTCCAAATCCATTGATGTCTCTTGTTTTCTTGTATATTTTGCTGAAATTCAGGCAGCTCCATGCATCACCGACTTTCAAAGTAAAATTCCCCAGCTACCTCGTTCTTTTCCAATTTCCTGATGCTGGGTTTCCTAATTACAAATATTCCAGAAAGTAGTTTTGTAACTCAGAATGAAAGCACGTAATGCAAGCAATTTCTTCGGGTTGAGTTGAACGCAGGAAACTTCCTCCATCTGCCAGAACACAGCTGCTTCAGGTACATGATAAGTGTTCCATGTTGGATGACTTTTATATTTTAGCACTTAGTGAACTAAAGGAAAACATGTGTCTCCCAATGTTCAGAATCCTATGCTGAATTTTTCTGAGTCTTGAAGGGAACATAGAAAACTCACTTCTGTTTCCCTAAAGAGTAATATTTAAGATACGGAAGTTCCAACTGCATGGTAAAGATAACTTAGTGTTACCTTTAAATTGCTAGGTTGGTTAAGACAGATACAGTCATCAAACCCTGTGTGCTTTTCGTTGTTATTTTGTTTACACATGAAGAAAAATAAAAATATGCCCGTTTGTTCGGGAACACTATGAAAAACACACGTTAGCACCTAGAATATCTGCCCAAACTGGGTTTCTTTGTTGAGGCTTTTGCCCTCTTCCTAAGCAGGCACACCAAGAAGGAAACACACTGTGAGCATCGTATCTCGGGCAGAGCAGAGCACCTGTGTTGAGGCTGGCATTCAGAATGTGTTTCTGCGTGTCCCAGACAGCACTGCACCAAGTCCTCTGAGTTACTATGTGAACTCAGTGCACATCAGCACAGGGCCAAATCACATCATCTACCCCTCTCCCTCTCTTGAGTTTCATGCCTCACCACTGTCTAAGATGGCTGCCAACAAGTGTCCTATTCAAACAGAATGAAAATTCTGTCTCCATCATTCTTACAGTTTTAAAGTCCCCCTAGCAAGGATCTGATTTTCTAGACACAAGCTCTTTCACCAACATAACCTCGTTCTGGTCTCAGCCTCCAAAAACATGGGCGTGGCGCTGCTCACTCTTGGTTTACTCTCGGTTCATTTTCAGTCTGAGAGCGTGAGGAAAAGGTATCGACAGCTAGTAGTTCTTTTCTTTCCCTGATTCCTTGATATTCAAAGTACCAAATAAGAACAGTGGGTTGCCTGAATAAAATGACCAGCGATCTCCTTCTCCCTGGAGTTTGTTGTATGCCAGGCATTACGTGGAGTAGTTAGCATGACTTTAACTGATTGGTGGTATCTGCATTCTAACTTAGGAAATTAATTCTTTGCAGAGGTTAATCTCACATGGAAAGGGCAAGAGCTACTGTCTAATTGCCGGACTACCTACTTCTAGGAGGGCACTGACCAAGTTGAATCTAGGTAGCTGTGACTGGGACAAAATTAACTTGACGCAGAGCAGTGGCTGTCCCGTTAAATATTAGTCACAGTTGACACGTTCTCCCTCTGCGTGGGAATGTGAGTGTGTGTGTGCGGGGGGGGGGGGGGGTGTCAGTTAACGTCCACAGAGTTCTTAATATTCTTCAAGTCGCTGAATCCTACAAATTCTTCTAAAAAGAAGGAGGAGGATGGAAAATAACAAAAATGATTACATAGGCCTTGTGATAATTATTGCCATAATTCACCTCTAAGCCTGTGGCCTGAGTTTGATCCCAGAACCCACAGTATAGAAAGAGAACCAATTCCTGAAAGTCTCCTTCCATGCACGCATACCCTATAGCATGTGAGATCACAGAGTAAATAAATGAGTAAACAATAGAATGTTTTTAAAGATCAACACAGGTCAGACTTCAAGACTGAAGAATGTACTCACGTTCCATGTCTGGTGCCTATTCGTGCACTGTGTTCTTTGAACGAGGCCCAGACTGTGTTAAACTATCCTTGGGTTTGCTTTCATTAGGTCTTCAGTTCTCAAGCAAGTGTGGCCTGTTCGATCATTTCCTTGTGCTCCTCCATGCTATCAGCCTTGAAGGCCGTGAGCTGGTTGCTTAATGTAACAACGGCATATTATAAAGTGAGAAGGCTCTCCTGTCCTCGGCACTGGAGAGCCCAACTCTTAGGCCAAACCACATTCTTTCCCTTAGACAACACCGCAAATGTGTACTTAATTCCAGCTAAGATTTTCCCAGATTCCACACATATATTTATACAGAAGGTTGGATGTTGATCTTTAGTAAACTTCAAATTGATTGCCTAATCACGTGGTGAAAGGATGGATGTTCCGGGGCCTTCTATTTTGACTCCCCTGTGTCTGATGATGCAGACTGTCACTCAGAGGACAGGAGCTCTGTAGTGAGCAGCCATTTTGTTGAGGAAGTGGAAACTCTCACCGTCTTACCACCGAGCTGTACTGACGTACTGACTCCGAGCATAGTGTTTCTTCATACAGTTACATTTTCTGCCACCCACAGACTGACATCATGTCTCCACACTGAGAGCAGGAGTGGCATTCGGCATTGGATGATCCCAAACCCAAGTCTCTGTCCCGTTTTTAGTACTTTGCCATTTTGATTTTGCTTTTTGAATTTGCTTGTGACTCTCTGCTTCCCCCATCTTTTTTTTTTTTTGGTACAATGATTCTTACCTTGTCTTTCCCCAGTCCGTTTCTGACCTGGAGAGACGTACAGCATGTTATTGTCAGGACTTCCCGTGCGGGACATTTGAACGCTAATGACTGGAAAACCAATGCTGCTGGTTTTAAGGGTGAGAACTTCTTTCATATTCTGTCACAGGCAAAATATTTTTAATTTTTCCCCAATTTTAAACGGAGAGTAGGAAATGGAACCCTTCAAACAAATCTTTAAATTTTGTGCTCACACATGAAGAGCCCTTTGGTCTTCTAGAACATAAAAAGCAGATTGACTTTTTTTATTAGCAGTATACACACATGGCAGATTTCCTGCACTTCCCACGCCATAGGTCAAGTGTTTAAAGATTCAGCCAACCCCCAAGTATAACTGGCCTATGGGACCCCTAACTGCCTTAGTATTTGCTGTCGTTGATTCTCTGACTGGTGTTTTTAAAACTGTGTGTTTTCAAATTCTCCATCTTTACTTCTTTATGTGTAATAACTGACACACATTTCTCACTGTGGTCTAGCAATCAGGCCATGCATTCTGTACCATATTATTTTTACTAGCTTGAAGACTTCCGGAAGCAGAAAAGCAAGCATATTTTTATGAATAAACCCAACGTGCAGATGAAACTTCCTATTGTGCAGTCTCTTGAAGCTGCACAAGACACAGAACAAACACAGAGTGTTTTTCCCACAGCTGGACAAGTTATAGATCCCTCTAGTGCTCTTCTTAACAGTAGCCATCATCTTTATTATTGTGGATAATATATATATATATCATAATAAATAGAAAGTAATTACATAAAGCATTTCTAAAGATTAGTGTGTTTACTCAAGTTGCAAATGACCTGAACTTTAATCTATGGAGTTATAACAATAATTACTTTATATGACAGCTATAGTCCCAAAATTTTTCCCAAATAGTTTGAGATCATGACGTATCTCTTTTTGGGGAAAACCATATTCTGCAGTGTAGGGACTATGTTATCAGTGGCGGTTCTCCCTCGGACCACTGGAAACACGATGAGTAATGCTGAGGAAACTGTTCATTTGAAGGTCCCTAATTGTTCCACATTTAAACATATCATCTGAGTAATGTCTACATGTTATCATGCGTAGGAGCTTAATATTCCCTTAGGGAACTCTGTCCAGTATACTTAGATATTTATGCCAAAATGTATGTCCTTTTAAAATTCTTTGCAGATAGCTCGTGGTAAACTCATCTTTAACCAGGACTTATGAATCTGTCATGTATTGAGCATTTAGGACCAGTTACTTAATGTTTTTGCATAATTCACCTCATACGTAGAAAAAGAGTAACCCTCTGCTCTTGAAGTGTGGTGCTTCCCTTGGCTGTCATGAGCAGCAAGTCAGTGTGCTGCTAAGCCTCAAGGACTATTAAATGCCTATAGTTGTTGCACAACTGGGAAGCCCATGTGAAGATGCCCCTATCTCAAACTTGCAATTGTATGGGCAATATGGAAATTATTTGAAAGTTCAGTTCTTAAAATAAATAAAAAATAAAAACCAGAATGTAAATTGCCACATGTATATTTCACATTGATTAGCGTCAGCCTGCTCCTAAATCCTACAAGATAAGCCCATGAGCTATACTGGGGGGAAAGAGACCAGCATGTAACCTTGGCTGGAGTGGCCTTCCTAGCAGAAGGGCCTCACAGACAAAGCATGTTGACCTCAATGAAGCTGGAGAATCAACTTTAATCTAAATAAACTTCCTAGTTTTACTTACTCCTTTTTGGCAACCTAAGAGGAGCAAATGGTTCCAATAAAGCACACAGCTCGTTGGAAAACCTCTGTTGGTTTTGGAGAGGGGAAAACAGGGGATTTAAACTAAATCAGCAGACCCAACCGTGGATTTCAAGGGACTGTACAGCTTCTGGCGAGGAGGAAATTGTATTTTACTATTGCACGTGGCAATATTTAGTATAATATTTCACTCTTCCCTTAGACAGCTGCCAAGGGTAACAATTAAAGTTCGTTTTTTCATAGATGAATTACTCGGAATGGTCTGGGCTCCCAGAGGAATTGTTTTGTAATTTTATTGATGGCAAGCCCCATATTTCATCTAAACATGATCATAATAAGATGAATTCTTTCAACGTTATTTTCTTTCTTATTCTAAACATTACTATCCCTTCCCAAGTGTCCCGTCGAGAAAAAGGGACTAGGGCCGAGGCTAGCAGGAGCAACTTGCACAGGAAACGAAGGAATGCAGGTCACCAAGGCAGAGAAAAATTAACTGACTTTTTATGAGACATAAACTCAAAGAATAAAAAGAGCTGATATTTAAGGAGATTTGTGCAGTGATAGCTCGGCAAGAATTCATGGTTTAAATCAGATCCGCCAGCAGTAGAGGCCTTGCTTTGCGGGGACCGACTTTTCCCCTTAGACAAGAAAGAGCCACACTGCCTGTGGCGGAACCCTTGACTGTGGTGCTGCCCCACCCACCCCTCTGTCTTAACACTGCATAAACATGTACATGAAATGAATTTGGAAACTTCTAGATGAGCTGGACATAGTGGCACATGCCTTAAATTCCACCACTTGGGCAGCAGAGACAGATGGATCTCCAAGTTTGAGCTTGGTCTACATAGTGAGTTCCAGGACACACAAACAGACACACACATACACATACAAGAAAGGAGGAAATTAAAAAGGAGAGAGAGAGAGAGAGAGAGAGAGAGAGAGAGAGAGAGAGAGAGAGAGAGAGAGAGAGCAGTTTCACAGATTGTTTAGTGGTCACCGCTGGAATGGGGATGTCAGTATCCATATCAGAATTTCCCTTTCTCATTGAGGAAAGCAGAAGCCATGCTTTGGATATAAGAAGATGTTATATTTACCCCGATAAAAGCCAATATCCCAGCTCCTACAGCTGCAGCCTGCATATGTCCCTGTAGTGAGATCAGCTCACTGTGTGGGAAACCCCAAAGACAGTAGCCAAGTTGTCACACCTATGTAGACTGGACTGGCTGCTGATGCTAACTTGACTTTTAATGATTTTAATTGAACTAACAGACTTCTGTCCTGCTGCTTAATGATAGTAACAACAGAAGTAATAATAACCTGAACATAATTAAAATATCTCTTCCAGCAGGCTAGTTTTACAGAATGTATATAAGGAAATGAATGCACTCCTATATAAACTTACTAAATATCTATTTGTCCAGTCCATCTTGTGAATAATTCTAGTCAGTTTTTAGGTACCTTTGGACTATGTGCCTTCCCCAGTAGTTACTTGAAAAGAATGCTGTGACTTATCACACACCCATGAAAGACTCCACCTGAGAATGTGTGAGTAAATGGAAAGTCATTCTTAGAGCAGATGTGGGATTCTGTCATTGAAGAACTGAAATGCAAACTCTAGTATCCCGTTGCTGAGCAACATTCCCCAAGCCAGAAGATGACTTCAGCATTAAGGGGATGGCATTTTATCAGGATTAGTGCCCCCACATCCCATCTCTTAAGTCTCTTCTGTTTCATTCCCACTCTTTTAAATCCACAACCCATGTGCCCTTAAGTACACCGGTGAGTTATTAAAAAAAAGAGCTTCCTCCACCCGGGTGGTTCTTCTGACAGAATTCAACATGTCTCTTCACTGGTCGGTTCCTAAGGATGCTCTGAGCACTTTCAGTTCTCCAGCCAGACAGGAGTAGGGAATGTCGGGCACCATGGGCTAGCACAATTTATAGGCACCGAAGTCGATATGGGTCTTTTGGTTTTGGAAGATAAGTTGTCACACCTATGTAGACTGGACTGGCCTCGAGCTCACTATGTAGGCCAAAGTGGCCTTGAACTTTTGGCAATCTTCCTGTTTCTCCTTCCTGGATACTGGAATTATAGGCATGTATCTCCATGCCTGACTGACATGGCCCTACTTTTAATCTCGTTCTAACTCCTGACAATCCCCCCCAGGTCACACTAGACAGAGTATTGATAGCTCTGTACTTGGCCACAGCAGGAAACAGCTAAGGGCTAGAGCACCTGCCATGGGTCTGATGTGTATTTTGACAGAATCTTCTAGCATTGTCACCCAAAAGGCTGCCCAAGATGTTCATCCAGAGATTTTTCTATAATCTGGAGATCAGAGCATCTTTGGGGAAAATGACCGCTTGTCTTGGGCTCTCCTCTCCTCCACTCCCCTGAGGGAACCAGAACCAGCCAAGCCTCTTGCAGTGCCCAGGCTGTGCCGCTGATTCTTCTCTCCGAATCCTGAGCTATGCTCTTGAGGGTGTGTAGTTGTGAGTCTATGGAATGCATGAACATCTCTTTGAATCAAAGTATTTGTATTTGGATGATATGACTGTGTACAGTTAAACTCTCTTCTATCTAGGAACAGAAGTAGATTTCAGATAATAAATTAGGACCTTCTGTCATCTTTACTAGGCGAAAGAATGAAAAAAAATGTCATTGAAACTCAAAAAATGACCACTAAGTGAGCGAGGTTGCCACGCCCTCCATTTCACTGCCCTCCCAGACTATGTAAGTCTCTGTTTTTCTCCCAGCATGTTGCTGAAATCCCTCTGTCCCCGCTGACTCTTTCCTGGACCACAACTAAACCACTAGATTTTTTTTTTTTTATTTCTAACTGGTTACCCACAATGGAAAAAAAAATTGACAATCTAACATGACTTCTTAGTTTCTCAGATCTTAACTTTTAATCATTTTTTTTACTTTTAATTGCCACCATTGTATTTCCATTGGTAGGGAATGGTAGTTTTAAGATACTACAATATATTTTTAGCAACTACTTGTCTTTCAGTTTGTAATGCTTATTAAAAAGAATTAGAAGTACTGAATCCATTAAGCATGCCATGTGTTAAATCCAAATGAAAAGTTTGGATTTGGTTTATTTTTGTTTTGAGAGTATGAAGTGATTTCTAATGTGTTGTCACTTGAAAGGGTAAAACTCCATTTATTTTATTGTTTCACTGTTTAAATAATAATACATCTCTACTACTTGCTTGTAGATTAACTGTTGAAATGTGATTTATTCTCCATAATGTTTGGATGCACAATGCTTTTATGTTTTTGAAGAAATTTCAAAATGGCTTGCTATTCCTCTGACCAGTGTGAACAATGGGGCTAGAGTCAAATGTGGGAGTCTAGTTAGGACCCATTTGCAGAAGTAAATGACTATTACTGGAACGTGAGTAGATACGTATCATCCCACTGATGAATCTGCTTGCTGAAGATACCACTTGATTGTTTCCTTTGTTCTGTGCTTTCTAGCGTTGTGTTCATTGAAGTTACATTCTTCTCATATTTATTGATTCCAAGTCCTTGTATTTATTGACTATGGTGTATGTGGACTTTATCTTTTAGCTCGTCCACAGAATGATGTGGCACACACACTGCAGAGGGTGGAGGGTCTGGCCTTTATTTTTTGATCTGGCTGATGATTTAACTAGACATCTAGGTGGTAGCACTAAGTCCCTGACAGGAAACCCTGCTTAGCTGAGTTTCGATTAAGCAGGTACTTAATCTAAATTCTTGTCACTAAATTGTTCTTTTTCCTTTTGGGAATAGCTAACTACTGAATGTGTGAAGGTTACAAAACATTGTCGGAGACTAAAGAGACGTCTTCTCCATGTTGATCATCCACTGAGTGGTAGCGTTACATTGGTCCGGCTTCCGTCAGCCATGCTTTGCTTCAGTTTTGTGTTCTTGTGGGTTTCAAACACACACACTTTTGTACTTAAAACCCACCTTCGGGACTTTGAATGTAACTCTGTGGTAGAGAGCCTGCCTAAGATGTGTAAGAGCGTGGGTTCCAATCCTGGATGACCCACATGTGCACTTCTCCCCTCCCCACACTCTGGTTCTTTCTCCCTCTCCTCCTCTCTGTCTCTATAAAGCAGAATTAAAATTATGGTTACTTAGTTTGCCTGTTAACTCTATGCCAGATGAATTGGTTATTTGGAGAGAGTTATAGGAGGGTTTTCTAGGTTTTGTTACACTCTTAATAACTAAATGGCATTGTCTATGGTCCTTGAAGAAACAACTGCAGGATTTGTACCTTGGCTTTTGCAGAATATAGGAGCAAATAATAAACATAATGAAAAGGCTGAACCAAATAAAAAGTGATCGAAAATAGAAAGTGGCAAACATAGAGTCCTAAGACTCTATTTCTGTACTATCTCTGTCCCCTGGAATAAAGATAAAGACACATAAATATGCTGTCAATGAGAGTGTTTAGGGGTTGAAATTAGCTAACTGACCTCAAACAGGCTAGAAAACTAATGTATCTTTAAACTTTTTATCCCATAATCCTATATCAATAACAACACAACTCTACTTAATTTTCATATTGTAATGTTTAGATGTCACTTTGAATTCAGTCTGTTAAATCTCACAAGTTCTAATTAGTTGCACCTATATAAATAAGAAGCGATAAGAATCTGAAAAGAAATTTAAAAAACTTTCTGACTCTTTAGCTATTAATATGCCACATAAAATTGTAAGCAGAAATCTTGGTTAGGCAATGTGCAGAAGCTTCTACGCTTCAGAGAGTTACATCTTCGCGTCATTCCTTGAAGAAACTAAATTACTACTTCAAGAGAGGATGAACTGATGTCTCTGGTCATTTTCAACTCTTCTTTCAGCACAGGTGTTTGGCTCTCCTTAAGAGCAGTAGATCATGATGTTTTGTTGTGACGGTTGATCTTAGGCTAGAATAAAAGCCGTCAGGTTTTGATCCCCAAGATTTGAGAGTCGTTATCAGTGGAATCCTGCTCTGGTCTAAAATGCATGAGGGCTAGAAAATAATGAAATGGATTCCTTGAAGCACTGATTCTGAATCCAGTTCCAAAATAAGATGGAAAGAATTGAAGCCAAGACATGGTCCTATCAGAACACATTCATACATGCCATCGAGAGACTGTTTTGAAGTTCAGCAGTCCTTAATTGAGGTTTCCTTTTTATCCCAAACAAGAAACTCATTATTCATGGTGGTTTCAAAGCATATACCACTCAGACAGACAACCTGGGATTGACCCTCAGTTTATAAACAAATTAGAATATGTGGTCATCTTCATACATTCTTACCCACTTTACTGAGATAAACTTACATGTAGTGAAGTTTCTGTTTTACATGTCCCGCTGATGTGTTTTGACAGAGATAACTCCATCACCCCAGAAAGATCTAGACAGCTACTGATGCACTAAAACTTCTTGTACGCCTTCATTTTTCTCCGTACTGCAACCACACAGAACAGCCATTGATCTGCCTGGCCTCTGTCACTGGAGGTGACATGGTCTTGAAGATTCTATGTCAATAAGATTAGCTGAGTATGGCTTAGTTGAGTGTGGCTTCCTCCCTATCTCTGACATTTTCAGATACCTTTATTCCATTAACTATGCCATGAGGCCATTTCTTTGAACGACTAAATTGTAAACTTGTGAATGCCACCAATTTCTATTCTCCTTCACTTTTCCATGGACGACTTTTCTTGTGTGAAGTTTGGACGCATTATGAGAAAAACTGATATGGACAAGTCTTCATAGCCATTTTTTTTAATCATTAACCAACCTCTTATTTTAACTGAACCCCTAAACGGGAGGCAGGGGTGGAACCAAATGACCAACAAGCTGTAGGCCATTTCAGGTGAAACAAATAACATATACAAGACTTGTCTATCAATACAATGAAGCAAGCAAAGGGAAAAGTAAGAAAAGTGGTAGCATTTAAAGAATTTAGCACTGAAGCCTGATAATATACACTGTCGGAGGCTGAAACTAAAAGATCATGAATTCTACCAGCCTGGACTATATAATGGAACTCTGTCTTTAAAAAGAAAGACAAAGGAGAATTTGGTACAGTTCTTCCCTCATAGGCTATTACTTAAGTAAAATTACTTATCTTCTATGTGTTGTTCATTATTCTAATACAACATATTCAGTTGATAGTCTGCTCATGTCTTTGGAGTTAAAAACTGGGCTTGTAGAAACTGATGGACATGAATCAATGTTCTTAGAAGAGTGAGTGATCTGTATCTAATTGTCCCCATTATCACCTTCCCATATTAGCCTCTGTCCTTTTTTATTGGATGTGTCTGTGTAAGTACACATGCACACGGACATGCATCTTCTACAACACATGTGTAGAGGTCAGAAAACAGCTTGCGAAGCCTGTTCTTTCCACCATGTGGGTTCCAGGGATGAAGTCAAGTGGGGATTGAAGTCAGGTGGTCAGGCTTGGAGGAAATCCTTGTTACCCACTGAGCTATCCTGCCAGCCCCGTCCCCACTACTTTATAGCTACAGAACTCCTATATCCTGATCTTCTCATTGTTTTTTGCTGCTATCTCCCATCTGAGATCTTGTTTTCATTTTATATTTTCAACGACTTTGGGTTGATGATTCTAGATAAATGATTAACCTCCTTGTTCGTGCTTTCTGCTTTACATGTGATTTCTTGGATATTGAGACATGGTAAACAGACTCCAAAGTGTTTAAGAGAAAAAAAAAACCTAATGGTGCTGATGAGTTAATTCAACCCCATGAATCAGAAGCGTAAATAAATATGATGACAAGGAAGGAGATTCTGAGAGCTTTAAGATCGCAAGAATTCTAAAAACCAAAGCTTATCATAAATGGCGCCTTGACTTGTTAGATCACACAAGTGCTTCCTGCTGTTTGTGTTTTCTCAGCACTGTACTGGGAGAAACAGCTTTGGGAAAGCTGCATCTCGGGCAAAGGAAGAAAAGGGGCCAGGAGTGTGATGAAAAGGCAGGTGTGATATGATAAGGAAAACAATTTCAAGAAATCTGAGAGCAAAGCTACTTTAATCATAAAGTGGGGACTTCTCTTTTGATTTGAAGTACATTTGTGAGCCACCAGAGTGAGTTGGGTAATAGCAATGACTTCAAAGCAAGCTGGTTCAAGATACTAATCTGATGTCATTTTTATTTCCTGAGTTACTGGTATGAATTCATTGGTTCTATGAAATGTCCTACACAATGACATGTACATAGCAAATGGGCAAGTTCCCTGGCAGTGACTGTTTTCCATTATCTTAGTAAGTGGTTATGTACTGTTGACCTCAAGACTTCTGACATTCGGAAAAAAAACAAACTGTCGTCTTCTGTTAATGTCCTTCAAGATGAGGACAGTCACAGATTTGGGATATATAACAATCTCTGCCAGGCTTGCTTGTTGTTTCTTAAAGGATATTTTTTGAAATGGATTTTTAATAAGCCCACACACAGTAAAGGACATGGAAAAAAGATTGCTTTTATAAAAATGGCAGGCCAGAAAATGGGCTTCGAGACAGTCTCACAGATTTCCTTTGGCCAACGTCTTTTTAGTTCTCGCTGCTCTGAAGCATAGCCTTCAGAAGTTGCTTAACGTCTGCTGTCTGAATTTCTTTCTTAACATACAGATGTAGCCTTTGGGTTCATCGTGTGATTTTTGCAAATATTTAAGAAAATAGGTCATTTCAATTCTCATCTAGAGTTGGTATAAAATTGCTAGGCAGATATACTAATAAGAAATTTAGAGTTTATAATGACCCTGGATTCTACTCATACGTGTGTGTGTGTGTGTGCACATATGTTTTGAAACCCTCATAGACTGCAGTGTACCTGCTTTCTTAATATAGCAGTTTTGTCTAGAAGTTGTTTGTTTCCATTTTGTCCTTTGAGTTACCTTCAGATCCCAGGCTTCGTGTCCAAGTTTGTCCCACACTCTAATGATACGTACCCTAGAAGCCTAAAATACTCACCGTGTTCCAGGCACATATCACTTGACATTACAGGACATAAATAAATATCACAAATATCCTATGAATATTTGATAGGGCTTCCCTATTGGTCAAGCAGGTTGTATACATGCAAAAGGAAGTCAGGCTGAGTGGTTGAGTAGGAACTGAAACCTGGCCTGGAGTCCACTCCCCAAGCCATTAGAGTGAGAAATATTTATGTATTCATAATGTCACTCTGTAATGTCACTCGTACTAGCCTTCCCTTTGCTTCTGTCTTGACTTTCTCAGAACCTACTCATCAATAGAGTAATCAATCCACTGTTGCTAACTTAGAGCTAGTTCACCACTGCTTCTATCACTAGTTCTCAACACGATTTGAAGAAAAAATCTCCAATTTATTACTATTCTCCCCCTGTTTTGTATACATTTACACTTTTATACTGCCAAAATGAAATCAAGACTTCATTAACTTAAATACTAATTATTTCATTTGGGGTCCAGTAGAACCACATTCCTGCTTAGGTAGAGTCCTCAGAAACGGCACCATGAGCAGCCTCAAGAAGGTGGAGAAGGAGATAAAGGGCTCTGTTGGAGGCTTTTAGTGATGGCATCAAGCTGTCTCGAGCTGATCTTCCCGCCTGATCATCTTTTCTACAGATGATCAAACTATCAAACTCAGAACTCTAAGTATGGAAGGAAGACGAGTGAAGGAAAATGCTATGGCTGAAGTCCCTGTGTGCCTGTGTTTGCTCTGGGATCCGTGTCCCTGGCACATGCTGCATGCACCACTTACATGTGGCCCATCAGGGTTAAGAGCTGTAACTTGCTGTGTCCACACTATGACAGGTGTCTGGGTATTCTTACTGATTCAGGGTTCAGAAGATGACCAAGAGGCAGAGGAGCCCTACGGAGTTTCTTTTCAAAATGATTCCATAGCTGATCTTTTTTTTTGGCATTAGAGAAATTGATATTGGTGCATATGTCTTTAACACAGAGCAGATCCCAAGTCGCGAAGGTATCCTGAAGATTAGTCTTCTGCCAGTTTTATGCCTGACTTCCTAAGGCTACTTCAGCTAGCTGGCAGGATGGAGTAGCATGCCAGGCAATCACACTGCAGAATCCATGTGGATACATCTGCTGTGAAATAAACAGTTCCAGACTTCTGTTTCCCTTCGAATCTTAATTCAGTCTCTTTACACGTGTTCACATCTTGCTAGCCCATGGCATTTCAAAGCCTTTAAACTTCCATCACACAACCCTGTAATGGCTACAACAGACTTCATTTTATAGGGTTACACCACAAGAGATGCTATGCCTTGAATTTCCCGTTATCCTCGAAAGAGCCAAAAGGAGGAATATCCTGGCGGTTCACAAGTGGGAAATTGCTTCTTAGTTCTCCGTGTCCATCTCGCATATGTGCATGCCTGCTTAGACCTAATGAAAAAAAGAAAGCCTGTCCCAAGTATGATTATAAAATAAAGTCTCTTTTCCAGATGAACCTCTTCAAATGCGGGGGAAATCCCCTGTAGAAGTGACTGAAAAAGGTCATTTCTCAGCAAGAACTGGGGAAAGCATGGCGGGCCAGATGTTAGACTACTTTCCAACCCTCGCCTATTTCTTTTTCTGTGTGTGATATTTTAACTCATTTTGAAGAAAAGAGCAGTTTCTATGCAGTTCACTCAATTATCTGAATAACTTAGCTGGAAAAATTATTGTGTGTTCATAAGCAAAATAATCAGTATGTGTAGAAGAAGTCCTAAAGACTTAACTGTAGGGCCCACGCCTTTACACATGTTCTTTTAATATCCATGAAAATTGGTTTCTTCTGCAAAATATGAACAACATATCCTGTTAATAGGATTGTTAAGATTTTATTAGTTGGCACACAATAAAATACATATGTTTTAATTTTTCCCTCTCATTTACAAGTTCATCTGTGTATGGGTGTTTTTCCTATATGTATGTCTGTTCACCATGTGAATGTCTGGTGCCCTCAGAGGCCGAAAGAGGACATCAAATATTCTGGGACTGGAGTTACTGACAGTTGGAAGTTAGCATGTGGGTGCTGGAGACTGAACCAATGTCCTCTGCAAAAGCAGCCAGTGATCTTAAATGTTTGAACCACCTCTCCAGCCCTGGGTGCAATATTTTTAAGAATCATATTTGATGCATAAAATTCTTCAACTTTCAAGGCAGTGTAATAACTGAGTACAATTCCTGAGTCACTTTCGTACATTGCCATAATGGTTTTGTTTGTTTGTTTGACCTCAACTCAGGCAAGCTCTGACTCTATCCTGATAACTTGTAGAATTGCCATCATAAGTAATGTGCATCTAAAGAAGGAATCATCTAGGCTTGAAGTGGGTGAAATAACACACACACACACACAGACACTCATGCACACACTAATTCATAAAACCTTACAGTGGTTTTGTAGAGAAGAATCATCAGTATTCCGGATAGCACACACCCAAAGATACTGGCACTGTATTCTGTGTTGCCCACTCTAATGCAATTTGGGCATGAGAGAAGGGGTCCTGAGGAATCATACTCATATTCTGAGGTGGCAAAGCCTATTTAACCAGGCTAACCCCAAAGAAGTGGCCACCATCTAAGCAGCACTAGAGAACCTTTCAGAAACACAAATCGGGGTGGTGGGGTGCCCGGGCACTAACGTGTATGTGTATGTGTGTGTGTGTGTGTGTCTGTGTCGTCTGTGTGTCTGTGTCTGTGTGTCTCTGTGTGTGTGTGTGTCCTCTCCAAGTGTGTGTTGTCCTACAGTTTGATGTGGAACTTGCTCCAAACACCTGATCCTTGTCAGTTGTCTGTCAGCTTACAGTCTCACTCGGGCTCTGCCAACCGGACCCTGGCGCTCTGTTACAAATGTCACCTTCCTCTTCCTGAAAGAGAAGTGCTGCGGTTGCACGGCTGCCTTAGTTCTGTCCTTCCTAACACAACTAGAATGTTCCAGTAGTCTGAACAAACTGCCACTTCACTCTGACTCCCTATAGGCCCGTGTCTGTTCCCTGCTCTCTGCATAGGCATGGTGTCCTGCTGACCATAGTCTCCTGTCTTCCTCAGGCTACTGCTCTTGCCAGACTGCCCATCTCCTTGCTTTGTATGAAGCAAAGGTAGCTTTATCATTTACTTCTCTCTATCTCCTTCAACCACAGACAATCCCGAGAGCCCTGAGAACTCCCACTCCCGTTCTTCCTGGCTCTCCCTCCCATCCCAAGCCCCCTGATCTTCTTCCTCTTGTTTCTACTCCACTGTTTTTGGTTTTATTTCCCAACTGGACTTTGTTTTGTTTCCCACTCTATTACAAGGAGTAACCTTAAACCTGAAAACCTGTTGAGGGAAAGGAATGTTCCTGAGAAATCCACCACAGGAGGTGAGCTAGCTTTCCTCCTAGTGAGCTGACAGTCCCAGCTGTGGGCTGTGAATTCTTCCAGGGAGTGAGGCAGAGGGTCTATGAGTGGATGGGATAACCAAATCTCAGCACTTTTGCTACCGAGGGAAATGTCACTGTATCAGTTACTCAGCTCTCACAGCGGGAAGACACAAGTCTGGGAGCCAGACAGGCAAAGCAAAGCTTTCCTTTAGCCTTGGATCACAGGCCCTTGGAGTACCTTTTTAATCTTGTTCTCATCATTGTCTAGAGACAATCCTATTTTCCTACAAATAAGCAAAACTATCATCCAGATAGGTCCTATGCTGTTCTGAGCCTCCTCAAGATAGCAAAACAGTTTCCCTACCTCTGCTTAAATTATTTCAGCACCTTAGAGAAATCATTTGCTAATCACAACCATGTTGGGAACAAATAAATGAGAACTAAGCAGAAAAAAATAATAATAATTTGACTTTTCACCCTTTGTATTTGGAGAATTCTGCAAGTTAAACAAACAATAAATGTATATTCCTATATATGTGTCTATAATAAACTGTATGGATGTGTACATACACACATATGCATTATGTGTAGAAGAGAGGCCAGAATGTTTTCTAAACTCTCACTATTCATCTCTATAATGATGGAACTCCATACAGCTGCTGAGCAAGCCGATCCTAAGGGGAACTTTGAAGGGCAGCCCCAACAGACAGCCAAGTATCTGGAAACCTTCCACATACAAGCTGTCAGTAGCACTAGTGACGGCTGGCATGTTTAGATCCAGTTGGAGTTGTTACTAGAGCCTGAGATTCTATGAAAAACAAGGGAAAAACAAACACGAACCGTGCAGCAGAGCACAGGTGCCGGCTGCTCTGTTGTCCTGCCCCCGCTGGAGCCTGCGCTTTGTACCATGCAGCATAAAAAGGTGTTAAAACTGTGCTTCTCCTTCCCTAAGAAACTCTTGAGACTTTCACATGGGATCTGTGCTAGAGACCTTGAGGGGAGTCAGAGAAGGAGAGGAGACAAGGAACTCAGCAGTGATGCTGAAAGCATCTGTCCCAGATGCTCAACTGTGGCACTCCAACATCAGGACCATGAAGAGCATCGGTCACCACCTTCTTACTCTCAAAACTTACATATGATATTTTCATATTCCACTGCTCATTTTTTGCTTGAAAAGAGCAGTAGTTAGATACTGACATTGTGTACCTGGGACCTGGTCGCCTAAGACAGTGCCCCAGCCCATTTTAGTTGCAGTCCTCCTCCCCTCCCTGACATTTGGCACTATCTGGTTAATGGGTATAAGAAGTGTTCCATAGTGGGGGACAGCTCTTCAGAGAAGGAGGTGTACATGGAGAATCCAAGAGCCCAAAGGGGCTAGGACTACAACCACTCCAGGTAGTTCTTTGATCTTTGGTTCAGATTTCTATCCATTCCAAAGTCAAGCACCCTCTCTGTGATTTCCTTACAGGTAAATTGATTGATGGTAGACAGCATCCGACAGTCTTAGGCGACCTTCATTTCTCCCATTGTGGGGTCCTTCCCATTGTTTCCTGTGGTGCTTCCATTCAGCCCATCCCTGCTAACCACTCCTCTCCAAGCCACCGATTCTGGTGGTTCTGGTTTCATTACTGTGCCAAAGAGCTTCATGTCTACCTCATTGATTACTTAATCAGGAGGTACAGTCGTGGCACCTGCATCTATCCAAAGCCTCCACATCTATCAAAGCACAAGCGGTTTTATACTTAGTAGACCTCATGACTACACATCTTAGCAGCATCAGTAGAGAGCTTACTACACACCAGGCAATGAAATGACAACTTCCTTTACAACCATTGTCTCTTTGGATGATTTCTCACTCTTTTGAAATACTTTTGTACTTGCATTAATTATACATTTTGAATCTTTAATTGCTTCTCCTGATGTCTTAACATTGTTGCCCCACCTCACGGTTGACTGAGAACACAAATCATTTTCTGTTTCTTTTGTGCTCTCCCTGTTCAAGGTAATGTCAGATAGACAGTAGATTTCCACAACCCTTCTAAGTGGTATGATAACTCACTGGGTCAATTATGAACTTCTGCAGGCTCAGTACACCTTACCCTTGAGACTGGAAGTGTTTGGATTGGGGAATCTTTGCATATATGTAATGCATGGGGAGAAGGGCCAAGTGTAAACAGGAAGTTAGTTTATGTTTTCTGGAAACCTGACACATGACTCAAATGTAATCATACACAGACAGCATCATAGTGCCCCTGCATTTTGACACTTGCATGAGATCAAATTGGGAATTTCCCACAAACCCAATGTCTCTTCTATAAAGTTCAGATTTTGGAGCTGAAGTCCATATTTGGGATTTTGGGGTTAAGGACATTTATTTTGTGTTGGTGAAGTACACCAATCAATCAGCACTGCAGACAGTCAGATACTTGAGCCCATTTGTCAGCCCTGTTCTACACATCAGTGATGATGTTCCACACAGCAAGCACAGTCTTGCTTCATGTTGCTAAATGATGCCTGGTGAGAGACAGGTCTGCATCACCCTTCCATGACAGCTCTTGGTCGGTCCAAGAATGGTGATGCATTCCCCAGGACACAGAACTTTTGATTTTCAAAGTCAAGATAGAAGCCGGCATGGTGGTGCATGTCTTGAATCCTAGCATTTGGAAGGCAGAGGCAGTTCAAACCTCTGAGTTTGAGGCCACTCTGGTCTACAGAGCAAGTATCAGGACAGCCAGAGCTAAACAGAGAAATGCTGTCTCAGAAGTAAATAAAAAAATGAAGGAATGAATGAAACGTAGGCATATGTGGACACTTAGTCTCTTCAGAGCCCTGTCTGGAGAGAGTCCTCTCTAGTTTCACTGGAAACTGTCCGCTGGACCTTTCTGTTAGATTTCAAAGGCATTTATGATAAATGCTGCTCACTCTATTTGCACTCCCCGTCAATCACAGGTAAATGATCAGATTTCTTCCAAGCTCATATTTGGAATGCCTGTGTGTTGGATGTTTGCTCTGTGTATGTGTGTGTGTGCGTGCGCGCACACGCGCACGTGTTAGCACTGGATACCATCAAGCATTTTGCACATCTGACAGCTGGTAGAGAAAGGCCCTTAGTCACTTCAGAAAGCTCAAAAACTTACCAAAAAACTGCTCGCAAAAAAAAAAAAAAAAAAAAAAATTGTTCCTCTTGTGCTCAGAAACATCATTTCTTTTTCTTCCCTGCTGAACTGCCTAACTTTCTTTGAGGTCTGCTTTTGTAGACCGCTGTCTAAAGCCATTGCTTAAATTAGCAGAATCTGCTTTCCGCTCACATGATCGCTTACTTGTGCGCTCAGTGATTAGCTTCTCTCAGCACTTCTGGTCCCATCAGAAAATGGAAATACACCTGCCAGAGAGAATTATCAATCTTCCTGACTTCTCTTGTCCATCTGACCATGCGAAGCCAGTAAGCCTTTAGATAACTTTGAATTAAAACTCATTATGCTTACAGAACAGGACAGTGCCACTTCTTGTGAGCTGAGCTGCTTGCAAGAGGCTTTCTTATGAGGTCTCCATTGCTGCCTCCCACATACAAAGACAGAAATGGACGCACAGTCCAAAGGGATGTGTGCAAGTGATGCGAGTTGTTCAGCCCCTGTCTCCCCCGCATGCTGAAGTGGAGCTGGCCCTTCCTCGCTCTACCAAGAAATGCATTTGTTCTCGGGTATCTACTTAGGCAGCTTTGCTTCAAGATTGTCAAGGACTTTTCTGCACATGCCTTATTCCCTCAGTCAGTTTAGAATTATTTTTTGAATATTAACTATTGCTGTGTTGGGAGTGGATCTTTGCTAGCCCTGCTCTTAGGCATGGAAGTTTGTGGTTGAGATTCCTAATTGTATCCATCTCAATAATACCCTGGTTACAAACGTTTTGTATATCGCACAGACGAATTCTCCTTGATCTGGTGAAATTACTTTCAGGCATACATTTTGTTGAGTTGGGCACGAGATATATGCTAAATAAGTGTCCCTTAGCAATAGAATAGCCCTGCCACAGCCAGCTGTGTGTACGATGCCACCACAGGCAATTCATAAACTGTATACATTGACTCTTAAGTAAAATTCCGAAGTTATTGATGACTTCAAAAAAGTCAGAGGGGAAGAACCAAACTTCTTCATTCCTATCACAGTTTTCTAATAAAGACACCACGCCTCTGGTGAATACATGACTTTATGCCTGCTCTGCTCCTCCAGCCTCTAAGTGTTTACCTAGACCAGACACCCTGTAGCCAGCTGGAGACCGCACCCTGCAGTTCTGAGGCTCATCAGCGGGGATAGGCAGGCAAACCAACTCTCAGTGGTAGAAAAACAAAATCAGTATTTTTGCATGTGAGGTGATCTTTTGAGTGTGAAATTCTTACATTATATTTTTAAAAAAAAAAATCATTGTTGCTTCCAAGCTACGCAGTGTTATTATTTTCCCCTCCTGACAGCACATTTGGAAACAGTTTATCTGTCTAATGCATTCACTGTGTAATTATCCCCTCATCAGTATTTACCAACAAACCAGATAACGGCCTAGCGAGCTACATGGAGTTGATGCATTGCCAACAAGGAAACTTAACAGATAGAATAATGGACATCATATTTTTCTTCAGCTGTGTCCCACTTCTATAGACAGATTCACAATTCTGAGTATTTCCAAATATTAAAAATCTCCATTACTAACTCAACAATTTTGTCTATCCAAGTTTTCACGTTTATTAACTCTAGTCTAATGTTTTCTTCTGTTAAAATATGGCTCCTCAGCCTTCTTGCTTTACGTCAGGTTTGAGTGCTTCATGAATAGATGATGGCCCTAGAAGGTAGGAATGGAATTGGAGTAGGAAACCAATGTTTAGCCTTCACAGTGACCTGAGGTGCTTTCCTACTTAGCCCAAGAGGCTGCTAACATGAGTGAAGTGGTGGTGGTATTTGATGACCCTTTTTGTTAAGCTCTGTTGTAATGGATGTTAGCTGGCAGGTTATGGGGTGGGAGGATAGATACACAGGAACAGAGTCAATGGAGCTGAACTAGGCTCAGTGGTCTTGTCTAGAGATGCTTCAAGGGCTGAAGTGACCTTCCAGAGCCTTTGCTCTCCCCGGCATCCTCCCCTTCAGACCCTCAACACACCAATCAAGTCTTCAACCTTATTACTGAACTGAAGTGAAATGATAGTTGTGCTAGTTTAAAACCAGCAGATTGGGGGGATACTAGGCTAAACTTAGGGGGAAAAGCACTGTTGAATATGTGTAATAAAATGATATTGGGCTTGTGGATGATGGTTACAGAAGGGAGAATTCACTAAAGACTTCCATCACTTCATTTCCTTGACTTTCTTTTAGAGTCCTTTCCAAAAAAAAAAAAAAAAAAACTTGTTGATGAGCCTGCAGTAATAATTGTCCATATTTATGGGAAGAGTGTAGCATTTTAATACGTGAATATGAGTATGAATCAAATCAAGATAATTTAGATCCTTCTGTCTCCTTATCATCCTTTTGTTTGGAGAGCCTGGCTGCCCTCCCCCTTATAAAACACATTATAGGTTAGTGTAAACTGTAATCCCTGACTGAGGACTAGAATACTAGAATTTTAAGTTCTCCTGTTAGCTCTTTACCTCCCCTTCTCCACCCTCCCTGCCCTCATTCTTCACATGCATTCCCACGTGGTATTTCTCTCATGTTCAATATTCCTCTTTCTGTTTTTAATTACATTATGTAACTGAAGCAAAATATCAGAATTATTCATAGACCAGTTTTGTTGAGGTTACTAATGACTTCGTTTACTTGTAAGGTTTCCCCAGTATACTTAAGATATTTTGCAATGAACTTAGCTTTTTTTTTTTTTTGCGATCACACTGCCTTTTTCCTTTCTCATTTTAATTGTTTCGATAGGAATATGCTATATGTCTTCCCCCAGTCCCCTTCCTTCTTACCTTCTCCCCTTCCACCTTCCCCCTGCCATCCACTCTCCCAATTTACTCAGGAGCTGAACTTACTTTTTAATTAAGAAAAACATTTTAAGAAAAAACATAAATAATAAAGGTTGCAAAGCTATATATATTAGAATTTCCTATATGTATCCTTGCCATAGAAAAGTAAATTTATTTATATATTTTCAGTATGGCCTATCTAGCTCAGCACCTCATAACAAAATAATGTATAGGTTTTCTCACCTGGGACATAAATCCTACTCAATGAACCAGGAAAGGATCCATCATAATTTCCTTAAACAAGAAAATTATGGGAAATATATTTTCTTTTGCTTGTTAAATATTATACAATTATCAAACAGCGTGAGCCAAACTGTACTGTGTTCTAGTACGATTTTTCTTTTTCACATGCTCTAATTTCCAAAGTTCCCGTGAACCCTGTAAAGGAGTATCAAGCCACTTCCTCCATCAAACATTTTATAATGAAGCTGGAGTACAAGGACACATGACTGATGAGTCAATTATCAGTTCAGTTAGTGACACAGCTTTAAAGCTGTCTGCCTTGTGCGGTGTCTGTCACACAGAAACCCCAGGGGATGGAGGAGGGACAAGAGGGGTCCAGGGATGGAGGAGGGGCGGAGTGATGAGCAAAAGAGCAGATGGGCTCACAATTTATAGGACTACAAAGAAGATTGATGGACAGCATTGGTTGAATTTCAGTAAATCTATTGACTTTTTAATTGATCTGATAATACTTTAGGAAGTATATGAACCAGCTAGGTGTTTGGGAGCTCAGAGTAGACGGGGTTTCATTCAAAGGAGGAATTAGGACAGGTAGAACAAGGGATTTATATGGGAAAAATCAGTAAGGCTGAAAGTCCAAGATTTCCCCAGATACTGGAACAGAGGACTTCCCTGGAGCAAAGGATCAGTGGGAAGGTTGCTTTCACACTTGCACAGCCTGGTATCCTAGAGAAATATGAATATTAAACAACCCATAGAGATGGGCAGCTATGGGATTTTTGCATAAAACAGTTAATGCAATAATTAAAAAATGTTTTAGGAAAATCAGTTATAAGTTTAACTCTGTGTTGACTATAAAGATATAAATGTGGATATAATATATCTTATACCTTACAATGTAAGATATAATAATAAGAATCTTATATATGTAAGATATAATAAGATTTTGAGTATTCAGCGTGGATCTCAGAGTATTTTTAGAAGGAACTGAATATGTAGGTTTTGTTGTACCATCAGTAAAATAATTCTGTATTTGATTTTTTTGGAGAAGCTGCATCAAATGTGGGTCTAGATCAGCTCATAGTTTAATTGAAAATTAATGGAGGCTTTGAAGACAAGAAGCTGGTATAAAAGTCTAGAAGCTTCCAAATATTTTATGCATATAATTGAGTGCATTTTTATATGCTAAAAGAAAGATAATAATTCATGCCTTTGGGGGTATTTAACCTAATTACTAGATATGTCAGAAAATTGCTATTTCTCGCATGTGAGCTCTACTTACACTGAGAAATTGTGTACATGATCACTTTCCTTTAAATCTATTAGTAATTTTATCTCATAAAATCAATAATGTCATCATTTTTAATACAAATGGTTATCAGTAGGATCTTGCATCGAAATGGTATGGGTTGGAATACAGCTCAACCGCTGACTCACTGGTCTCCTTGGGCAAGTGCCTCTCTGTGCCTCTGTTTCTCCATCCACGAGTGATGGCATCTTCGGATTGTTGAGAGGACTAAATATAAAATGTAGACTAGGTCTGCCATATGGGAACACATCATAAATGACTGTCGTATTGCTAGTAATATTGCAGAATCGATGAACGATTATGTTGTGATTATTTGGTTTGCTTTTCAAGTCCTGTTGGAAAGATAGTCAGGACAGCCTCAGGTTATGTCTGGGGTCTCTGTTGAATGGCACAGTGAGTCAGTGTGGGTAGCGGTTGATCTGGCCACAGTAAAGCTGACCTGCCTCTTGCCTTCCCCAGTGAGCCATCTCTATGGATTTGGACTGATGGATGCAGAAGCCATGGTGATGGAAGCCGAGAAGTGGACAACTGTTCCTCAGCAGCACGTGTGTGTGGAAAGCACGGACCGGCAAATCAAGTAATGCTTGCTGCCTGCCAGCAGCTTGACAATGCCCAGAACGAGGCCAGTGCAAGTGCTGTTGAACATGGAAGCCAGATGCTTCTGTAGTTTCTTGTGAGGTTATAAAATCGAGATAGAATGTTCTATCCAGCCATCCTTCCAGGGGAAGCCCTGTATTAGTGGGCTGTCCTACATTTCCTGCTTGTCAGTGTCCTTGATTGATGGAGCAAGAATTCTTCAGGTGTTTCTGTTCCTCAAACTCACCCACATAGTTCTCTGGAGAGTCTTGTAAAATAGATAGCGAATGCTATTGTACATCCCTCAGAGCTGTGGGGGCTCATTCTCCAGTGTGAGCTGCACGCACTCGGTGCCTTTGCAGTACCCGACGCTATGTGAAGTCACTGCCAGGTGCTTGATCCAAAGAACAGCATTCATCTCAGGGGCCTTTCTGGAGTTCTTGGTTTTATCCTCAGAAGCCTCTGAAGGAAAACTTTGTGAACTATATTTCTGGTTGGTGATGAACATACAGCCTTGTAATCCTATGTTAGTAGAACTATGTTAGTAAGCACTGAAAATGGGACAAAGTTATGGTTTGGTTTGGTTTGGGTTTAAATTTTTCCTCATTCACCTCTTTATTTTTTTAAAAAAAAATATTTATTTATTTATTTATTTATTTATTTATTATGTATACAATATTCTGTCTGTATGTATGCCTGCAGGCCAGAAGAGGGCACCAGACCCCATTATAGATGGTTGTGAGCCACCATGTGGTTGCTGGGAATTGAACTCAGGACCTTTGGAAGAGCAGGCAATGCTCTTAACCACTGAGCCATCTCTCCAGCCCCCCTCATTCACCTCTTTCATGGCACAGAGTGAGAAAGCAAAAATAAAGGGGAGGGGAAAGTTAATGAGTATTTATTTACCCAGCACATACTACAGACAAAAGACCTTTGGCTCCCCATCACTTGCATCCTTTAAATGGCCCAGTCGTTTGGGTGGCTGGCAGTGTTGTCCCTTAATATCCAGTGAGCAGCTGCTGCCTGTGTCGTACTCTCATTTCAAGCCTCCAGGCCCACCCACCTTATTTCTGCCACGTGTTTTGTTCATGCCCTGCCTTTCTCTCCTGCCAGGACCATTCGCCCCAACAGTGCTGTGCGCTCCATCTACAAAGCCTCGGGCTGCTCAGATAATCCCAACCATCATGTCAACTACCTGGAGCACGTGGTTGTGCGCATTACCATCACGCACCCTCGGAGGGGAGACCTGGCCATCTACCTGACCTCACCCTCGGGAACCAGATCACAGCTTTTGGCCAACAGGTACCTTCAGGGCCTCTGCTTCCCAGGGTGGTGACTGCAGCTATGCTTGCTGTTCCTCTAGGTAAACAGATATCATTGCTCTGTATTCTCATCCTGGGAACCAATCGAGTGGCCCCCTTGGATGCCATTCTCTCTCAGTAGTGTGGGAAGCTCCCCAGCGTCCATAGGCAGGGAAGGGTGGCATCTATAGTTGGGTGCTGAAAGGGTGCTGCAGAAGAGGCGAAGGCCGTTTGTTCTTTGTTCTAGAAAGGACTTGCAGAGCACTGAGATGCAGCCCTATTACATGTCTAAGGACATTTTACACAAATGAGCCTCATTCACTGTGAAACAGAGAAGGGGAAAGCGACAGGAACATTTGCAGATGAGGGTAAATGGGAACGTGGACTCTCAGATCAAGTACACTCCATTTCTGTGCTTGGATGTCCTGTGTTCTTCTCATAAAACCCACCTTCCTTCTGGCCATGGGGACCCCTCCCCAGGGGAGGGGCACTTAATACTTTAACAATGAAATCAAGCTTTGCCAAAGCCGGTATGTGCAGATGTGCGTGGAAGAGATGTGAGGATTCCGCTGCATTAGACCCTGAGGCGCTCCCTCTGTGCCCTCCCCCTGCTGTGGACAAAGGGCCTCAGCTGCTGCCTACAAGCTAATTGCCCTACCTGCTTCAGCCCAGCGAACAGTACATGATTAATGGAGGCCTCCACAGCTGTTGTTACCAAAGCCAGGGCAGGCCTCGCTTGCTTGTTTTTTTTTCCCTTTCTCTCTTTTCTATGTCATTATTCATCTGAGTTTAACTTGAAAGAGTATCCTGGTGAACACTGGGAAGCTCAAAGGGGCTTCACCTATGCATACCTCTTAGGTCCTAAGTTCCTCCTTGCCTTGCAGAAAGCCAGCCTCTCTGCTGTTGCTGCTTGCTGGGAAAACCCAGCCTCCTTTCCTGGTTCCTACTGCCCTTGGCCATCTATTATTGACATCCCACAACATGACCTCCCCCGAGGACACCCACCAGCTGATGGGCTGTGGATGCCATCCCGGGCATCTGGTGGCCTGCAGGGTCGCTGGCTTCAGGGCACACATGTGTTCCTCCACGTCTGCTGGGCTGTTTGCAGAGTGCCGAGTGCAAGAGCACTCTAGAACTTGCATCCCTGACCTACACTCAGAAGGTTCAGGTCTGTGGCAGTGTCATGAAGCATCATGAGTTGTTCTCTACATATCGCCTTCTGAGTCCTGAGGACATGCTCCATCAGAAGGCAGGAGCAGCCTGGAGAGAGCTGGAGTCACTGAGAAACAGAAACGTTGTGATGAGATGCAATCGTCTCCAGCTCCCCCTAAACTCTTCTGAGTAGCAGGCCCTTTAAATGTGAAATAGTGCTCCTGGCCCCAAAGCCACCCATGGCACCTCTGTACTTCTCCCTGGGAATATCCCTCAGAGCTAGGCAGCTAAAGAAGGATGGTTTCTTCTGCCATTCTCTCCACCTGACACAGTCCAAGGACTCCATTTTATTACAGGAAATCACTCCTCACTGTCTCTTAGTTTCTGACTTTTGGCTGGGAGACCTTGCGACCTATCTACTTGGCCCAAATTCAGAGCAGAGTCCCAGCATAGACTGCAAAGAACAGAGTGGGGGGAAAGGGAACAGGCACATAAAGGGGTAGAGAGGAGTGGAGAAAAGCCCCGCTGTGCTCCTGGTGTCCTTCATGTTGGTCTCCAAGACAATTCTCTGCCTCAAGGAAGAGGTGACTCTGTCAGGATTTGGAAGGCATCTGTGTGCCCACGATTATTCCTGAGAAGAGTGAGTCGTGGCCACCCAGACATCCAGCCTGTGTTTTGAATGTGACGAACCTTAGCAGAGCGTGGTAGTACCTACCTTTAACACCAACTCTAGCGAGGCTGAGAACAGAGAATTGTGAGTTCAAAGCCAGCCTTGACTGCATAGCAAGGACTTGTCTCAAAAAATAATTAATTAATTAAAATAGAGAAGCAAAATGGAGCATTCTAAGCAAGGATTACAATTAAAAAGTAGGAATTATAATTTTGAAGCAAAGTTCCTCTAGCCAGGCCCTTCGAGGTCACCTGTACTCCTCGGGTGGCAGAGGTTTTCCATCTCATCCGTGCTCACCCTGCCTGCTTACTAACCTGGCTGCCATTGTGGAAAACTCTCCATGGTTTTTTGGTCTTGTTTTTGTTTGTTTGGTTGTTTTCAATTTGGTTTTGTTTTGTTTCGTTTTCTTTTGTTTTTTTTTTTTTTGAGATAGGCTCTCACTGTGTAGCCCTGGCTGGCCTGAAAGTGTTTACGTAGAACCAGGCAAGCCTTGAACTCACAGATCCACTACCTGTCCCTCCAGAGTGCTCAGATTAAAGGCAAATGAGCCACTGTGCTCAGCTTGCCTCAGGATTTTGAAGCAGTCCCTCCACCCAGGTTTTCCTCACAGCCCACTACAGAAGCCAAAGTGCTGCTAGCAGCTTAGACCCTAGGGCCTCTCTCCAGGTCATGGTCCTGTGAGCCTCCCCACAGACTCTCAATTCACTGAGGAATTTCTTCCCAGTCACTTAGCCATTGACCACTGTGGTTCCTGGACAGTTTGGTGTCCGCAAAGCCCTCGCTGTACAGTTACATCTGTGTGGGCTGTCAGGAGCCCCTCAGTGCCTCCCTGACCCCACTGATGGGCAGCTCCTGTGGTGAACAGCTGTTGGGAGAATGGTTCACCCAAGCAGCTGCAGGTGCCCAGTGCTGGAAGGCATTCAGCCGCACGCAGAACTCCAGGCCAGTCTGAGCTTTGGGCCCCATTAGCCCAGCAAGCGGGCTCCCCTGGCAAGCCACCACTGGTGATTTCGTAGATTGGAGCCACGGGTCAGCAGAACTGTCTTGGGGTGGGCAAATGGCCGTGTCTTAACCTCTTCTTCTCCTGCCATCCCTGCCTCTTGGCCACTATCCCCTGCCTACTCAAAAGCCAAACTGACTTCAGAGCACATGGCTTACTCCAAACAGAATCTGGAAGGTTGAAGGGAAGCTGGCGGTTCTTGGACCTTTTGAAAACTCTTAGATGAGAGCACTATTGTGGTATATTATTTGTGTTTTAATAGATAAAGCATGCCTGAAGATCAGAGGGCAAAGTAGCCGTACTAGTCAGCCATACAGGCAGGGAGTGGTGGCATACTCCTTTAATCCCAAAATTTGGGAGACAGAGGCCGACAGATTTCTGTTAGTTCAAGGCCAGCCTGGGCTACACAAGATTGAATCTGTCTAAAAGAGAAACAAAGTTCACACAAAGGTGACCCCAGCACTTGGGATCACATACCTTTAATCCCAGCACGAGGGAGGTGGAGGCAGGAGTGATATGGCTGGGCGGAGAGAGGAATATAAGGGGGGAAGAGACAGGAACTCAGTGGAATGTACAGTGTGGGTGTGGGGTGTGGAGTTTTCTGGATTTGTGGTAACAGGATCTCGCCCATTTTCTGTCTGAGGTAGAGGTAAGAGCAAGTGGCTGGCTGCTTTGCTTTTCTGATCTTCAGGTTGAACCCCAATATCTGTCTCTGGATTTTTATTATTTGAGCTACAGAGCACTTTCAAATACTGTGTACAATACTGTGTACAGAGTTTCTGAACAGAACCTTGTCTCACCAAATTCTTCCATCAACTAGACATGTTAGAATTATGGACAGCTCCTCTCCAGACATCCCCTCCCATCAAACTGCATTTTAGACTTAGCTTAATTTGCTGGCTCTTTGTTCCAGTTTTTGGCCTCAAAATGAAAGCTGAAACTTTGCCTCCCTTCCTAAATTTGATTATGGAAACGTATCTCTGCTTCTAATTAGAGTCTCAAGGAGAGAGAAGTTACATTTTGCAGCCTGCAGAACCCAATGATTGTGTATAAAATGTAGTAATTAAACTTTGAACATTTTTGTCACTGTCCTCCCTAAATGTTCAATGGGAAACTGGTGACAGTGGTAGACATCATGGCGTATAAATGTATTTGTGGCCCACAGTAAAACACTACTTCTGCAATGATCCTGTTACCTTCACTCAGAGCAAGACAGAGCGGGCTTTCCCTTGATCCCACTGATGTCTGTGTTTGAATCTCGAGAAGTAAGTTTCCTCATGAAATAGATGCATTACTCTCTGCCTCCCAAGCTCGGTGCAAGTGTTGAATAAGTATGTCCTTAACTGGGGCCTAGCTTGGAAGCATTTAACAAGCGGTACCCTACTCAGACAGTGCTTCTCCAGACACCCAGCCAGGGCCTTATCCAACACTGATGCCTGAGCCCTGCTCACAGGGCTGATTCTGTGGTTTAAGGGTGAGGTCTAAGAAGCCCTATTTCTAATAAGCTAGCTGAGATTAGATCCGCCTATCAGTAGACCACCCCTCAACCCCAGTTTAAAAGATCACCCAGATTTTCTTGGTTTTGTGTTACAAAATAGCTTAAATGTGGTATCATTCCGATGCTGCGCAAGTAATTTGCAAAGGCATTTACAATGCAAAACAGACTCCTGAAGAAGAACCATGTACTCTCTAATGGAGTCAGTCTTCTGCAAGAGGAGGCACTTCATATACCCAGATACCCACCAAAGGGGGTATGTGTAGGGGCTAATGAAGGACTTCATAATATGCTTGTTGGAACTTGACATTTTAGGGGGATAGTTCCGTTTAGATATTCAGAACCTCTCTAACACTAATACAAAAACAGTTCCTTTTAAAAAGACATTATTTTGACAATTTTTAATTGTGTGTGTGTGTGTGTGTGTATATATATATATGTATGTATGTATGTATGTATGTATGTATGTATATGTGTGTAAGGTGCCCATAGAAGTCAGAGGTGTTAGAGCCCCTGGAGCTGGAGTTACAAGTGATTGTAAGCCACCCAACATGGGTGCTGGCACCTAACTCAGGTCCTTTCGGACTGCCAAACCAGCTCTCCCGCCCCCAAAACATTTCTTAAACATTTTCAGTAAGAAAAAGAAGGAAGCAAATAACATGTTTTAAATATCAATATCATAAACAATCTGATATACTTGAGCGTGGTGAGAACTTGGAGCTGTCAATAAGCCTCTACCCCAAACTGTGACAAAGCACTTACAAAGTAAAAGAGGAAAGAAAGCCCTTCCAAGAACACAGGCTGATGTTGAACTGTAATGATAAATACTGTTTGAATAGTAGATGGTGATTCTGAAATTAGGACCACTTTCAGTCTTAGAAATAATTATAATGCACGGTTTCCAGTACCCATAAAATGCCTTGTTATTTGGCTGCCACACCTTCTTGGAAGCTTGTTGTAGCTGTGATATATTGACTAGACTCTTAAATGAAAGGAGGGGGGAAAAATCTCTTGCTAATTATATGAGTTATTTCCTGATGTGCTACACATAATGGCAGACTCTTCTAGCGGGCTTCATCCAAAGTAATTAGTTTGAAAACCACTCACCAGCATAGGCTGGGCACCATCTTAATAAGTGGGTGTAATTTGTGCCAGTTGCACCTCTCATTTCACTGAGCCCACAATTAGGAAGTCAATCATGACAGAGCTGACTTCTCTGGGCTATGGCAGAAGCGGATCTGGACATAGTAATAATCTGCTCTGGCTTTTAGCACACCACCTCTGTTGTTACCATCTTATATACACTGCTAATGTTGGAGTGTCATCTGTGTCTGCTGGTGGCACAGCACAGGTATGCAAAGTGGGCATTAGACTTCTGGGGTGGCCAGGAAAAAAACCCTCGATTAGAATCTCTTTAACGGGGTTTTGCAGCTGAATATTTATTTTATAGACAAAATACACTCCCTGCAATGCCAAGCTAGTCTACAAGCTGCATTCACTTTTCCTACTAAAAAAGAAAGAAATGCAGTTTTAATTACAATGCTAATGCTAAAAGACAAAAATTATCCAAATGTTGAGTCAAAACCAGAATATATCCCATTTAAACTACTGCTGCTTAGGAAGGCCAAGGTAAGATTGATGTACATGCCCAGTTAGCTGACGCAGAAATCTTTGTCTGTCTCATTCCCCACCAGCTCTTGGCAGAATGTCAACGTGTGTCTAGCTGCCTTTTCATTCCTTGACTTTTAGATTCACATGAAATTAATGAACATCACAAATCTGTAAAATGGAGAGGCCAGGAAAATGCCTGACCATATATGCCCAGACAAAGCAAATACACATCTCAACTTTGAAACAGTTGTCTGAAGGTGATATTACAAGTATCTCTACTTGGCATTAATTCTTTGTTCCAAATGGGATCTGAAAATGATCAGCAGCAAGGGACTGATTTCAAGAAAGGATCACAAGGAAGGAACACAGTGCCTGCCAATTCAGCCAACCAGGAACTGACCCCTAAACAATTAAAAGTTGACTGAGGTTTTGGAAGCAAGACAGTGGCCTCAAATCTCCTTTGCAAGTTTTGATCTGCGGCTGTGAGCCCAATGTCCTGTCTAAACTGTTTGAACCTTGCTTTCAAGTTCCTTCTTGGAGGAATAGTCTGTGACAACTTGCCTATGGTGCACAGTAAACTCCATGGATTAATTAGAGTTCAAGTTAGGGCTGCAACATAGAAGAAAGGAGTCGTTCTAACTATATTTCCCTCCCAATATTCCCCGATAGCATCTGAGACAGCTTCTGGTCCCTGCTTCCAAGCTGGTCCCTTTTGATAACTTACAAACATCCTCCTTTTAAGAGTGCAAAACGCCTGGTGGTAGTGACACATACCTTTAATCTCAACACAGGCAGATCTCTGTGAGTCTGGGGCCAGCCTGGTCCACAAGATCTAGCTCCAGGACATGTAGAACTGTTACACAGAGAAATCCTGTCTCAAAAGATCAAACCAGAGTGTAAGTCAATCACATAATGACCCGAGAAGTTCTTGGTGATGTCTAGTTTTAAGCCATAAACTCGTGAGAGGAACCCTGTTGTTCAGCGAATTGTGGAATCACTTCATCCTCCTTGTTCTAGTGAGGGACAATTACTGTGGGGAGGTGCTCCTGTTTAGAAGATACCAGTAAAGAAAAAAGGCACAGGATGTCATGTGGGTCCTGTTTAGGGGCTATCAACTCTCTGTTCAGAAAGTTAAACCAGGTAACATACAGTGACTGAGACAAGACAGGATGAGAGGCCTTCGCAGGAAGATTGGGTTTATTGCCAGCCATTCACTGCACCAGTAACGAAGCATATTTGCATATTCCCAAAAGCTAAGCTATCCTCCAGAAGAGGCTCCATTGACTTCGGTTTCCTTCCGGCTCTCTGAAATCACTTATTGACCATGGGACAGCTGAAGAGCACCACTTGGTTGCCCCTTTCTTTCTTACAAAGGCACAGGAGCACGTGGGTGGTGATTTTACTGCCCGTTGATTTTTCTAGGAAATATTGCTAAGTCAGCCACTTACCTACCCACACAATCCAAATGCATGCCTCTGAGCCCTGCAGCTTTAGGAAACAGCTACCACTTTGGAGGGAATCCCAAACATATTGACAATGTTTCTTTTCCTAAATCGGGTTTCTAACAATAGTCTTTAAGGAGATGGGAGCAGTTCTCTCTGGTTTTCTGGAAATACACATTTTCTCCCAGGGAAGATCTGCATAGAAGGCCGCATGGCTACCTGTTTACTCGAAGAGCCAGGTGACTCGAAGAGCCAGCCAAATGGCAGAAGTGACCTGTAACCTGAGACAGTGTAACCAGAGACATGTCCCTTCCCTTTTGCCTCTGTGACGCTCGGGTTTTTTTTTTTTTTTTTTTTTTTTTTTTTTTTTTTTTTTTTTTTTTTTTTGGTACACATAATTTTGAAGTACTAAAAGAAAATATGTCCATAGCCCAATTTTTCAAATTTCCAGCATGTGTTCCATCTTCTCAAAATCTTTGTAATCTTTTGGACTTCTTTGTTATCTGGCTATATAAATGACATGTCTATTTTTTTTTTTCTCTGTGCAGCCCTGGCTGTCCTGGAACTTATTCTGTAGGCCAAGCTGACCTTGAACTCAGAGATCCACCTGCTTCTATCTCCCAAGTGCTGGAATTAAAGCCATCACCACCTGGCATGACATGCCTATTTTTGATGTGCTCACTTATACATTAGCTCTTAATACCTCTTGATTCTTCGTAAAGATTCCATTAAATTTATTGCTCTACGTGCTTTGTATCCTCCACATGACACCACAGGAAACATCTCTCTAATTCTCTCAAATAGAAGAAATATTTCAGATAAGGGGATATAAAACTTATACAAATTAGAAGCTCCAGAAGAGAAGGATCCCAACTGGGATTCCAGATGAAACTCTAGCTCAAATGAAATTAATAAGCAGAAACTTTGCTTTTTTGTTATTGTTCGTTGGTTAGTTTATTATTTTTGAGACAGGGTCTCACTAGGACTCCTAGAGCTCACTGGCCTTGAACTCATGGAGATCTGCCTGCCTTGGCCTTCTAAGTATAAAAATCTTAACTTTTATAAGAAAAACTCTATGAGTTTTGACAAATCTTTATTGCTGCATGACTGCACACCACTGCTTCCGAAACCTCTCACTCGCAAGCATCCTCCCCTGCTTCTTGCATTGTCTTCTCCCAGGTACCCAAGAACTGTTTCTTACAGTTCTTGCCCCTTCTAGGATGTGTATGGCCTGGGTCATATAGCACATAGTCTTTGCATCTGGCTTTTTGTGTGTCAAATGGTGTTTAGGAAATTCATATGAGCATGTCATACTTTGCTTATTGACCAGTTTATGGGGGCTTCAAAGAGGGCTCAGAAGCTCAGACCATGTGCTCTCCAGTCATGAGGACCAGAATTAGGATCCAGCACCCATGTATCAAGCCAGTTATTCCAGCAATGCCTATACCCCAGCTCCAAGGTAGGTGGAGACAGAAAGATCACTGGGCTTTCTGGTTTCCAGCCTAGCTGAGAAAACTTCAAACCCTGACTCAGGAGGGTGCCTTCCTCAAAAGTAACAGGCAGAGAGTGGTGGAAGCTAGCTAGTGCCAACTTCTGGCCTCACAACACACAAATGTGGTGCAAACACACAGACACAAATGAATAAATAAATCTACCAGTCGGTGGTCATTGAAATTAACTTGATTTTTAGTTAATTTTATATATATGTTTATGTGTGAGTTTATGTGTCCCAAATGCAGACAGGTATCTTTAGAGGCCAAATAAGGACATCAGATCCCCTGGAACTGGAGTTACAGACATAGGGTGCTAGAAACCTAACCTGGGTCGCCTTTACAGGTTTTGACAGTTACAAGCATGATGTGGAGGGGTTTTTTTATGCTTACGTTTTCAGTTCAGGTGGATTAATATCTAGAAAAGAAATGGCTGGGGTCATTTGTGTAGAGTGCTCTTTGAACTTCATTGGAACTCTGGAGCTGCTTTCCAGAGTCTGGGTGCCATTTGTCATTCCCACCCCCAGTATGGGAGACTCTGGTTGCTCTGCACACTCAGCACTTCGCTATCAGTCTTGTGGACAGAGTCTTAACCCAGACTTCTGTTCCCTCAATGGCTGGCTAGCCCTTCCAGTTTGCTACATGGCTAGACCCTGGCCTGCCTCTTTGTTGTGGAACTGTGTTGCTCTCTATGGGTTGGCCATTGGTGATACCCGAGATGAAGACAGTTAGTATATGACCACGGATGCTGATAAATACCAACGACTGATCATGCTTTTGGCTCTCCCCTCAGCATATTTTTGATTAATGCACACACCAAAAAATGTTATGGTTTTTTCAGGCTTTTTGATCATTCCATGGAAGGGTTTAAGAACTGGGAGTTCATGACCATTCATTGCTGGGGAGAACGGGCTGCTGGTGACTGGATCCTTGAAGTTTATGATACTCCATCTCAGCTGAGGAATTTCAAGACTCCAGGTGAGACATCATTTCAAATCCATCCGTGTTGTAGAAGGAAATGGTGGACTACATTTGAGCCAAAGACTGTTCCCCACTTGCGCTACCAGATTGGTTTGGTCATAACAACAGTTTGACACTGTTACCTCGTAAAGAAAAAAGGGTCTTTTACCTCACAGTTCTGGAGGCTCATTTAGCAGCCTACTCGCTCCAGAACTAATCCACCCCTTCAGGATTCACTCACTCTAAGAGACCACCATTAATGTATCCATGGAGCTGAAGCCCCATAGCCTAACTACCTTCCAGTAGACCCCACCTCTTAAAGGTTTGACTCCCCCAACCATGCTGTGTATAGAACAGGCCTTCAGCACATAAACCCGTGAGGGATGTGTCACAACCATGCCCTGACAGAACTCCAGGAGCGGCGTCACCATTCTGTGTGTGAGTCATTTCATGCACACGTTGGATTATCTGTGCATCTTCCAGTCTTCAAGTCCTCAACAAAATGGGATAATTTAATAGCATAGAGCAAAGAGCAAACATTTTGGTATCAAGGAAACACAAATCCTGCAGCACCTACATCTGACCCTCTTTTCTGTAGATTGTAAAAAGCTAAGCTTGTTCGCCTACAATGCTGTAAATTTCATTATAGGCACATTAATTCACAAGAAAAGAAAACCCTTTTAATTGTACAGTCTGGAGATTACCATACGGGATCCTTTCCAGCCCTCTAAGATTCTATAGCTGCAGGTCAGTTGACCCCCTTCATGCCAGTGTGTGTATTCATCATATAATAAAGGGATGCACAGACAGGGGGAGCGTGAATTGCCCACGATAGGACACTGGCAGTATCTGACTCAGAAATGAGTCAAGTTGCTAGTAAGCATGCAGCTCCCCACCCGTCCATAGTCCCCTCTTCAGCTGTCGGTATTGCCTTCCCTGGTGCTCTGTCCATTTGCAGAAGGGTCATACCTGAGAGACACTTCAGGACTTACAGCTATGTTCTGACTAAGAACATGACCACTGAGATATTCCATGACTGTAACTCACATATAGTGAGCTGCAGAAAGCAGAGGAGCTCAGGAGAAGTTGGGGCAAAGCTCAGGGTCACCCCCGCTTTGCCTGCCTGTCAAGGAAGTGGGAGACATTCATTTGGACCATTATGGTTTGAGTATCTTGACCCTCAACTGTTCCATGTATACAGCTCTATACTGCCACGTAGGATCTAAGGCCCTATAAATAGGGAGACCGAACCCTATGGTGCATCCAGGAGGAGGCTTGAGAGATGGCTTAGCAGTTAAGAGTGCCACTGTACAATCATAAGGACCTAAGCTCAGATCCCAGCACACACCTAACAAGCTGGGTATCCTGGCACCTGTAACCCCAGGAACAAGCCTGTAGTCCCAACTCTGAGAAAGAGCAGAGACAAGAAGTCATCAAATAAATCACCCACACCCGGTGGCATTCTCTTCTCCCCAGTGCTTATGCATGCTGCTTAAAATTCTGACACCAGCAGCCTTCAGCTTGTGAAAAGTACGGCAATTAACAAAGAAAAGGTAGCCAAGAGCAGACTACATACAAACCCACACTCTACCAGCTCAACACATAGGTTCAACAACCTGAATGCGTAACTGCATATCTGTGGTTCTAAACTTATGGTGGCTCAGCTGGAAAGTCTTGGACTTGGAACTGGCCAGGTGGCTCACTAGGTAAAGGCACTTGTTATCAAGACTGACTACCTAAACTAAATCCCCAGAACCGCCATGGTAAAAGGAAAGAACTATCTCACAAAAAGTGTCCTTTGACCTCCACACATGCCCATATACGTTTTAGTTAATTAGTGAAATAAAGATATTTTTGTTTTTAAAAGATTATTTGACTTAAAAAAAATCACATAAATAAAATGCATTCAGAATAATCTTAGTTTTATTACTTTTCCTAGGCTAGTCATGTGTGACTTTTTCTTCAGGTGAAAAATAGTCCATTCGACCTGAGATATGGTACCTACAATAGACCGAAAAAAAAAATCCACCCATGTCTAGCTTGACGAACCACTGAGTTATTAGGGTAACACGTGAGTAAGGGGTTCCCTACAGCCTACACTATCTAGGAAAAATGTTCTGCAATGATGTAGTTTATTATCCATGGCCATGGATTTATGACTCGATGCCATCTTGAGGACCTGAACCTTTTAGTTAACTTTAGTTCATTTACATTTAAATAGCCAAGCATATCTAATGACTGCACATCAGACATTTTTAGAATCATCTAAATACACATACCGAACAACTGATTATGGGATTAGGTGGCAAAAAGAATTGTTTTTTCTTATTAACACATCGGACACCACCAAAAACATCTCAACCGCTGAGGTAAGACCTCTGTACCCCAAGTAATGAAGTCTTCCCTAGACAGCTAGTAATCTCTTAAATATTCATAATTTGCAGTTCATCCCTTGATCCCGCTATAGGAAGGATGTTTATCTCCCAGTTTCCCTGCTGTGGGTACACAGTGAATGTGTGGCATGTGAACTGGGAAATACTTGGTTCTGTAGATGCTAGGACTGTGCACTTCTCCCGTTGCATCGGGTATGGTTCCTGTCGGCCTTGCCGCTCTTCCAATGTGGCCCTTTCTTTTGAGAAGGAGTAACATAAAGAAGTAACTATCTGAGATTATCTGCTCATGCTCTGTGTTGGTTCCTGTTTCTCAAGGTAAATTGAAAGAATGGTCCTTGGTCCTCTATGGCACATCTGTGCAGCCCTACTCCCCAACGAATGAGTTTCCCAAAGTAGAGCGCTTCCGCTACAGCCGAGTGGAAGATCCCACGGATGACTATGGTGCTGAAGATTATGCGGGTGAGTTGGACATGGGAAAGCTCAGGCATGTTCCTGGCATGTGGAATGACATGCTGGAATTGATGTAATGGTATATGCTTCAAAGATGTGGTATGGTATACATTCTATTCAGCATCTATCCATGGCCTGAAATATTTTCCTCCTCAAATTTTTGTGTGCACATTAGTTTTTAAATGTTTATAGATTTGGTTGCTCATAAAAAACTGAACATGCTTTCTCTGTAGTTTTCAAGATTAACTGTTGCATTGGTTTGCCCAGTTTCTAGTCAAGGTGTTGGCCGTTCCCTTCTCTGCCTCTAAGAACTCAGTAAGCTGCGGCCTTCCACATTGTCTCCCTCGGCTGTCTCTTTCCAAAGTGACTTTTATTATGCAGTTTCACAGACATCACTAATAGAGGGCATGCCTTATACTTCAGATAGAATATTTTTATCACTCTTATTTTCAGAAATTTTACCCTTTAATATCAGGGAAATATCCACATGCTTTGTCTTGGTAATCATTTTATGTTCCTCCAGTTGGCTGTTTCCATCTGGATGGGTTTGGTTTGGTGTGTACAAGGCAGATTGAAACTGACTTTATTTTCCAAACAAATGTACATCATTGGCTGAGCAATTGCCCCTTTTACCAACTCTGATGCTTTCTTTACAACAGTTTAGTGAGTTCTTATATGAAGGTCTCTGATAATTCATCATTTCTAAGTCATCGACATAATAATTCGTAAACCAATATCACCTGCTCTAGTATCTTTCTCAGTTTTGTTTTATGGCTTTTATTTCCTTTCTCTTTCTTCTCTTCCCCCCCCTACTTTGTTTTCTGTTACTGTGTAGAATGAAAAGCAATGAAGGAATGAAAGGCTTTATTTTAGCTTGTAGTTTATAGTTCACTTAGAAGGGAAGTTAGGGCAGGAACCGAAGCAGAGGCCAACGAGGAAGGATTTTTTTTCAGGCTTGCTTTCCTTGGCTTTCTCAGTTTGTTACTTTATACACCCCATGCCCACCTGCCCAGGGATGGAACATCCCACCCTGGCCTGGGCCCACCCACATCAGTCAAGAAAATGCTGTATGACATACCCAGGGACCAATCAGATAGAAAGCAGTTCCTCACCTGAGGTCCCTCTTCCTGGATAACGCTGCATGTATCAAGTTCACAAAATCAAACAGAACCACTAACTTCTCCTTCCCCTTCTCGCCTTTCTTCTCCTGTGCTGGGGGCCTGGCGTGCTGTGAGCACATACCCTATTTTAATATTTGTCACACATCTACTTCCAGTTTTTACAAAGATCGCTGTCCCCCGGTCTTCAGATGAACTATTAAATGACGAAAGTCGCATTTGAGTTTCCCACTTGAACTTAATTGAAATTTATATGCAGTCTCATGGAAAGACTTGTTTTTGTATTAATCTTCCATATAAATTATAACTTGCCTCATTTTACTGGAATCATTTAGCCTCCTATAATTTTCTTCTTATTGTTATACTCTGTTGTTTTTGGTCTGTCTCGTTGCCGTTGTCGTGGGAAATAGCCCGTACTGTTCCACTATGTATACTAGGAAGCCTATTACCCCACTGTGTCTTTGTCTTTTAACTAATCATGTATTCCACTTTTCTATTTGGTTTGCATGTTTTAAAGTCAATTTTCTAAACTTTTTTTTTTTTACTTTTATTTCTGAATCCTGTCTTGTTGCATTGGCAACCAATTCTAGGGGCACCCTGCTCTTGCCAAATATGATACATAGCATTAATAGAAAAGTGTTTATGCATAGAAATGTGCTGAATTTTTAAACAAAGGTGTTTTGTTCTTGTAGTTCAGGAATTTTCTCTTGATGCTGAGGTAAATATTTTTAGTTAATTATTTTATCAAAATAACTGTGCAGTGGGTTCTTTTATTGTAAATAGGTAGTATTCTGGGGTCAATAACATGCTTGGAAAATTAAGACCAAATGAGCTAACCAGAGCAAGATTGTGTCAGCTTTTGTCTCATTTTGTTTTTGCTTTGAGCTTGTCATGTTACTGTTTATATTATAACTAGAAACCATTTTATCTTCTATGACAGGAGAAAGGGTATCCAACCTCATAAATGGAACACAATACTACATAAGCTTTTATTCTTTCTTGCATCCCAAATTTAACAAATTCAGATTGCGGTTTGGTAATGTTAAAATTCGGAGCAGAATTACACATCCTTTCCCCTTTGCTGATTACATTTCTAAAGCAATGATGTTGGCATTTGTAAGAAAACAAAGTCAATTTTCTGTCACCCTTCTCCTGAAATTCACAATGTTGTACTGTATCTGGAGCAATTTAAGACTGCAAAAGGAAGAGCATAGCACATGAGCCTGCCATACGTAGACCCCTGGCACGAATCACAAATACATATTTATGGGATTTTTAAACTTATAAAAATAGCATCTAGTGAAAATTTAGGGCTAACTATGTTTATCTTTCTCTCTGTGTCTCTGTGTCTGTTTCTCTCTCTTTCTCGTGTGTGTGTGTGTGTGTGTGTGTGTGTGTGTGTGTGTGTGTGTGTAAAACCTTCACTAGAGGCTAGTCTTACTAGAGGCCCAGGTGACTGCTTCACTGACTCTCAGAGACTGTGATACCTACTCCCCTGGTGCACAGAGCTAGATGACTGAACTGTCCCAAGTTGTACTAGCTGTGAAATTTAATTTGGAAATCAATTTAAGACTCTTGGGGAAAGAGAAATAAACAGTGTTGTCAGATGACTCTTGGAATTTGTCAGTAATTCCTTCAAGCCCTCAGCATTTGAAAATCACTTATTCCATTCAGGCCACGAGGACATTTCAAATACATGATTCGCTTCCTTTAAACAGATCTATACCAGACCTCTGCATGTTTCTTGATCCCAGCTTTCCAAGACATGTGATGCTGTGCAAGCCATTACAACTCTTAGACAGTCAGGTTCTCATCGGCGATTAGCACCTCTCTTTCCAAGTTCTTCTTCCTAAGTTCTAGCATTTTATACTTGTGCACCGAGTAGTCACAGAACCTAGTTCTCTAACGGCTAAAAGACACCTTGGGAGGTTTAGCAGTAAATCCCTTTCATTAAAGCAGGAAGAAATCAAGCGCTTGTGATTCCCTTCACCTACATTTTGCATATTTCAAAAAATTGTGTATTGATCTTCAAAATCACAAGAATCTCTGGTGGGAAGGGGTTTGAAAATGATGAAGCCAAATATCATAAAAGTTGGAGGCCAAGAAGAAAGAAGTAAACACTTACCTCAATTACCCATGCCACTAGAAAGCTCAGTGTCAATCACAGCACAGCCCACCCCTCCAGCATGGCTTTTGCTTACTATGAATTGTTCCTCATATAATAACAAAGAAGAAGTATAGCACAAGAACTTGGGAACCTTCATCCCAGGTGTGGACTTCTTTAGTCTCCTTTGCAGTTTTGAATTTATATGTCATCTCTTTTATTGAGCTGCCCTTTGACCTTTGGTGCGACACAAATTTAAATCTTTTTGTGCTTTGTAATCCAAGACTAGGGGCTGATAAGTTTGTGCCATATGCCACAATGATATTTCATGATGGCTGTAGTATTTCAGAGATACTCAATGGCTTTAGTGACCTTACACCAGATACAAAATCTACTCTTGGTGTTAAGTAATAGTTTTTTGTCAACTATCTAACTTCTCATTTTTCAATAAATAGCATATGTTTTTCACAATGCGTAGTAACTATGCTACAGTGGAACAGTTCATTTGAATTCCAACTTCTTACTGTCTCTCCCAGAGCCCCAAGGCTACCATATGTATTATAAATACCAAACCATGCCTATAACTTTTATTCTTGTCTCTTCAGCAATTGAGGTTTAGCTTCAGTCAACAGTTCACTCTTGAGATTATAGCTACATTGACCATTGTTTATCCATCTTAAAGAAATTGTCACTACATGGTGGCAAGGGGCTAAAATATCTTATTCTATTCCAACTTCAAGACTAAACTGATTTACTAGCATCATTTCCTTTTTCTAACTTCTAATCACTTTTTGAAAGGTCCCTGTGATGCTGAATGCAGTGAGGTTGGCTGTGATGGGCCAGGACCAGACCACTGCAATGACTGTTTACACTACTACTACAAGCTGAAAAATAACACCAGGTAAGAGACAAGCCATGTTCTCACATGAACCCTAAAGCATGCCCCTTATTTCCCAGGCATTCCTGTGGGGCCAACCACATGGAATACGCATGGACATGCTGTATTTCCTGGTTCCTCTACCAGGCTCTAAACACAGAAAGGATGTCCCTGCTGAGGCCCCTGACAGTCCTGTCATTCTCGTGGGTGAAAACCATACTGATTCACACAGTGAAAAATCGGGGTATTTACTAGTCACTTTTCTTGTCGCTGTACAGATCGCCAGACAGAAGCAGTTTAAGGGGGGAAAGGATTTTGCTCACAGTGTGAGGAGATGCAGTCCATCCTGGCATAGAAAGCATGGGAGCTGGGTCAAAAGGAGCCAGTCACATCACATCATGCCCATTATGGAAAAACAATTCTGGTCAATTCTGGTGCTCAGGTGTCTTTTTGCTTTTTTCTCCCCTCTTTTTAATAATCCAGGGATCTTGTCTGTATTCAGAGTGTATCTTCTCTCGTAGGTTAAACCTATCTGTAAATACAGACATATCCAGTGCTAATTCGAAGTCTCTCCAGGTTGGCAGTGCAGGTTAATCATCACAGGTCTACACCTGGTCAACTCAACACTACAGCATATCACTGTCAATAATAACAATCCACCTCCGATCCTCAAGACTCATAAACCTCTTATAATTTAAAGTACATTACATTCTTATATCTGTAAGAATCCCTGAATCTTAACAAACTAATAGTATTCAAAAACCTAAAGTCTCTTTAGATTTTTTGCATACTTACTCTTAACTTCAATCCCTTATAAAACCAGGTTCCATACTTACAGTATATAATGGCATGGAATTCATATTCTATTTCAAAATTGAAGAATTGGTGTGTGACAAAGATCAGACCAAAGCAAGATCAAAACCCAGTAGAGCAAACATGGAATTCTGCAGCCCTATGTCTGGTGTCTGTGTCCCTTGGCACAAACTGAGCTCCAACAGTCTTGGCTATACCAACCTCTCCACTTCTGCCACCTGTAACAGTTTCCTTTCTCATAAAAAGGCTCCACGCATTGCTGTAGCTTTCTTTCATGACTATCCCGTGGTCCTGGCATCTCCAGCATCCTTGGGTCTCCCTTGCAGCTTAGGCCTTACCTTCCTAGCTTCACAGTACTTCTCGGAGCCTCCTTGCAGAGAATTTGATCTTGCCTTACTCTGACTGTCCTCGGTAGCTTTCTAGAACCTTGAAAGAAGCCTCAATGACATGGTAATGCTTGCCCAGAAAGGCCAACATTGTGAGTGATGCGTCAAGTTCTGGTGTGCGTGTGAAATGTAGTTTGACCCCCATTTCCCACAGTTGTAGTGGCCTGTGTGACTTGGCAGTTAAACATAATGCAAACATGTCCCTAAGTCCGTTGTTCTCAGGGCATCATCTCAGTTCAGCCTCCTCTCACACAGATTTGCACCCCCACCCCTGAGCAAAAGCAGGATCTCTCACTAATGGCCCTTTTCATGTTGCTCCACCGAGAAGTTTAAGGTTTCTCTTTAAGGACCAAGCCCTCTCAAGCAATGACACCTCTGTCCTTAGTGATGGTTGGAAACTCCCTTTGTCTGCTTCTCTTACCAGGCACATTGTTTACATCTTTTAGCACTTGCTAGCGTCCATCTGACTAAGAGTAGCAAGCAGTAGCCACATCCCAGCATGCACGTGAGGCTGCCTTAACCAGTTCCTCCACCTAACACTAATTGTTCAAGACCAGCCTGGTCTAAAAGAGCTAGTTCCGGGACGGGCACCAAAGCTACAGAGAAACCCTGTCTCGGGGGAAAAAAAAAAAAAAAAAAAAAAAAAAAAAAAAAAACTTTCTAATTGATTAAAATTTCCGCCTCCTCCCTGTTTCCCATTACCCTCCCCCTCCTCCCACATATTGCCCCCTCCCCCCACTCCCCTCCCCCTCTCCCCACTCCTCTTCTCCTCCCCCCACTCGATTCCCCCTCCCTCTGGATACTGAAGAGCAGTTCAAATTCCCTGCCCTGCGGGAAGTCCAAGGTCCTCCCACTTCTATCTAGGTCCAGGAAGGTGAGCTTCTAAACAGGCTAGGCTCCCACAAAGCCAGTTTATGTATTAGGATCGAAACCTAGTGCCATTGTCCTTGGCTTCTCATCAGCCTTCATTGTCCCCCATGTTCAGAGAGTCCGGTTTCATCCCATGCTTATTCAGTCCCAGTCCAGCTGGCCTTGGTGGGCTCCTAATAAATCAGTTCCACTGTCACAGTGGGTGGGTGCACCCCTCGTGGTCCTGACTTCCTTGCTCATGTTCTCCCTCCTTCTGCTCCTCATTTGGACCTTAAGAGCTCAGTCCGTTGCTCCAAATTGGGTCTCTGTCTCTATCTCGATCCATCGCCAGATGAAGGTTAATTAAAAAAGAATAAAATAAAAAAAAAAGAACAACGTAAAAGTCTATTATGTTGGTAATTAAGGTAAGATTTGGAGACATGGAAAAGAGATAGCTCATGACTTTGGCTCACATTCTGTTGAAATGGGAAATCATGGAAGGCTAAATAGCAGAGAAATAAGATCTGACTTACAGATTTAGAATAATTTGACCCTGCTCTGATGAGTCCCTGGGAAAAACAAATTGGGCTTTTCTCGGGAGGTGCAAGTGTGGGAGAGTGGACTTATGAAATTCTCAAAGAATTAATAAAAATATTATATTGTGGAAAAAAAACTTTCTAATTGAGCCAATGTTCAGTACCCAGGCAGAATGCTATGTAAATGACCCTCGTGCAGGTTCCCATAGAGCCCTTATTTCCTTCTGAAACATCAGGACCTGGCCTCCAGTGCCTGCATTTCTCTCAGCATTCTGGCTGGTAAATTGCTATGGGGGTGGCCCCATACACTCTCCTTAGAGCATTTCAGGGCTTTGGCAACCTGAATTTCCAAATGCTTCCATATTCCCCTTACCGTCCTATATACTATGAGGTCAGGTTTATCACAGCAGAAAATCCCACTTATAATACTGATTTTCTGTATTAGTTGCTTTCCTCTGGCTGGGACAAAATACCTGTCAAAAGTAAACCAGAGAACTGTTTGTTTGTTTTGTTTTGTTTTTTGATTTTTCGAGACAGGGTTTCTCTGTAGCTTTGGAGCCTGTCCTGGAACTAGCTCTTGTAGACCAGGCTGGCCTCGAACTCACAAAGATCCACCTGCCTCTGCCTCCTGAGTGCTGGAACTAAAGGCGTGTGCCACCACCACCCAGCTGAGAACTGTTTGTTTTGACTCACACTCTGAAGGTTATAGTTCATCAAGATACTGTAAGCACGATGGTGAGGGCATGAGGCAGTTAGCCACATTGAATCAACACTCAGACTCGAATCAGTGTAGGTACTCAGCGTCCTCCCTTTTCCTTTTTTATTCAGTCTGGGACCTAAGGCCATGGCATGGTGCTATCTACATTTAGGGTGGGTCTACAATTCAGTCCCTGGAAGCCATGCTCATAGACATATCTGCAGGTGTATCTCCTAGGTGATTCCAAATTGCATCAGGTTAATGCAGAATATATGCCATATATATGTACCTGCAAATGCTTTCTTACTTTTGGAGGCATGGTAAATGAGATCGGCTGTGTACTTAGCATACTGGTCTTCTCCTTTAGTTCTTTCTTTTACCAATTAGCAAGTATAAATTACATATATTTATGGAATACCACTTGATGTTGTACATTTGTAGGATGACTAAAGCTATTTAATATCTATTTTCACAACATGCTTATGATTTTTGTAATGAGAACATTCTAAACTGACCTTTTTAGCAATTTTCAAGTATACAACATGTTGCTATTAACCCTAGCCACCATGATGTAAAATATATCTGTTTAACTTAATCATCCTGTCTGAAGCCCTGTGTCCTTTTTACTTTTTAGTCCCTTAGTTTTTGGTACACTGGTTATGTTTGTCCTTCCTGGACATGCCTTGGTCAGGCATATACTTTCTGTTTAAATTCCTTAACATACAACCATCCATGCTGGTCTCTGTTCTTACTTTACTCTTCCACTTTAGACATTAAAATAGAGCCTGTGCGTCTTAGCCCCTGATTTCTGCCTAGCTATACAAATGACTCTCTATGGATTCAAGCTGCAGGCTAATGCCTGCCCACACAAAACCCATCTGACCAACATCATGTCCTTTCCAGCCCAGCCCACCTTATCATTCACTTTCAGATAAAATTGTACTCTAGAAACAGTGCTCAGACACCTAAGCAAACACAGAAAAGGTCAGATTTCTGTTTAAATCCATGCTAGAAGTTAAATACCTCAAGGAGGAAGGTTCTAAGCTATCTTGGTGCTTGTTCTGTCTGTTGAACTAACCAAAATGTCTGGTATGTAATTTGTGCTCGATAAATATTTAAATAAATAAGTGAAGTCTTCTTTTCAGTTATAGACAGTTAAGAAAGTTGGTTTTGTTTTTTTTTTAAAGGAAGTTTTTGGTGAACAAAATTGTGTGTGTGTGTCCATTTAGATAAGAACACACCACATCTACGTACATGTACACACAAGCCATATGCAGGTTTCATACAGAAGTGGACAGAACACCTTATTTTAATGAACTTTGCCATAAAGGAATAGCTCATGGTTGTTTTCCCTCTGATTCAGCACAACAAGGAGTCCTTGAGATTCAAACTACAGTTATCACTCCTCTTATAAAGGTAGACCGTGAGTAGATGCTAGCAGACAACGAAATACCTGCTTAGTGGATGTAGTACAATCTAACTGCAATGCTCCTCTGACTGACTGCCCAGGAGGAAGCTTTATCAGACAGATTTGATTTGATTTGGTGTGGGCATCCCACTTGAAAATTAACCTGATGGCAGCAGGCAGCCGTCAGCTTTTCCACAAGAATGCTGAGGTCTGAGTACTGATGAGGATCCATTTCTTTTGCCATCCCACAATGCAGAATCTGTGTCTCCAGCTGCCCTCCTGGCCACTACCATGCTGACAAGAAGAGGTGCCGGAAGTGTGCGCCCAACTGTGAGTCCTGCTTCGGCAGCCACGGTGATCAGTGCCTATCCTGTAAATATGGCTACTTTCTGAATGAAGACACCAGCAGCTGTGTTACTCAGTGCCCTGATGGGTCATACCAGGATACCAGTGAGTTGATTTTTAGTATTTTGGTTTTGAAAAAGAAAAGGTTTTTATTTGAGTAGCTCCATGCATGGGATCTGGACTTTGCTTAGCACCAAACAGAACCTAGCCAGTTTATTAAAGAGATACTTCAAAAGTATTGTGTAGAGGTGCCTGTAACTACCTGTAGCCAAGGACCCTCTCAATCCTTCCCACCACAGTGACTTACTGCTAGACTCATAGTGCTGGAGATATAACTGCAGCTGGAATTTATTAAAGCAGAAGGATGCAGAATCAACTCAGCAAAGAGAATTAGGAAAGTCTACAGGAATCTAGAACCATGATTCTGAGAGTGCGCACTCAACACATACTTAATCCCCCCCCACACACACACACACAGCCGTCTGTGATAGCATGCATGAAATACAAAATATCTCCAGTAGAGATTCCGAGTCCCCAGTCCTCATTAGGAGTTGAACAGGTAGACGCTACCTGTTCTACCCAGCACACACCGTCAACCATGCTGACGGTATTTCACAGTATTAGCTAGTCTCATCAGAGTGATGGAAACTCTCCCTAAATCCAAGTTCCCAGGAGCCAGCTGGGGGCCAGTCTGATAGGAAGGATGGCAGTCAGACCTGCTCACATCTGCACATTAACCAAACAAGGCTTGCGAGAAGATTCCAAAGCATGAAATGTAGCGTGGACATGTGTCAGAGACATTCCACTCATTAATGAATAAAGTGACATAAAGAAACAAGCGAAAGGAGAATGGGCTGTGAGATGATCAAGGACTGTAGTCCCCTAGGAAAGGCGAAAAGAAACCCTTTTATGGAGCTGCTGAGGTGGCTCAGTGGTTAAGATTGTGGGTCAGAGGGTCAGGTCCTCCACAGGACCTGAGTGGTGTTTATGATGGCTCACAACACCTGTAACTCCAGTGTCCGGGCATCCAGTACCCTCTTCTAAACCCTGAGGATACCTGCATTCGCATGCATGTACTGACACACAGACAGACCCATAATTCTACAGAAAGACAGTAAAGGAAGCAAGAAAGGGAGGCATGGAAAAGAAAAAGGGAGATGAAACCAAGTTAAACATGGCAATACAAGCAGGTTTGGGGTGGAGGTATTTATTTCTCACAGCCAGAACATCATTGTTATACTAAACAGCAATCCGTACATTAATGTGTAACTTCTCAGAGGTTGGCCCTAATTAGCTGTAATTAATAAATAGGCAAGACCCAAGGTAATTAGTCTGTGGTCAGACTTTGCTTCAGTATGGCCTTCCCAGGGTTGTAGGCGTCTCTGGCTTTACTTCTGATCTCTAGATAATTTGTCACCCACCATACGCAGTCTATGATGGCACAGAAGTGTCATGCTGCTGCACGACCTGAGACAATTCTCTCTAACTATTGGACAAAAGTCTTGCCTCTTCAGAACTGGAGTTCTCCGGCTGCAAGATGGGTCAGCCTGCCATATAAGCCTGACACCCTGAGTTCAATGCCCAGAATTCAGAGTGGAAGAGATTGATTAGACTGCCAAAGATTGTCCTCTGACCTCCCCTGCGCGCGCACACACACACACACACACACACACGTTCACACACATATACATAGTAATCATAAAGAAATAATTCTTTACAGAAGTGAAATTCTTTTTTCAAGAGTGGCCATTTCTCTATGTAGATCAGGCCCCCATTCCACCCTTGGGAAGAATAGGGATTCTCCTGAGGTTCTTATTTGTCTCCAAATTTGGAACAGGACTTCCACCTTGATAGGGAAGGAAAATTTAGAAGATAAGAAGGGTCGTAAGAGATCCACAGAAACACACGGTATTTCTTAGAGAGCCTTGCATGTGTTAAGTGTGTGTTCCGTCACCGAGCACCCAGCAGGCTGTTCCTTTCTAACGAACCTGGGAGTAGACTCTTAAGAGGCTGTTTGGTTACTTTAGCCACCATATGGCATCGGTTCAAGTGGTCCCTGTGTCTCTCTTATTGCCTTGGTTACAGTTTCTCCCTCTAGTAAGCCCATTTACATACAACACAGTGATCAGGTATGACCATGGCTACTCATAATTACTGAGAACACATTCACAATGATTTATAGTTGATCTTTTCCCCTTGGATAATCCCACTAACTTGCCAAGATAAGCTGAGAGATTCTTCACTCAAGAGCTCAGAGTCCAGAGACACTGAACTTGCCCACTGGAAGAGCTTTTGCAGAATGCAAATCCCAGGCCTGTGACTTCAGGTCCAAGGCCAGAACCTATGTTCTTAATGTCACATTACAGGCTGCTAGAACACTGCTAAGGGCTTTGCATTTCTTACTGAAAGATACAGAATTCTTAGTAGGTCCATATGGAAATCCATCTCCATGGATCCTCTATGAACATCAGCACTTAAAGAGCAGAGAGAGGAGAAGACTGTGAACAACACTAGATGGGAGGTGGACAGACAGATGGACGGATAGACAGACTCTGGCATAACAGAGCATGTACTCAATTTTCAGCAAAAATTTAACAAAGCTAAAAGTAAAAATATGCCAAATCACTATTTTTCATAATAAAGCCATCATGTTTGCTGGGCTTTTGCAGTGTGGACATGGGTTTGTAATTGAATAAGAAAACTTATGGTGGCCGGGCGGTGGTGGCGCACGCCTTTAATCCCAGCACTAGGGTGACAGAGTCAGGCGGATCTCTGTGAGTTCGAGGCCAGCCTGGTCTACAAAGGGAGTTCCAGGACAGGTTCCAAAACTACAGAGAAACCCTGTCTCGAAAAACCAAAAAAGAAAAAAGAAAAAAAAGAAAACTTATGGTGTATGCATTCAAACTAATGCACTTCGACAGAACATAGGTGTTATTGGAACAAAATCTTTTTTACATCCATTCCATGGCACTGGTTTTTTTATTTATTTATTTATTAAAGATTTCTGCCTCCTCCACGCCACTGCCTCCCATTCCCCCCCCAATCAAGTCCCCCTCCCTCATCAGCCCGAAGAGCAGTCAGGGTTCCCTGCCCTGTGGGAAGTCGAAGAACCTCCCACCTCCTTCCAAGTCTACCATGGCACTGTTGGAGATGACACACGAAGCCCATACCTCGAAATCTTCAGTACCTATTCCCTTTTCTTCCACGCTCACCAGATGGTCTTAAAAGCCTTGAGCAAGAAGGCCCAACACCCCATGTCCACAGCATCGCCTTCATCACTTAGCAAAATTGCCCTCACTTCCTGAAGGAGATTTCCTGTTGTCACGCCAGGAAACCCTGCTTTGAAAAGAGAGCTGGAAGAATTGTAACGTTTTCAGCTGAGTTCCCACAGTCTGTCCGCATCATGTCACACAAGTGTCTGGTGCTTCCTGGGGTAACAGTTCATGCCATCAGCTGCCTCAACTTCTCAATGCAGCCTCCAGATGAGCCCATAGGCAGGAGAGGGCACATGAGTCTACACTGGAACATTTCCATTCCCTATGGAATGCGGTTGACTGACACATGCCTGTGCTGCCTTGCTTTTCGACAGAGAAGAACGTTTGTGAGAAATGCAGCGAGAACTGTAAGACGTGCACTGGATTCCACAACTGCACAGAGTGCAAGGGCGGCTTAAGGTAAGAGGGTGAGATCCAGCGAGAGACACCACCGTCAGGGACCTGGGCCGAGCGAAGTGGACAGAAACCGTGAGAGTCAGCATGGAAACCGTTCTCTTCCGTCTGCCCTAGGCTTGACCCTGACTGAAGCGCTTCCCTGTTATTTGGATTATTGGGAAGAAATGGGATGCTATCTTAGCTA